>NC_084808.1:24006158-25206158 GCF_963583255.1 Pyrus communis | reverse complement strand
GCGCCGCCGATAGTTTAAAACCTTCATTCACTCATCAAAAATGAAAAACCTCAAACCCATCTCGGATTTTCGCATACGAAAACAAGAGAGCAATCGAGAAACACTGAAAGAGAGAAATAAATTGTCGGGACCCACCTGGTCGTAGAAGGCGTTGATGGCGGAGATGCAGGCGTCGGAAGAGGTCCTCACCTCGTATCCAAATTTATCAACTTTTAACTCTCCCTCCATTTTCCAACTCCCTGTAGCTAGCTGAGGCTGCCACTCTACTCCCCGGCGATCAAAGAACAGAGCTTTTTGCTAAGAACAGGGCCAGCGACCCCAACTAAAACTGGGTTTTGTTTTCTTTTGGCTGTAAACATTGGATATATATATATATATATATATATATATGATAATAAATAATAAATGTGAATAGGAAATTAACAAGGATGAACAACAAAATAATATTGAATAGAAATATTGAAAATCGAGGCTTGCGTATCGCAATATTCTTGAAACAGAAATTTTGTCCCTACTCAGTGCTTATAGTTTTACAGACGTCTGCTTCACAAGAATTCAACGATCAAGTCAAAATTCCAGCATCGGAAAAATTGACTTCTGGCAAATTTCTATGTGGTTCTCTGAGTAAAGATGTTTTGGATTATAGAAGAAGAATTGTTTTTTCTGTGTTATAAATGTCATGCAGATGGATGCATATATAATATGATTATGCCTGTTCGCAACAGGTATGAGGAAGGGATGCATTTGTTGTGAGACATCCTTTCAGATGGGTGTTTTCTTTCTGCGTTTTTTCACACTTCAGACTTCATCTGAAAAGATGAGTACGTTGGTAAAAAAATAATTAATTAATTAAATTCGAAATTAATTAAAAATAATTACTTAAATCTGAAAATAATTAATTAATTTAATTATTAGAGCCCAAGAGCTCCAAGGCCCATATTTTGATAATTAATTATATATATTAATATACCCCAAAGCTCAACCCTAAGGGTGAGCCCAATTTTAGTCTCCAAGGCCTATCACTCCAATCACTTTCTACAAGGGACAAAGCCTTATAAAGTGAGGAAACTTTTTGGGAATGACCAACGTGGGACAATAAAATTTCTACTCAAAATTTCCAACAATACCCCACATTTGAGTTGAAATTTCATTCAAACTCCAACAACTACCCCACATTTGAATGCAAATGTATGACTAGGCTGCCTAAAATTGAGAAAGAATAGACATGAGATGCATCCAATGAAGTGTCTTTTGGACTTGAACTTACCCTAGTGAAAACATATCGAGATGTGAGACAATGAAATTTCTACTCAAAATTTCCAACAGTAAATTGAAAAATTAGTGTGAAAATAGTTGAGGAACTAGGAAGATCGTTCTCAGTACCCAAGAAAGACTAACCATATTATGAATGATAAACGGATATGATTGCAAGATCTTCGAATCCTCACAAAGAGGATCTGGAGAGAATCCTCATTCCCATATTTAATGCATCGGTAACCAGGTGTGTTTGAGTTTATTATTTTGATCAAGAAAAATAAATATCCTATACATGAGCACCAGGTGTCATTTCAGTTTATAATTTTCTTTGTAGGTTAAATATCACTACCGCTACACTATGTTAAGTTTAAGTAACAATGAGCGTCATACTTTAAAACATGTTAGTTTATAAGTATCATAGTTATGAGTTCAATATATTGAACTTGTGAGTATTGGTTCACTGTAGGTATATGATTCATATATAAATTTATTATATTAGTATCACATTCACTTTTATCAGCTTAATGTGAAAGCCGTAGTAGTCTCGAACCGAAGAAAATGCTATCTAGTTATGTGAAAGGGCGAAGTAGTCTCGAACTTAAGAAAATGCAATCTTGTTATTGACAACTTGGAAGAAGATGATTATAAACTAGAGTCTTTGCCTTGGAGAAAGAAAATTAAACCACATGAATACACCATTTTTCGGGGAGAAATTTCGGAGTCCAGACCACCAAATCCCTACGACCTAGACTTAGAAAACCTCCGTTGTGAGTACTCACAGACATAAAAATAGGCCAGGCTATAAGTTTTGTCAAACTATCGTGAACATATGTCTCGCCTGCATACTATCACTATGACGTCTTAGATACATGTAAGTTTCTCGCCTAATTAGACGGAGGAGCGGCTGCAGCTCTTGCTTTGGCAGCAAGAATCTTGGCAATCTCAACAAGCTTGTCAGTCTCAGGCATAACATCCTTCACAGCAGCATGTGCACAGAACTTGTCAGCCCATTTTACCAGCCCCGGCGTTTTCGTTTGGTCGAGCAGTTTGATTCCATGCAGCTTCTCGTTTACTCTGAGCCACCCCAAGAAGCACCCGAACGCAATGTCCAAGTATCCGATCTCATCTCCGCCGAAAAATACGTTGCCTTTGCTGGATTTCTCAAAGGCTTCCTCCAGCAGCGCCAGCCCTTCTGTCACTTGTTCGATTGCTGCCTTCTTTGCCTCCTCTCCTTGTGCAAAACCAATGCCCTTCATGGATGGATACCACTACAACCATTTCAATTGAATGAGACATAAATTAGTAACGTGGATTAATTGTACCAAAAGCTTAAGCTAGCAACAAAGAAAGACGTTGTGCTTGGGCTTTGAATAAAAACTTGCTATGCTTCTAATAAAAGCGTTTCTATTAGCAAGTTAGACGTTTATGAGAAGAAGTGTTTTACGCATGACCATAATAAATCATTACCTTCTCGCTGATATAGGCAGCCCAAAATCGTGCAGTAGCGCGATCGTAGGGGTCAGAAGGGAGGATAGACGGACCAGATGCCCAAACTTCGTCAATGTACTCAACAATGATGAGAGATTCACAAACTGGTTTGTCACCATGAATGAGAACTGGCACTTTCTTGTGGACTGGATTGGACTGAAGAAGAAGCTCGCTTTTAGATCCGAATGTCTCCTGTAGAAACTCGTAGTCGACGGATTTGAGGTTAAGGGCAATGCGAGCCCTCATCACGAACGGACTCGGCCACATTCCCAGAACTTTGACGTCGCTGTTGCCCATAATTAATCCTCGACTAATTAGCTTAGCACTCAACTAGTGATCTAATTCAAACACTGATGAGTTCTGCAGGGTTTAGTGTATGTGCGTGTTGGGTGGATCTAAACAAGGAAACACAAGGATTAAGTAGGAAGAAGAAAGTGTTTGGTATCAATGAGCCTACTGGCATTAGTCTGGTGCATTTGGTTGTTGGATGCACGTTTCAACTTTGAAGGGTAGGCAACATTCAAAGTTTTTTTTAATTAAAAAAAAAGTCATTGAATCAAAATCAAAAGAACGACTTACTTATACCTAGTATACTATTGTGGCATTCTCGGCTTAATAATACGACAGATCTCTTCCATCAAGGTTATCGGATTTATTGATCCATGTCTTTTAAATTTCATCTAACAGCTCATCTATTTTGATCCCTTAAAAGTTGTAATAATTTTTGGCCGCCTGTTTTGACCCCTTAAAAGCTATAATAATTTTTTACAGTTGGATAAAATTTGAAAGGTCCGTATCACTTGATCCAATGGCCTTAGTGATAATACAATTCCAAAATCATTAAATTAGGGTTTTGAGATTTTCCAGACCTGTGCCAAAATAAAAATTGCAAACCTTGACCTTCTTTAGTGAAGCTTTTCGATTCATTCCATAAAATGAACCGTAGGACTGAAATGTTTTGAGCCCCTGTGCACAAGACAGAAGTAGCACAAGTGAA
Organism: Pyrus communis; assembly: GCF_963583255.1. Lineage (NCBI taxonomy): Eukaryota > Viridiplantae > Streptophyta > Magnoliopsida > Rosales > Rosaceae > Pyrus > Pyrus communis. The sequence goes on along the minus strand of NC_084808.1, from coordinate 25,202,416 downwards.
TCACACAACGATGAATAGTTGACAACTAGTTATACAATTGTTTCTTTCAACTATATGACAACTATCTATACAATTGTTCTTTTCAACTATACCGTTACCCATATTATAATCAGGACGAATTTATATAAAAGACATCTATTGAACTAATAGATGCACGTAAATGATTTATTTCACTATCAAATAAACATAAAAACCAGACACAAAATAAAACGAAGTCCATGAGTTTACCAAACTACAACATCGTCTAATACATCCGACTTAATAATTTACCAAACTACAGCATTGTCTAATACATCCGACTTAATTTCTTAATCACTAGTTTAAACAACAAGATCCATTGATTTGTTTCACTAATTAATCACTTGGAAGCACCTGCAGCTCTCAATCTGGCCATAATAATCTTTGCAACCTCAGCCAACTTGTCAGTCTCCGGCATAACATCCTTCACAGCAGGATCTGCACTGAACTTCTCAGCCCATTTGACCAGCCCTGGGATCTTTGCTTCGTCCAGAAATTTGACCCCATTCATTTTCTCTGTGACTCTGAGCCACCCCAAGAAGCACCCGAATGCAATGTCCAGGTACCCAATTTTGTCTCCACTGAAGAAGTCCTTGCCTTTGCTGGTCTTTTGAAAGGCTTCCTCCATTTGAGCCAGCCCTTCTGCAACTTGCTCGACTGCTGCCTTCCTTGCCTCGTCTTCTTGAGCGGCACCAATGCCTCTCAGCGACGGAAACCACTGCACCCATTTGAATCCGTTACTTGATTAAACGAATAAATGTGCACCGACGTGTACAGTAGTGCACTATACCAAATGTTTTTCGACAAAAATTTGCACGTCTCATGTTGTATATCTCTTTTCTTTTTCTTTTTTTCTATTTCCCTAATCACACTCACGATGTAACGAGAAATAAAAAAACAGTGGTATAAAAAATAATTCATAGGACTCTCTCTCTTTGTTTCATTTCAACTAAACTATTACCACTCAATACCATTTCTACACCACTTAGTACTACGGTCTAGTGGTATTCCTCTGCACTTGTAAGTGAAAGGTGTTAGGTTCGAATCTCGCCAAAAGCGAGTTTGAACCATATTATTGCTAACCTATTGTGAGCTTACCCCCTTCCCTTTAGGGTAGATAATATAGTTTGTTTAAACAAACAAAAAAAACCATTTCTACAAAAGATATTCAACAATATCTACCAAAGTGAACATATTTTAGGGCTTGTTCGGGAAATTCTTTTGTACAAGTAAGAATGCAGATATGCTTTTGTGTTTCTAAAAAAAGTAATTAGAATCCCCACATTTTTTTTCAACTTGTTTAGATTAAACAGTATTTTTTTTTTTTTTTACAAAATTTGATTAAGAAGCTTTGATCAATTGCCAACTCAACAATTTTCTACTTATTTAATATATATATATATATATATATATATATATATATATATATATCTACTTAAACTAGATAACAACTAATTTCCTACAATTTATGAATTTTAAATTCGTATTTAAAACTCACAGTACATTTGAAAATAAACAAACCAACTTTTAGTACGTTTAGAATTTAAATGTACCAAGAAACAAAATGTACTAGAAATCCAAATATTACCTAAAATTAAATGTACCAATATTATAGATAATCAAACACACCTACAATTTGACCAAAATAAAAACGCATCTATTATAAAATTGTAGAAAAAAAATGTTCAATCAAATTCTTAAAAGAAACAAATGTTTAATCAACGAAATTGAAAAACGAGGTGCCTATATCAAAACGTCCCTTTCTAAAAACACTATTAATCATTCTATAAGCAATTCCAAACAGATGTTATTTGAGCCATATTAAGGAGATAGACCATCAACAAACCCCTTTAAACATATTTTATTAAGTAATGGAAAAACAATAGAAAAGAAACAAAGAGCAACATAATTCCTCACATTTAACTGGTTAATCCAAACAAAATTTAATAAATTAACGAAATTAGCCTACAAAAATTAAAAATTAAGGACACGAACAAAAACCGTGCACTTACCTTCTCATCGACGTAGGCAGCCCAAAATCTTGCAGTAGCGCGATCCAACGGGTCAGAAGGGAGAATCGACGGGCCTGAGGCCCAAACCTCATCGATGTACTCCACAATGATGAGAGACTCACAGACGGGCTTATCACCATGAATGAGAACTGGGATTTTCTTGTGGACTGGATTGGACTGGAGAAGAAGCTGGCTTTTGGGTGCGAACGTCTCCTCAAGAAGCTCATATTCCACTGACTTGATATTGAGCGCGATCCGAGCCCTCATCACGTATGGGCTCGGCCACGCTCCCAAAACCTTTACGTCGCTCTTCGCCATGATCAATGATTCAGATTCTCTATCAAACTCAGAAAGCTCTCGAAATGCAAATGCAAAATCTGTGTTTTGGGGTTCCTGTTATTTATGAATGTGCATGAAAGGTGAAAGCTGAAGGAGGATTTATGAGGAGGTTTGGATAATGGGTGTGAACGTAATGACAATAGGTGTGGCAGTGGGGTAAGGTTTGAAACGTAGGAAAAAAGAAATTTAATGCCCTGTGTTCCGAGTCCATAATTCGTGCACTATGTGGTTGGAAAGAGACTTGCATGTACTTTTCAAGACGATGATGAAGTGTTCCGAGTCAATAATACGATGGGAATGTTAAAACACATAACATTGGGTATTATTTACTAACGATGCTATCAAGTCTGGACAGTTGAGAGAAACTTAATACAATCGAGAGCTAAGTTGACAATGAATCGAACCTATTATTTGCTGTCACGTCCTTTAACTTACCCGCTTGAGATGTCGTGATCTGTTTGCGGTACCGTATATGAACAGTGTTTCAGGTTCAGCGTTTTCAACTTGAACCTAGTTTTGGTTCGTCTTTGTGTTCAGATAGGGAATAGGATGTTGTTGGTGTGTCGTGCGGCGGAGATTGGAGCACGTATGAGCAAATTTGAAGTGTGTAGGCTTTGGAACAGCGTGGCTTACATGGCATTCAGTCATTTGTGCTTCGCGGGTACTTTTCTTGTTCGTACGTGTGAACACATTTGAAGTCTGTAGGCCTTGAACTGTAGGCGCATGGTCTTATTCTGCCACCAGATTGCGTGCATTCTTTTCCACAATACACCTTTTACAGTCTCTGACATCACTCCTAGGAGACGGAAATGGATCTTTTTCGGATCTCTTCTTTCTAATCTATCAAATTTGAAAATTTAAACTGTTGAAATTTGATCCAACTATTAAAGTTATTATAATTTTTAAAGTAGATCTCTGTTTGTAACGGTTGAATCAAATTTCAATGATCCGAATCTCCGAACTTGGTAGATTAGGAGAAAGGTTCCCTTCCCTAGGAGACAGGAGGACGGAGCTGAGAGCCGTGAAGGTGAGTGACAGTTGTATATGAAGATGCTACTTCTGGAAAAGTAGAGCAGAAGCACCAGTGGTCTAGTGGTAGAATAGTACCCTGCCACGGTACAGACCCGGGTTCGATTCCCGGCTGGTGCATATGTTTTTTAAATTTTGAATAAACTGAGTTGCTAGCCTCAATGACGGATCTAGCCCCTTTTTCGACTTATTGGAGATAAAATTTCTCACTAAGGTTTGAAATGTAGTAAATTCATGACGACTGAGCCCCCATTGGGGATGCTCTTATTACTTGCTGTGTGTGAAGCTTTCAGAATTCACAAGCATATAGAAAATGGAATTCGAAATTCCAGGATCTCTTCAAAGTTGCTTCTTTTGTATTGATTTGTTGCTTTCCTTTGGAAGCATACAAGTAACAGAAGAAATCTTTGCAAAAACAGTCACGTTACAGCTCTATCGGGGTTCAAAGCAATGGCATGACTTGTTGAGACCAGAAACTCTCTCGGGGCAGCCCGACATTTGCAAATTCTTCCAACTTCCGAGTCTTTCATTCTCACTCGGTCTCTTTGGTCTTACGTTGGCCCTTGAAGCGGTTGTATCAGCTTAACCCTTTTCTTTGCTCATTTTCCGGAATGCAAGCACTTTTGCATCTTCTCTGCTTTTACACCCTCCGACTCTACCAAGACTGCTGCACCCAGTCAAACTAGTTAAGATCAGAAGAGTGCCGACATAACACTTCTAAGCTGCATCCAACGGTTTCATGCCAAATCATGAAAGAAGAAAAATTCACACATACCAGGAGGGGTGTGTTTACACAGCATTTGGGCAGTGATGAAATCCAACAGATGAACTTTTGAGTGAAATAGCCATCTTGAGATTGCTTGGATCTGTTTACGGGACATCTTATTCCTTAGGGCCTGGCTTCGTCCATCTTTGATTTCATATCAAACGTTCGATAGCCAGGTACATACGTAGGTCCCTGGGTAACAAAGAGTTGTAGCTCACAACGTGCACAGATAGATTCATCTTGTAAAAGGAAAATGTCTAGAAATGATGCCATTAAGAACTTACTACCATTTCAACATTATCATTTCAGAAAGGCTGTGCAATATCCTTGGATCTCCAAGAGAGCAGTTCAGCTAGTTTTTTCATTCTTGGGCTTTGCCAACAAGACAATTCTCTATAATTTCGTCGCAAAGATCTAGAGTAATGTCCATGTTCCCTTCTTCATAGTTCATATCGACAAAAACGTTGTATGCTTCTCTATCTGCAACCGCACCATGTCTCCGCATTTCTTCAAATAGTTCCCTTGCCTCCGCAAATTTCCTTCTCTTGAAAAAACCCTTAATAAGTGCACTGTAACAACTTGCCGTCGGAATAAATCCCTTTCCTGCCATTTCTTTATGCAAAAACCAAGCCTCTTTCATATTCCTTGCCTTAGAATGCCCTTTTATCAAAATGTTATAGGTGTTGCTATCAGGAATCACCCCACAAGCACACATGCTCCTATAAATTTCCGCTGTAGTACGCATATTATTTCTAATGCAGTACTGCTTCATGAGAGAATTGTAGGTTGCCGCATTAGGCACTATACCCTTCTCCAACATCCACTTAAGTAGCCTCTCAGCATCTTCCACCATTCCTGACATACAAAATCCATTCATAAGCACATTGAATGTAACAACTGTAGGTTGAAGCCCTCTATCGAGCATCTCACGCAGGACCTTCTGAGCCTTAGCCATATCCCTCATCTTACAATATGCATCCATCAGAGTGGTACAAGTAATAGTGTCAGGACAGGGCCCTGCACCCTCCATTTGTTCCACCAATTTTTCTGCCTCCACTATGTTTCCCAACTTACAAAGGCCGTTAACAATTGAGTTGTAAGTGAAGACATTAAGTTGAAGGCCCTTCCTGCACACCTCATGAAGAAGTTCATTTGCTACATCTACCTCCCCTCTTTTACAAAGGCCATCAGCCAATGCCGTATAAGTGACAACATTTGGGGTAAGCCCCATATTAACCATCTGGTTGTGAAGCGAAAACGCCTCTTTCATCTCGCCTGTTTTGCAATAACCATCAATAAGGGCTGTATAAGTAACTTCATCTGGTTCTAATCCTCTGCTAACCATTTCATGGAAGAGCTTATCTGCTTCTGTCATCTTCCCTATTTGACAAAATCCATGAATAATAGCAGTATATGTAATATAATCAGGGATTATTTTCCTATCCCGCATTTCGTCAAATAGCCTATATGCAGCAGGAATATTACCCAACTTACAGAATCCATCAATTAGAGTAGTGTAGACGACATTACCAGGAAGTACTCCCAGAACCATCATCTCCCTCAGTAACCCTTCTGCTTCAGATAGTTTACCTGTTTTACACAGAAAGAGTATTATGCCGTTATATGTATAGGAATTTTGCTTCAATCCTTTTATTTTCATTTCCTCTATGAGCTTCAAAACCTTCTGCAGTTCTCCAACATAACAATATCTGCTGATTAAAGTACTATAACTTACAACATCAGGTACACAGCCCCTCAACTCCATTTGCAGGAGTAAATGGTGGGCCTCTTTTATTTTCCCTAATCGACAAAGACAATGAATGATAATATTGTATGATGTGGTGTTCCAATGAATACCCACTTCAGGGTATTCGATGAAGAATTTTATTGCCATCTCAATCCCATCAAAGGTGTTTGATAGCCGAGTAAGAAATAAATTACAGGAATCAACAGAGATAACCAACCCATAGCTCAACAATTTCTCAAAAAGCTTTCTTGCTTCATTGAGCATCTCAGTTTCAACAAGGACCCGGAAGAAAACATCAAACACATGGGTATCTGAACCCCAATCCTTGTAAGTGTATATCAACCGATCAGAAAAGTGAGCGAATGAAAGACCAACATCTAACTTGGGTTTTGCCCAAAAATTATGAATGAGCTCATGCGCTGTTTTAAGATCCTTTGATGCTGCAGCAATTTGTACAACGACACAACAGGCTTCTAATGATGGGTCCTTTCGTAAGCATGCCCAGTCAAAGAAATCCAGAACTAGTTTATAGTCATTCTTAATATTCATGAGAACCCAAATAAGATGGTCAGACCTGAAATTAGATTCATAAGGCTTCAGAATACTGCGAAAAGGCTCAGAGCAGCGAAGCTTAATTGTGGTGGAGATGCGATGTACAAGTTCGGCATCTTTGATGGTAGGTTTCTTGGGTGAATAGTCAGGAAAAGGCCTTGTATCTTTTGATCCTAAAGAAATTCCATGACTTAAAAACCTCCTAAAGACGAATAGAGAAGAATTTACAGCAATATTTAAGCGGGGACGATGACAGGAGATCTGAAAACAATAGACTGACAAAATGGCGCACCTCTTCATGTCTATCAGAGGAACCCATCAAGAAAAATTTTGGGGACCCATTTCTATTAATGCAGCAGCTCTCCTCCATTTAGAAGAACCAAAGCAACGAGGTTGCTTCATCACATGACCTGTAAAGTAACCATTAAACACAAACACTCAACGTATAAAAACTTTGTAAAGTATACTGCCTATACACCAAAGCATACATTTCTTAATCAACCTTCTTCCAATCCTCTATATATACTGCTGGAATATGAATACACAGCGGTACGAAAGTAGAACACTTGCATGGCAAACGCTTGCAATTTTGTATTTGAACAATGAACAAATTCTGTTTGCAAAACCAATAAAACCATTCAAGTTGCTACTATTTACATTGATTCTGAAACTAATAAAACTTTCTAAAATTAATCACACTCACACCCACAATCTGTCACCAACTAAAACAAATTAAAAGTGGTTCACGCATTCTATCAAACACTTGGCAAGCAATCAATAAAAAGTACTTAAAACCGAAAAATAAAATGCAACAAGGTGACAAAGAGTGACAAGCTTTCGAAGCTGGGAAACATGAGAGGTGTTACCTTAAAAGCGATTGACTGTGAAAAGCTCGAAAGCTTCGAACTTCCAAAAACTTGTTTCGGGAGGATGGCTGTTGCCGGTAGGTATCTCGAGTTTCATTCGGCCTCCACTCTCCTCCTCCCGCGGAAGAGCACAGGCGTTTTAGCGAGAGAGACAATGCTGGATAAAGATATTTTATTGGGCCTATATGTTTGGGTTAAGTAAATGGCACCAATGAATGGTAATTACAAAAAGACTTGGCCCGGGCCCAAAATGATAAGAGAGTTTATACAGCTAGTTGTTGTGTGTTTCAACATGAGCAAAAGATGGGTGTAGAAATCCTTTACATCGGAGTTGATGGTTGTCATTTGAAATCTGAGATGCTTTTAAAAGTTGTCATTCAACGGCTCGACGAATTATCTTTGTGGGCATTGAGTAAGGTATCTGCTAGCGTCATTCCTTTGGACTATGTGTTGTTATGGGCATTTTTTTTATAAACTCACTCGGCATATTTTGACATCTATCGACATGTTGGCTCAAAAACTATTACCATAAGTCGCCTTCCTCAATTGAAAGTTATTGGTATTTGTCGACAGCCGTGCAATATGACTTGGCAAATGATCTCAGGCCTACCAAGGCTTGATAAAATGTCAATTTTCTCTAATTGTATACGGGAGGTCTCAAGTTTGGCTAACTTGAATGGCAAGTTTAATACCTAAATATTGTGGCAAAGTCATTGAATTAACTTTGATTCTGGCCCTTTTACTCTTAGGGTAGAATATCATCGTACCAAAAATAAAAACATGTAGACAAATAATATCTTGTGATAAACTCATAATATCGTCACTATAACGTCCTGATTGAATGTAAGTTATCTCCATGATGAGTTCACCATCTCACATGTAAAGTCCCACATGTTAGATGCCTTCAGTTTTTTCTAGCAAACAAAGGTCTGCCTATGTCTCAAGCCAAAGCGTTGGAAAGAATTATTCTTCACCGTCTAAGTTGACTTCAGTTCTAATCAGGTCATTTAATATTCTCAAACTATTTATTTAAAAATCAAGTTTGTGCTGGATCTGATTATAGTCAGTAACAAAATGATAAATAAATATGGGGAAAATTTTTGGCACAAAAAAAAAAAAAAAAAGAACACCTTAATTGAAGCAGTGCTTGGTGGAATATGCGCATGAATTGTTGAGGGGGATTATAATTAATGAATGATTACAAGTTTAATGTGAAATTTCTTTTTAATTAGTTACAACACCTTAACAATTTGGTTTATTTATTTAGTTCTAAGTAATATTTTATACTAATTTATATTTAAAAAAAGAAAAGAAAAGAAACATGTGAATCCGAAACACAATGGTAAAAAGTCGTATCCATTAGGGTAACTCACCACTCGTCATTAACAATTTGAATTTGGATACCCTACCAACAGAACTATGCCCCAGTTACACATATTATTGGAGATTAATTAAGATTAAAATTCGTTATCAACAAATAATGTCGATGATGATGATTAAATAATTGGAAAGTTCAATAAATGAAGGAAAGATCATCATTGCTTCATTTTCAATCCCCATTTTTTTCATTCCATAAAATTATGCTTTTGATCTCTTTTCCTGATTTGGGACTGAAAGTGGTGGTGGTAGGAATATATACTTATTGCTCCAATCAAAAAGTTGAGTTTGTGAATGGAAATTCAAAAAATATATAGAAAGCTGGGGCTTCGCTTGTTTTGGGGACGAAAGGGTATGGTAGGTAGGTAGCCGTATTGGGATCTCAAACACACAAAAAATCCATATTCTGTTTCAGAATGTTTTCAAAAGAGTTAAAATTGATTTCAGACGCTTAATGCGGTGTTTGACGTAAAAACAAAAATTGTTTTTGAATTCTAAAAACTATTCTTGATATTTTTTATAAAGTGTTTTCAACATAAGTGATTGATACGAGAAGCAAGTCAATAGTTATTCACTTATAAGCAAGTCGACCAAGGAAATGGTTATTAACTTATTACTTCATGTCTTGATTAATTAAAAATTATTGTTCAAGATCTCTTGCGGAGTCTCTTAAAATAATGGACGTGACTCGATGTATAGATACGAATTATATATTTTTTTATGTACGTGGTATCAGATGCATGCATGGATAAATAGTGAAAAATGTGCAGCCCCTTCAGCAGGCAAAAAGATATAAACTTGTGTTCTTATATATAACCAAAAGGATGATTCGAGGAGTGTAAAACTTGCTTGGTAATATATGTTGGGAATTGAAACTAAACAAAATCCCAAGAGATTTATAAAGAGGGAGATAATCAATTCAATGCTAGGCAGGGGGAACAAAGGCATCTGCTAGTAGGGAAAAGAGAATCAAACAAGATCAAAAGCGAGCTAGTATTCTAGTTTAAGTGGTTATGAGCATTTATTTTTGTATTTAAGGTATTGAGTTCGATTATGTACTTTTTCCGCTTCGCTATGAATAAAGAAAATAAAACAAAAACAAAAAACAAGCTATTGCCAGCCAAAAATTGAAAGTGTTGATGAGATCACAAACTACATGCTCCTTTACCATCAGCAAAATATTAATATTTGTATCATCGCACCTGATCGTCTAGCATACTATTTGTTGAATATATATTAGGGTAATTAGATGTCAGTTAAGATGATACAAGTAGTTTTATTTATCGAAAAACCCCCGCCCCAAAAGTGTGACCTCTCTAAGCTTTCTTCTTCCACTTCATAATATATATATACACACACACACACCAAGGCCTCACTTCACACACTTCACACCTTATCATTTTCTCCTCTCCAAACTCACAACAATATGAAGTTTAGCTCTCCTTCAACATCAACTCTCTCCATCATCTTCCTCTCCACCTTCCTCCTCCAACTCACCTTCATCTCCTCCCAAATCTGCCAAAGATCCTGCGGCAAACTCCCCCTCAAGTTCCCATTCGGCACCGACCCCGGCTGCGGCGACCCGGGCTTCAACCCCCACGTGTCATGCAGCCAGGGAAACCCTATCTTCACAACCCACACCGGATCCTACCCCATCACCAACATAGACTACACAAAGAAAGTTATGTACATCTCAGACCCCTCCATGTCAACATGTTCATGCAACCAACAATCCAAAGGTTTTTCCCTAGACTGGGACGCACCCTTCAGTTTCCAAGACGACAACGTTTTTGCCCTACTCGACTGCTCGCTTTCCAACTCTCCAGTCTTCCAGCAAAACTCCCTATATACAGACCAAAAAAACAACTCTAAAGTGTCCCTATGTGACAACCAAGGTGCTCCGATTTGCAGCTTCTTGTACTCGTGCCAGGCGATCAGCACGATCAACCTCCCGATATCCACGTGTTGCGTTTACACGCCGGTGGATCTCGGGCCGGCTTTCGAGATGGATTTGGAGAAGCTGCAGTGCAGTTCTTACTCAGGGTTTTACAGCTTCAACGAACATGAGTCTGACCCAAATAGTTGGAACTACGGGATTGCCCTCAAGTACAAGTTCAGTGTGAACAACGAGTATCCGGATTCGTGTGTTAATTGTGAGAGGAGTAATGGGGTTTGTGGGTATTATGGTAATTACAACTCGTTTATATGTAATTGTCCGAATGGGATCAACACTACCAATGATTGCTTTTTTGGAGCTTCTTATAACTATGGTTCAAGGCTTCGATCGTCGCAGATTGGTACGTCTTCATTCTCTCCTTTTTCCTTTATGTGGTTTTGTGTTTCATTTTTTTATTCACACTCGGAGGAAAGAACAGGAAGTCCACTATTGTAGTCAACTTAGTTATGCTTAAGTCTATGTTTAATTTTTTATTTATCTTTTTTTTGCAGGGACTTGGTTAATCTATTGCTTGGCTTGGCTATTGGTTTTGGTATTGTAGCTTGTGAAATTTCATGGATGAATTTTAGAGTTCTAATCAAATGCAAGTTAGAGGTTTGACCTTTCCATAAATCATATGAAGTATATTGAGATTAAACTTTTTTTTGTTATAAAATGTTGAGGTTTCTCCCCAATATTCGTAACAATACTAGGTTAAGTCAGTTAATTTAGACAATGTGCCACTACGCCTGTCCGACATTTCCATAAATCATATGAAGCATGTTGAGATTAAACTTTTTTTTGTTATAAAATGTTGAGGTTTCTCCCCAATATTCGTAACAATACTGGGTTAAGTCAGTTAATTTAGGCAATGTGCCACTACGCCTGTCCTCTTGCCCTGATATCGTATAAAAAATAAAATAAAGAACTCAAAAACCCAAAGGAATTGGCATATAAGAAAGAAGGTCAGGGAATTTGGTTCCTTCTTTTTGTAGCACCATCACCACTAAGAAAGAATAAACTTTCATTACAAAGGCTCTTTCTGTATCAACACTTTACAGATAAGCTCCAGAATGCAATCCACTGTTCCATCACCATATATGGTTAGCTAGATTCTAAAGAACAGAACAGTAACTTTCTCCATCTAGCTTCTTTACAATTGTAAAGACGGTAAATGAGGGACCGAGAAAGCAAAATAGGTGTGAAATTTTTGACAGAGTTAACCCCCACCGGATATTTACAGCGGTATACTGTGACTGCAAAACTTGTTTCTCTGTATTCTTCTTTTCACATTCTCTACACTGTAAGCAAAAAAATGTTCGATCAATGCATCATTCCTGGTCATCGCATATTGCAGCACCGGGGTTTCCCTTGTTGCAATTTGTCCCACATGCATATCATTTGTCTCGGAGATTGGTAATGCGCGGTGTAATAGTCGTTGATGCACCCAAACTGGCAGAACTTCCAGCTATGCACATACTCCACCGGTTTAGATTTGTTGAATTGCTCTACCCACATTCCCATGCTCACATCTTCCATCTTGAACAACTGCACAACACATATGAATTTAACGATATGGAGACCTGCACACGGACTACACATGCGAACAAGGAAAAAACAGTATTTTCATCACATACTCGCAATTTGTGCTTTTCAAACTCGGATACGAGGGACTTTGCTATGTCAGAGGAGATTATGTATCCTGGACCATTTGCATAGGGTGGATAATCTTCTTCTGGCCATTCCTGGAGCTCACCAAGGAAGAAAATGAAGGATGAGAGATTGTTCATGACACAACCCATATATCAATTCTATATGAATGTGAACTAAAAAGTGACAACATTAAACTACATATTGACTGCCAGAAGCTAAATAGTAAATACTATCTAATTCTTATCACCAGTCACAATCGCATACGTCATCATATGTGATGAGGCAAATGACAATTAGGTAGATAAGAAAACCGAATGATATATTCACGATAAAAGCTAGAGTTTGGTACAAATACTAAGGCTGTCAAATTTCTAAATAGTGGTTCCTCTATCTCCTTTTTTAAGTAAAAATTTGTTCCTCCATCTCTTGATTGCTACAAAGTACAAACACATCATCTCTAAACACCTTGAAGTAAAAAATATTACTCTAATCCAAAGCATCAACACTCAACTAAGAGGCGTCACAAACAGAATTTACCAGAAAACATGAGGCAAAAGATCAAAGCTAAGCGTTAGAAGAAAAACTAGTAAAAATAAAAAATCAAAAGTTGTATGCATTGCCCTTAAAATCAGATAAGAGAATGTTAATCGGACGTATACAACTTGAGAAAATCAGAATTACCCAATGATTTAGAGAAGACCAGAAAGGACTTATAAACAGTATAAGATGTATATCAATCTCAAGTTTGTGTACATTGTCTTTTAGAATCATTGGAGAAGAGCAGAATAATGCATACCTCATACGTCACTGCCCATTTACCATGGCGAAGAGGCTTGTGGTGGTAGTTCATATTTCCAATATAGAAGCTTTTATATCCACGAACTTTCCGTGCTTCCTTGAGCACAGCATCCACCCTGATAAATGTGTCATCATCGCACTTCATGATATACCTTGCAGGCACCGTGCGAACCTGTAAACAACCACATACATCGATGTTAAGTATTATCCACAAGGTAATAATAAGTATAAGACAATTGAAGTCTTGTTATGAAGCTTACCCCATATTCGCAGATTGCAACAGTCTTCAATACTACCAGATCATAGTTATCCATATAAGGAACTATAACAATGTCCCCAAAATAATCTACTTCTTTCATTAGTTCCATATTCACTTCCTTTCTTCCATGCTGTCAAAATATAATTCCGAATACTGTAAATAATTGACATAGAACTAATGCACGAGTGGTTTATCAAAGCACAAAACACAAATTCTACATTCCTTACCAGTGCTACAAAAAAACGAGCCACAACACGCGAAGATTTGATTAATTTATGCTGCATCCAAGACTTTCTCACAGCCATACGCTCTGCAAAATGGTTCCCAGCGGACAGAATGCCAATGAACAACTCTACATGCCCGTAGGGAAGAAATGGAGCTTTCCACTTAGTCACCATTTCGAGGTGCATCTGGGGTGAAAAACTAGGATGTGATGTGGGCAAGGAGGCTGCAAGCACAGAGTGCACATCAATGTCTCCATTTACAGAGAGTCCGGTAGCATCCTCAAGAACAAATCCCTGTCACCCACGAATAAAATTTTACGATATTCCGCATTCCTTACAGTATAGGCCGATATCACAACAAAAGGGTACTCACCGTGCGATAAGGGAAAGCAGTAACATGCCTCCCATCGACATTGATATGGAAACCTTCCAAACCAGCACTTACGGTAAGAACAAACAGCTTTCCCTCTGCAAAAGGGTATGGCCAGTCTATGGTCACCTTCTTCGTTCGTCCAATCAGCCTGTTCAACCACCATGTGGCCTTTGATTCTTCCGTCTTATTGTCATCATCACGAATCCACTTCTCACATTTCACCTGTCCATCAACTTCGCAAAACAAAAGAATCAGAAAAAGCATACAAACTCACCAAGGTTACATGAAACTCTTCAAAGCTTCACTTAGAAAAAGGACATTGCTAATAATTCGAAAAAGAAACACAATATGGCATCGGAACATTGAATAATCGAATCACAACCGCTTTATTTAGATTAGCTAGACACATCTAATAAAATATACTATTTACCTACCAAACTAGCATTTAGTTAAATGCAGCACAAAGACCCCTATTTCTCAATTCATTAAGCAACGCAATTAGAACACAATGAAGCCACCTACCAGTATCTTCATCAGCCAGGGACCTCCAACCCTCGCAGCGGAGTGCCGAGCCCCATTGCATCCGGTAACAAGTGTTCTGCTCGATCACCGGCTTCCCACTCCAATCCCCCTTCAACCTCGGATTGAAATGCAGTATCCTCGGCGGGTCCTCCCCCTCCACATTCTTCAAACCCTGCAACTCCATCATAAACTGCGAGACCATCACCGCCTCGTCTCCCTCCTTCAACACCGCAATCTTCGGATCGTACTCCGAGTGGGCCCACCTCGGCGTGCCCACCACCGTTATGTGAGACCCCAGAGTCATCCCGCAGGGAAGAACCATGACCCGTTTCCGGGACTCGAATTCCGACCCGGACAGCAAAAACGAGTACGGGCACGGCTCAGAGCGGTTCTCGGGCTTGGTCTTCAGGTCAGACTCGAGCCTTCCGGCCTCGAGCTCCGCCCAGAGCTTCTTCCCAGCTACCCAAGCGCTCTTGGCGGTTCTATGAAGCTCGGAGACTTGGTCCTTACTGACATTGCCGCCGAACAGAGTGTCCTCGAACACCAAGCCGGAAACTTTCTTGACCTCCCGCATTTGCCGCTGGGGTGTCCGGTTCGGCGAGCCGCCGGCGACCCGAAACGCATCCTCCGCCGGCCTACTCGGGGCGTCCCTCTCGCCCATTTCCTCCTCGCTCTCGAGCCAAAACGTCCTGGGAAATGCGTCCTCCAGCGTCTCGAACAGCCCGTCGTCCAAACCCGAAGACTCAAACCCGGATTTCAAAACGTGGGGGATTTCGAAGCTGATCAGGAGCAGGTAGACGATCACTGCCCCAATAAAAACCTGAATCATTCTGAGTCGACTCGGCGGCAGCAACGAGTCGAACTTGCCTCGCTTCATCTGGGTACTTTATTCCCGCAATGCCCCTCAAAGTTTCTGCTTGTTTCGGACAATGGGCATAGAACGATCACTGTATCAGTGGGTTTGCTCTGCTGCCCCTGCTTCCTGCAAACCCTAGATTCGAAGAAATTGGGGAAAATCACAGGTTAATTCGCACTCACAGTGACAGAGTTAAAGCTTACAGAGTTAAAGCTTGAATTTATTTTCATAAATATGCAGATGTAGATTTTTAAATAATATTTTTCAGAGAGAAAGCTTGAATTTTTCAGACATTTGTCCTTGGCAAATTTGACGCCTTTCAATTTCTATGCCGTAAAGGGAAACCAAATATTATTTGTTTTCACACGCTCCACTATTGTAACGGCGCCGTTTTGCGTAACTAGCTTCCAAAATAATTCCGCGGTGGCGTCGGCACGTGGTTAGAGTATTTTTTTGGTAATTAATTTATTATTTATCGTAATTTTTTAACTGAATATATTCATTACTCAAATTTTGTAATGAAGAAAGAATACGATGAGGTGGTTCATACTCAAGACATATTCTTCAACTCTTGGTCAATTTTTCTTCTCTTTTTGAGATTTGTTCCTATTGTATAATAAAAATGTAAAATAAAAAAAAAACAATATTAAAAGGAGGTTAATATAAAATAAAAAGTAAACCGTCATTTAGCACTAAGGTTTAGGAGTATTTATATTTATTTGTGAGTGAGAAATTTTAGATTCCTTCTCATTAAAGGTAAATTTGAATCATATTATTGCTAGTCCATTTCCTCATCCTTTAGCGTATATAATATCATTTGTTAAAAAAAAAAATATACGTCGAAATTGTAGGTCGTTTTCTAATTTTAGAAATAGAAGTTTTATTCTTTCTTTTATTCATAACAACGATTTTTGTTATCTTCCTTTATGTTATAGATAAGAACAGTATAATCAGACTCTCGAATACCCTTATAAAAATGATTTAGCAAATATAATTTCATAAGAATTTTTGTAAATTAACTTGATTATGTAGCTTTTGAAAGGGAAAATGTCAAAAATGTTTCTTCTTGTTCAAAATTAACTTGACTAATTGAAGGGGTGTGACTTGTAAGGAGTCCGGATCCCCCCGGATCCTCTTTGTGCAGATTTCAAAAATCAGTGAATTGTGTCCGTTCATCATACATTGTGCGGTAAAAAATTATTTTAAATATTTTTATTTAAAAATAAACATAATCAATATTTGATAAAAACTTATCGCTTGATAACATGATTTACGGATCTTCATAATCCTTATCAAAAGAATCTGGAGATGATCCTGTTGGGCTTGTGAGACCGTTGAGGACGTGATTTGAACGGGTGGGGGCCGCTACTCACCCGTGGGATTTGAAGTTGAACAAAGATGTACAACAGTCACGCAGTTTGGTTGGTCCGTTGGTGGTGCGTCCTATTCCTCAGTGCGCGCCACTTGTACCAACTTGTTTTTGTGCCACTTGTCTCCTAAATTTAGTTCCAAATAAAATTAAGAGAGTATTAAGAAAATATATATCGAAAATTCAATTGAAATTTTAAAAGATTGTAAAGGAGTTATATATTTTTCATAGATTATGTAAATTTGAGCGAATTTCCTTCAATATATCTTATTATTTATAAGCATGTTGGTCGATGGAATGTAAAACTTTCATTTTAGTGTTGGAATATGCTGAGAAATAAAAGCGAGAGGATACTATTTTTTCCATTTCAATGTCCAGTTATGAATCGAGCAAAAATGTTTTTATTTTACAACAATCCATTTGCATAATTTACTTAAGAATAGTATTTTGATTTTAGCAAGATAAGGCTTTTTAGCTAAAATGATAGCTGAGATTGGCATAAATCCTCACTTGATCCTGGAGATTTAAAAATTGTTAGAATTGGTCCATGAGTTTGTCTACCATCAATTATTTTGGCTATTCTACAAATGCTTTTTATTAAATAAGGAGAAAATGACAATATAACCTTAATTTTTTGTCAAATTATATTGGCTTATTGTTTATTAAATTGAGGGTATTTTTATCATTTTGGTCCTTATTTAACAGGGATTTTTCACGAAATACAAAAATGATTCACGGTGGACAAATTTAGGGACCACTTCTATTGATTTTAAATCTCAATGATCAAAGTGAAGAGTTATACACATCTCAGATACCAATTTTAACTAAAATGCCCAAAGATAATCCAATAAAAATTGCATTATACGAGTAGTGTATAATTTAAAACATTCTTCTCGTGCATTCAAGGTCTCGAATTTGATTCATGATAAATGATGGGCTGATATCGTTTTCGTGACTGCGACATCTTGGCATGTCTTTGTCCTTCCAGGTATCATATTCCAAGGGGGCCAAAATTTTTTATTACACTTGATTAATTAAGCAATAAGATAGCCTAATCACATTCACATGCATTGATAATTTCGATTAGAAGTTAGCCATATGGAACTGCAATAAGCATGAATACTGTTGCCTTTTTAGTTGCAATTGTATAACTATTTGCCAGATCTAAATTAGTTGTATAATTACCACACAAAAAAAACGATTAAATTAGCACCAAATTATTACAGCCTGAATTATGCTATTATTTGCTGTAAAGTTTAAACTTTCCAATTATTTTCATTTCGGGCATGAGTGTGAAAACTGAAAACTGTCCAAAACAAACAAGAAAATAAACAGAAAATAACAAACAAAAAAAGATAAGAAAGGACAAAGCCCGTGCGACCGACAATTTATGTCATCAGCGTCCACTAATTTGCTACTGGGGCCAAGTCAGTTAGTTATGTATTTATTTATTTATTTAAAGAGTGATGTTTTCCACATATTTTTTTTTATAATCTTTTTCACATTTCAATTTCAGTGATCAGATCAATTGAATTGAAAATGATCAAATAATATAAATTAATAGAGTACGTGTAAAAAGTAACAATGATTGTGTGGATAGCACTATCCTAAATAAAATGCTCGTACCATAAAAAGAAACTAATAAACAAATGAATATTAACATAAAAGATAAGAGTAAGAGCTAAAAGAATGGATAAATTTTTATTGTACTAGGAAAACAGTTCAATACATCAAGTGTTATAATATAAGTGGTTGAAAATATTTTTTTTAAGTACCCATTACTTGTATTATAACATTTGATGTACCAGACCATATTTCCTGCATACTGAAAAATCTCTCTTAAGAATGACAATGAGTCGAAGCGGTAATGGTATGTCATTAACTAAAATTTGACTTTAAAATAGAAAATATGATTGTAAATGCTCTAAAGAACCAATTCGATCGAACCAACTAATCGAATGACACAACTCGCAATGGCTGAATTTTATGATAGTTTGTGCTAAACTGCTCAGAAATAAACTTATATATGTCGCAAGTTACATGACATTTTTTCATGCACTTAGGCTAACAAGGTTGATAAGATGCTAAGAAAGATAAAATAAAAATCAAACTTATTAGGCCCAAACTGCCCAAACCAAATTGTCAAATATTGGCTCGGCTTTGGTTTTGGGTAATTCAAGGCCAATATGTACCATGCAAATCCCTCACAATTTTCTTTTCTTTTCTTTTTGGTATAACCCTTATACTGTCAAATGACATTACAATCCACTTATATTGTAATGCGTTTTTATGAGTCGGCTCTACAACTTGCACTCTATTACAATTTACAGAAGATGATCTTATCCAGATCTCACCCGCCCAGCTGAATTCCTCTCCCAATTCCAGGTAATTCCTTTGCTACTTCTCTCATTTTCGGTTTCAATTCAATGCCCGATGCGGACTTCAGTTAATCTGTAAGTTTTTTCGCAGTCGAAAATAGCACAATTTCAAAACTACGAGTTGTAGCACGTTGTTACGACATTGCCAACTTCGATGACACCTATGCTTTTGCCGATAACCAGCTCCGAGTAAGTCATGATGCCGACCGGACTTTGAAGAAGAAGGAAGAAGAAGGATCCGGATGGATGCCATCGGAGAGGATCCTATTCCATAATTTACAACATACCTACAACACTACTTTCAAATACTCATAAGAATTCACAGGTGACAGGTCCGTCAACCACCACTTGCACTTTGTCAACCAAAAATTTTTCAGCATCATGCACGTAATTAATTAAGTCGAATTTGTTCCCTTGGCTTAAAATTCATGTCAATGATGAATCGATGAGAGTCACAATCGAGTAAATTATTCTTTTGGATTTAAGTCACGCGTACTACATGTTGAGTAGCGAAAAATTAATTAAATTGATTATGTACGTTAGCAGTTATCTGGTAAGAAAGTCGCACTTCGCTTTTAAACCAGATTAGTATACGTAGTAACATGTCTGCAACTACACAAAGACAAGGAAGTTGGCCGTGGAATAAAGACAGCAGCAAATTGCTGCGCACACAATTGATTCTACTCCAAAAACAAGGCTCTCCTACCCTTGGATCTTCCATGCATAACCAAGTTCCCTCTCATCAATGCCACCTTTTTCTCATTGTTCTAATAAATTAATTAAATCATAATCCAAATTTGTCCCTTCTAATACGAGAGATTTTTCAGTGTGCTCGAAAAACGGGCACATACGTCATATATGTCATTATATAAGTGGATAAACATTTTGAAAAAAAAAAAACAGGTTCGTTTCAATGTGCTTTTAAAATTATTAAAAGTGCTTTTAAAATTATTAAAAGTGCTTTCATAAAAAATGTTTCTGGGTTACATAAGCACTTAAAGTGTTTCATGCAAGAAACACCAATTATGTGCTTCTTGTAAGAAATGCTTCAAGTGTTTTTTTTTTCTTTAGAATTTACTTACATTTTTACTAAATATTGGTTCTAAAAATATTTTCACAAAAAACAGTTCAGTTATTTAAAGCAGTTCTAAATGAGTCCTACTTCACTTCACTTGTATAATAACATATGGCATATAACACTCGAGCACATTAAAAAAAAAATTTGTCTTTTAATGCACACCCTGGCATTAAATTTTATAACTTTCACACACGCGATTCTCTCTATATATACCTAGCATGTACAACTTCTATTTCAAAAAACAAAAAAAAATCAGCTAAAGAATACTCTAAACCCTAGTTTTAGAAATCATAGTTCGAACCATCTTTCATATTTTGTATCAACAAAGTCTTAGAGTTCGAATGTCCGCTATCTCTAACTTACTTTTTAACAACAAAAAGATTTGTTACGATATGATTATGGCGAAGTTCCCGACGGTTGATCAGTGCACGTCAGATGGACGGGAAAAGCACACGGTGGTTGCCGACATGGACGGGACTTTGCTTAGAGGCCGAAGCTCCTTCCCTTACTTTGCTAGTATTGCCTTTGAAGTTGGTGGGATTCTGAGGCTCCTATTCTTGCTTTTAGTTACACCACTAGCCGGACTCCTCTACTACTTTGTCTCGGAATCAGCCGGAATCTAAGTTCTCATCTTTGCAACGTTTGCCGGCGTTAGGGTTTCAGAGATCGAGTCCGTGGCCAGAGCCGTGCTGCCAAAGTTTTACTCGAGCGATTTGCACCCCAAGTCTTGGCGCGTTCTCTCTGCATGCGAAAAGAGATGTATTCTTACTGCAAATCCGAGGATCATGGTGGAGCCTTTCTTGAAGGATTTTCTTGGATTCGACACGGTTCTGGGGACGGAAGTGGCGACTTATAAGGGTAAGGCTACTGGGTTTGTTTCCCCACCTGGTGTGCTTGTGGGAAAGAAGAAGGCAGATGCTCTTAAGAAGGCTTTTGGAGATGTCCAGCCAGAGATTGCGCTTGGTGATAAGCACACTGACATTCCTTTCATGAAATTATGCAAGGTTCGACGATTTTCATGCTAGCTTTTCGTTTTAATTAATACTATTTTTGTTTTAATTTTAACTCTCAATCATATATGCAAATTCACTAATATTGTTTGGGCCTAAAATATTATTGCTGGGCCGAGCAGCAGGATGCGCTCGGCCCAAGGTGATGACAAATAATATGGGCCGAATAATAAGGCCCGGGCCAGCTGGCAGGGTCAGCCAAATCCTAAAAAGTCCAGATAAATAGAAAGGTCGAGGAAGTCCTGGTACAACTAGGATTCTCGACCAGCAAGGAATGAAGTCCCGAGAAGAAGGAAAATTCAGAATCCCAGTGGGAGTAGGTTTGTTCGAGGAAGAGGCGAAGTGGGACAAGGACTCCCAATCCAAATCGGAGTCGGATTCAAGGAATGGGGCACTATAAATACAAGAAATCATGCAAACGGAAAGGGAGCTTGAACTCAGCATACAATTGCCCTGCGCAAAACCTCTCAATCACCTTGAGATTTTTCCTTTTCTTTTTCCTGCCGACACACCTTCAGTTTGGATAAACAGCACTGTGGAAGCAACCGGCGAGCACCTTCAGTTTGGATAAACAGCACTGCTGCCGCAGGATCAGCCGACCAAGAAGCATCTTCAGTTTGGATAAACAGCACTGCGTCGAGGCCGACCGATTATCTATCCAAGTCTCGGTCGAGGAAGGTTTTCGAACCTTTGTTGGCAGAGGTCACCTTACTAAGCTTTCTCGGCATAGTTAGGTGTTACGAATTACATTGCTCGGCGTACTGGTTGCCGAGTGGTTTTATGATTGGATACTCACAGGTGAGTTTCAGGGTTCGGCATTCCGACGGCCGAACTACGTTTACCATCAAGACATATATCACGTTCGAGTACCTGTGCCCATACACCTTGGTCTCGATTCGACGTGCTTATACTCTCACGAATATAATCACAGTGACCGAATCGGGCTCGGACGATTTGTGAACTCCGCAGAAGTAGCAGCCTTGTCTTCAGGCTGTAGAACCCAGAGACCGAGAGTGTTCCTTCCTCGGTCGCAATCGCAAGTTAAAGAAGTCCGCAACGCGCTCAAAGCTACATCAACAGATTTTACTCCTTGGCCAGGCTCGGCCGACGAGTTGGCACGCCCCGCATTCGACCGAAGGACGTAGTTAGCTTATTAGTTACTCGGCCTGCGCGCCACGTAGGTTTTGTAATTTTTAGGATCAACAAATATATTCTAAGATATTGCATGCAATAAGACATTTATACAATTATACTATTTTTATTTTAATTAGAGTCGTCTAACTAAATTTAATTAAAACATGTAAACATGAAAAATTGTTGCAGGAGGGTTACATGGTGCCAGCAAAACCAGAAGTGGAAGCAGTAACAAATGACAAGCTACCAAAGCCCATAATCTTCCACGACGGCCGTCTTGTCCAAAAGCCAACACCTCTCGTGGCGCTCCTCACCCTCCTCTGGCTCCCCATCGGCTTCTTCCTCGCCTGCCTCCGTATCTCAGCCAGGGCACTCATCCCCATGTCGCTTGTCTACCATGCCTTCTGGGCCCTCGGCGTTCGCGTCACAGTTAAGGGCACCCCACCACCAGCCCCCCAAAAATCCACGGGCCACACCGACGTCCTCTACATCTGTTCTCACCGCACCTTCCTCGATCCCATCTTCCTCTCCACCGCCCTCGGCCGTCCCATTCTCGCCGTCACCTACTCCGTCTCCCGCCTCTCCGAGTTCATCTCCCTAATCAAGACCGTCCGCCTCAACCGCGACCGGGCCCTCGATGCCGCCATGATCAAGAAGCTTCTAGAAGAGGGTGACCTGTCAATCTGTCCGGAAGGCACCACGTGCCGGGAACCCTTCCTCCTGAGATTCTCCGCACTTTTCGCGGAGCTGACGGACGAGCTGGTCCCGGTGGCGATAGTCAACAAAATGAACATGTTTCACGGGACCACCGCATGTGGGTGGAAGGGGATGGACTCATTCTACTTCTTCATGAACCCGAGCCCGGCGTACGAGGTGACGTTTCTGAACAAGATGCCGGCGGAGCTGACGTGTGGGGCCGGGAAGTCGAGCCATGAGGTGGTGAATTATATACAGAGGGTTATAGCGGCCAACCTTTCGTATGAATACACCGGGTTCACCAGGAAGGATAAGTACTGGGCTCTTGCCGGAAATGATGGGACCGTGACTAAGAAGCCGTTGCTTCACCCCAGTAAAGTCATGGGCTGCTAGCTTTATATTTTGGGAATTATTTTTCTAAAGTTTTTAGAACTTTGATTAACTTAGCTTATATTTGGGGAAAAGCCTTATTTAAGTATACTTTTTATAGCCTGGTTAAATGTTTATGTAGAAATACATGGCATGGGAAAAGTAGAATGTTTATCAAGAAGAAATTATGTATTTGTATTTCCCTATTCTTTGTTTAGAATAATATCAATTAATGAAATATTTCTTACTTACAAAAAATTGTTAGAAGCATACTATTTTATTGAAAAAATAAAACACCTACAAAATGCTTCCCAAAAGAACATTTATCAAAATAAAGTTGAAATTCCCGCACCGGCGATATCTTTTGAATAAGAAAAAAGTATGTCAAAATTTCATTTTAAATTCAAGTACTTTTTAATTTTTCTGTCAAACGCTCTAACAACGCTTACAATTAGTCATTCTGACACTTTCAAACATATACAATTTCGACATTAGAGGTGTTGTTATTAGTACTAAAAAAAATTCTTCTACAAATATTATTTTATACGTCAATAACACCATCCTTTTAAAAATGAAAAAACTAAAATATGCAAGTGAAGGTCCAATGGCTATGATAGATTCAATCTACAGGCCAACGAATGGTCACAATAGATCTAAAACAGACTAAGCGAGTCCTACGTGTTTGTAAAATGGTTGCAAAGCATGAGCATATTGTTTCCCCGCATTTGTCTGCCTCCTCTTCCTCTTCCTCTTCCTCCTCCCACTTCAATCTCTCCCTCTCTCTCTCTCCCTCTGCGATCAAAATCATGAAATCCTCGCATTGATTTTGTTTCCAACTTAATTAAGCGTCGAAGAAGAATTAGTTAATCATAATTAACAATGGACTCGACGACGATTTCACATCTTTCACACGGATCGATTTCGTCGAGCATCGGAGACTCGTGGGAACTTGAAGGCAATCTTCCGCTCAAAGATCGCCTCAAGGCCTTTAAAACCAACCAGTTCGACCCCAATGTCTACGTCACCACCAAATGCCACACCATGAGTGAGAAGGTCCCCAATCTCTCTCCCTCTCTCCCTCTCTTGATTTTCATATTTTTCAAGAAAATAATGCACGGGAATCTTCACAAATTCGGAAAAACAAAATGGGATTTTCGTAATTATGCATTTAATCGTGTTCACTAATAGTTTTAGTGATGCATGGTGAAGAATTTAGAGCTAGTTCTCAATAATTTATTTACGGAACTATTTGCCTAATGAGATAGACTTACATGAAATGGGTTCATCGGCACCATAGCGTTCAAAACCATTTGTATATGTGGAGTGTATTAGTGGTTTGGGACGCTGTGGTAGCGGTGAACACGTTCCACCTAAGTCCAAATCCTACAGCACAACAAACAGGGTCTTACAGTTTATGGGTTGGAGATGATGACAGGAAATAAAGCATCTTCACTCTTACCTTGTTGACCTAAAAAAGGCGTCTGCAGAAGAAATGCGTAAAAGTGTTTACGCTAATTATCCGGCATTTATCCGGTGAGTGAGCATAATTTTCTTTGAATGTAATGACGATGATTTTTTAGTAGACGTGAATTAGGCCAGTTGCTTAATCATGAGGGTATTTCCAATTTCCTCAACCCTTATATTGGAACTTTAGAATTTTCATAACATATTACACCATGAAAGTGTTTGTATTGGTTCATTTGCAGTACATCGAGGGAAATCACTGAACTTGAGGGACAACTCCTTTCCATGAGAAATCTACTTTCTAGTCAGGCAACTTTAGTTCATGGTTTATCTGATGGAACTCGAGTTGATTCATTGTCCACTGGCAACGAAGATTTAAACGACGAAGACATATTAGTAGAAAGTAAGGAACTTTCTGAGATTGAGAACTGGTCAGGAGAATTCGAGGACACCCTCGAGGTTCTATTGGCTGAAAGAAGAGTGGATGAAGCGTTAACTGCCTTGGACGAAGGGGAACGCGTAGTGCAACAAGCTAAAGACAGGAATAAATTGACCCCAGCTGCATTCTTGTCACTGCAGACTACCATCACTGAACAGAGGCAAAAATTGATGGATCAGCTGGCGGAGACAATGAGCCAACCTTCCACGCGCATCGTTGAGCTTCGCCCAGCTGTTCTAGCTCTCAAAAAGCTCGGGGATGGTCCCCGTTCACACACGTTGCTGCTCAATGCTCACCATCAAAAGTTGAAGTCTAATATGCAAGGTCTTAGCTTATCTAGCACTTCATATGGAGGAGCATATATCGCTGCGCTTTCTCAACTGGTCTTCTCAAGCATTGCGCAAGCGGCAAGTGACTCCCTGGCAGTTTTCAGTGAGGAGCCCGCTTATACATCTGAACTTGTCACTTGGGCAGTCAAACAGACCGAGGCTTTTGCTCAGCTCCTCAAAAGGCATGTTCTGGCTTCATCAGCAGCTGCCGGGAGTCTAAGAGTTGCCGCAGAATGTGTTCATATATGTTTGGGACACTGTTCGCTATTAGAAGATCGCGGGTTGTGCCTCTCTCCTGTCTTATTGAAACACTTTAGGCCATTCCTTGAGCAGGCATTGTACTCCAACTTGAAAAGAATTGAACAGAGCAGTGCTGCATTAGCTGCTGCTGATGATTGGATGCTTCTTTATCCACCGGTAGGCTCACGCCTTATGGGTTCGACTTCATCTCTTACTACTATGAGCCAAAACCAGCCAAAGCTTTCAAGCAGTGCTCACAGATTCAGTTCAATGGTTCAGGTGATCATTTATCTCACTTTTACTTTAATACTTCTTCTGAGATTTCCAACTTAATTCAATTTGTCACAATCACGGCGTTAGGAAAACGGGATGGCATAATTTTGACTATGCAGATAGTTTCTGAACTACTAATTTGTGCTAATAATATCTAATGGATTTAGGAACTTCTTGAGGATGTGGTGCCGCTTGAGACCCTGCAGTTGGATGGTCCGGCATTAGAAGGCATTTTACAAGCGTTCAACTCGTATGTAACTATACTGATGAATGCAGTGCCTGGTTCAGCGGAGACTGAGGAGAACTTGGAAGGGTCAGGACATAAACTTGTTAGGATGGCGGAGACAGAAGCTCAACAGCTAGCTTTGCTAGCAAACGCATCATTGTTAGCAGACGAGTTGCTACCACGAGCTGCTATGAAGCTTTTGCCCCTGCAGCAGGGTCAGCAGGCTAATAAACCAATGGAAACCCCTAAAAGATCTTCGGACAGAGGAAATCGTGTCCCAGAACCTAGTAGGGAATGGAAGAGGAGGCTTCAGCGCTCGGTCGAGCAATTGAGAGACAGCTTCTGCAGACTACATGCCCTTGATCTCATCTTCACAGAAGATGGGGACACGCGTCTCAACGCGCAAATGTACACTAGCATGGACGGAAACCTAGACCCCGAATGGTTCCCATCTCCGATACTTCAGGAACTTTTCGCAAAATTGACAACCTTGGCGAACCTTGCAACGGATATTTTTGTGGGGAGGGAAAGGTTTGCGACTATCCTACTAATGAGACTGACTGAGACTGTGATCTTGTGGCTTTCAGATGACCAGAACTTCTGGGCAGAAATTGAAGGGCCAAAGCCATTAGGCCCTCTCGGCCTTCAACAGGTATAAACATACATGAGAACAAAAGTAGCTTAATTGACTAAGAGTGTTCAGCCCCTCACCTAAGTCCCAAGTTTGATTCCCCCTTCCCCCAATATCGCTTGTGAACAATTCTTTATTTAATTTGTATGCAGTTCTATTTGGATATGGAGTTTGTGTTGCTTTTCACATCGCAAGGCCGGTACCTTTCCCGAAATCTGCATCAAGTTATAAAGAACATCATTGCTCGAGCCATCGATGCAGTGACTGCTACCGGAATAGATCCATACAGGTATGCATAAGAGAAAGATTCTAAACAAACTGGCTATCTATATAATTACATCGTCTGATGAGAAAAGTTGAACATAATCTTATTTGTGACGAGATTGATAGGCATATAGTTGTAAACAACAGGTGACACCTCGGAATCTCTTTAGGGACTTGGAATCAAATGGCACCATTGTAAATTAGCATTGGTCAGTGTAACCCTAACGATAAAACTATTTCTTTTGGGCAGTGTTTTGCCGGAAGATGACTGGTTTGCCGAAGTAGCTCAAATAGCAATAAAGATGCTGACAGGGAAGGCCAACTTCTCGAACGTGGAACAAGATGTCACGAGCCCTAATCAATCTGCAAGATCTTCTCATGGAAGTGAGACCGGTTTTTCTCAGCACTACAGAGAGTAATTATATTCATTCAGATTCTACATTAACAACAATAAAACAGATATTTTTTATTATTTTATTGGTGGTCATTTTTCCAATTAACACATCTTATGATGTTTACCGATTTGAAGGCGTTGGAGAATAAAAACCTACATCGGGAATATGACAAAAGATATACAGTTAAAATGCGAGAGATTTCACTTCTAATATCACCAAAGTTTTTTGTGATAAAACTCAACACTTACTAATAAATTTACCAAATTAGTTTTCTCATAAACGATTATGGCCCTTCCAAACAAGCTTTAGGTGTGGAAAAGAACATTAGATGGATAAAGTAGCAGAAAATTTTCAATAGGTTGCCAGATTACGTGAGACTTGAAAGCAACGGAATACTATACCATCTCTCGAATGGCGGATCCATAGAGCTACTATAATTATAAGATATAAGAAGTAAAGAAAGAAGCCTACTTCGATTATGTTCATCTTCCTTTCGTACGTTCATGATATTGCTTTCGCATGGCTCTTAAAGGCTCAACTAAATGAACTCTAATGGATTTATCTGGCTCCATGTGATTTTTGGGAGAGTAATCAACTGTACACGTAGTTTGGACGTTAGGATGTATTTAATTGAAAATTTGAGAGATTGTAATTCTTTTAATGAATTTATGGGTATTCAATCAAGATTTTAAGTGATTATCTTAAATTCAACGTATATTCAATTAGGATTTAAGATGCCACTTAGTACTATGGTCTAGTGGTATTTCTCTTTACTTGTAAATGAGAGGTTTTAGGTTCGATTTTCGCCAAATGTGAATTTGAACCACAATAAGCCTATTGTGAGGCTGAGCCCTCATAAATATTCAATTAATTTCTATGATTTATTGCCACTTGTGTCCAAATGCAATTCAAATCTCCCTTGTTGTTGACCAAAAAAAAAAAAACTCTCTTAAAAAAAAAAGGAATTTATTGAGAAAGTTTTCTGAAATAGTATTTGAATTAAACTAATAAGATGAATAGTAATTTATTGAAATAAAAATTACAAAAATGTTTTATATATGTGGCTACTGAGTTTCCTGTGATATCTAGGTAATTACTAATTTTCTCTCTTGGAATAATGCTACTTTTGTATCTGGATTCGTAGACGTTTAACTTGGAAAAAGAAAATCACAATTGTGAGGAAATACATGGAATTTGAGAAAAAGAGGATCTCAATTTTATGATTTACTTTTATGAGAATTTGTTATCCATATATATAGATATATTGTCATATAGTCTAGTGTATTTCTCAAACCATTCATATTGTTATCAAAATTTGTGGTTTAATTTTTCCATCCTTTGGTAAAAAATGCAGGAAGGATTGGTTAGCCTTTTGATGATTAGTGTTGCATTGTCTCAGTTGATTGATATTGGATATAGTGAAACAAGATATAATGTTCTTGATTATGGTGCAATTGGAGATGGCCAAACGGATGATTCCGAGGTAACTTCTCTTGTTACTTTCTTTTCATTTTCGTATATGTTTTATAGTTATGTTTTTGTATGGTTCTCTTCATGAAGTATTGGAAGGGGTTGTATATTTTTAATGGAATGATACGAGGTAATGCAACACATATTCTCTTGTTTTTAGTCTCCTTGAATGGTTCATGAATTTTGGTAACGCACCCATACTAAAATCGCCACACTACTAATTCAGACTATAAGTTTTACGCAAAAAATAACTTCTTAGTGAATAGTCTCTGGCGACATAAGTATTGCGGAACGAAAATGCCGTGATAATTTTATTTTCTTTTTTCATTTTACATTCTCTTACTCCTTTAGTTAGGGAAAACTGAACCTAATTATGGACCATTGTTCTACTTGATATAGGCTTTTGTAAAAGCATGGAAAGCTGCATGCGGAACAGCTGAAGCTGGTGACTTAACAACACTCATTGTACCTCCAGAAACATTCTCATTGCAGCCTGTGATATTTGCAGGCCCTTGCACTTCTAAGACAATGCATTTTGTGGTACACCTAACAAGGACATGCTATTTCTTCATCTTTTAATTTCCATTTGTTGCTTCTTTTTCATCATCCGTGGCTAATGACCTTTAACTACGTGAAAGTCGTATTATTGTTATTACCGACCATTGCATCCAGGAGTCAGGACTAAAATTTTTGATAATGGTGTAAATTTTCCTTGATTTCGTATTGGTTGCGGGGAATAGGTCCTAGGGAATGTGGTGGCACCCAAAACGCTGGATGCATGGAAGGAGTGCCCATCACATGGCTGGCTCGAATTTGTAGGTGTGACCAATCTCATAATCAATGGTTCAGGAACAATCGACGGCCAGGGTTCAGCTTGGTGGAGGAATGAGAAGAACTGCAAAAGACCAAAGGTTAGTTGATTTCGCCAATTTACGGACCAAATAGGTGGTTGAAATTCATTATTTAATCATTTAAATACACAAAATTGACACTTATCGACACACTTTGTGATGTGCGCATACCCACCGTTATAGACCTTATATTAAAAAGTATACAAGCAGCGGCGGAGCCAGGAATTTAAAGCGATGGGGTCAAAATATAGTTTTAAAAAATCCATCATACTTTCATTTATAATTGTCCACGACATGTTCTCATATTTTGGAAACATCGTATCACAACATTATTATCAATGGAATCAAATACATCTTTCTTAATGTACACAATCAATCTATCATTCAACCATTAATCACCCATCTTATTAAGATGTGGATTCTTCATAATTTTCATCACCGAAAAAACTTTTTCAACTGAAGCAGTCGCAACAGTTAAAATCAGTGCTAATTTCACTAGCAAGTACACCAAGGGATATTGTCTCTTCCTCTTTGTCTCCATCAACTTTTGTGCAAAGCTACTAATTCCTTTCAATACAGAAAACTCATTATGCAAACGACATAGCTTTGTTAAATTAAAAACGTATTAATTAAAAAATTATTTTTTACTTTTTTAGGGATAAGTTTAGAAAAGGATAAGTTTACAAGTAAAAGGTTATTGGGATAAGTTTACAAGGCAGCGTGCTGCTGCAATGCTGCTGTTGCAGTGCTGCTATACAGGTTCATAAAATTTTCAAAGGGATAACTTGACAAGGTTAGTAGGGTCAAGGGATGCCAATGCCCCCTCATTGGATCCGCTAGTGTATACAAGTAAATATATTAATTTCGTGTGTCTAATAACATTACTCTTATTGCAAGTGGTAAGAGCATACCTCCCTCTATGCTCAGTTTCCTATGTTTCGATTCTCCTACCCTAGTGTTGCTTGTATCAAATAAAATCATTACTCGTACATGATAGCATATGAATTTGTTTGTATCTTTTTATTATAATTTTATATTACTCAATTAAATTTTGATTTATTACAATTACTGCAGGGTATAAACTTTCACAAATGTGATAATCTTGAGTTAAATCTACTTACTCATGTAAATAGCCCAGGAGCTCATATTGGTATAAACCAGTGCAACAACATCGATATCCACCATCTTACTATAAGTGCACCTGAAGATAGTCCAAACACTGATGGAATTGACATCTCAAACTCTACCCATGTCAATATTCACGACACTTATATTGGAACTGGTAATTAATTTAAATTTGATTTATTTTGTAAGCAAGCATATGTAGCCAAATCAATTTCTTTGCATTTTGTTAACAGGAGCTGACTGTATAGCTATCCACACTGGCTCTTCCGATGTCAACATTACCAACATTGCATGCGGACCAGGCCATGGAATTAGGTTTATCCAAAATAACCACAGAAGATAGTGTTATGTGAATTTTATTGACAACGTACTAATTAGATGTTGAGCATCTAAAAATTAAGTTAAAATTCTTTTTATGAACAGTGTGGGAAGCTTAGAATCGCACGGGGCTTATGAAGCCGTGGGAAATATTTACGTGAAAGGTTCTAGTTTCAACAGAACTCAAAACGGAGCAAGAATCAGGACATGGCCGGTAAAATTAATTACAACTATGTAATCGAAAAGAATTCCAGTGTGTGTGTGTGTGTGTGTGTGTGTGTATAGTTAGTAAATATAATTTCAGTCTCTAATTAAATTAACATACATTTTACTCGTTTTCTGTGCTTGATCGATTCACTGATATCATCCTTGTTAATTTTCACAGGGAGGATCTGGGTATGTCAAGAATATAACTTTTGAGGACATCACACTTACTGCAGCTAAAAACCCCATCATCATCGACCAATTTGATTGTGATGATAAACACGGTTGCACAAATAAGGTATTTTGCTTTAAATATTCTTTCTTTAATTTGAAGTGTTGGTTCAATAATCAAAACTGTGAACCTGTATTCACATTCAAACATGGCATGTAAAACATTCCACGTTAATTACCACATAGTCTAATAAGATAAAATATTTTCACGGATATTTTTACCAGGTTAACACATTTAGACATGTTATTAGTATCATTGTGTAGACACTATATGCTTCCGCACACTGTAAAATGAAAAGAAATAAAGTAGACGAGAAAATAAGGCAAGGTCTAAGTTCTAATCCTGCTTTTTTGACCTAATCCTACATTTTTCTGCCCTAATTAATTATCATGCTTCTTTTCCCTAGTGCTACACCAGTGCCCTAATCCTACATTAAACAATTACATACATAGTCTAATAAGAGAAAAATTCACGGTTTATAGTTGTTGACACGGGCTTGACTTGTTCCGAATGTTGATGATTACCACAGACCTTATCAGCTGTGTCGGTGAGCAATGTGAGATATATTGGTTTTGAAGGAACCTGTGGTAACGGGGAGGCGATTGTGTTGAACTGCAGCCAGATTTCAGGCTGTCAAAACATCGTTATTGAACATGTTAACATCACCTCTGCGGTTCCTGGGAAGAAGGTTTATGCAACCTGCAAACATGCAAAAGGAACTTGCACTGACACTAATGTGCCCGTATCTTGCCTCAAGGGAAATCCAAACTCAATTGCTCCATAGCTTCAACGTCACCTAACCCTAATGTTGTACTTCCTTGTGACCGTGTAATAAGAGACTTATTGTACTCTCTCTTTTTGTTGGAGGAAGTTTTCAATGTGTAAGAGTTAATTCTGGCAAAAATTAATATACTGCAATAAGCAACACACATAACTCAATAATTCACGTATGTTAATTGTCTTATAGAGATTAAATGGGAAATGGAAGCACATGTGAATTGGTATAGATTAGAGAACATGGCTGGAAAATAAAACCAAAACACCCTTTAATTTACTAGAAGAAGGAGAACTTTACCATTTTTCTGATTTATTGGACCAAAATAAGCAAGCCATCACATGG
Source organism: Pyrus communis (assembly GCF_963583255.1). Lineage (NCBI taxonomy): Eukaryota > Viridiplantae > Streptophyta > Magnoliopsida > Rosales > Rosaceae > Pyrus > Pyrus communis. Next base: position 25,169,474 of record NC_084808.1, on the reverse strand, counting down.
AGGGCTGTTTATCATGTGCAAACACTGATATGCTTTTAAGCACCATACACTGTAAAACGAAAAGAAACAAAATAAAATAGAAAATAAGGCCAGTTCTAAGTTCTAATTAATTATCAAGCTTTTTTGACCTAGTCCATTTTTTCTGTGAATTTGCTTCTTGCCCTAATCAGACACTAATTTTTGTTAATTATCGTGTTTCCTTTCCCTAACGCTACACTAGTGCCCTAATCCTACATTAAACAATCACACGATACATACATGATTTTCTTTATACACACAAGACTTTTACGATCACAAATAATACATAAAAATTTGCGATCACAAATAATACTTATAAATCAACTCCTAAAGTACAAAGACAGGTTCACAAATAAAACACAAGATGTACTTTCCCAATTCTAATCTTGATTTCTCATGGCTGTCCATACTACTAGAGTGCAAATTAATTAAATTATATTGGTACCTTAATGCAAAGACCAAAATGGGTTAAGTTTTTAAACATACCAAAAATAATACAAAAAAATTACTCTCAAGTTGTAAGACAAGTGTACAAATATTTGTAAAGGTTGGAAGCCTAGAAGTCCCACAGATTATTTTTTGGATCACCGACTTTGCTTTGATGTACAGTTTTCACTTGGGATAAAAAAAAATTATAATAAACATGGTAGAGCAAATAAGGTATTTTGATTTATATATTATTTCTTTAATTTGAAGTGTTTATCAATTATTCAATATGGATGGTTATTTATAGGGTAATTAATGTTATTTTTCATTAAGTTGTCAAAACTATGGACCTGTACCTGTATTCACATTCAAACATGGCAATGTAAAACTTTCCACGTTACCAAAGTCTAAAAGAGAGCATAATTTCGCGGTTTATATTTGTTGACATGGGCTTATCATTATCTCTTTTTGTTGGAGGAAGTTTTCGATGTGTAAGAGTTAATTTTGGCAAAAGTTGATAATAAGGGGAGAGATGTACTGCAATAAGCAACACACCTAACCCAATAATTTACGTATGTTAATTGTCTTAAACAGATTAAAGGTTGGAAGTCCTCACTCGAGATAGAAGTCCTAAGGATCATTTCTTGGGTCACCGCTTTGATTTAATATACAGTTAACTCGAGTACCCAACTGTCTCACGTAATACCACGTTATATAATATAAATTTAAAAAGTTTTTGTATGATTGATGGGAATTAGTCTGACATTAATGTGTACTAAAGAACAAATTAGATTGATTGGATACAGATTAAAGATTGGAAGTCGTCACTCGAGATAGAAGTCCTACAGATCATTTCTTGGGTCACCAGCTTTGGTTTAATATACAGTTTAACCTGGTATTAAGAAAAATACGTTACTATCTCATGTAATACTACGTTATACAATACAAACTTACAAACTTTTTGCATGATGGACGAGAATTAATCTGACATCAATGTATACTAAATGACAACTTAAATTGACTGAATTGGGCGCTACGTGTGAATATCACTCCTAATTACATTCTACTATTAGATCGGGTCATTATGGTGTACTTGGTCGATCTAAGTCTTTCATATTATATTAAAAAATACTTTTCCGGTTTTTCTAGGATTACATGCACATGATTACCATGCACTAGTCTGACGGTGTCTATAAATATTAAGCCCTAACATACAAGCTGAACACGCATTCTCCTAAAATCCCAAATCAATTAAGCAAACAGAATACTGATGAAGTTTCTTTGGGTTGTACTACTCATCACCCTTTCTGCACTTGGGGAGGGAAACACAACCCCCAACCAAGCATGCAACCCCAACGACCTCAAAGGCCTAAGCAATTTCAAGGCTGGGATTCCCATCGACACCTCCAGCCGCCTAGCGATGTGGGTTGGCGGCGGTTGCTGCGAGTGGCAAGGCATTACTTGTGACAACAGGACCGGCAGAGTGATTGGAATCAGCCTTCCAGCGTGGATCACAAAAGATGATGAACCTTTCCTCGCCCGTATGGTAGGCACTCTCTCTCCTTCAATAAATCTCATTTCATTCCTTGAAGTCCTGAATCTTGGTGGGAACTCTGACCTCACCGGAAACATCCCAGAACTCATCCTTCCGAACCTCCAAAGGCTTTACCTCTATTCAAACAGTTTCTATGGACCTGTGCCTGATTCAATTGCAAGCTTGACGCGTTTAGTAAGTTTGGATCTTCATAACAACTCTCTGAGTGGTCACATACCGCAGGGAATTGGTCAATTGCAAGTCTTGCAAGACCTTGATTTTTCAAACAATTTTTTGTCTGGTAAACTTCCCTCTTCCATGGCTAATCTGTCTGCCATTAGAAATCTAGGGTTGGACTCTAATTTTCTTGAGGGGCCAATCACATTTCTGTCGATCTCTCCGAAAATGTCTCATCTCCGGCTTATAAGGCTGCAGGATAATAGTCTTACTGGAAAAATTCCAAAATTCATTGGCCAACTCCCACAGCTTGAACACCTCCTCCTCTCTCGGAATATGATTGAAGGACCACTCCCTTCTGAGATGTCTTCTCTTAAACATCTCGAAACACTCGATGTTTCTTTCAACCCATTGAGGCTCTCTGCCATCCCGAAATGGCTCCCAGAGTTGCCGTCACTTCTTCGGATTTTCTTGGCGGGGTGCGAAATCCAGGGAGAAATTCCAGAGCTCTTTCCAAGTGCAATACAAGAATTGGACTTATCAGCCAACAATCTCACCGGAAGCATTCCTACACGCTTTGGAGATGAAAACTTTCAAATGCTCTTCTCATTGAACCTATCCAAGAACGCACTCGTTTCAAACATCCCTGTGTCAATTGGAAACTTGAAAAGGTTGATATGGCTTGACCTTCACGCCAACAAACTATCTTCCAACTTACCAGAGGCGTTGGGAAATCTGATCAAGCTGACCAAGCTCGAGCTGCAGCAAAACCAGTTTTCCGGAAAAATTCCAATCGAGTTTTTGAAGCTGAAGGATTTGTTGAAATTTGATGCATCGGACAATCTTCTGGAGGGGAAAATCCCGGAAGGCAAACCATTCAGTGACTTCCCGAAAAGCTCCTACTCCGGAAACAAAGGCTTATGCGGAAAGCCTCTCCCTCCCTGTAAAAAGACTTGAAGGCCTCCTATCTACGTAGCTAAATAACTTTTCTTTCGTACATGCTCAGGTTTATGGTACGTTAAATATTAAGCATCGGCATTTAAGTAGTTAGAAAACTGAAGGATGCTTGTTGCCTCAGTTCACTGGAGATTATGAGTCTATAAAACTACACAAAAGATGACACAATTTCTTCTTGATTTGAAGTGTATTAATGGTTGAATACGAGATTTACATTGTCCCATCATTTACAGGGTGTCAAAGGGGATCTTGGATCAACCCTAGTTGGTGGTAGTTCATGTAGTCAATTCCGTTTAATCGTATACAACATAAGATCTGCTCCGGCAACTCTTCGGGTTTGTTTCCCTGTTTCGAAATGCAAATATAAGATATAGATGAACAACTCCAAAAGGCCAGCAAAAGAAAGAATTAAGGGATTGATAATGGAAGTTTAACTTGCTACTGGGAAAAATTACCTGAATCGTGAGCCCGACATCCAAAATGCAGTGCTTCAGTCTATCTAGGAACGCTTCAAACCCTTTCCTAGAGATATAACTAAATCTGTGCATATCCAAATCAATCTCGAGGTAGTTTTCTCCCTGAAATCCATTACAGTTAGCAAGAAAAGAAACACTTAAGAAGCCATATAAATCGAAGGCGAATTTGGAAGACTGAAGTCAAAAATTAAAGTAATCCAGACAGGCTCACCATGTAAAATTCATGTTGAGGACGAGAAAGAACCGGCTTTTCATTGTAAGCCTGCATAAGTTTCCGCTCTGGTGCACTCAAGTGAAGATCTTCCACATTAGCAACACGTCCCAAAATTTTCAACCTTTCTCGAAAGGATGCAATTGTGTCCACAGGAAAACCTTTGACCTTTTCTACTTCATCGTCAATTACCCTCTGGCATGAAAATAGGCATGAGCGTGAATTAAAAAAAAGTTTACGCAATCTGCTGGGATGAATCACCCAGCATCATCTCTGATGGAAAAGATATTTCCAAAACAAAAGGTTCGGTATGAAATGGGACTACAACGAAAACTTCAAAAGGCTCCATCTTACTCTGATATTTTCTTGAAAATTAGGTGGAAGTTCTTTAACGTACATATCGTTAACCTTAAAGTACAAAACAAAATTCATTCCTTCTCCATCCGTCTCACCCTGAAAAATTGCGGCAGGATACAAGGGTACCTGTAGAATCAATGAGAAGGACATTTTTTAACATCTGAATAAGTTTTACACATATCTAGAAAGCAAAATCAACTGAATCTCATTAACTAGCCAGAAGGTATCTAAACTAACTACTCATCTTGAACTCAATTTGAGAACCTAGCCTGAAAATTGTTGTCACAGGTGGCAGGGTACAAGTCCTCAACCGTTACAGCTTATTGGTTATTATTCAACTTATATTCTGAATCCGAGCTGGATAGTCTGAATCCGCACAAGGAGTTAAGTTGTCATAGGCGCTTAAAAATTATATTACCTGACAAATTTAAAGACGGACAACTGTGCATACAGAGAGCAATACAAAAGGAGAGAGGCGGGGGGAGGAGAGAGAGATCAAACTTACCTGTACATTTACAACAAGAACAGCGGGAAGATCTCCAGAAGAATTAACAACAGGCAGTTCCACAAAGCGAGCTATATGATCTATTTTTCGCTGAGATAAAAATACATCAAGACCAAATGGATAATATGCAGCATAGCTGGGAGCATGCTCCTTCTTTCTGTCCCTGCAATAAAGAAGATCAAATTCAATGGTCAATTGGAAAAGTAGCTTGGCAACAAAGATCTACACAGGTAAATCTCAAATTTTGAATATAGTGAATCTTATATGTTAAAAAAGTGTGCCAATTACGATCAATATTTTACTACTGATTATTTTAATATAAAAAAGTGTGAATGTAGCCCTATATGAATGTACATATGTACATGTACAAGTTCTCAAACTAAATGAACACTTTACTCTGCGAATCTTACCTAAAGTAATTCGGCCCCCGAACTTTGAAAGAATTTGGCTCAATATGTGACCAGGAATCAAACATTTTCTTATCTATAGGGCAAAAAGGAACTTGAGAACCTGCTATTGGTCTTTGCAGAAGCATCTTCGAGGAAACTGGAAATATGCGTAAAAAAACAAAAGGTTAAAGGAATTACAATTGGATATGTTTGCACTAGACTAAAGAGTCGGAATGCTTACAATGTATGAACGCTAAGAACTACCATCAAACAATATAACATTTACTTAACTAACAATCTACGACCAATTTAGGGAATAACCAAGAGAGATACTACTCAACAAAGTAGGATGATGAGAATAACGAAAATTTACTACAAGATTATAGATGACAGTAAATCTTAAAGGAATAAGCGGCGCAAGGACAGGTTTCATGAATAACAAGGTTGCAGCTAAAGACTAAAGAAAATGCACACTCAAAATAATAATGATGGCAAAGAAATGAATCCCATGCGTGTTTACCATTTGCATGCCATATTAGCTTATCAAAAGATAGTTCTAGTTCTTACATAAACTTGCATTGGGATGTCCTTCTTTCCATTTAAAGGGAAGTTTTATGGCAGCTTTTTTCCTTGCACTTGGTGGGCTAGAACTCAGTGACCTTCTCTTTTCAACAGGGGGAACAGTTGAAGCAAGAAAAGGCAGACAGGTGCTTGGAAGAATCCCACAATTGTCCAATATTCCTTCCTCCTTGGGAGAAGATTCATCGACAGAGGAGGATATTTCATCGAGGAACACAGGTTGATTTGCTTCAGTTGTCGAATGTCCATCAACGTTATTAGCATTCATGATATGATTATTGCTCTTTTGAGAAACCACACTAACAGGGTTGTTTGCAGAATCCCCTGGTTTATGTATCTGATCAGTAGAGGAGGCATGCAGGTCATTAACATTATACTGTTCACAATTGGCATCTCTTACTGACGAATTGCTTGATACAGACACGCGTTCAAATCCATTTAGAGATAACACCTCTGCAAATAAAGATATTTTAGTAATTCAAACCTAAAGACATCAAATTAAGAAAAAAAAAATTGAAAAACAATACAATATCACTGAAATTAGACATCGGTAAAACTTTACCATCCTGAACACTATGGAAATCTTCATCGCATTCTTCGGACTCAAATATTGCAACCGGATCAAACCATGAGTCCTCACTACTTTCTGCGGACGCCATCATATTTTTAACGATAATCAGAAACTATGGACGTAGAGGAAATTACAGTACAATGCAATTTGAGAATTACAATGTTAAGAAAAACAAAAATGCCACCAAAACACTGACTAGTTTGTCACTAAAAAACTAAGACAACACAATTTTCAGCAGCAACAAATGCACAAGCAATTGCTTCTTGCTGCATATCAAGCATCAACCAACTCCAAGACAGATTTTCGGAGACGGATTCACATAAAGACTCTACATTTTCCAGAAAATCATAGCTTAAATTAAAAAATTGGTGGTTCTCAAAGAAAATTATAGCTTGTTCTGCGGTCAATTGCTCTATCTCAATTATGAGGTTCTTAATTAGTATCTTAATTACTCACATTATTTTAATTATCAAGAAAATTACTATCAAGAAAGCTCAAATTTTCCCATAAACAATACAATTCAGCCAAACAAGAAAATCCCAGAACTAAATTCCAGAAAATAACTCAGTTCCAAACAAAAAGGTCCAAAATTTCATCATTTTACAACTTCTAATAACAGAGCATTCTAGAGAGAGATGAAAAAATGGACCTTGGAAAGTGGGGTTGTTGAACGTGGAGCGATCAGGCGGGGCGGACCGATCAAACTTGTCCGGCGATCCCTCGGACAATCGACCGGCCCGACCCGGAGACTGTTTAGCCCGCCCGTCTCTCCTCCTCTTCCGGGTCCTCTTCCGCTTCGACGAGCTCAGTCTCCCTCCGACGCACCCCTCCGGCTTCGACACGCACGCCCCCATAACCCCCTCCCTCCCTCACTCTCCGGCTCAGATATCAACAAAACAACCGTCGCCAATTCACCATAACATAATTATAGAGAGAGAGAGAGAAACAAGAGAGAGAAAGAAAGTGAGCTGGAAGGAGTTACCGTTTGTTTGTTGGTTGTTGGTTTTTTTGTTTGTTGGAAGCAAAAGGTTGAGGCGGAAGCTTTAATGGCGGGCAGAGTCAAATAAAAGGAAGGACAAAGGTGGGAGGGAGGCAGCGAGCGACGGCGTTAAGGCATCTCTAAACAGGTGGGTGGTGGGGTTGGGGGCGGGACCCGCGACCAAAATGATTTGACACGTGGCGCTATGTGGTTTTACCTGACCCGGGAACGTGTGGGTATTCACCGTCTCTGTGGGATCTCTGTGTGTGTTTCGACGCTGCCGTTCAGCTTACGTTGTCCCGTAATTTTACGTTGAACGTTGTGCCGTTAGACTCACGTAAATAACGAGTTTGATTTATTTATAACTGAATTAATGTGGAAATTAGTTTTAAGTGTCGCTTCCTGATATCGTTGTATTAAAAGAGACACGTTACAATAACTTGATTAGGTCTCTCTCCAACCACATCTCATATACAAGTATAAGACTACTTATTTTGATCCCATCTGACTATACGTGGCCCTTCAATCCGGTCACTCAATAGTGCATCCCACGTATAATGACGTCTTGTAATTTATACGTAAACATAAATATCTAACTATAAAAATAAATTATTTTTAACGGTAAGGATTGAAGCAGTATTCTTTGTTCCATTTGATTTTTTTTTTCTTTCCGCTCTAATAATGAGTCCAACGAAACGTCGTAGTCTCATAGATAATATAAAGTTGTGCTACAGTTCCTCGACAATTACACTAAGGTCGGCTGGCCTATATCTACCAGTATCATTTGTCATTTTAACCATAAATAATAATATTATTAGAAAAAATTAAAAAAATCATTTGTTATTTTAATTATAAATAATAATAATATTATCTCTTAATAACATAGGAAAAGAGAAAGAAAAATAGATAAAAGAGAAACAAACAAAAAGGGAAACCCATTTTAATAATTTAACCTTTTGTTTTGTCCACTCATTCTTCACCTATCAAAATTGATATTTTCCCTCCTCTAAAAGATGAAAGATTTGCTTTTGATACTCGATAAACAAAATATAAATTAAAATAAAATCCATGCTTTTATCGTTTTATTTTATGTTTGGAATTGTATAATATCATGACGGTGTTATCCACACACTATATTTTAACTTTTACATATCTTTCGTAATTTTCAACTTTCGAATCAAATAAACTGGAGAGGATCAAAGGATAAAATTAAACAAAAGATTGTGTAAAAAGTAAAAAAATGTGTAGATAACGCAATCTAATATTATGCTCACTTATACAATTTTGTTCTTTATATTTGTGAGCATGCAGAACAAAAATGTAATTTGCACGGTGAAGAAAAATTATTGTAATATTTTAGTTTTATTGTACCAAGACATTAATTTTAAATTTTATTGTACCAAACCACTAATTCTTTATTTATTATTCAAGGTCAAATTGTTCAATATAAATTTTTAGTTGAATAAACTTTTGTATCATAAATAATATTAACAACGGCATTAAGATTGTTTATCTTCTTTTATTCGAAAAGTTTTCGTTATAACTTTTTTGTTTTATATAAAAAAATTGAATAATTGCAAGTGACATTTTACCACTGTAGTAAAAGAGCTGAGCTCTTGCATAACAGCATAAATTTGAATCTCATATATAGCTAATATAACCTCTAATTTAACAAAATCTATAATTTGACAAAAAAAAAATTTGAATAATTAATCTTGAAAAGTACAACCCATGTCACTCATTTTAAATGTATTATATGCACTGATAAAATATCTAAATTACCAGTCATATAATACACATTTCACTTTCGAGTTTGGTACTAAATTATATATTTTTTAATAAAATAAATAAAAAACATGTGCATTGAAAAATAAAAAATCAAAAACAAGATACAAATATAAAGGGACATGTAATGTTAAAGAAACTAAATTTGTATATAAAGTTTTGGAAATTAAAAGACATAAAAGTTGATAATTGATTTATTACTTAAACATTTATAAATATGCTTATTTCAATTGGTTGCGCATTATTTAATTTGTAAATTTAATCTTTAACATTATTCATAAAAGGACATGTTGGATGGAAGACTAGTCTACTGCCATATATTGTGGCGTGGGTGACGTGACGGGGGCCCACGTGGCAGCTGTGAAGAGAGTTTTAAACCAATAAGCAAATAATCAAATAATGAATTACAAAGGTCGACACGAAACACTAAAATTAGTAAACTCCATGAGGAACGTTCGTGCATGTCCCGGATAGCAACAGCTTTAAAAACTTAAAGGGTTTATTCGGCAGTATTTTTAAAATAATTGAAAATGTTTTGTGTGAAAATGATCTTGGAGTCAATTTTTAATAAAAATTCAAATATATTATGTAAAATCACTTGAAGTTCTTCTTAAAAATAGTACATAATCGATGTTTCTTACAAAAAACACTTGAATTGCTTCTAAAACTGAAAAATATTTTCACTAAAAACGTATTCAGATTTTAAAGACATTTCCAAAAAGAGTCATAATAATACTATATCATCAATTTTTCTAGAAGATGAACAACAAGAAGATATTTGACACAGGATATATGGGACCTTTGCCTTAGGTGGTGGGGATTGGGACTGGGAATGCACTGCACGTCCTTCAAATGCTTTGCTTGCCACAACTATTTCATCAATCAATTCCCACACCTTTGAAATTTGAATTTAGTGAGAGAAATTAGCTTTTGTTTCATGTAATGACGGAACCAGAATTCAATGTTTAAGAAAATCATTATATTGGTTTTTAAATTCTATTATGCAAATGCAGTAAAATATATCACACAGGTCGCAAATTTAAAACACTTTGTGTCACTTCATATTTTTTATAATATTAACATGATAATAAATATTAAATTATGATGTAACAAATAATGTAAAAATTCAAAAGAGTCAGAATAGCATTTCCATTGAAAATAATATTGGAGTGCGCGTTACTCCAAAAGATTTAGGTGGGTCTATCTGCCCCGTCGACGACAGGCTGGATAAAGCCTGAACATTTTGTTTGTTTCCATCTACTTTATCCTTTGGGATCAACTTTTTTTTAGTCTTACACGGATTCGAAATTTATGGAAGCACGGAAATTGAAAATTAATATTTGGACATACAATTTACATAATTCCTACCAACCTAAACATAGAATCAAGTTATTTTAACGTATTTAGAACGGATTATTCTATTGTTGTTAGAAAATTATTTAATCTTTTCAAAAGCAATTTTAAACAAGAATCGACCTTAATCTCTTACGACTTTTACAGATAATTTATGTGTGGGTATGTAATGTATTCAAATCTCCACAACCAAAGTAAAAGAAAGGAGAAAAATCTCTACAACCAAAGAGATAAGAAAACAAGTGAAAGTTCAAAGGGAATGGCCGTATCACATTCATATGGCCAAACCAAAGTTGACCAATGTTAAAGTTAGGGGAGGGGCCATTAATTGTCATCTGGGAAGTAGTTAAGTAGTTGATTCAAGTGCCGTCCAGGTAAATCTGCACGCCAACTTATGTTGCATCTAGGTTTTACCTTCTGTACGTCTTATTACAAACACCGATCCAACAATCTTCACACTTCGTACATCGCCCATGAACCCATCATTTCATCAACATATGATTTACTAATACCTTCGGAGGGAGAACGAGAGAAACCTAAATGCAATTTTAACATAGCAATATTTAAACTTATCACGTATAGTTATGTATTTTAATCTGTACACGTAACATCATGCAATAAATTTGTACTATCATCACTTTAATATCTTAGTTACATCTAAGTCCTCTTTAAACGAGTTAATTGCTCAACTACATGAATTTCTGGTATCTTCGATATCATCACCCTAACGTCTTAGACCATCTTCAAAGAAGATGTCGAATTTTGAACATAAAATTTAAATTTTGACATCTTATGTGGCACTTTCATATCTTTTAAAGTTTTGTTCTCCAACCAATATATCAAATTAAATTATTATTTTATTATTTTATAAAATAAATTATTAAACTAATTAAAATTTAATAAAGAACATTTAAAGTTTAATCAGTAATATGTTCATCCTCCTTAATTGAAAAGAAGAAAAAAGTGGGATAATTGTATCAGTCAACTCAACATTAATTATAATAAATGATTAAACTAATTAAAATTTAATAATTAATTAAAAATTACATTTGAAGCTGCTGTCAAATTTGATTGCAACCTCTTTTGATGTCAATTTATGTCATCGTCACATAGGATTTGGTACTTCGGTTAGAGAATATTAGTATGGTCTTTTTTTACTGTTATAGCTAATGTGTACATTTTAGCATGCTCTTAGTCACAATTTGTAAGGTTGGGTATCCCTAATGAATTTTGTAACAATGGTCATCAAATTCAACTTAACATTGTTGTCTCCAAGGAAAACCAGACAACTGGAGTTTAAAATATATAACTTCCTAGGCTTGGATTTTATAACACTATCGCCGAGCTCATAGATTAGGATTTGAATTTGAAACTAATAATAATATAAAAAATATTTTAAAAAATGGAAAGGAAAAAAAAACCAAAGAAGAAATACATGGTCAGCCCAAAAATTAATCAAGGTGGGCTGAAGCCAACATGGCCCAACCTGTTCTACATCTACAACACGAACATTTTAAGAAGAAAATGCGTCGACGTTAGGAGAAAAACTTGAGGATTACCTATTTGCTGAAGAAGCTGTGTGGTGGGAGGATCAGTGTGAGCAGAACAATATACAGCATGCTCGAATTGCAACGCCCAAATCTTGGTAATCCTTGAGATTTTAAGATTATGCTTTAGTCTCTTGCATGCTCGTACTTGTATGCTTGTAAACTTTAGTCAAATGTTTAAAATGATAAGGTGGGACTCCCACCGTGGGAGTGTAGACGAACCTAATTCGGAATGTGTAAGGCTTCATCTTGGGTTGTTGAGCACTCTGAATCTATATGCATTGATATTGTGCAATTATCCTGATCATTAGATTACGCAAGAAAGAAATCGATCATTCCGTTTGAGCTGATTGCTAATGCATTAGAAGAATTAGACAAGATTACTAATCATCACAAGTATTCACTGAGAAAACAGATTGTAGGCCAACTCCATACCTTTCTATCACTTACTGAGATACCTAGAACAGTAGCTTCCAATTGAGGTTTTGAGGAAGCCGACTGTGGGGAACAACAGTTAAACTGCCAGTGCAATGTTAAACAAGATTATTCAATGCAGAATGACCAATCGATGAGTTTTTCAATTTACAACCAGTAAAATTCACTTGCCTCTGACACGCATGAGTCCAAGTTATTGTTCTCTTGTAAGTTGTTCCCAGCTGACTTGCACTTTTGAGATAGATGTGAAGCTGCAAGTTTTTTAAATGTCCATATAAGTAGAGTACATGTAAACATCAACTCTCAACTTTCTTTCTCTTAGAAAGAATAAGTGAAGTAAAGCAGCCCTCGGAAGCAAATTTGTTTGCATCGAACATGGTATTTGAAGTGAGACAATATCTTCACTCACAGTGAGTGTATCATTTTCTTTTTTGATAAGCAAGTGTATCATTTTCTGATACATGAGATTCTAGAAGCAGAAAGGTTTTCATGACAAACCTGTATTTCCTCCATCGCCAGACCCGTAAGCCTTTTCTTGAGATTTTCCTGTATATTTCTGGACTGCATCTTCAATCCTGGAAAGTTAATAACAATGTTAAGTAAAAATTAATGAAAAACCACCCATTGTGCATCATTGCATTTGTTTATGATCTCCGATAAGAACATATATCTGCAATGAAGCATTCCTGTTTTCTACAACTTATGCATAGATGGTAAGAGTATGAGCACTACCTATTATCTTCCTTCGTCAAAATCATATTGCATCCTCCTTGGTGTTCCAGAATTGAGGAAAATACCCCTTTGTCCTGAAAAATAAATTGACGACAGTTCCCACAAGGAAGCAATGAGTGTCTTCACTAGAAGATCAATCAGAAGATGTTGGGGAAAGTTGTACATGCATCACAAGAGGCAAAACCATAAAACTTAAGAAATCACACCATGTATCCATATACATTATATGTTAAATTGTTAATTGACCAATTGGAAATGTGGCGTTCAATAAAACTTTGAATGTGAATTCATCAAGTGAAAGCATGGCAGGTTAAACCTAAAATTAAACTTTTTCTACCTCTTCATTCATACTTTTAACAGTGTCTTGAATCCGCCTTAAGACAATCCCCAAACTTCCAACTTCAAAACGCAATGCCTGATCATGGAGTTCATCAAGTAAGTTTAGAAGTCAATAGCAGAACTCAGTAAGGTCTAAACAAAAACAAAAACAATATGAAATTTAGACCTGTTTTTCTGAAATCAAATTCTGTATGACCGCATCCTTTGCTGATATAACTTTCTGAAGGTAAGGGTGGTTAAGAAGACATTGATGAGAAAATTTTTGGCTAAAACAGTAGACTAGTTTTACGAATCAATCGAACAAATGAATCTCTGATGCATGGATATATCTTCTATTTGTGTCTGGCTTGTATTACAAATTTTTGCTGCCTCCATCTGAGCTTCTAGTTCTGAGATGGCTTTATCCTTTCTCCGAGTCTCGTCTTCATAATTTTTTAGTTTGTTTTCCAGGTCACTGATCTTTTCTGCATAAATTAGTACATGGTCAATAAATTATTAGTGGTTTCAAATTTAACCTTTCCTTCAACAATTTAATAACGTAATTTACAACATCGAAGAATTGATATATAATGATAACTTGGAGTTACCAATAAATACTTTCTCTAATGTGGAAACAGTATCCAATTTGCTCTTTAAGCCTGCCACTGTGAACAAAGCAGTGAGTTAGGAGGGATCTGACGCTGCAACTTCAAATGGAATATAAGCATACAGTAAAAATTTAAAATGTTGCTTGCCTACTTCCTCTTTCTCACTAACAACGCGTTGCACATTATCCACGACTTTCTTTACCAAAATTGCCTCCTTTTCTATTGAATCGAATAGCAAAAGATGAGATTTTATCTTCTCAGATAGGAAAGCAAGCTTTCTGTCCCTGCATTGAATCGAGCGTTTCATTTCACAAGTGGATTCCTAAACATGAACATGACACCAGTGAGTCATATTTTGGTTAAATAGGTTCGATACAAATTCATCGTGGGATCAAAAAACACTGACAACATTGCATGGTAATCTCTCTCGATGTCATAATTCCAACGAACCTGATAAGCGTTGACGAAATTTTCCCTGGACTGGAGTAGGTTATGAATCGTTCCCTTCAACTCCTTTTGCCTGTTCTCGAGCATAGAATTGTCACTCTGAAGGTAACTCACCTGCAAGAACAAGATTCGAAAAACAAAAAACAGCTCAATTAAAACCAAATTTGGCTGTGATCTTTAACAAGCATTTCAACAAACACCTTCACCGCAAACATAAACAATTACATAATCCCACAAACCTCTCTTTCGAGTTTCTGTCGCAGCTCATTGGAGGAAGCCAATTCCGCCAGCAATTCCTGCAACTTTCTGCCGCATTCTTCCTCGGTTTGCTTTTGTTTCTGCATCCAAACACTCCGTCAATACGAACAAGTAAACTCAAATTGCAATCGGAGAGCAGCGATTGATTTTAAAGGGAAACCTGAATAAGAAGACGGAGCTGTTCGGCGGCGGAGCGTTCCCTTTCCTGAAAGTGTGAATTCACAAAGAACGGTGAGGGAAAGGGAGATAATGGAGGTGGCGGCGATGAGAAATCTTACTCGGAGTTCTCGGACTTCGGAGATCAGAGTTTGAAGCTGGAGCTTGAATTTGGAGAATTTCAGCAACTCCATTTCCGTCTAGTGTAAAATAATAAAATTGTTTGGATGGGCGCCGCAAAAATGGCCTTCACCGCTTTTAATTCGCATTTGATTTTCCCGCCACTGGAATTTCGCGTCCTTTTTTTTTTTTTTTTTTACGGTTTTTTCGTTTTACCTCTCATTTGACGCGAAATTTAACTTTTAAAAATCATCTAACTGTTAAAAATAATCCAAGTTTTAATTAATTACCTTATTGAAAAATTGGTTGAAGCGTGAACTCTCTCTTCTTTTATATATTAAACCAACACATGGCCACACACAAAATGTGTGTCGTAATTTTGTATTTTTGTTTTTTAAATGGAAGGAGAGAGGAAGAGAGGGAGAGAGACCGTGGGATGGGAAGAGTGAGGAGAGAGCTTTGCTTTTGGTGAGTAAATTGTAATAATTGTCTTTCAACTTTAATCAAATTGGAGCAATGGTCTCTCAACTAAAAATCTCTTACCATTGGTCTCTCAACTAAAAATCTTTTACCATTGGTCTCTCAACTCATCAAAACGTGTAGATATGGTCATTTTCGTCAACTCCGTCAAAATTCTATCAAAATGAGTTATGTTGGAATGACCACTGCTACAATTGTGTTAAAATTAAGAGACCATTGCTCCAATTGGATTAAAGTTGAAGGATCATTTCTTTAGTTGAATTAAAGTTGAGGGACCATTAATACAATTTTTCATATTTGCTTATTGATTTAGCCTCACGTGCATGACACGTGACTCATTTCACAGAAGTTTTAACGGAGTTGACAAAATGATCATAGATGCACGATTTGATGAGTTGAGGGATTAATGGTAATAAATTTTTAGTTGATTGATCATTGCTACAATTTACTCTTTTATTTTTTTTAATTAAAAATGTGTTAGAATCACGTGTAGCCGTGTAGGTGAGGTATTGAAATAAATAAATAAATAAATAAGCAAAATGTTGGTTGTGTGAAATTACATTATTGCCCACATTTCCTATTTATGTTCAGTTTTACTTAGAGAGTTAGGATGATAATTTCATGGGCTTTTAGTCGACAATGAAAATTTTATTAATATTTAGATATCTAGATAATTATTACAAAAATAATAATAATGCATGCATCTTTCATGGCAAACTTACTTGATAAATAATCGAAATTATTCACTCTTTATTATCATCTAAAGATTACATATGTAAAAAATTATTCACCTCGAAATTTTTTTAGTCATTCAGATGCATAAAACAAATTGACCGCTCATTATAGAGATGCTACTTGATACCAAAATCGTTAATTGTCTTAACATGTACGGATGACTAAAAGATTTTCAAATTGAATGATTTTTTTGCAAAAAATGGATTGGGTGATTTGAATGTTTATACTCTCAACCCTCGATCAATTTGGCCAATTAATCTTATCGTCGACTGCTTTGAATGTTTTCGTAGTGTACAGCTACCTAGCACCAGATAAAATACTGGATACGTTTGACAGTTGTGTCTGAAATTAGTGTCCAAATAGGGTCGCAAAGATGATGAAAACATGTTGAGAGAAGAATTCAAAAACTTATCACATATGTTCCCCATCTGCTTCTCCAGTTGGGCTGTCTGGCATTCCTCCATTTGCTTTAATTTATCTTTCAAATAAGCAGGATTTACAGCTCTCATTTCAAACACAAAATTAATAATTCATAAGAATCTAGAAAATATGCATGTTTTTTTAATTGGTGGATAAAAAGGGTTACCAATGGGACTGGATATTTTGGATCCAAATTCGGATTCTCCTGAATTTGGATCCTGTTCAGATGTTAGTATCGGAAACTAAGGATCAAGAAATTTGAGCATTTCGTTTGTATGAAAGAAAAAGCAAAATTCTTAGTTTACGTAAGGTGGTCAGCTAAATGAATTAATAGAAACCATCAGATTTAATTTCAGTGATCCGAATTTACTCATTGGCTCCAAAAAGTGAGATATGTCCAATTTCCTCAGGACTAGGATTCCCTCCCATTCTCTTTCCATTTCCTTCAATCTCCTCCTCTCACATTCTTTATTTTGTCTTTCTCTTTCTATAAAAAAAAATTAATATAAGATGTTGACGTAGCTTAACCGTGACCATTTAAATAGAATGTGAGAAAAAAAGATAAGGTAGACAATCCTACTTCATTTCCCCACTACCTACTATCTATCTTCCAATTATTATTAGCCAGGTGTCTCCTGGGCCACACATCATTTCACTGGCCTTAAAAAAATATGGTCTAATTCAGGACTCCAGTTTATGTACTTTCATTCCAGACGACACTGCAACTGTGATATGTATCATGTATGCCCTCAACCAACTAAAGTCCAAATTGTTAATGTAGTGCAGCTAAGCACGAGCTGTTTTATTCTCTCTTTTTTTTTTTTTTTTTTTTTTTTTTTTTAAAGAATTCAATTCTATCGTACAAGAATTGGACAGTGTGAATTCAAGGTATAACAATAAAAGTAAAAATTCAAATCAATTTAGGTCATTCAATAGTTGTAGCATTTAATGTTACATAGTACAGATTAATTTTTCTCTCTTTTGTTAATGTCAAGAGAAATTTTTCCTACCCTTAATGAACCGATTACCAAAATGATACAAGGGCGTGCTAAGATTGTTTATGAAATTGTCAAAAGTATTTTATACAATCTAAAAGTGTTTCTTGTTACTTTTGACCAAGAAAGAACTACGTTTGGCATAACACCTGAAAACAGTTGTCGGTGGTAAAAGTGCTTTCTGAAAAATCACTTATTAAATTTTTCAAGTAGATTTTCAAGAAATACTTTGATTTCTAATAGAAACTTTTACATGTTTACAATAAGAAGCCCAAAAAGCATTTATCAGCATAAGACTGGACCAAGGACATCTATGAGAAGACCTAGCAACGTTTATACATTTCGTAAGAATATTTTCAACAAAAAATTTGGAACGAATAAAAACGCTTTCAAAAAACTAAATCAAATTCCCAAACATACCCTAAGATTGTAACACATGCTTTATGCATGGAACTGTCAAATTTCATCAATTTTTCCTTTTCCCATAATTAAGATTTTGCACAGAAAATACATTTTGAAGAACATGAACAGTGATAATTTGTTGTTATGGTATGGAAAACCAGAGAAAATTTTATCAAAAATTAATTAAAATTTTGAAAATGAACGATCGGTATGAAGATAGCGATTTTTATTCTAGTTTGTCGTTAGAAAGATAGCGAAGACACGCCAAGAGGTTCGGTATCATTCGAGCAACAATCAATTGGAGGGACGTTGCTAGCGTTAAAGCGACACTCGACGGTGACAATCGCTAAATTCTTACCGATCCTTCATTTTCAATTTAAAAATAAATAAATTTGTTAAATTTTTCTTTTGTTTCCTTTATCATAACAACAAACTATCATCTTCATGTTATTCAAAATATATTTTCATTCCAAAATCTTGATTTTGGAAAAAGGAAAACTCGATGAAATTTGACAAATTGCATGCATAAAGCATGCGTTTTATGTAACTTATGTTTGAGATTGATCTCATAAGATGCATTTTTTTCATAACACGCTTTAACTAAAAGCCGAATAATTTTTGTTACAAAATATTTAAGTACTCATATTACCCATAATCATTTTAAAATTCTTAAAATATTACCAAAAGCGTTATTGATTTTATGAAAGCATTTTTATTCATCTAAAATTGTTCGTTGAAAAAATTCTTAGTTGCATATGCTCTTATAAACTATGAATTGCTTAGACATTATGGGACCATGTAATAAATTAAAGGATATCTATGAGACAAACTAGCAATGGCTAAGCAATTCGTAGTTTGTATGAGCATTTTCAATTAAGAATATTTTCAACAAATAATTTTTTTTTTTAACAAGCGATATTATCTAACTAAGGGGTGAGATAATGAGCTAAGTCTTACAATGGACGAGCCATAACAATGTGGTTCAAATTTGTCTTCGGCAAGAAAAAAACCTAAGACCTCTCATTTACTAGTGAAGAATAATACCCTAGATCATAATACTAAGTAGCGTAATTGCAAATGCTCATATAAACTACGAATTGCTTAGCCATTGCTAGTTCGTCTCATAGATAATTTCAACAAACAATTTGGAACCGAAAAAATATGCTTTAACCAATAACGCTTTTGGCTTTTAAGAAGTTTTAAATGTTTATGAGTTATAAAGTACTTAAATATTATATATATATATATATATATATATATATATATATAAACTTGTTGTGCTTCTAGTTAAAGCGTTTTATGAAAGAAAAAAATGCATCTTACGAAATTAATCTCAAACATGCCTAAAGATTGTATCACGTAAAACACATGCTTTATGCATGCAATTTGTCAAATCTCATCAATTTTTTCTTTTTCCATAATTTATGATCACTCACCAATTAAGAACAGGGTAGGATTTTCTCCTTTCCTATTCTCATCCCCTTCTCTCTTCTTCTCTCACACATTGTTTTTTGTCTTATTGTCTTTATAAAAAATATATATATATAAAATGTTGACGTGATTTAACCGTGACCGTTTAAATAGGAGAGGAGATAATGAGAGAAAGATTAGGAGGTGGGAGAGAATCCTCCTCCATTAAGAACACCGGCTGGTAATAAGCCCCAAACAACTACTTTTTTCAGCATTGAAAAATCCATCATTATCCATTATTAAGTAGGGACCGACCATTAGGGCAGATCAGATTAAATTTAATTGAAAACTGACAATCTATAAGTTCATATTAATTCCATAAAATTGTTCTGACATCTACACTTATCAAACACTTCAATTATCGTCCAAGGCCAGTTAGGTGATCCAATTCTTTGTTGATCTAAATACGAGTCGTTAATTGGTATGTTATTTTTAAACGATCACCTAGTTACGTAGAAATTGATATTTTTATCAAGAGTTTTATCTTCTTCTTTTTATACAATTATCGTTTATGAAATTTGAATTTTAATTACAACAAAGCAGAGATTTGAGAGTAGTATCGCATCTTACGGTGCCAACCGTCTGTCTAGTTACTGTATAATACTGCTACATCCACCCAAAAGAGAAAAAAAGTCGACTGAAATTCCAGAGTACCGAAGCATCTGGCATAAAATATGGTATGGTGATTTCCTTACCCTCTTATAGTATTTTTCCCACATGGCAGGCCGAATTGAATTAATTCCTTGATGTAACAGTAAACTTCTGTATTTTGGTTTTCAAAAAGAAGAAAATGCAACACAAAATTCTAAAATTAAATAAAAAAATGTTACAATGTTTATGCAATAAACAACGAAAATAGTCCTTCATTTATCACGTATTCACAATTGTAAGAGATATCGATATGAAGAACAACCATGCATGCCACATAATATGATAGTAAAACCTTCCCGATCAATCAATCTCAACATTACACTCATGACAAATCCAAACGCGAACTTGTAAATGTTAATTCAGCGTGTTAAAATATCAATATCGATGATGATGACGACAACCTAAGTACATTTAATCTTTAGAAAGGCAGAGCTACCAAGCTCTTTTTCCCTTGGCTTTGCTGGTAGCTATATCAATCGCATCGGATTGAACACAGACGACAAAAAAGGACCAGTGTCGCAATCAGCACACGTGATGAAATAGATTAACTGCACGAGTTGAATTTCTCGATCCAAGGTGTGTTTATTTGGAGCAAGGGCAGCATATCCTTTCCGGCGACTGTGTGTGCCTAACCAGAACTGGTAGTAGAAAGAGGCAAAGGTTCGGCACGACTTGTACTCGAAGCAATCTCATAACCATCAATACTGTCCGATGAGTTTTGACAAATGAGTGTTGCATGTACCAAACTAAGTCAGGCCAATGACACAACCTTTGTACTTCAGTTTTTGCTTTACCCAAGAGTTGTTAAATGATAAGTACGTGTAATACAACCCAATAGCTAACTTCAAATTCACGCGTTTACTTATGCTACGGATAGTCACACACGCATTGATTTTAATCATTGATGCATTGTCAGCTTCAGATGCATAAACGGCCAATATCAACTCACAAGCATGCAAGATTGACCTTATGACGGTTGTTTATGGGTACTCATGCGTACAATAGCCTTTTCGAAGCCTCTTATTTTTTATTTCAAATACTAAATTGGGATAAAAGAATACTACCATTAGTTGCCTGTGTGTGCAAGGATTGATGCTGATTGTCATCCACGTGTGCAAAAACGGATCTGAAATATCAATAAATTATGAGTTGCATGCATCAACGGTTAAGATCACCATTTGCGTGCATGTATGCACCTTATACATGATCATACATACACAGGATATTTTTTCAGTCAAAGCAAATGGGAAGCTTTTTTGGCGAGTGCTAAAGTCACTGTTATTAATTATTTTCCTCTAGAGAGGTAAATTCTCTGTGAAAGTTGGTTTGGAATAGAATTTCAACCCGATTGAGATAAATTGGGATGTTTGGCTCATAAGTTATTATAATATGATAAATTTTATAGGAAAAATTGAAAATTTTAACATGAAACGCTTTTAATTTTTTTTGTCAAATGTGATAATAAACGTTGTTAATCGTCATAAAGCACTTGAAGCTTTTCCAAAAGCTCATTATTAATAAGTGTTTTATAGTATATAATTGGTAAATATGAGACATCATTTGGTTAAAATATGTGACACACTTTACAAATGGACATTTGATCTAGAGACACATAATTTTTATGATATTGAAGGAAATTCTTATGTTCAAATTCTACGTACGTCTATCATTTAAAACAACTAAACAATTACATCAAATATTGTGATTGGATATTTGGATATTCATGATGTAAATATTTGGTTAAAGATTGAGTTCGAGATTAATTTAAAAAAAAAAAGAAAAAAAAAGCATCTAATTTTATTTTTTTAAGAACTATATTTCCTTTTTGGGAAACAATGATGACGGTGATAGGCCAGCGAAGGCTGGGCCTCCATGCTGTCCAAGCTTCCAAAATTGGTCCAATTCTCCTCTAACCAAATCTAAAATTATAGATTAGTCAATTCTTTAATATTAATTACACCTTTAACACACATCATAATCATAACAATGATTAAACTATAGAAAACCCACTAACCCACCTTTTAGGAGATCATAAGCTACGTTAATCAAGCATTAAACAAGCCTAATCCATGCACATAATAATCAACATATCGTGACCCGAGATCTCAAACAAGAGACTACATTGAACTTGTACTTGGAGGTAGCTAGAGAAAACTGGAGCTTGACTCCAAGTTGAAAATCAGAGTAAGCACAACGACGAACGAGCAAACATATTATAACACTACAAATATTATTGAAAATAAAAAAACACTACAAGATTTATTAAGAAGGTTACAAAATTTATAAGATTACATTGTGACTAACTTGTTATTTTACGAGTCACAAAAACATCTTATGTGTAAGTTTTTGTTTATAGTGGTGTTTCAATCTAATAATACAATACTTTATATAAAGTTTTTATTCATATGTAAGTTGCTCGTAAAAAGATACGCATTTTCCTTGTGTCAATAAGTTTTTCAGTGCAGTTATTACATCATTAGTGGGTATTAATGATTAATTCATGTTATAATACGTGAATTTATTTAGTAATATTATACATGAGTTGTAAGAGTATTGTAACACAAGCCATTGAGAGCGTTTAAATCAACACTTGTAGTTTCGTACTCAACTTGAATACATACATTAGTGACATATAATTTCGTCCTCCATTTTTATTGTAATACGTGACTAAGAGCTGGTTTGGTATTGCTGTGCTTTGAAAAAAAGTTGTTTCTGCTGTGCTGTGAGAATAAGCAGCTGTGAAATAAAGCAGCAGAGTGTTTGGTAAACTTTTTTGTAAAAGTGCTTTTGAAAAAAAAAAGCAGTATTAGAGTATTTGGTAAACTTTTATGTAAAACAGATGTGAAAAAAAACCGGTTTTTCAAAGCTGGGTTTGGCAACTTCTTGTTTTTGGCTTTTTTTCACCCAAAACTGTGAAAAAAAGCTGAAGCTGGGTGTTTACCAAACACAAAAACAGCTCCCAGCTTTTTTTTATAGCAGTTTTTTTTCAGAATCACCTCAGTACCAAACTAGCTCTAACAACCTAACAACAGTGAGACAACTTAAGATTCACCGTTATTGTGATGATCCGTTTCAATGAGTACGTGGGATTGTAGTATCAACAGTAAGGCAATGCATTCGTGTACGTGACCGTATGATTATTGATCAAAATGCCTCCCCACCGTCAGTGTGATTGACTGGGATTGCACTTTGATCGGACGGTGGAGAAGGGAAGTGAAGGTTTACATAAGGAATAGTGAGAGAGAAGAAAGGGACAGAGAAACGCTGGAGGCTGCGATAAAAGCTCTCACCGTAAGCGACTTCGTTTCGCAGCTCCCGAGGCCGCTGTCGATGAAAAAACAAGTTCTTTGCGTGGAGGAAGACGAGGAGAGGCGCAGTGGAGAGAGAAAAGAAAGAGTAAAACTCTCCAGTACGCAGTAGGCGCAGTGCGCACCAACGACCTCCACTGTCCAAGGAGATCACGCACAGCACCAAACACTTTCTCTCTCTACATCTCTCTCCGCTTTCTCTCTCTACTTGTTGCGACCTCCCATTCGACTTTGAGATTTGTTTGAACTTACTATTTGAATCCGGCGAATGCAAACGTTAATCCGAATCCAAACCCGAACTTAAACCGTATCGGAGTGTGAAAATGGATCCGCCGGCGCTCGTCAACGAGTGCTTGTTCCCTAACGCCAATGCGACGTCGTTTAATCTCTCGGAGATCTGGGAGTTCCCGATGAATGGAAGCGGCGCGAGCGCCGGAGATTCCGGAGGAGCGTTGGGGCTGCGGAGGCCGAACTTCTCGCAGAGTTTCGCGCAGTTTGGGGACGTCTCGGGCGCGATTCGGGACGTCTTGGCCGATAGTGATCCGAATACGATGAGCTTGGACCACCGAGGCAACCACGGCGGCGGACATGGCGGTGCCTCGAGGAAAAGGCCTGACGCCGACGCCGAGTCTCCCAAAAGCAGTGGCCATATTGGCGTGGTATTTATATTTTTCCTTCATTCAATATATAATTCAATTGTATAATTGCTTAAACTCGGATTAGCTTTTTGCTAATTATAGCAAACTATTTCTGTTTACTGTTTGTTCTAAAGTGATTTTCTTTGAAATTTCTAATGATTTTATTTGAAATTTCTAAATCTGCACATCTGTGATTGGAAATAGGCCATTTCTTTAATTGAACAATTTCTAAATCTGCATATTTTTGGTCCAAATTTTGTGTTGGCAGAGTGATTGTGATGGGAAACGGCTTAAAGCATCGCCTAGATGCAGAGATGAGAGTGCCCGTGAGTCGAAAGCCGAAGCGGAAACCAGTTCAGGCAAGCCGGCGGAGCCAAATGCTCAGCTGCCTGATCCGCCTAAGCAGGACTACATACATGTCCGAGCTAGAAGGGGTCAAGCTACTGATAGCCACAGTCTTGCAGAAAGAGTAATTTACGTCAATTGTCCAAGTCCTTTATTTTCGAATAATATTTTAAACTACTCTAATTTACAGGGCGGAGATTAAACTCTAGCGCTGTTATTTTCAGCTACCTTATATTAAGGGATATAATTCGAGAAACGGGACACAAATCAAGCATGTATAATCCATAATAGTTACCTTTTGTTCACATAACTTCATCGTCGATTTTTGAAGAATTTTCGAACAATCTTCTTGAGCTATTAAATGATAAGTACTGAATGAAAATTTGGAAATATGTGGTGGACAGGCTAGAAGAGAGAAGATAAGCGAGAGGATGAAAATTCTCCAGGATCTGGTCCCTGGTTGTAATAAGGTACGGTACGGTATGGTGTGCCCATACTTTTCATATATTCATCTACTAGTCAATACCCAGTTGCATCTCAATGTGTTAGAAATCGCCTCACAGATTTTTTTTCGATTTTTTTTTTTTTTACTGAGTTGATTTTTTTCGTGTTTTTGCGTAAATTTATCTCCTAGTCTGCATCAGTACTATTGAGTTTTTTTTGAGCCTTGGATTAACATGGTAGAAAACTGCTGATTACAGTATGCTATCTGATTCAGGTTATTGGAAAAGCACTGGTGCTTGATGAGATAATTAATTACGTCCAATCGCTACAGCGTCAGGTTGAGGTATGAATCTTGCAATTGTTCTTCATTTTTACGATGAATTTTTCGACATGTAAACTTATGCTCGAGCACTATCAATGTTTGGGATGTTGCAGTTCCTGTCGATGAAGCTTGAAGCAGTTAATACAAGAATGAACCCCGGCATTGAGGCGTTTCCTTCTAAAGAGGTAAGTCCATAAGATTATGTGCAGTTGTTGGAGTTTAGAATCACTTTCACGTCGCTTTTTTCTTTCTTCGAACGCTTCATTATATAGTACCTTCTTGTTTTCTTTTTGCAACTTTTTTCCATGTGCCATGTATTATTGCACACATGAAATTCATCAGGCTGAACGTATACATGTCAGCTGATGTTCTATGTTTAGTCTTATTTGAAAATCGGTAAAGTAAAACCGAAGCAAGAGGACAACCAAAAGTTCCTCAAGTACTTCTTTACTTGATGTGAGGTTGTGCGTCTGTGTTGTTATCCATCGTTGTCTGTTTTAACGAGGGAAGACCACATTTCTGTGTTTTGAAGACCACAGTTTTCGTACTCTTTCATCAGAACTTCGTTGAGAATCTTGAGATCCACACGCATTGCTCTTTGATGAAGCTAGGCGTGTCGATTAAAATAGGAATCCATGAGTTAAGAAACAAAAGATGAAAAATACAGATGTGTTGGTGGGATTTGATTCATTCCTCTATTTTATGAACTGTCATTCTCATAACGGATCAATTTGTATTGTTTCAGTTCGGTCAACAAACATTCGATGCTGCTTCAATGGCTTTCGGTACACAGCCTCCAAGGGATTATAGCCGCGGCAATTCACCCGAGTGGTTGCATATGCAGGTTGGTGGTGGTTTCGATAGAGCAACATAGCCTAGAAAACTCGTCTTAAATTGGGAATAAAAGCGCAAAGGGAACGCTTCCTCCTTCAGTAGCTGTTGAAAAAGTATACTGCATTATGTTAAATCAACGAACATCTCCATCTGTTCGCGTGTCGGAAAATCGAACTTCGAACTTCGAACTTCGAACTTCGTATATCATCCCTATGGCAGGATACACATTCTTCCCCGTATAAATACCGAAGCGAATACCCCGGGGGCAATTAGTGACGTTCTTGTTAAAGAATGATGCGTGTTCTATATTTCATATGCTCCCACGTCTTGTGTAAACGTTGTTAGAACATTGATGATTTGTTATTAAGCTGAAACTACATTAATTAAATAAAATTAATTAAGCCTCTGCTCTCTGGACGTCCATTTTCTTGCTAGGCTTTAATGTTTTGATGAAGTTTACAACTTAAGCTACCATCCTTTAATTCGATGTAAATACATTTGTTGGGCCTGTTAAGAAAGAAAATGGAGACATTTATTAGGCCCAAAGCCCAACAAAACAAAAATTGCAGAAAGAAGTTGGCCTCGTAACAAATAAAAGAGAAGAGTGTCAATTTGAACCCCACTTCTTATTTAAGGTCATCTCAATTTTTATCTATGGGAACGGATCAATGTCACTATTTTTTTACATAATTTTTGGCACACTTTTTTATGGAATTCACTTCGTAATGTATTTCAACGATTTGAACTATCTATCTTTTTATGTATTCCCTTAAAAATCATGTCTACCAAAAATCATCAAATCCGAAACCATCTGATTGTTAAATAATGGGTTTAGGGTTTTTTTAGTAAAATCGTATTCGTCAATTTTCTTCACTACAAATGAATATCTTAAGGGTTTTGGATTTGTCTAATTTTCTTGCAAGAAACACGGTTCAGATTGTTAAAGTACATTCCAGAGTGGACCCCACAAAACGTGTGCCAAAAGTTATGTAAAAAAGTGGTGCCACGAATCCGCCACTTTTATCTATATATTGTTTTTTTTTTTTTTAACAAACGATAATATCTATGCTAAACAAAAAGGGTATGATTAGCCTCATAATAAGTTAGCAATAATATTGTTATAAAAATTAATTTTTTCTAAGAACACCCCATATGTTCCCAAACTACCGTTAAACACCATCACATCTACAGTAATCTTCTGATAACCAAATGCAAAAACGAATGCTTTTATTTAATTGAGGTTTCATGAAATTTAAGATAAGGTTTTCGTAACAAATTGTAGACAAAAATAACCATAGCCAACGTAATGGTTTCCTTGACATTTTCAGTCGAGTCAAATGAACATGAGTAGAAAATTATACTAAATAGTAAGTTTACTAAATGTAATATTAGGTCGTAGTTAAGCATGACAAGAGATTTGACCTTGATGAATTAAGTTCAAAATTTCTTTTTAATATTTTAGCAAAAGATACATATGTGACATTTCATATATAAATTTTAATAAATTTCGATCTTTCGAAGAAAAAAAAAATTGTAATAGGGACAAAAAAAAAAAGAATTTAATTGTGTAATAGAGACAAAAACAAAAAGGGTGAAAAAAGGTATTAAAGCTTCTTATTAAAAATGATATTAAACCCTAAAATGTGCCCCATAAAATCTAACGTCTGTCAACCGCCCCCAGACGCGCGTCTTCTTTCGACTCTCCAGTAACCGTTACATTCACCCACGGCGAACCAAACGACGCCGCATAGAAATATATCCGATATAATCCGAACCAGGTCCCGCTTTGCGCTTTATAGTATTGACCCTCCAAACACCACGCTCTCACTCGCGCGTCAAGTCACAGTCGCTCTACTTTCCTTGTTTCCGCACCGGTCACCATATGTAGAAAGCCCGCCAGATCTCGCCACATACGCGCAGAGAGTACTCGCGCTGAGGAAATTACCCAATTCGCGGTCTACAAGAAAAAGAAAAAAGAAAAAGAAAAAAAGGGAGGAAAAATGAAAGCATGTTTGAAAGGCCGTTGAATACCGCATGCACTTCCTCTGGCTCCGTACGACGAAGCGTTTTGAACCACCGTTTACCGCCGAGAAATAGGGGAGGAGACGATTGAGGGGCCGATCGGAGAGTATTCGTTGGAAGCGACTCGTCGTTTGAGTTCCGATCGGGCCGAAGATGAGTGGATGGAATCGGTCCTCCAGAGGAGCGAGGCTGGGCGGTGGTCGCAATTCGAGTTTGCCGCCCGGGCGCACGTCGACCGTTCGACTCGGAAGAGTCCAGCCACAGGCGCCGGGTCACCGCACGATTTTCTGCAACGATCGCGAGGCTAACATTCCCGTCAGATTCTCGGTTGGTGACCCGAATTTTTCTACTTTTTGTCGTCTTATTCTCCGTTCACTCATTTTTTTATTTTTCTGTTTGGTTGCTGAGAAAATATGGCGGAATTTAGAATGATCATTGGAATTGAAATGTTGGATTGTTAATTTATCCTCCAGGAATATTGGAACTTCACTGACGTAGTTCGATAACGTCCGTTTCTTTACCTTCGTTATTTTTTTTTCTGTTGAATTAGTTGTGGTTAATTATTGTTGGTTTTTTATGGATAGTGTGGAATTGAAGAGATTAGGGTTTCTGTAACGGAAAAAAAAATTCAATAAAAATGCTTTTTATGCTTAATGGAGCTTCCTCATGGTTCCAAGGAATGACCAATGTTCATACAAACCACAATGCTGTTGTGGAAGTAAATTTAAGCTCCTTCGATTGTTTGTGCTTTTTTAATTAATTAATTCAACTCTTAAAATTTGCTAACAACAAAAAGGAATATAAATAGGCGAGAAAGATTGTCAGCCTGTATAGAAGCATCAATGTGGGTAAACTCGTTGTTGTCGATTGAGTCGTAGTGTTATGCTTTGTAGATTGTTAGCTGCCCACTTTTCATCTGGATCGTAGAACAGAAGATTAGGATATGGCCTTCTCAGAATTTAGAATATGTTTCTAGCACAGTGGATGTTGTCAGGATTTTGTTTTACCTCCACCATGTGCCATCGACAGGTTTATGAGTATAAACATATAGGATATGTAATCTATGTCCTGTTATCTGCCACTTTAAATCTTACTTCATTTTGTTTGTATTTGGTTTTATTTATTATGCGTTCAATTGTTCCAGGGGAATTCCATATCGACTACAAAGTACAACTTCATTACATTTTTGCCGAAAGGACTCTTTGAACAGGTAATTCACATGCCTCCAAACTACGTGGATGAATATGATTATATTAGAATTTAAAATTATTATATGATTCGGTGCGGCAATTTCTGACCCAACCTAATGACAAGTTGGAACCAGAGCTTGTGTTCTAAATCTTATTATGGTTGTTTTTAAGTACTGAAAATTAGACTGGATGGATAAGAAAAGTTTATAGGAGATGCATTCCCTTGGTAGATAAAGTTGGAAATCTTAAAATTAAGGGCAATTTCAATGAATTTGATTTTAGTTTTCAATCAGCCTGCTTGCTGATGCAGTTCGAAGCTTATCTTCTTTTTTTGTTGTGATGAAGTGTAGGAGTATCATTTTGCTATGGGTTATGCATAAACAACTTGACTAGAGTTGCCAATACCTATGATTTTATTTTGTCATGGTCCTGAGAAATTGTGTTTACACTGACAGTTCAGGAGGGTAGCTAACCTCTACTTTCTGACGATCTCAATTCTATCAACAACGCCAATCAGGTATGTTAACTTTATTTGGTTTGGTACTTGTTTTATAAGGTCTTAACAGGAAAACGTGTATGAAGTGGAAAATGCACCTCAGTAGAGGAGATGCCAATGTTATTTGTTTATTTTTCGCATTCAGTTACACACATTTTGAAGTGGAAGTTTGTTTAAGTTTCTGAAAATAAAAAGAGCGATGTGTGCACCCTATTTTTCTTCAGTTTGGGTTCTTTGTTTTGTTATTAACACACTTACGTGCACTTTGGAAATATTGCTTACAAATTTGCTTTGGCATCTCTGAATATGAAAGGGTACTGACTACAGTTGATTCACCTGTAATAAATTAATTTATAATACTAATAATTGTTACAATTCTAAGCATAACGTTTTCAAGTGTGTCTAATATTGCAGTCCTGTGCATCCTGTAACCAATGTGGTCCCTCTGAGTTTGGTGCTTTTTGTTTCTCTTGTTAAGGAAGCATTTGAGGATTGGGTGAGTACCAGTCTGCCTATTATATCATGCAACCTTGATTTTTAGTATAGCATTTTTTGTTTTTCTGTATTGCCAATATCAACCTTTTCTCTCTGTGATAGCTGCGGTGTGAAGTTTTATCTATCATTTATGCAGTTAAGTATGAAAGCGAGGACGAATGAATAACTATGTACCTTTTTATTTTGAATTTATGTTAAACAGAAGCGCTTCCAGAATGATATGACCATAAATAATGCTTCTGTCGATGTCTTGCAAGATCAGAAATGGGAAAGTATTCCCTGGAAAAAGTTGCAGGTTGGAGATATTGTCAGGGTGAGTGTACTGCTTACTTATGTTTCCTTATGGATATGCATTTGATGTGCCATAATATGATATAGGCACTTCTATAAGGTTATTGTGTTATGCTGTAACATGGATATTGGTTGTAACTCCTGTGGATGATGATGGTTGTTGTATGTTATAAAACATTACCCACCCAACCCTGGGGCAGGAAAAATAATTCCCATTTATCATATAAGCATTTGAGCATCATGTCGTTTTCACCTTATGGTGCATCTATTTATTTTCTGCTGATTATTTTTCTCGAGTTTGTCATATTATTCATTTATCTTCTATTCCCATCATTGTTTATGGCTCATTTGCCTGCCATTGTGATAGAACTTTAAGGGCTTGTGAATTATCGTATCCGAGCTTCCTTCATTAGAGACTTTGCTTTGTATTGGGAGGTTTTGCTATGTCATATTATGTTTTGAGATTTTTCTATGGATAAACAAGTCTCCATGACTATTGGCGCTTTTGACAACCCAGCTCTGTGGGAGTTGATTCTTCTTTGTGGCAACAAGGGTGGTGGGAGATAGAAACTACTAAGTGCTGTCGTCCAGCCGATGCATGGTCTTGTTGGCATGTTGATGATGTGTGCGTAAATAATTATGCAATAGTTGAATTGGCACTACAGCAGAATAGAGATTGTTGCTATTGGAGAGGTATTGTCATGTTGATGATGTGTCCAAACATGATCATACGATAGTTGAATTGGTTGGAAGTTCTCTTGAATGGTAACTCTTCATTGTGATGACGTGTTTAAATAAACTTGGTCTTGTGATGGCTAAGAAGGTTGGAAATTCCCATTACTAGTAACTTTCATTTCTCCCCCCTTGCTGTCCAAAGTTTTAGAAACATGGAATTGAGTAATGCTTTATATGGTCATGATGATTTTTTTGTAGCAATCAGAAGATAATTGATTCATATTGTCTTGGATGTTTGCTGTCTTTCTTTTAAACGTTTGAGTTGTTCTGTCGTACATTTGCATGTTGTTTCCATTAAAAAAAGAATGTTATCTGGCACTACCTAGAAGCTGATGTTTTGTATTGGTTTTAGATTAAGCAGAACGGATATTTCCCTGCAGATCTGCTTTTTCTTGCTGGTACAAACCCAGATGGTGTCTGCTACATTGAGGTTCTTGATTCTTTCATATCTTTTAGTTTTTGAATATTCAGTCATGCATGTTTGACATGGATGGAGTCACCCTTTTTTGAAATAAATAATAAGAAAAATCTTTTCCTTTTTTTGTTTTTGTTTTTGTAACAGACTGCAAATTTGGATGGGGAAACTAATTTGAAGATCAGAAAAGCATTAGAAAAGACTTGGGATTACTCGACTCCTGAGAAAGCATCTGAATTCAAAGGTTTAGTATTTCCTGTTAACCTGCCGTTCAGCAAGTCTTTAGAATTGTACATTCATATACTTGAGTGTGCTTCAAACAATGATCCAAGTAATCTTGTTAAATGCGATGGGTATGAAATTTGATTGCTAAATTGACGAGTCATTTGTTGCGGTTGTGATGAACGTTTAATTCATTGCAGGAGAAGTGCAGTGTGAACAACCTAACAATTCTTTGTACACCTACACTGGAAATCTCATTATTGACAAGCAGACATTACCTCTATCTCCAAACCAAATTCTGCTACGAGTATGATGTCTTTTTGTTTCTCAGTATTGGAATTTATTTTAGAACGTGATTTTAATATTTTCCCTTGGATTTTGCGCCCATTTTTTTTTTATGTAAAGTTACTCTTGCAGCTGATAAAAATGGTCTATGTATTACTATCTTGCATTTCAATTTTCTATGGAACTAGTTGGTCTGCATGAATTTTTTTGCTTCACTAATAGTTATAGAATTGTGAATTATGTTAATCTTTGTGTTATTGATCCATAATGGTCTTGTATCGTTTATTTGATTTGATTTTGCTCTCGTATCCACTTGTGAAACTGACCTGGGAAACTCATTGGAATTGGGACTTTGCTATGTTTTTACAGGGTTGCAGTCTCAGGAATACTGAGTACATTTTTGCGACTGTTATATTTACAGGTCATGAAACCAAGGTATGTTGTCATGAAGTGGAGTAAATTAAATGCCTCTATTTTTAACTCCCACCCTTTATGTTTACATATGTAGAGTGTAGTAAACATGAATTCTTGGATTAGTTGCCTTCTTTGTCCGTCAGTGTTCTTACTTCAGTAGATGTTTGTGACTTGGATTCTCTTTCAGAAAAAGTACTTTTGTGCTATTGTCTTACACATGCTTCTTTTACTTGTCCCATTCCTCTTATTCTATTGGTACCTCCCTCTTGTTTTTGTATTTTCTGTCCATACTTGTGAACTATTGATAATTTTCTATTTTGGTTATTGCAGGTTATGATGAATGCCATGAATGTTCCTTCGAAAAGAAGTACACTGGAGAGGAAACTTGACAAACTTATACTCGCGCTTTTTGCTTTTCTCTTTACGTTGTGTTTGATTGGAGCTATCGGCAGGTGCGAGAATATGCTATCCAGTAATTTGATTGTGTATTTTCCTTTGGAATTTATTATATTACCACTCAAATTCTTTACATAATTTTTCCGTATCATGATGATGTTTCTGGTTTATGTAATTCTATAGTGGTGTATTCATCAACCACAAGTACTACTACTTAGGTCTCTGGGGAAAAAAGAGCGGCGACTCGGCAATGGCATACAGCTCGTTTGACCCTAATAACCGTTTTCTGGTAACATTCTAGCTTCAGCAGAACAATTGCTGTAGAGATTGATTCATGTTGTACTATTTCTTTTTGCTTATGTTGTTTATTGGTCTTATAGGTTATCATTCTGACGATGTTTACCCTCATTACTCTGTACTCAACAATAATCCCTATTTCTCTTTATGTTTCCATTGAGGCAAGTTTCTTCACTCGACACTGCAGCTGCTTGCTATTTAATACTTTTTTGATGGGTTGAAAATTCTATTAAAATTATTTTATCCATTGCAGATGATCAAATTTATCCAGTCTACCCAATATATCAATAATGACTTGCGTATGTACCATTTTGAAAGCAATACCCCTGCCTTGGCTAGGACGTCAAATTTGAATGAAGAACTTGGACAGGTAAGTTAATCCCATATTGGCATTTTAATTGTGGAGCACAAAGTTTTTTTCTCGCTAATTTATTCTAGGAAAAACAATTATTTGTTACTATTTTCGTTTACTTTATATTCTAATATTACTATTTATCATAGTTAGTAAAATACGGAACGGGTATAGTACGTGAAAAGAACATAATTGTATTATTAGGCAACTTTGTTATTTAAAAATTGGGCCAATTTTTAAAATTTAAAATTTATTTATTTACTTTTTCTATTAAAAAATATTTTAAAAGTACGGTAGAATATGTGAATTTTATATGTATTATTGAAAAATGTGTGAAAATAACGTGGTTTAACCATGAAAAGTACGTACATGCATGTATTATACGTGTATTATACATTGGAGTTTTAAAAAATGTGCAATTCAACGAATCATTAATAGGTGTTCGAAAAAAGGAATTTTTTTAAAAAATACGACGTAGTTGTATACACCAATTTACTAATTAGAAAAGATTTACATTGTTTTAGTATCCCAGAGGAATGTTTTTATTGAAATCTCTATCAATTTGCTCTTATAATGCTTTTGTTGATGGTGACACCGTGACAGTCTATTCTTTGGTCAGGTGGAATACATCTTTTCTGATAAAACTGGAACTCTAACACGAAACTTGATGGAGTTCTTTAAGTGTTCAATTGGAGGGGAGGTCTATGGAACTGGTATCACTGAAATTGAAAGGGGAATAGCAGAGCGGAATGGTATAAAACTTGTTGAGGTATATTTCACTCTCTCTCTGTGTAGTACATACATACATACATACATGTATGTATGTGTGTGTGTGTGTGTGTATATAAATGATATAATTATGTTAGATATTAAATGAAAAAATCTTCCTCTTAATGGAGTTATGATTTCGCTACAGGGTTACAATTCAGGCAATGCAGCCCATGAGAAGGGATTCAACTTTGATGATCCTAAGCTTATGCGAGGAGGTTGGAGGAACGAGCCTAATCCTGATCTTTGTAAGGTAGATTTTTTTATTTGCTAGAAGTATATTTAAATATCTTCATCATTACTGTGGTGTGGAGCTACATGCAGCATGCTCAATGTTGGAAGTTCTTTTTCTCCTTTCGTTTTGGGGGATTATGATAGCTGTTTTCGCTCTGTTGTAGTTTTTCTCCTTGCCATCTTGTTTTATGGTCTTTAGGGTCTATGGAAGTTTATTTTCTTTGAGGGAATTCCGTACAGAATTATTCTTACGACAACTGAATTAGTGTATCTCTGATTCTCTGACATACCATGAAGGCATATCATAAATTCTTAGCTTTGATACTTTTATTGATAGTTTTTGTTCTATTGGTAGGAATTCTTCAGATGCCTTGCTATATGTCACACAGTGCTTCCTGAGGGTGAAGAGTCCCCAGAAAAAATCACATATCAAGCTGCATCCCCTGATGAGTCTGCTTTGGTAATTGCTGCAAAGAACTTCGGCTTCTTCTTTCACAGGTATACACTTCTCGTTTCTGTCCTATTGACTGGGATTGCTATTTGTCATACTTTTAAACCACATAGTGACAGATGTGTGAAGGGAGGTTCGGTTTGGTCACATCAGATAACACCAAACTATTTTTATTTGATCCATGAATTTGTTTCCATCTGATCTATATTTCAACTGTTTGAATTGGGTCTCTTATTTTTTTTGTGCTAATAATGTTGCTTTCCATTCTTTTTTCTGGTTCTGCTAGAAGTGCCTTGAGAGAGCTGTTATCAATTAGTCCAGCTTATTTAAGGTTGATATCTTCCTTTTTTTCTCAGACGTACACCAACGATGATATATGTTCGTGAATCTCACACTGAGAAAATTGGTACAGTTCAAGGTGTGTCTTACGAGATTCTCAATGTGCTTGAATTTAATAGGTGGGTTATGTCCTTGAGCACATTTGTTCACTTGTATTTTTTGGGCCATGGTACTTTTATAATTTCATCGTTGATTGCCTAACATTTATTACATATCTGTTGCTTAACTAGTACAAGGAAGCGTCAGTCTGTTGTATGCCGTTACACAGATGGCAGGCTTGTTTTGTACTGCAAGGTAATAGCTTATTGGGCTTTTATATTCGATGAAATTGCTGAGCAGTTGGCAAATAAATTGACATTAAGTCAGGAACCTGTTATTGATAGGGTGCTGATAATGTAATCTACGAGAGATTGGCTGATGGACAAGATGATTTGAAAAAAGTATCTAGGGAACACTTGGAATTATTTGGATCTGCTGGATTACGTACTCTTTGCTTGGCCTATAGAGATTTAAGTCCTGATACATATGAAAGCTGGAATGAGAAGTTTATTCAGGCTAAATCCTCACTACGGGACCGTGAAAAGAAGTTGGATGAGGTATGTTCTGTTGAATCTGGTTTTGGTAGTAAGGGGGTGTGACTTTCTAGATTTGGTGTGAACTGTTATAACTTCATTAGCTTTATTACTTCGAGTTGTTTTCTGTTTTATTCTTCTATGCATCCATTTCGTTTTTGTTTTACCAACCCCCGCCCCCTCCTCTCTATTTCATTGTTTATTTTTAGTGATGTTGATATTAAATCATTGCAAAATTATTTTGAAATCAATGAAGGTGGCAGAAATCATAGAGAAAGATCTCATTTTGATTGGATGCACTGCCATCGAAGATAAGCTTCAAGAAGGAGTCCCAAATTGCATAGAGACTCTATCAAGAGCTGGTATTAAGATTTGGGTGCTAACAGGGGACAAGATGGAAACTGCAATAAATATAGCTTATGGTGAGTGGTATCTTATGAGAGCTGGGGCTTCTTTATTCCCTTCACATTCTCTCTCTCTCTCTCTCTCTCTCTCTCTCTCTCTCTCTCTCTCTCTCTCTCTCTCTGTGATAACATTATCTTTTGTTTTCTTAAATTTGCTGCAGCATGCAATTTGATCAACAATGAAATGAAACAGTTTATTATCAGTTCAGAAACTGATGTGATTAGAGAAGTTGAGGACAGGGTAAGCAAAAAATATATAGCTTGCACGTTTAGCCTGTACATACATTAAAAATCACTATCAGCCACGATATTTGCCATTTGCATAATACATTCTGATTCTGGCGTTAGGGAGACCAAGTGGAAATTGCACGTGTCATTAAAGAACAAGTCAAAAAAGACCTAAACAGGTGCCTCGAGGAAGCGCAAAACTATCTTCACAGTGTGTCTGCACCAAAACTAGCACTTGTAATAGATGGGAAGTGCTTGATGTATGCCTTAGACCCCAGTCTACGAGTGACGCTACTCAACTTGAGCTTGAATTGTAACTCAGTTGTTTGCTGTCGAGTTTCTCCTTTGCAGAAAGCACAGGTGAGTTTTCCAATGGATTTCAACTCTTAACATTATGTGTTTGAGTAATAAGCCTATGAATTCAAGAACCTTTATGAATCATGTGTTGGGCTACTCCCTATATTGTCAATTGGTTTTATAGTGGATCCTCAACTTTTTCATGGTATCAGAGCAGGCTGTCCCACGTGTGAAGTCAAATGGCCACATGTGCTCCATGTCACCTGAGTTGTGTTGTCCATGTGTTAGGCTTGGAAATTCACCACACATGAGGGGGTGTGTTGAGAATGAATTCCACATTGATGAGAGGAGGGACCTTGCATGTGCTTATAAGTAGTTGGGCTCTCCCATATTGGCAATTGGTTTTAGGGTGGAACCCCAACTTCTTCAAGAATAGCTTCACTAGAGAAGCATTAGGAAACTAGTTTTAGTTCTTAAAATTTTGACTCTCTAATATATATAATATTTAGAAGTTTCATATTTTAAAAGTGAAATTATGTAGTTCACTTGAAGCATTGCCACTGTCTTCAGGTGACAAGTATGGTAAAAAAGGGTGCAAAGAAGATAACATTGAGCATTGGTGATGGTGCCAATGATGTGAGCATGATCCAAGCTGCTCATGTTGGCGTTGGAATAAGTGGGCAAGAGGGAATGCAAGCAGTGATGGCTAGTGATTTTGCTATTGCCCAGTTCCGCTTTCTTACTGATTTACTGCTTGTGCATGGACGGTGGTCATATATTAGATTATGCAAGGTATGGATTTCTTGCAACTTCCAAAACTTTAACATCTATTGTGTGGTCACGAGCTTGACAAATCTTATTGCATTTTTCAGGTTGTTACATACTTCTTTTACAAGAATCTTACATTCACGTTAACTCAATTTTGGTTCACCTTTCAAACTGGATTTTCTGGTC
Organism: Pyrus communis; assembly: GCF_963583255.1. Classification (NCBI taxonomy): domain Eukaryota; kingdom Viridiplantae; phylum Streptophyta; class Magnoliopsida; order Rosales; family Rosaceae; genus Pyrus; species Pyrus communis. The sequence continues at coordinate 25,131,635 of NC_084808.1, read as the reverse complement.
AAAGATTCTACGATGATTGGTTTCAGTCATTGTATAATGTCATATTCACAGCCTTGCCTGTAATCATCGTTGGGCTTTTTGACAAGGTATTGTATCTGTCCATACACTCAATAATGCATTTTTTTTTAAATTGCGTCTGGGAGAAATTATTATTTGGGTCGTTGCCTTTTTAGTGGATGAGGCGTATAAACTTTTTTATGAGTGTCAACTTTCTTTATCAGGATGTGAGTGCAGCCCTCTCCAAGAAGTACCCTGAACTATACAGGGAGGGAATAAGAAATGCCTTTTTTAAATGGAGGGTTGTGGCAGTATGGGCTTTCTTCTCCGTTTACCAATCTTTAATCTTCTATTATTTTGTCACTTCATCAAGTGATCGTGGTCAAAACTCATCCGGAAAGATGTTTGGACTTTGGGATGTCAGCACAATGGCCTTTACTTGTGTTGTAGTGACAGTCAACTTTCGTTTGCTTATGGTGTGCAATTCAATCACAAGGTGGCATTATATTAGTGTTGGAGGAAGCCTTGCAGCGTGGTTTATATTCATCTTCATATATTGTATCATAGACCAGAAGGTTGGTCCTTTTATCTTTGTATTTGGTTTGTTCTTTGAGTTTTTTATCGAAATATTTGAGATATTTAACTTATTTATTTTTATTGCAGAGAAATCTTTATTACGTCATATATGTCCTGATGAGTACCTTCTATTTCTACCTGACACTTCTACTAGTCCCAGTTTTTGCACTTTTTGGCGACTTCGTTTACCAAGGGTAAGAAAATGAGATCTCTGTTGCAATCTGCAGCTTTTCAATAGGTACGGGTTGGTTTTCCATTTATCATTGATGAAATAACCGATGGTTTGTTATACAGGATCCAGAGATGGTTCTTCCCTTTCGATTATCAGATAATTCAGGAAATTCACAGGCATGAGCCCGAAGGTAGAAGCAGGGATGATTTACTGGAAATCGGAAACCAGCTCACCCCAGCCGAGGCAAGGAGCTTTGCCATAGCTCAACTCCCTCGGGAGGTATCAAAACACACAGGGTTTGCTTTTGACTCGCCTGGATACGAATCATTTTTCGCTTCCCAGCTGGGAGTCCATGCCCCTCAAAAAGCATGGGATGTCGCTCGGAGAGCCAGCATGAAAAGAACAGCGAAAAAGAAATAAACTGGATTAAGAAGATTCTTGTATAAATTATCATTTTGACGTCACGGCGTAGGAAAATTTGTAATTAGCCCTGTGCCATATCACCCGTAGTTCTAGCTCTTTTGATATATCCAGTATCTGTTTTACGTCTTCAGAAACTGTAGTGGTATATCCTGGTTGTACATTTACATGATTTAAATCAACTTAGAGAAGAGCATTCTCTTCCAGTGTAAGAGAAACTGCATTTCGACCATTTTTCGCTGTTGATGACGAACTGTTTTCTCGCTCAAGGTCGAGGTTGTATATTCGTCCCACATTTTTGTAATGTGAGCTGTAAGAAGCCCTAACTTATAACTTCTGTCAATTGATTGCGATAATGTTCAAGGTTTTTGCCTCATATTCTTCAATGTGCGCTGGCTCGATAATGTAGTTTGACTTAAAAATGGAAATTTCAATCTGCCCTAATATTGAGGAATCAATGGATCATATTTTCAGGTATTGTAGGCAGTCCCCTTCCTTTTGAAATGGTGTTGGAATCCCTCCTGAAGTTGCCCATTCCTTTGCTCTTGATTTCCAGAGTTGGATGGCCATAAATCTTAGGACACACTGTTCTACCATACATGGATTACCCTGGAACCTTATCTTTGCTTCAACTCTCTGGTATTGCTGGAAAGGGAGGAACAATCTTGTCTTCAATGATGGTCAACAACTGCCTGTCTCACCCCAGAAGTTCATTTTTCAATTTGCAAGGGATTGGTATGATGCCAACAAGTTTTCTTCTAGTAAGCCTCCTAGACAAATCATCTCAATCCATTGGATCCACCCGCCAATTGGTAGATATAAAATCAATACAGATGGGAGTTGTAATGACCCATTTAGGCACATAAGTGCTGGAGGTTTGATTCGCAATTCTGAAGGGGATTGGATTAAGGGATTTGTTGCTAATTTGGGCAGAGGAACCATCATGGAAGCTGAGCTTTGGGGTGTTTTCATGGGCCTTTCTATAGCTTGGGATGAGGGATGCAGGGATGTGATCCTTGAATGTGATTCTTGGGATGCTGTTATTTTGATCCAAAAACCTATTCTGGATTCGCACCCACTCTACAACCTCATTATTGGCTGCAAAGAAGCCATCGGAAAAAATTGGAGATGTGAAGTCACTCATATCTATAGAGAAATGAATGCCTCAGCTGATCACATGGCTGACTTGGGTCATGGGCTATCCCTAGGCCTTCATGTTTTTGTTTCTCCTCCTACCACTGGTAGTAATTTTCTTGTTTCTGATTCTATTGGCAGGGCCCTTCCTAGGGCTGTTCTTGCCTGATTTTTTTGTTTTGTTGCCGGGCTTTGCCCTCCGTTGTACCAAAAAAAAAAAAAAGTGTTTTATGACAAAAGCATAATGGAGGGGAGGGGAGAATCAAATATAGGATCTTGGGTGCAAAAGCACGGGCACTAAGAGCAATTCCACCTTTAAAGACTTTGCACCAGCATCCAGGCTATTTATCCATTCAAGTGAACATTAATAGACCCCAGTGAACAATAATAGGCCAAAGCATCTTCACCCTTAAAAAAAAATGGGCTGGCACCCCAATCTAAAAATGCGCTGGCACAAACGATCTCCACCCCTACAAAATATGCTGGCACCCGGCACATTTAAAATATTTTAAATTTTTTTATAAAAGAATAAATAAAAAAAATAGTTTTAATTTCGGATAAAAATTTTAACCAATCTTGTAACGCCATGTGTCATTATCCGAACGTACTATTTTGTGAATATACAAGAACCACAACCAACTCAATGACAGAAGGACAAGAGAGAGCACTACGAAGCAAGAAAAATTACTCTCCATCGTATAATGATAATCTTTGTTCACTTGTTTTGGTTTCTTGAACCATTTCTTCATCTGCACAAGAACTAGATTCAGAAGCGCTTCCTTCTTTTCAAGAGTGCAGGTGCAGTCGCCTTCTTCAACGAGCCGCGGCCAGTTTTTCTGACAAGGATTGCTGGCATTCATTTAATGACTCTTCATCTCCCTCATACTCATCATCACCTTCACAGACAAAATGAATCCCCCACTTTTCAGCCGCCTTTCATCAAAGGCGGATCTCTCCTCGTCACATGTATCTTATAACCGTCTTTTAACTACAAAACGGTACCAAGCGATCCCCAATCGGGTACCAGCACAAGTGAACTTGGTCTTCATTCGTGTTTGGTTCTCCACTACGAGGGAGTTCTTCTCTTATGTCATCTGGTATTTGCTGGTTGAGAGAGACTACAACGCCTATGATCACGCTTTTGCGAATGCCGTTTTTCTTTCGGAGAATGTAACCGCACCTTGAGAAAACCAGTCTGGTATCTTGTTTCCTAGCATGCTAAGATTCCGTTTTTTCCTCAAGTAGCTCTGCAACAAAAGATTTCAAACCGATGACGACTTAGTTACAGTTTTTATACGTGTGCGTATGTGTGTGTAGAGAGAGAGAGGACCTTAGCAAGTCTTTTCTTAACAACTGAGGAGCAAGCATTGCAACCACTCGTATATATACAACCTCACCAAGGATTTCAAGCACTCAAGGCCCGGAATACCGACAACTTTGTCACAACTTGTAAGTTTCAGCTCCACTAAGTTTCGCAGGTTTGAAATATCAGAGATACTTTCTAATGAGGTGCTGTTTGCAACATTTACCTCTTCCAAACTCGAAGGAACCGGAGGAAGAGACTTGAGAGTGTGAAAGTCTAAGCACAATTAGTATTGCACCCTAACCTTTCATTCCTACGTAGTAACATAAACCAATGAGAAAGTAGAGAAAAGGCATATATATCCAACTTCCAATTATATAGTTAAAGATAAGATTGTTGACATCTGAACAGTCGCAAAGGAAGAATTGTATGATGGAAGAAATGATTAATTTTATCTAAGAAACACTTTTAAAGCGCTCCCTGATCAACTCAAACTTTAGACTAAAACCTTATGTGTTATAATTTTTTAATTCAAATCAACAAATCTTAGTGCACAATGCAACGTCTCTTTTTTTTTTTCATTTCAAAATTGTCTTTTATATTAATTAAACTAAAATCGAACAAAATTTGTTTTGAAAAAATCTAACAAATTATGAAATTTAATATTAATTCCACAATTAAATCTAGCCATGCTTAATTAGCATGGTTCAGAATAAAGAGAACAAAATAATAGCTTTGGAGGGGTTTTGTTTGTGATGTTACATGCATATTGATTTATCGAGCCATGAACACATAAACATATATCGAATAAGTGAGAAACATTTCACTCATTAAGTTGTCGTGTACAAATCCATAAATTAACAAAAATAAAAATAACTAAAGAATTAGCCTGAATAATACAGGCGCCAACTATATATACATATATATATATATATATATATATATGTGTGTGTGTGTGTGTGTGTGTGTAGGCCAATTGGCATGGCTTTTATGTCTATAGTGGATGAAACGACGTACGTAAACAAAATTTGAGGTTAGATGAAACTACGTACGTAAACAAAATTTGTGATACAGATACATATTATTATTTAATTAAAGTGTCTACCTTAGCTGGACAGCTGGTTCAGATTACCAAAGGCTTAACTGAAAGAATTGGATCTGCTCCGGACCTTAGTGTCCGAAGCCTAAAGATTAATTTATTTGGATCGCTGATTGTTGTATAAAAGAAATTGAAATCGTTGATTTTATGTAGTAGGTCAGAAAAATGAGTTAATGTAGACTATAAAATTGAATTTGTACGGTCCAGATAAATTGATCTTTAGGCCTTGGACACTAAGGTCGAAGGCGGATCGAATTCCATAACTGAAAGTTGTGATTTGACAGAACATCATTTCAATGATCACCAAGTTGACTGATTTTGCTTTTAAAACTCCTAATTTTGTCATAAGTTCCTACACTACATATTGTAGTCTAGAAGCTCTGGTTCTTCGATTTTTACTATTTAGATCGAATCTGTTTACTTTCCGACGTCGGGATAAATGGTGCAATTGTTTTTTTATTTCAGGGAAGGAAAAGATTTACAACAAGAAGCTCTTAGGGCAAGCAAATTTATAAAAATTCTAGAATCAAATACAACGCGCCTCAACATGAAGATTCTGCCACCACAAAAATTAACTATTTAGATCGACAGAAGATGCTTGCCACGCTTTAGCCAGTGCGTCAATCACAAAAATTAACTTCGTGGAAGATATGACAGAAAGAAATATTGGAAACAGCAAGCAATGAACTTTTGGATGTTGGACACCAGAGTAGCTAAGTTGCGAGGGGATAGAAGAGGTCCCATTCAAAGCATTAAGAAGGACTTTAGAATCCCCCTCCACCTCCAAGCAAGAGAAACCACGATCATGAGCAGTCTTAAGACCATCAAGGACAGCTTGACCTTCAGCAACAAGAATATTATAACAGTTAGATCATCTGCGGTTAGCGACAAAAAAAATTGTCCAAGTCACTTCATTATTATTATTTTTTTTCCAAGTTACTTCTTTTTTTGTCCAAATTTCATTAGGTCTCAAAGCGCATTGGATGCTTAGTGTGTTTTTAGGTCTCCCCAATCTATAAACCTGTGTGACCGGGACTTGATATTTAATCTTTGTCTCAAAAAGAGCAAAGCAAAAATCTTAACCTTTGGAGGTAGACAAAGCTTCCAAATATATTAATCTACGTATTACAATATATAGAGAATTCCAAACTTTCCATAATTAGAAAGAAAAATACATTTGTGAGGAGTGTAAAATGAGATTTTTAGAATGTTAATAATAGTTTCCTAACATGTATAATAAACAAAGAATTTATATATAATATATTGGGTAGAAGATATATTGATTATGACAGTGTAACAATCACAAACAAATAATTATTGTATGAGAGCAATAAGCTAATTAACTAGTAGGAAAATCACTTTGCGCGACGTAGGTACTTTCGTCGCGCAAAGTTAAAAATCGTTGCCTAAGGGTTTGCGCGACGCAACTTCGTCGCGCGTTAACCGTCGCGCCAAGGCAGTGACGGCAGGGTTTGCGCGACGAAGAAGCAACCTACGTCGCGCAAAGCATCTTTGCGCGACGTAGGGACCCGCGTCGCGCAAAGCCGCTTTGCGCAACGCACGTCCTACGTCGCGCAAAGACGCTTTGCGCGACGCGGTCCCTACGTCGCGCAAATACACTTTGCGCAACATAGGTTGCTTCTTCGTCGCGCAAACCCCTCTTTTTTCTTTTTCTTTTTTTTGAAAAAAATATTTTTATTTAATTTTTAATAAATATTGTAATTAAATTATAAACAATAATTAATAAACCAAGAAAAAGTATATAATTATAGAATATATGAAAATGTACATACAAGATGTCCGAACAAAAAAAAACAAAAACTACAACAAGTAGTCTTCTAGGTTTGATACAACAGGCTACTGGGTATCGGCTAGGCGATGTGGCTGGAGGGTCAAAGATAGAGCAAGATCAGGTGCTGGCATCGGGATTTAAAGGCCGGACATGTGTAAGGCCCGTAAGATCATACTTATCTTCTCGTCCTGGGCCGATAACTGGGTTGCAATATGGGCTTCCCGGGCTGCTTCTTAGACCACAATCTGGGACACCGTGAGAGTAACCTCAGTAAAAGGTGTAGGCTCCCCAATCAATGAAGCACTCACGACTAAAGCAGTAGCTGCTGAAAATGCGGAATGCTCATTGGTCACACTCCGACGACAAGTGATCAACTGCGACATCTATACACTTTTTGAACCATAGAAATATAATTATAAAATGACTAGGCATTAAGTCATAACATACCCGCTGTATTTTAGGAACTTCTTGTTGCATAACATCTGATTTTAAGCGTCTCAAAATAAAAGGTCCCAATATAGATTTCATGCGGCCAATCAAATCTCTATCTTCACCAATTAATAGATTTTTCAAGTCAACATCCTTAGTAGTGAAAAGATCTGGCATCATAAACTCCAGCATAGACCAAAGCTCCTACAACAGAAACATACAAGTCAATGAGTCATTTAACAACAAAACTAAAATCTAAAAGAAATTAATAAAAGCATGAGTTTCACTACAAAATCAATAGTAATCTATTAAACCTAGAGTAATACCATTCCTCGATTCTCTTCCCTCCATTGTATACCTTCATTCTCAGCAATTTCGATGACCTACACAAAGCAAGCAGTAAGAAAAATTTTGAACGAAGCTTATATTTATAAAGTTGAGAGATCAAATAATCCAATTAAAGAAACCAAGATATACTTTGGACAGTTCTGAGATTTCTTCTTGCAATGTTTCCATAAAAAGATGGGAAGGTAAAATTCAAAGATCATTACTTTCATTATAGCCAAATACCCCCATGGCAGGGGAAGAAGAGAAAAATAAAACCTCCAGTAATTGTTATCAAAACTCAAACTTCCCAAAAAGAAAACAGAACAACAGTAGCAATATACAATCGAGTTAAATAACACCAAAACAACAGTAGCAATATACAAAAAAGGCACCATCATAATGTGGGAAAATTCAAAGTAAGCGCCTATTTTTAACAATTGAACCGCCACAATTTTAAGAACTTGCGCGACGGAGGATAGATACTAACGTCGCGCAAAGTGTTTTTGCGCAACTACCTCTTTACAACGTCTCGCAAGTTATAATTTTTTTTTAAAAAAATAATTATAAAATTTATTGAAAATGTGACTTTACTCATTTTAAATTTAATTTTTTTACATAAAACCCATAATAATATATTTTTCTAACAAAAACCCGATCCGAACTACAATAATAAATTTAAAGTTACTTAATAAATATACATACTATTTAATTTCTTAAGTATTATACGTACAAAATAAATAAATTTAAAGCTACTTAATAAATATATATACCATTGAACTTGATGGGAAACGCATTGTACGAAACTAGTTTCAACGATCCAATCGTCAAATTTGTTTTTATATGCTTCAAGATCGCATACGCCAAAAATCGCAAAAAAAAACATGCAAAGGTCAAGTAACGGGACAAAACTTTTCAACGGTTATAAACGAAAAAACACGATTTAATGGTAGTTTTAACTCCGATTTTGATTATTTTTTACAGTTACACTCCTGGATCTTATATGAATACAATGAACTAATTTGATCGTCAATTTAAAATACTCACCCAAAGTTTTTTTTATTTTTTTTTGCCCTTTTGCTTATGAGTACAAAATAAATTAATTAAAATCTACTTAGTAAGTATATATACCATTGAACTTGATGGGAAACGCATTGTACGAAATTAGTTTCAACGATCGAACCGTCAAACTTGTTTGTATATACTTTGAGATCGCATACGCCAAAAATCTCAAAAAAAAAACATTCAGAGATCAAGTAATGGGAAAAACTTTTTTGACGGTTATAAACGAAAAATCACAATTTAACGGTTATTTTAACTCCGATTTTGATGATTTTTTACAGCTACACTCCTTGACCATATATGAATACAACAAACTGATTTGATCATCAATTTAAAATATTTACACAAGTGGATACTACAAAATCTTATGTTATACTTGATGAAAGTATTAATAAACTTTAAGTGTTAGGGAATCTATCGTTTTGATGGGATACGCATTATACGAAACTAATTTCAATGATCAAACCGTCAAACTTGTTTGTATATACTTTGAGATCGCATACGCCAAAAATTGCAAAAAATAAACATTCAAATATCAAGTAGCGAGACAAAACTTTTTGACGGTTATAAACGAAAAATCACAATTTAACGGTTATTTTAACTTCAATTTTGATGATTTTTTATAGCTACACTCCTTGACCCTATATGAATACAACGAACTAACTTGATCGTCAATTTAAAATATTTACACAAGTGGAAACCACAAAATCTTATGTTATACTTGAACTAATTGTTAGGGAATTTATCGTTTTGATGGGATACGCATTGTACAAAACTAATTTCAACGATCGAACCGTCAAACTTGTTTGTATATACTTCAAGATCGTATACGCCAAAAATCGAAAAAAACTAATATTCAGATATCAAGTAACGGGACAAACCTTTTCGACGACTATAAACGAAAAATCACGATTTAACGGTTGTTTTAACTCTAATTTTGATGATTTTTTACAGCTACACTTTTTAACCCTATATGAATACAATGAACTAATTCGATTGTCAATTTAAAACATTTACACAAGTGGATACCACAAAACAAAAAGCCAATCCAAAAGGGCAAAAAAAAAAAAAAAAAAAAAAACAAACTTTGCGCGACGTAGGTACAACTGCGTCGCGCAAAACATCTTTGCGCGACGCATTTGTACCTACGTCGCGCAAAGTTTGTTCGTTTTTTTTTTTTTTTTTTTTTTTTTTTTTGCCCTTTTGCTTATAAGTACAAAATAAATAAATTAAAATCTACTTAGTAAATATATATATCATTGAACTTGATGGGAAACGCATTGTACGAAATTATTTTCAATGATCCAACCGTCAAACTTATTTGTATATATTTTGATATCGTATTCGCCAAAAATCTCAAAAAAAAGACATTCAAAGATCAAGTAACGGGACAAAACTTTTCGATGGTTATAAACGAAAAATCACGATTTAACGGTTGTTTTAACTCCGATTTTGATGATTTTTTACAGCTACACTCATTGACCCTATATGAATACAACGAAGTAATTCGATCATCAATTTAAAATATTTACACAAGTGGATACCACAAAATCTTATGTTATGCTTGATGAAAGTATTAATAAACTCTAAGTGTTAGGGAATCTATCGTTTTGATGAGATACGCATTGTACAAAACTAATTTCAACGATCAAACCGTCAAACTTGTTTGTATATACTTTGAGATCGCATACGCCAAAAATCGCAAAAAAAAAACATTCAGATATCAAGTAGTGGGACAAAACTTTTTGATGGTTATAAACGAAAAATCACAATTTAACGGTTATTTTAACTCCGATTTTGATGATTTTTTTTATAGCTACGCTCCTTGACCCTATATGAATACAACGAACTAACTCGATCGTCAATTTAAAATATTTACACAAGTGGATACCACAAAATCTTATGTTATACTTGATGAAAGTATTAATAAACTGTAAGCGTTAGGGAATCTATCGTTTTGATGGGATACGTATTGTACGAAACTAATTTTAACGATCGAACCGTCAAACTTATTTGTATATACTTCGAGATCGCATACGTCAAAAATCGTAAAAAACAAACATTTAGATATTAAGTAACAGGACAAACCTTTTTGACGGCTTTAAACGAAAAATCACAATTTAACGGTTGTTTTAACTTTGATTTTGATGATTTTTTACAGTTACACTCTTTGACCCTATATGAATACAATGAACTAATTCGATCGTCAATTTAAAACATTTACACAAGTGGATACCACAAAAGAAAAAGGTAATGCAAGAATCCCAAAAGAAAAGCAAAAGGGCAAAAAAAAAAAAAAAAAAACTTTGCGCGACGTAGGCGCAACTGCGTCGCGCAAAGTTTGGGAAAAAGCGGTAAAGCATTTCTAATTTGGCGCCAAAATCTTGCGTGACGCACAAAATGTCGCGCAAACATCCTTTGCGCAACGGCACTTTGCGCGACGCAGGATGGCGTCGCGCAAGGGTGTTTTGCGTGACGCAGACATTCCTACGTCGCGCAAAACGTCTTTGCGCGACGCCAGCCTGCGTCGCGCAAAGTTCCGTCGCGCAAAGTTCCGTTGCGCAAAGGACGTTTGCGCGACGTCTTCTTTTTTGCGTCTCGCAAACATACTTTGCGCGACAAAATTTGCTCCGTCGCGCAAACATATTTTTCTACTAGTAAATAGATATTTTATCCTTTCTCCATGTAACTATAAACTGTCCTCAAAGGCTCAAACTCAATTCTTATCCTAGTACCTAAACAAAAGGGGTCAATCCAAACCCTCATCATTTGAGTTCAAGATGAGATGGGGACAATATAGGAATAAGAAAATCATCAAGTGGAGACTAAATACTATATAGAGAATCAGCTATAGTTTTTTTTTGTTTGACAACAGGGCATAAGGCCGAACGAAAAGGAAGATTAATTACACAAGAATATCACGAAGCCACGAGATTCTAGATATATCTACAACTAGCAATCGACGACAAGAAAGATGAGCTTGCTAAAAAAATATTGGACTCAAACTGCATGACAACCCTAAACGAATCAAATCATCAACAACAACAAAAATTTCACGATAGATATGACATATATATTATTATATGAATTGCATATTTTTATTTAAATTAAGGAGGAGACATATATCAAGTTTCTGTCCTTATATGTAAGGGTGTATTCAATTGGGATTTTGAAGGATTTTAATTCTTTTAATGAATCTAGTGGTATTCAATTAGGATTTTAAATGATTCTCTGAAATTCAATGTGTATTCAATCATGATTTTAAGATAGTTTATTAAAATCCTTAGAAAATCCGATGAATTCAATTAGAATTTTAAAGAAGTTTATAACATTCCAGTGTATTCAATTAGAATTTGGGAAAATTGAGGAATTAGAGGGAATTTGAGAGATTTTGTAGTGTATTTTAAGCATCCACAAACCTCACCTCTACCCATGAGATTTCAAGGGAATTGAATTAAAATTTTACATTAAATCTCTACAAATCAATTAAACTTCATAAAAATCCATGGATTTATAAATCCATTAAAATCTCTCAAATTTCCAATTGAATATACCCTCCTTATTCTTTTATTTGGACTGGACGTTCCAGACATTCTTGATTTGTCTATTACACTGCTCATGCCTTAACTTAATAGCAAAACTACTGTATCTATGGGATTTGTAAGTTGTGTAACCGTGCTTATGGGATTAATTTGTAACCTACGCATATACGTATAGACACCGGATCGACAATTTAGGGTTTAGGGTACACAGTTACACTACTTCTACATGCCATACCAACGAGATGTTATATATGTACTGTCCACTTATATATATATATATATCACTGTTCTAAAAATCTCTGTCTAGCGCCGTTTAGGCCACGCCTAGGCGCTGGGTCACCGTCCCGATTAGTCATTAGGCATTTGAAAATTAAGAAAGTGCGACTAATACCGCTTAGGTGTCCACCTAGCCCGCTTAGGCACCTGCCTAGCTAGCCTGCCAAATCCGCCTAAGCACCCGCCTAGGTTGCGACTCTCACTTAGACAGAAAATCGATAACTTTCATTTTGCATTTTAATTTTTCAATAAAATGCAAGAAACTTGTTGAATACTTGAATGAACACTCATTATATGCTTGTTCCCCATGTTATCAATGTGTTCTAATACCTTATAATTTATATCTCATTTTATGTTGCAATTTATGTATCTCGATACAATTATGTTTTTTTTTTTAAGTACAAATCGGCACTTATTTATACAATATATAATAAATTTACTTAAATCCACCTAGGCGCTAGGCCCCAGCCCGCCGCCCAACTAGCGCCTATCATTTTTTAGAACTTTGATATATATACCATCCACTGTTCAAAAATCGGCTTAGGCAGGGCCTAGGCACTAGGTGGAGGTCAGGTACCCCGATTAGGGTCTATGCATTTAGAAAATCAATGAAGCCTCTAGGCAGAAATTAGGTTAAGGGTTGAATAGATTTTTTGTAAAATAACTTTGAACTTTCATTCTTGTAAAATAACTTTAAATACATATTTTATTTTATGTATTCAATTAATTGTAGTACTTTATAATTTATATATCCTTCTATTTTGCATTTAGGTTTCCAAATACTAGTACGTGTAAATATATATATTAGGCATAATTGTATAAGTAGTCACTTTATTCCTATGTTTTTATTGTTATATAATAAATTTAATTAATTTTAAAAAATCAGCCTGGGCCATGCAAAGCCCTTTCTCGGCCTCTGACAAACGTCTGACACTTTATAGAACCTACGGTCATGTGTGTATATATATACACACAAATAAAAGAATTCAAGCGGTAATAAGTTGGTAAGATTAAAACGGTGCCAACTATCTTTGTACTGCACCAGCAAAGCTCCCCACATCTGATTTTAAGTAGTGGCAGCATCGATCCCATATCTTTGTACTGCACTAGCTAGCATGTGTTTTTGCTGGTTTAGGTGGTTTTTATAGATGTGTGTAGCTTTATTTACCTTCAACAAGAAGCTAATACTACAGTAGTGAGATGTTGAGCAGCATTTGATTCTTCACAACAACCTTTACATGTTTCTTCTGCACTACTACGCCTCTGCTGGGCTGATTCATATGAGAATGGATAAGACAAAAAGGTGCGAAATGCTTGCTGCTTTGGTCTTTTCTTATGGAGTTGCAACAGGGCGTGCCAAATATTCCTTCTAATCAAAACCAAAACCTGTTGCAAAAAATCATCTTCTGTATTAATTTTCAGTATCTATTCAGAGCCCATGCGTGTGTTCATGTTCGTACAGTCATGTGTTATACAATCTTTTATTAATTGTATTATATTTTATTCCCTCACTCTCAAGGAAATTAACAGTTCCATGTAAAGAGTGGTTCTAATTATCATGGAATAATTTTGTGGAGCATGGTTGGCCGGAATTATAAAGCTGGTAAATAATACACACACACACACACATATATATATATGAAATCGTCAACTGTATAGAATATTCTGTATATGAGATTTCGAGTGCGATTTTCTGTCTCTCGTGTATGTGTGTGTGCGTGTATAAACACAAAACAAAAAGCAAAAATACTAAATCCAACTCCAAGCAGCTCACTCCACGTATGGATGACGGCCCCATCGTTTAGATGTAAATCAGTCATAAAATATAGTTTTATTCTTCCCTTTGTTTGGTCGAAGATTTTATAGTGTTATTCTTCCTATATATACCTTCTTATGGAGATTATAGATGGACCAAGAGACATGGAGATTTGGTGCATGTCACAGACTGTGGGCGACCCCCAAATCCCTTTTAGTATTGGCTTTCATCCTGTTGTACGTAAGGGATGGTCTTTTGGCATCGTAGAGATGTGCTATCTGCATGAAAATACACAAATCAACTCAAAGCAAAAGAAGAGTGTCGTATCCAAACCTTCTCAGTATAAAGTAAAGTTGCTCTCTCTCTCTCTCTCTCTCTCTCCATGTCACGTTCCAGACCAGCTAAGCTATAACCCTCTCTTTCTTGCTTTCTTTCTCTCTCTCAAGGTCCCGAGAAAGTGCATCATAAACCCTCAAAATCCTATAAAGAAAACCAGCCTCCCCCAACCCCAATGAAGTAAAAAACTGCCTCTATAGCTAGCTAATTAAGAAACTTCTTAACCCTCCTCCCTCCCCTCTCCTATATATCTTCTCTTTCTAGCTAGGTGCAACGATCTTTCTTATATAGTTACTATATATTGGGAAGCAAAAAATATATATATGGGTAGTGGTGGTGTTTCTTGTTTTTTAAAGTGTTTCTTGCGAACGCTTGCGGTGGTAGGGTTTATCTGTCTTTTGCTGGTCGGAACCCTAGAGACTCAAGGGGGTACGAGTACAGCAGCCTCAAAACATACCGATGCGGTTGGAAGAGGGAAGCTTGTTCATCCAGATTTGAATTTTAACTATATGAGCAAAAGAAGAGTTCCCAACGGACCAGATCCGATTCACAACAGGTGGTTTTTATATATATATGGCTTCGTACTCTTTAGTCTTTTCGTTGTGGTAATCGAGTTTTTAAGTTTTAGATTACTGCGGTGGTGGAAAAGAGTTATGCCATGACATCTCGGCGTGAGTTCGAACTTCGTTGGTTCTTTAATCTACCATCTAACCACTAAGTTATCATATTTTCAAGAAGAAAAAATGGTTTTAGATTAGGATTTTATATGGAAAATAATGTAATTAATTTGCCAAAACTAGTGGTGTGAGTGTGTCTGTGTGTGTGTACACTCCTCACTTTATCAATCACATACTGCTCATGTAATAAAATGATTATGGCAAACGTGCGCGTCTTCTGTTCTTTCTCTCTTATGGTGTTATTCACATGCATCGATGCAATTATGATTATGCATCTATTAAATATTTGGGAATTGCTATTAACACTTCAAAAATCTCATTTTACGTTCCAAACTTTCTATATTTGGAAAGAAAAATATACTTGTGAGGAGTGTAGAATGAGATTTTTGGAATGTCAATAACACTTACTTTAGGATATGTATATATGTTCGTCAAGCAACGTCCTTTTTTTATCAAGCAACGTCATTCTGTGAAAAATCTTCGTTAAATTAAAGAAACCATCAGTTTAAGTGGAGGGGTTAATTTGATAAAAATACCCTTTAATTTAACAAAGATTCACGAAAGAACCAAAATGACTCTTGATCTTCTTGCAAAATATACAACACTATATATATATATATGTATGTATGTATGTATAGGGATGCTAATAGAGAATTGGTTCTCTTTGTTTCCTTTCTCTTTTTCTTTTAGCTTATAATATTTGAGTATCTAATGCAACTACAATATGAAGTACACTCATGCATGCGGATATGCACCCAAAAATAAAAGGAAAACTATCATGCTCTAGATGCTTTAACTGTTACATTGATTTGTTGCCAACAGTTAAAGCATGATTAGGTGCAGTTTTTAATCTCCCATTCACTGACTCCAATAAAAAGAAAAATAAAGCATGCTCTTCACTTTATTCCATTTCTTAATGATGTTTGTTTAAAGCTAATTAACATTTAACCTTGTTCTCTGCATTTATGGTGCCTTCAACCTTTACATTTGTGTCTTTCTTTCCCCTTCTTTTTTTTTTTTTTTTTGCCTCCTTTATTGGACATGATGCTTAGTTACCTTTCAATTAGGCATCTACATTTTAATTAATTACTTACTTATTCTTCTCACAGGAGAGCTGGGAACTCGGGACGGCCCCCGGGTCAAGCTTAGCCACTAATTAAAGTACTTAAGAAGCTAATTCAGCAGGAGTATTGCAGATGAAGATGATGCGCGCGACGGATCGAGATGCATACGAATCGATGAAGATGCATATGCCCTTTAGGATTATGTATGTATGTGTTTAAATATTCTTGAAAAAATATTATGAATAATCCCAGCTGTGTGTGCATATGCAAATCTTTTTCATGACAGAAATGGCTTTGGGAGGTGTGCGGGGTGAGTGTACGAAAGGAAATGAAGATTGCCACTCGCACAAAAAATACGTTCTTCGATCAAAGATTACTGTTTTCTCCACAATTTTTTTATTGTGACTGAGATAGATAGAGCAAATTTTTAATCGATTGAGAAAATGTGTCTTTGCGTATAAAAAAGACGATGAGAATATATTTATATGTGGAACATAACTTAAAGCAGTCGCCATGCATGCATGCATGCATGGGATAGTTTGGCCTGTAGTCTTCAAGATTCTCAAATATAAATATAAATATATATTAGTTTAATTGTTAACAAATATATATATATATATATATATAATTTAAAAATTAAATAGATATGCTTAATTATGGCATGAGTTCCAAAACTAAAGTGAATATATCCTACCAATTAATAAAAGTGGAATTTTGCATCTGGAAAATAAAGTTGCCTCTTGCATGCTGCATCTTGTATGTGTGGTAGCTATCTTCTTCCTTGATTCTTTGACGAAATGCTGGAGTACGTATTGTTTTGGTCTTTACTCCATTCAAACTTAGTTTTGCATAGGTATTCTATATAATTCTTACAAATCACCGTTTGACAGATACACAAAAGTTTTTCTTTGTGTTTATATAAGTTATTTTTTGCACATGTACATCAAATTGAAGTGAAGAGTGACTCATTTCTACGAAAGGAGTCCTTTCAATATCGTAACAAAAAAAAGAGAGAAAACATACAAAATAATAGAGGTTAACAGAAAAGGAAGAACTATATACGGTCTTCTTTAGCTTCAAAGTGAAGCTTTTTGTCCTCTCCTTTCTCTTTTGTGGGGTTTTGTGTTTTATTATTGGATTGAGAAGCAAAGAAGCAAAGACCGAGTCTAAAGGAGATATGGGTTCAAAAATGGGGCAGTTACCAAAAGGGGGAAAAAAAAAAAAGAGAGCTTGGAAGTGGTGCTTCCACCATATGAGAGTGAGACAGAGATAAGCTAGCTTAACAAGAATAAATTATCAAATTATAACGTCTTTATTATAATAATACATCTTTTATGTAGTCATGCTCTGCAAGTTCCTCCTTCGAATAAAATAAGGACCCGTTTGGCAATCAACTCAGAATTTATATGATTCTTCGTATGAAAACATTTTGTATCACGGATAAATAAGCCAAAAAATTATTTTCTTTCTTAAAAAATATATTATTATTAAAGAGAGAGGGAAGAGTTTGAAATTATTACAATAATTTAGGAGATGGGTGTTTCGAATCCAAGATGCATAGGTAGAAATCTAATATTCTATCTACTAAGATATTGGACCACAAGCAGAAAAAACTATTTTCCTTTAACTAAACCTGTATTAATTTTTTTTTTGTTTTTTTGAAAGGAACTAAACCTCTATTAAGTAATAACCTTTTTAAAATTCTACAATTTATTTAATCTCAATATCATAGCAATATAGAAGTTTTACCGTAACGATATAATTCCATATTATGGGACTTCTGCTACTGCCAATTTGGTTCTATTGTTTGTGGACTTTTGGGGTTAGATTTCTACATTTGCCAAACGACATTGTTTAGTCATATGGTCCATGTTCAAAGAGTAGTTGAACTTAACTCTATGGCCTCATGTGCTGCCGTACCCAACTCGACGACTCTTTGTCATTCACGGGTGTGAAGTTTTCGAACTTGAAATCTCCTCCGTCGTAAGAAAAGTATCATTATAACAATAGCTAGTCAGCATGAAACACAACTTTAAGACATTATTTGTCTTATTTCCGCGATATTGAACCCTAAACCCTAAACCTTAAAAAGGTTTATTCCTACCCCATTTTCTTCTCCTTTTGGTCAATGTTGTCAATTCTCATAATACTTATAATGTACCCTTGCACATACAATTGCCCCTTTTAGAGAATCCCGCTCATGTGTCCCATGGGACTTGTAGCTTGGCAGTCCACCGGGTGCCGGGTGGTTTTGTTTATCCTTCCAGTTTTGAGTGTCTTCTTGGATAGTTATAGCGGTTCATAGGCGCGAGATGTGACAGTCTAGCCATCTCTATAAAACTGCTGAGATAGATCAGCCCCCTGAATACTAATCAAGAACGCATAAGGGTGTTTTGGTAGTTTTTAAGAAGTCTTTAAGAGATAGGAAGAATACCCAATTTCTACGTTTTAAGGTCGTCTGAAATAAAATATTTAAAAATGATTGTTGTTAATTATAAAATGCACGAAAGCTAAATCCAAGTCATGGATAGCCCTGGAAGAGGAGCAACCAGTGAGCCCCCTCCCCAAGCCGAATTCAGCTCGAAAATTGAGTGAAACTCGCATAAAATCCTCGACATCTCATAGACGACCTTAATCCAAATATACCACATGGATTTTCACACACTATATATATATATATATATATATTTTTTTTTTTTTTTTTGTCGAAAGGATTTTCAAACTATATAATAAAGCTTAGTGTTTAGGGTAGCTTAATTTGAAAACGATGGTCAATGTTTCAAAAGTCTACAGTCCGAAGTCTGAAAATTGAATGAATCTTCGGTGTAATTTGTTGGACCAAATAAACTCCAAACTATGTCCTTTTGGTTTTTGTGTGGTTGCCTTTTGGAAGGGCTGCAGCCTGCATTCCTTGACTAATTGAACCCATCCATCCCAAGGCCCTCCTTCAAGTGTTTGTTCTCACTTATACATATATAAAAGGGAATTTGCACAAATGGTTCTTATAACTTGGATAGTTTTGTGCAATTACAATCTAAACTACAAAGTTTTACTACGAACCTCTCACACTAAATGTGTTACAGTTTAGTATTTATATCCGCTTTCATTCAGGTTTTTTTTGTCAAATAATGACACGTGAGAAGAGCACATATTTTGTTATCAATGACATTATTGTCATTTCACATGACTACAATCCATTTTTCATGAGTTTTGAAGAAAATATAAGAGAATTGCCAAGAGAGAGAAAAAAACCGTGTAAAATATAATTTTCTACGACAATAAGATTAGTGTATCGTTATGTGACAAATTTCAAGTACCTTACTCAAAGTAAATGACAAAAAATGTCCTTGAAGAAAGGTAGTCGTAAAGTTTGGGTGTCAAATGTCCCCTAGGATGGGGGACACCCGAGGCCCGATCAAACAAAAAAATTGGATGTCAAAGTAGCAAATCGTAGCCACTTAGTACTACGGTCCAATGATATTTTTCTTCACTTGTAAGTGAGAGGTCTTAAGTTCGATTCTCGTCAAAGGTGAATTCGAACCACATTATTGCTAACCTATTGTGAAACTTAACCCACTCATCGTTTGTTAAAAAATAAAAAATAGCAAATCGTAAGTGATGAGAATGCTTTTGAAAAAGGACCGCCGTGAAATTTGAGTGCCACATTACAAATATTTTGAAAGAGGCAATTACACGAAACCAAAAAGTTTGGTGATAGATTGTAAATTTCATAATTTAAGTGGTAATTGCACGAAACCAAAAAGTCCATGTACCATTGCGCAATTTTTGAAAACATACCATGAAAAGGTTAAAAGAGAGAAAAAGAAAGAAAAATCGAACGGTGGGTACGGACAGAGCTCAGCAGGTTAAACAGCCCAAAAAGAGAAGCTGGAGTCGACACGTGTCGGTCACTAGTGGTGTTGACTCGGCGGAGCCACCGGTGAGAGAAAATGTTTTCTTCCTTACAATATTGACGAAACCAAAAGCAGAAAATAAAAAATCTAAAAAAATCTAAAATCTGCAATTTCATTGCATTTGCATTTCATTTGGCAGCGAGCGAGAGAGAGAGAGAGAGAAAGAGAGACTCGCATTTCATTTCCCTCGTCTTTTCATTTCCCACATTTATAAATAAATACATTTTTTTCGATAATTTCCAGATTTTTTTTTACCTTTTTATTTTATTTTGGCTTAAACAAATAAAACAAACACAGTGCGAGGAATGATAGAAGAGAGGTCGAAGCTCGACCGATCTCCTCCAAGACGACTCGTTTCGCTTCCCGCTGCGAGATTGCTCCGTCGCCGCTGAGTTCGCGCGCATCGGTTTTTATTTGGATCTAGGAGGAGTCGGAATCGGAATCGGAATCGGAATCGGCGATCGGATCTGAGGGCGGTGGTGAAGCGAAGCGATGCCGTCTCATTCGGATCTGGACCGTCAGATCGAGCATCTGATGGAGTGCAAGACGTTGCCGGAGGCGGAGGTGAAGACGCTGTGCGAGCAGGCGAGGGCGATCCTGGTGGAGGAGTGGAACGTGCAGCCGGTGAAGTGCCCCGTCACGGTGTGCGGAGATATACACGGCCAGTTCTACGACCTCATTGAGCTTTTTAAGATAGGAGGGAACGCTCCCGATACTAATTACCTTTTTATGGGTGATTATGTAGGTCAGTTTCTTTTTTCTTTCTGTTTACTTTTCTGCTTTCTTGCTTTTTTCCCTAATTTCCTTTGGGTTTTGATTTATTTACCGTTTTTCAGATTACTTTTTTATTTACAATTTGTTTATGGAAATTAATGAGGCTCTTGATTTGATTTCTATTTGTGTATTTATGGAAATTGAGTTGCGAACAATCCAGTTTGTGTATTTGAGATCAGATGCTATAATCCGGTTTTTTTCTTGGATTAATGAAAAGAATTGAATTTTATCTGATATTATGTGGTGGCCTTGATCAGCCTTACTATAATTGTTATTAGGGAATTTGTTGGCCTGGTTTCTATTGCTGGTATTATGTTCTTACCTGTCTAAGATCTGTTGGATTGTCAAGAATAATTTTCCGTAAATGGGAAAAAAATTATTGTGCCGAGCTATGCGTTATATTGTCTTGTTTAGCTTAATTGATGGGTTGACATTGTTTTAGAAGATAGTTTGGAATTTTATGAACTTATGTACCGATGTTTTCTTAACATCTTGGCCCGCTGAATTGCAGATCGTGGGTACTATTCTGTGGAGACTGTCACGCTTCTGGTCGCCCTGAAAGTCCGTTATAGAGATAGAATTACAATCCTCAGAGGAAATCACGAGAGCCGGCAAATTACTCAAGTGTAAGAGTGCTTATTGTTGTATGTCATGTCTGTTGCACTTAGTCCGACTAAGTTTTGTTATACCATTCAAAGTATGTGGAGCTGTATCTAGTTTTTTGTGTGAATGCTAGCAGCTGTCACTTCTCAGTGTTTGGTTTTATTGGTTGACTCGCAAGTTTACACAAAAGAGTAATGTAGATAATGCTTGGAGATGCCGTGTTAGTATTAAGTGTTTTCCTTTTCTTCTTTTTCCTTGGCATATTAAGATACTTAGATTTCTTTTAAAACAATGTAGACACCTGCCTTCATTGTTAGATATAATATGCTTTTATGGAACTATCCTCACTCCCGAAAGAAAAAGTCGGGTTATATGTGGTCGGTAGAAGATACCTCTCTGTTATAGAGGGTGTCCTATTGCCAGCAGAATATAACATCCATTCATGGCTCCTACGCATGTCCCCATCAATAAGAGGTTCCTGTCTTGGAAATATTGTGTAAAATATTGATATGTCTAATCCATCCATGGTACTTTTACTACTTTATATGGCTGCGACTTGAACTATGGGCATTTACAAATTACTTGATGTGGCTGCATGGCAAAAAAACTGAGAGTTGAAACTTCCATTACTGTTGACAAGTTTTTGTTGATTGACAGAGAGATTAGTTTCTTTCTTGGTTGGATCCTATTTTTTACCCATTTTTGTCTCACTTATTTCTCTTTTTCCAGGTATGGTTTTTATGACGAATGCTTGAGAAAGTATGGGAATGCCAATGTCTGGAAGTTCTTTACCGATTTATTTGATTATCTTCCCCTGACAGCCCTCATTGAGAGTCAGGTTAAGTTACTTATTTTGCTGGCAGTTTGATGAATTTCTTCAAGACATGTTGGTTGCATTAGTTTTTGACAGCTTCTGGTATATCTTGTAGGTCTTCTGTTTGCATGGGGGTCTTTCACCATCTTTGGACACATTGGACAATATCCGAGCTTTGGACCGTATACAGGAGGTACATACGCGTTTTATGGTTCAATTCAATTACAAATACGTGTGCATGGTTTTGCATCTTACAAGGTTGTTGTGGTCATTTTCACATCATAACATGTTTCTGCCTGAGCAGGTTCCACATGAAGGACCAATGTGTGATCTCTTGTGGTCTGATCCAGATGACCGCTGTGGGTGGGGAATATCTCCGCGGGGTGCTGGTTATACATTCGGGCAGGATATAGCTGCTCAGTTTAACCATACCAATGGACTGAGTCTGATTTCAAGAGCTCATCAGCTTGTCATGGAAGGATACAATTGGTGCCAGGTGCGTGAACCCGATTGGAAATGGTTCTCTTTTCCTCATTTTGCGTCAGTTTTAGCTGTATTTTCAACTTTGATCATAACTTTGTCTTTCAGGAGAAGAATGTGGTGACTGTTTTCAGCGCTCCAAACTATTGTTATCGGTGTGGGAACATGGCTGCAATTTTGGAAATTGGCGAGAACATGGACCAGAATTTTCTGCAGTTCGACCCAGCCCCTCGTCAA
This sequence comes from Pyrus communis, assembly GCF_963583255.1. NCBI lineage: Eukaryota > Viridiplantae > Streptophyta > Magnoliopsida > Rosales > Rosaceae > Pyrus > Pyrus communis. The sequence goes on along the minus strand of NC_084808.1, from coordinate 25,108,854 downwards.
ATTGAGCCGGACAACACACGCAAGACTCCCGATTATTTTTTGTAATTTCAATATCTTACGGGCTGTTTGTAATCCATGTTTTCTGTAGATGTGTCGTTAAAAGGAGTTGTGTTGTTTAAGTTGAGGGTTATGGTCAACATGATTCTTTTGTTTGGTGTTTTTAGCCCCTGCTGCTGCTTTGTTGATTTTCCGAAGAAACTCATTAGGAGAACTGACAACGGTCACCAATGGCTTGTGGCTCTTGTCTTGTATATTTTTCGGAGGAAACGTCAATAACATGGTATATCTTGTTCTGTAACTTTGCAACCTCAACGTCGAAAGCTTACTTCCGTGTTCGTTTGACAATCCTGCAGTGGAAGCAGGTCTGCTTTCTTCTGAAGTATATTAACGAACCGCTGATGACCAACAAGAACAGCATGATCCCCTGTTCCAGCAGTTCATATCGATCAACTTCATTGACTTCATTTTCACAATTTAAGAAGTTAATTTCAAGCATTTTCTGGCAAGGGAAACTTCCAAGATTCTGAGCGAGCATTTTCAAGAAACGAAAACAGAGATTTTGTGGATTGCACAAACATTACAATGCATAATGTTTCTTTATGATACAGAATGATTCAACGGATGAGCGTTACAACAGCCAAATCCTGCCCTACTCGAAACCATACCAATTACAGAACATGCCTTTCGTACGCGTCCTATGAAGACATACTGAAATGCTGCACTATCTTGCGCTTTTGGAACTCTCCCTGCCTGCGTATTCCTTTAAAATCAGGATTCAGGAACAGCTTTGCCGTACACTAACGGAAATTCATCATACTGTTGGGAGACGTCGTGTTTCTCAGCAAAACTCTTCAATGACTCGCAAACCTGGTACATGGAAGGCCTATCCTTTGGCCTAGAAACAACACAAGTACAAGCAATCCTCATAAGCTGCAAAATCTCATCATCGTGACCTTTCCCGGATAAGACATTGTCAATGGCATCCATACTTCGACCAGTGTTTGATAAATGATTCACCCAATCCACCAAGTTCCCCTTGAATCCTTCCACTACATTACTGATTTCAAGCGGCTTGTGTCCAGTCACCAATTCCAAAAGAACCACCCCGAATCCATACACATCCCCTTTCAACGATGCCACCATTGTGCTCGAGTACTCAGGAGCCACATAACCAAACTCTCCCAAATCCCCATCTACGAACGAACTGTCATTGGAATCACGAGAAGCCACCAGCCTTGCCAGCCCAAAATCCGTTATGCGAGCTTCAAAATCATAGTCAAGAAGGATCACATTCGAGCTAATGTTCTGATGCATATAAGGCGGCTGACACACATGGTGAAGCCAGGCAAGCCCTCTGGCCGCACCTACACCAATCCTGAGCCGAGTCGGCCAATCCAAAGAACCATACTGGCTATTCACATTACCACTTCCATGCAACTGAAAGTGTAATGTGCCATTGTACATGTGCTTATACACCAAAAGCTTCTCTTCCTCCACAACACAAAACCCCAACAAAGGCACCAAATTCGGATGCCTGAGCTGCCCCAACCTATTCATCTCCGACCTAAACTGTTTCTCACCAAGCTTACACGCATTGAGCCGCTTAATCGCCATTGCCGACCCATCAGGTAGCACAGCCTTGTAAGAAACACCGGTCCTCGTAGAAATGACAATGTTTTGGGGGTCGAAACTGTTGGTGGCGGCCAACAAATCCGCCAACCGGACTTTCACAATGGGTTTTTGAAACAGGGACACCTGAATAGCCTGGTGAGACCTCAATAAATCAACCCAGCCACCCTCACTCTTTTCACCACCGCCAACACCATCACCAAAGCTTCGCTTTTTCCGACCCGCCCTGACGAAAAACCACCAAATGCCCAATCCCAAAATCAGAGACCCGGCAGCACCAACAGCACCGGCGGCGATTATAATGCCGAGGCTTTTGCTGCTCAATCCACCACATTTCGACCCCAGAGGCTTCCCACAAAGACCACCGTTCCCATCGAAATCATCCTTCTCGAATTTCGACAAATCCGGCGGAATCGTACCAGTTAAGTAGTTATTAGCGACGGACAATTTCTTCAGCCTATCAAGCCGGCCGAGCTCGTAGGGCAAAGAACCGGAGAGGCGATTATCGTTCAAAACTAGAGTGTTGAGGAACTTACAATTGACGATCTCCGGCGGGATGGAACCGGAGAGTGCGTTGCCGGAGAGATCCAGTGTTACGAGGTAAGGAAGCCAGTTGCAGATTTGGGGAGGAATCGAACCGGAGAGAGCGTTACTGGACAGGTCTAAACTCTGGAGGCTGTGGCAGAACTTGAGAGACTCCGGGAGCTTTCCGGCGAGCTCCATCGACGGGAGCTGGAGGCTGATGAGGCGATTCTCCTTCTCATTCCAGCAGGAAACACCAACCAGCTTGCAGATGGAGGCCACCGACCTGTTGGCGAGGTCCCATTGGCCCAGCCGCCCTTCTGGGTCTGTGAGCGAGGACTTCACTCCCTCGAGGCATGCGACGTCGTCTTCGAGGGAGTAGCAGGGGAGGAGGGAGTTGACGAGCAAGAGGGAGACCATGACCAAAATGGCCTTCATGGTTGTTCGAAATTGTGATTGGTATTGGGGGTTTTCGGATGATTTGTAGGTGGTGGGATTTGGGACTGTGGATGCGGCGTCGATGGTGATGGCGACGGCGGAGGTTGGGGCAGATGGGAATGGGATTCCATTTGATTTGACACTGGTTCTTCAGTCTTGACACTTGACAGGGACCACCATTTTGGAGTTTTGACTGACACCTGTTATTTGGGCATTTTATGGGGGCTATGCTACGGTGTCGTTTTGTACCACGCTCTTTTTCTTTTCTTTTTTTCTTTTTGATAAGAGGTAATTTCGTTTAGCAACAAGGAGCTTACTTAAAACACGGGCCTAAATATACATAAAACACAAAACAAAAGATGGGCCTTCAAAACGACCACCACAAAAGCCCAACCTGTGGAGGTTTTCCGATCGGGGCAAAGCACGGCTAAAATTGGGGCACAAGGATTGGGAAACAAAAAACATATAGAAGGGGGGAAAAGCAGGTGTGAAGGGAAATGGGCTGCCACCGACCTTGGCCGAAGTTAAGGTCGGCGGCTAAATGAGGTGCCGGAGTTGGAAGCACTCAAACAAAGCTGAGAAAACCTCTTACACAAAGAGAAGGATTCTCACCAAACGGGAGAGAAAAAAGAAGCCCCCACTTGGACAATGCTCTTATGGTGTGAGAATGACTTATGTGAGAGTACACTGCACTGGTGACGTTTGGTGCTAATGAAATAAAAGAATGTATAAATTTTGTGAACGTGTTTTTGTTTTATTGGCACAAAACGCCTAAAACTCTTTTTCTCTTTCTCATTCAGTAGTCTAATACATGACATATTTGATTTGATAAATGTAAAAATACGAATCCAATTAGTTCAATAAGTACCTTAGACAATCATTTTATGCAAGTGATAAAATTTGGATAACGCTGTTTGTTTAGGACAACTCTAACATGAGAGTCATGCTTTTGTAAGGGTGGCCAGGTCAGTAACGTGATTAGACTATCCTACTCAAATTATTTTCCTACAAGAATGAATGATTATGTGTTGTTAACGGAACATTCATTGAATCAAAAGATAATATTGGATTTGAATGATCTTATAGAACTAGAGAAGATAGAGCACAAATCCACAACTCAAACTTAATGCCCAATCCAAACACAAATTACAAAAGCCTACTCTGCACAAGGCCCAAGATCTACATAACACAGACATAATGCATGGTTAATACTATACCTTGGATCCATTAATAACATGTGAACTAATAGCATAATGTGTTAGTATAAAACGTCACTCTGAAAAATTTCTCCATCAAGCCGTTGAGGATTCCCAATAAAACTGGAAGGGACTACCAACTCTCCTAGCAGCTTCAGTCCATGCTTGAAAAAGAAAAGAGAAAGGAAAAAGGATGGAGCACAAAAGAAGATAAAAAGAATGATGCCATAACACCTAAAAGATGAATGATTCGGATCGTTTGAAATACATTACAACATGAGTCTTACAAAAACTTGTGTAAAAAATGATGTCACGAAATGTGAGCACACCCAAAGTGTAGAGCAGAGAGATTTGAGCGTTGTGAAGCCAATAGAACAAGCAGCTGGTTCTTAAGAGTCCTTTTCGAGGAACCAAAAAGATGTTCGTATTCGTGTTCGTGGCGTGAGAGGAACCAAATGAGGGAAAGCAATTGCTTTGAAAATGTGGATAAAATCATTGGGGACGAATCTTGCTCCTAAAGTTTCTATATTCTGTTTACTTTACGTCTCTTGCAAGTGCAACGACCAAAAGCAGACTAATTACGTACTCCTAATTATAATTAAGTAACTCATTGACTACAACACATGGTATCAGAGCCAGTTGAAGCAAAACATTTGTTGGAGACGAATCTTGTCCCTAAAATAAAGTTTGCTCTGAAAACCATATTTCACATGTCTGTCTTACACGAATTCATGATCATTCTCAATATTATTTCAAAAAGACTAAGACAGCTCTATCATCCTCATAATGTTAGAATCTAATTCTCATTTTCGTCTTTTGCCAAGTATATTCACAATGGAGATAAAGTTGGTAATCCACTCCCTTCTCATTACACGACAACAATTATATATAAAAAGAAAGAAAGAAAAAACTAATGAAAATGACTTGGAAACTATGAGTTTTAATCAAAATGGCAAAAATGTGTTATAAGTGAATAGTACCAAGAATGACTTTTTAGAGTAAAAATGTCATTCTCGTTAAAAGTGAACAATACCGGGAGTGTTTTGTTAAAACTCCAAAAAAAAAAAAAAGGAATTTTAGATCCTTACAAGTTACAACTCAAAACACATGGGAATATTTGCCAAACAGAAAATAATAAAAATTGAAGTTTCGCGTAGTAGTGAAGTCCTTACTGGTTTGATCATTGTCTAGGTAGTTTCTTCAGGAACCCCACAGAACAGAACAATTTGACTTAATTTCCTTCGTTTTTAGTTCTTTAATTTATTTTTCTCATCTTTGTCCGGATCGATTTCATACAGCTCCTTTATAAATGCAATGAGATATATTCATACAGCTCCTTTATAAATGCAATGAGGTATATTCATACAGCTCCTAAACCCTAGTTCACTGGTTGCTTGTTTGCTCAAATTTGGGAAGCTATGAAACACAAGGGCAGTAGTACTAGTCGCAAGAAGAAATCTCTGTGCGAGAAATCGATGATTTTGGTGGCAAACATCATTAAACTTTCATCTCTCTCTCTAGGCAATATCAATCTTCGAACAACCAGGATCAAGATTCAGCAGCCACCGGAGCCAGCAGCTGCTCGTGCTAAAGTTACCGAAGTAGACGTCCCTGGTCATCACAGTTCCAGGAGCCAGCCGAAAAGATCCCAGGAACCAGAAAACGAATCAAAGCCGTTCTCCCTCGTGATGCAGGTACCAAGCACAAATCAGAATACTAGCACTACTGCTGCTGCTGCTGCTGCAAGTACTAGTACTCAACCATCGTACGTGAGTGAGAAGAGTAAGCGCGACACTGGAGGTGATGTTAATCAGAGAGCTGCAGATTTTATTGAAAAGATGCGTGCCAAGATTCAGAAGAACCAAGACGATCGACTAGTAGTGAACCTCACTCCTGGTACTACTACGGCTGGAATAGTATCATCGAAACATACTTCACGTGCACTGTTTGCCCCGGCTCCTAAAATATCCAAGCGGCACTACTACTCTTAAGCATATGTCTGCGACTCTGCTTGTTGGTATAATTCTTGGAATAGTACTGGAAAGAATAACGTTCTCCTTCGTTAAGTTATATATTTTCATCTAGCTTGTTCATGTTTCTTTTTTATTAATATATGCATCTATAAGTTGATGATTTTAACACATATGTATCTGTGTGTGATTTGAAGGAGCTGCTTTAATTTTTGAAATTATTAAATGATTTGTTGTATCTCATAAAAGTTCAAAGACACGTTTCATAAATATGTAACATTGTGGAAAACTTGTTGAGATCATGCCGTTAATTAACGAATACCAAGCAATATATAAGAAAAAATGATACTCATACACCCATTTTTACTCTCACACACTCTTTTTAATTTTTAGTCATCAGATCGATTGAATTGAAGAATATCAATGAACAAAATTAATAAAGGCATTCGAATAGCACTACCCTATATAAATATAGAAATCCTTTAACAAGAGGAATCCCTATTTTTCTAAAAAAATGGGTACATCTTCTTGATCATTGGATTTGACTTTTAATGAAATTGTGTGATTGAGATTGTGTGGCCTGTGATTTAATCTCAACCACACAATTTCATTCAAGCCAATCCAACGGTTAAGAGGGTGTCCCCATTTTTTTAGAAAAACGGGGATCCCTCCTGTTAAAGGGCATGTGTGTGTATATAAAGATAAGTTTGGAATCACACATGTAATTACCTATTTAATTGCCCCTTAATATTACGATCTAATGATATTCCTCTTCATTCCTAAATAAGAGGTCCTATATTCGAATCTTGTGTATGACGAATTAGATACCAAATTAAACTACCCATTGTGTGGCTTAGCTGAACTCCTTCTCTTCTCAATGTAAAAATAACAATGTACTAAAAAAAAAACTTACCTATTTAATTACCTGTTGTTCAGCAGAAAATTAAAATTATTTATACTATTATCAACATAACTTTTTGCCTAGAAAACTGTTGACATCTCATTAGCTCAACTACTTAAAATAGACTAGCCAACTTTTTGCCTAGAAAACCGTTGACATCTCATTAGCTCAACAACTTAAAATAGACTAGCCTCCATGCATGGCATTTTTTCCATCGTACTACGTGCGATTTATATATTTTAAAATATTTATTAATGTAGATGAAAATAAATAATAAATACATTTACTAAAAGCGATATTTTAACTAATCAAAGTAGCTGAATCCATATTAAAAAAAACGGTATTTTAATTTTCATTTATATTTTATTGAATTTACATTAAGATTATAAAAAATAATATTTAATAAAAAATTGATTGCTAGCCCATTGTGAGGTTAAGCCCACTCCCACCACATAGTGTAGATAACATCGTTTGTTAAAAAAAAATTGATCATTTGACAATGAATTGAATCATATTATTATGCGTGTGCAAGATATTTTTTTATAACTGGCATTACGCACCTCTTAAGTGTTTAAAATTTGAGAAATAATATTTAATAAACAACCGCATGCAAAATGCAGCTTTTGAATCACAGCGCTACACGGGATTTAGACATTTTAAATGTATTTATATGCGTGAATTGCTTCAATATTTTTTCTATTTCGTTATTTTCTTTTTTTATCATCGATGCTACGCGCCTCTTAAGATGTTTTGAACACATCATTCATGATTTTTCTTATTTTTTATTATATTTTTCTTCCCCATCACGTGGGTACCATTAACTTTGTCATTTGCTTATGAGTAATACTATTCATATTATGTTTTTGTACCACATCTTCATACCATCTTAGGTGGCATTTGATATGGACAACCACTGTGACATCCCACATTACCCAGGGGAGTGATCCTTATATGTATATTCTCATCCCTACCTAGCACGAGGCCTTTTGGGAGCTCACTGGCTTTGGGTTCCATGGGAACTCCGAAGTTAAGCGAGTAGCGCGCGAGAGCATTCCCATGATGGGTGACCTATCAGGTGTGAGTTCCCAAAAACAAAACCGTGAGGGCATGGTCGGGGCCCAAAGCGGACAATATCGTGCTACAGTGGAGTTAGGCCCGGGAAGTGGTCCCACCCGGGTTGGGATATGACAATTGGTATCAGGGCCTAACCCTGACCGTGGTGTGCCGACGAGGACGTCTGGCCCCTAAGGGGAGTGGATTGTGACATCCCACATCACCCAGGGGAGTGATCCTTATATGTATATTCTCATCCCTACTTAGCACGAGGCCTTTTGGGAGCTCACTGGTTTCGGGTTCCATGGGAACTTCGAAGTTAAGCGAGTAGCGTGCGAGAGCATTCCCAGGATGAGTGACTCATCGGAAAGTTCTCGTGTGAGTTCCCAGAAACAAAACCGTGAGGGCGTGGTCGGGGCCCAAAGCGGACAATATCGTGCTATGGTGGTGGAGCGGGCCCGGGAAGTGGTTCCACCATGGGCGGGGATGTGACAATGCTTTGGGCCCTGACCACGCCCTTACGGTTTTGTTTCTGGGAACTCACACGAGAACTTCCCAATGGGTTACCCATCCTGGGAATGTTCTCGCGCGCTACTCACTTAACTTCAGAGTTCCCATGGAACCCGAAGCCAGTGAGCTCCCAAAAGGCCTCGTGCTAGGTAGGGATGGGAATATACATATAAGGATCACTTCCATGGGCGATGTGGGATGTCACAGCCACATCATTTGAATTAATCAGATTTTTAAATTTAGTTCATTATTTAATAAACTAATAATTAAGAAAAACTAGTTAATTAAATAACGATTGTGGTATGCAATGAGTTTTTCTGCTTTCTTTCCTTGAGTTTTGCAAATCTTTCAAATGATGTGGCTGTCCACATCAGATGCCACCTAAGGTGGTATAGAAATGTGTTATAAAAACATGGTATGAATAATATTACTCTTTGCTTATTATTTTCTCTCTTCCCTTTCATTTTTTATTCTTTTCTCTCTCTCCCTATTTATATTTATATTATATTTTATGATGATCAAATTACCAAATTACCCTTGCATGATTTGAGATATTATATTGGATTGCTTTTGAATTTTTTTTTGGCTGATGGGCAATTTGATTCTAATTTTTTTGTCGAAGCCGTAACACCAAAAGAGCCTTCCAGCTTTATATATAATAGATTTATTAAAGAGCAGTATGGTGATTGTATAAAACCTCACTTTTTGATTGGTTCCCACCTTACCCGAATCAATATTTAAAGGATAACATACTTATTCTTTTTCAGGATGAATTCATTTCTTTACTTGCAAATAATTTAGTTTTATAGCAGAAATTTCATCGTTGGAACTATTCGATCTCTTAATCATGATTTGAAAATTATTCCTACAGAAATTCGGATACAATTATAGATATGATGATCAAGAAATTGAACGATTCAGATGATGAAATTTCTATGGTAAATTATTTAACTCATCCCCAATAAAGGATACAAGTATTATTCTTTTAAGTATTGATGCAGTGAAGCTATGTCTTCCGTTTTAAGGTTTTAACATGACCAAGATTTCATTTAGTAACCACATTTTCAAATTTGATATATTTGAATGATTAAACGTGTCGTATCAACCGGTGTGATGAAATTCATATTGCCTGCAAACTGAAGGAATTGTTTTCTTGGCAACCAACTTTCCTTCAATGTCAAATATTTATTGGTGTGTGTTTTGCCAAGTGGATTAATTGATTGATTTGAGAGATTATCCTTAATAATATACCAATCATCTATAATCACACAAGAAATTGCAAGGAAATCACTCATCATTCGAACCCTGATTTTAATATTTGTTATGCGCACTAGTTCATCGATTCAGTTTTATATGAATGATTGAACAAAAAAGATTTCTAGACCTAATTTTTAAATAAAAAGAAGAAAATTAAACCAAACAAATTATATATTACAAATTACTCATTTGGTGACCAAAAATTGGTAGAGATGTTTTTTTTTTTTGTCAAATATAAACGGTAAAGATTAAACACTAAAGCCACATTCATCTATTATTATTAATTAATATCAAACCAAATAATAAATTATTAGTATTCATGCATTTTTTAATTATCCGAAGATACAGAGAACGTTTATATATATATATTACAAAATTAAACAGATCGAATACTTAGATATTCTTTTGCTAGCTAGCCAACAAGTTGAAATTTTCAAGTTGCAAAGGATCCTGCAATCCCAGTCAGAGGACCAAAGAACAGTGCGCACCTGCTGCTTTTTATCATTCGAACCCAAAAGCACGAGCCATATTAAGGGCTACCTAGGCTAGCCCAGGTAGTTTCGGTAGAAAAATATGTAATTTTTATTGATTTTCGAATGTAACTTATCATATTTAGTCATTGATTTAAATTATTTTGATTTAATTATATAATACAGTTTATAAACCATCACTTTTTGTACACATACAAGTTTGAATTTGTTTGAATAACGAAAGTTCTTGGCTCACTTTGTAAAAATTTTCTTAAGCTGGCTGATACCATAAAAAATATAGTATCAAGTTTCTTTGTTTATAATAATTTAAATCTTTAAGCTAACTCATCCAGAGAAAAATTTATAGCTCCGCCATTGCCCAAAAGGAACCAGACAAAAATCAACCACAAGAATCCCCACCACAGCGAGAATACTGAAATCGACATCACATATCTTGTTCTAACTCTATATAAATTAAACCCAACCATCCAGTAAAAAATAGGCAAATTAATCACCTAATTACCAAGCTACATAAAGTGCTATCCAGTATCCACACACACATCTTTTTACTTTGAAAATACTTCTTTTAATTTTTTATGACCAGATCAAATGAATTGTAGAAAATAAAGTAACAAAGTGATGTGTATAGCCCGATCCCTAATCCCTTTTGCCCCCTAATTATCTCACTGATCGATCTAATCTCGGGCCACCACATAATTAATTTCCATTTCCCACCATGCTGCTTTAGCCGGCCGTATATATATAATAAACACGTAGGACATACATGGAGTTCAAATTGTTCAATAATTAATTTAAGCAACGCTAATGATACTATCAGTGCCGCTAGAAATGGCTTGAAACGTAGACGAATGCGACGTCGTCGTGGGCGATTGCTCCTCGGATGGAGTCGTAGAGAGCTTCAGAGACAATGGCAGTGGGTCTCTGGTGGGTGACGATGAGTACTTATTCTTCAAGTTAAAACCGGCCAGTTTAGAAGATGGAGGGACAACCGGAGGATGAAGTGGGATCGGACGGATGGGCCTAGTAGTTGTTTGTGAGACTTTTGTCTGGCTCTGCTGCATGTCTTGTAATGACTTCATGTTTAATCCTGATGATATCAGCTTACTTTGTATTGGTGAGCCTTCACCAGTGACAGGTAGGGCTGCGGGAAAAGTCGAAACTGGAAACCCTCCAAGAATATTGCAACCCAAATTAGAGTGTGGCTGTGGTGGGAATGGCAATACTGGTACAACTGATGGTGAGGTTTCGCCTAGATCTTCTTCCATCAATGAATTCAACTGCACATATTTAAAATACATAGTTAATAATAATCCATCGCTTTTTATAAATTATTCTAATCTACGAAAAGAAAGTAATCAAACTTGATCGTGACTCATGGCTAACAATGATATATGTGAACGTAGAAAAATTGCTACAATGTCAAGTTGATTTTAATTATATTGTCAAACTATAAATCTAAATCCTATATTAATGCAAAATTTTATTTTATATTCAAAATCTGACAACATAAATTTTCCTTGTAAAAGTACAAAAGACAAATCAAACTCATGGAAATAACTTAATAGGCATGAACTAAGATTAAGGTAATTAAAATGCTAAATTACAATTAACTACGATTATAATATTAATAGTACATACGGGGGTATCGGTGGTGATGTCGAAGAGACTAGATCTGCGGCGTCGTCGGTTATGGTTGTTGCGCCGGAGGAAGTACTTTTGAGCATGACTCGCCACCTGAGTCGGCGTACGAGTCTTCACGAAGTTCCTAGATATCCCCCTCCAATCTCCTTTCCCTACCATCTGTAAACCCACCAAGAACAGTTTGTGCTCCTCCTCCGTCCACGCAACACCTTCCCATATCAAAAACCAACCAATCCAACAATTAGTCAAGTAAAGATAATTAATTCAAAATAAATGAAAAATTAAGATAATTAAACTCCAGATTAGATCAGCAAGACGCTTGCGCATGAGATTTCAACTTCGATTTCTCGCTCTAATAAAAAAATTTTAAAAATAAGTCCACGAGTACTACATACCTCTCCTGCGCTCGCGGCGGTGTCCAGAGGCGTGGACGACGTCGTCGGAAGCGTAACCCGCTTCGGCGTTTGTGTCGGCCTGCCGCCCACACTGGGACAAGTTATTCATGCTGACGCTCTTCCTGAACGCGTTTCCCTCCGTGACTCTAACACCGAAAAGCATGATGCCATTTTCGGTGGTCGGGCCACCACAGCCTCCGCCGCTGACATCCGTGCATTTGCGGGAGTTGTGGCCGTTGTTCCCACACTGAGAGCACGTGCGAGACATGATCTTCTCTCACGACTCACACGTTTGTTGTCGCCGGTGTTTCAATAAGGCAGGCAAGAAAGAAAGGTAGAAAAAGGTAATAATCTGGGAACAGGAAATTGGTTTGTGTAATGAAAGAGAAAAATGAGGGCTGCTGTGGTTCGTATATAGGGAGTCGCAGCTCTAAATAATAACCCTGCGTTTTGCGTATATTTTAATATTTCTGTGTACGAACACGGAGAGGGAACTAAAAGAAATTTTTTATTACACTGGTGGTACATTATATTTTATTATATAAGTGGTAAAAGTTTTATTTTGTAAGTAGTTCAATTTTTTAACACAAATATATTACCATTTGTATATTAATACGTAATGTAACACTCCTTGTTCCGGACATACTAAAAATTCTCTTGTGGAACTCCAGGAAATTTTACTATGCACCGCTAGAGTATTGAAGTAAAATCGGACATATGTTAATTCTCCACCTTATATTGTCATTTTTTGTTAACAGCAACAGGAATTCGAATTGTAAAATAAAAATTACAAAATTACTATCTGTTAAACAATCTAACCTGTTATATATGTTCACAAATTAATGTCATATTAGAGTTTACATTTTTTTTAGAACAGAAATAAAATTATATATTATATAAGGAAACTGATGTCAGTCATAAAGACGTTCATAAGTTCAAGTTGTATCCATTTAAAATATTATCCAAGAAATCCTATGCGTTCTCGTTACATATATTTTAGTTGTCTTGTTAATTAATCTGTGCTATAATTTTATATTATCGTAGCTACAATAAGTATTATTGTTAATGAAGACCGTGTAGACAAATATTTGCATAAAATAATTCAACATAAAATTATTGTTAATAACTTAATGGTAAAAAGCGTTGGTGGAGGAGCAAAGTGATTTGTGCACCGTCGACTGGGCATATTCGATGGCTCTTTGACAAAGACATCGTTGTCTCAATGCCTTCACGTCATTCAGGTCGTTCGTTGGAATCGATATCAGTCATGGACCATGGTGATGGTGGTGGATTTTGGTGGTGGCGTGGGACGTGGTTGTGGATCATAAGTAAAGCCTGGACCCCACTCATCACCTTCCACGACAAGACTTCGGTATTTAACCTCGACCTTCGTATGTGGCTACGCACCTCTTTGGTGGTGGTGGACGGATGCCCTTTTGCTTTCCATTTCCTATTTTTATCCATTACTTTCTCCCTATTTTTGTCCTGCTTTTCTATTGGTGAGTGAGACTCAAAAGTTCGTCCACTATAAGCTCTCATACCCAACCATGTGAGGCCACGTGAGTAATAGTTTGCACAACATCATGAAGTTTTTCAGTCATAGTGTAACATTTTCACATGATATTATTATATTACCACTCTATATATGTTCATTAGATACCTTAACTTAACTAGGTGGCATATCAAGTAGCATTTCGGTCGCACGGATTAATAATACCACTTGTCTGTGTGACGAATTCATAGGAGGTTGTGAGTGTGTGCTGATTAGGCGGTTTTACAAAGCAGAAGAGGGCATGTCATTTTATAGGTGCTCTGTCTCTTTGGAAGCATGTGTTGCGCTGCTTTTCAAAGCATTTGATTCGTTTTATCCTTTTATCTACGTTGAGCTTTTTCATTAGGTGCATGTGTTTTGTGTTCCGTCTGCATCTTGTTTTCTTCCTCAATTTTTCTGCAGTCACATGCAGTGACTCGATGTGTACGTGGAGCCCAGGCAATGCAGCGGCGGCTGCAAGTGCAACTTTCATTCTTCAACACCCAGTTTCTCCAACTGTTAGTTACATATTGTGACTTTTGTTCCTAGCTTCCTCCTTGATTATTCAGTTTCCCCAAACTAAAAATCAATAAAAACATGCATATCACCGATTGGATATAGTAACTGTGCATCACAATGCATGCTCGATTCTCATCGATCACTTAACATTTAACAATTTAAATCATTAACGTTATCATTTTGTTAAAAAAAAATTGTATATAATAGTTGAGTTGATTGATTCTTTTTTATGTGGTTTACAACATGAACAGAAAAAAAGGGACTCAACCTTAGCATAATACATGCATATATATAATCAAGTTTTTCTCTCGTATTGCACAAAAATTTGAACCAACAGTTATAACTAAAAAAAAGGCTCTTAAATTAGATTCAATAGTTAAATAAAAGTCTCTGTATTACTGATCATGTTATCTAAACAAATATGAGGAGAGAAGTACACAATTAAAAACCAAAGTAATTGAAAAAACAGAAGAACGAAGATAAAGAATTATGAAGACTATTATTTAAAGAGAGCTCCTACCGTCCAATCTGTTGACTGCACTACGCAGACATAAAATAGTTATGTTCACATCATGATAGACCCTGTTCTCACGTATATCACGTGATAGAATACAAATATCAAAACCCTAAGCAAGAAACAGGCAGCTACAATATCTCCATGACTCTCGGAGTTAGTCCTCCTAAGTCAAAATCAACCAGCTAATAATAATTGCTCCGTTGCAGACCTCAACTTAATAATTGCTCTTCATCTAAGCTTGAATTTCCTATTCGTAATTTAGAATTATATCGTTCGAATAAAAAATAGGTAATGATAACCTAAACTTTTATTTATTTCCGTAGTTTTAGTTCATAGTTAATAAATTTTTTTTTTTACAACGATATATTTATACTAGAAAAAGTACAAGTATTGATTGGAACTTACCATACCCGAGAACCGAAAGTAAAAAAGCTCACACACAAATAAAAAAAAATCATTAAATTTAGTACAAAGTGGCAAATAAATAAACTGGCAATAAGGCACAGAATTGTGCCGGTGTAGCCTGTAGGGTAAGCAGTGGTCCTTATCAAACGAAGACAAGGAGCATCTCATATTACATATCCGCGTTTGGGATAAGTTTTTCTGACTTTGATTGGCCATTCAATCCACTGATTGGTGTTTGGTATCATCTTTGATAAGGACAACATGTCTTGAGATTGGCTAACAACAGCATCGGAGAAAATGATTTTTTCTAAAGCCACCATAGATCAACCGCAGCGATCGATGTCTTCAACCTAACAAATTAGATTGGATTATTAGTCAAAACATATTTTTTTTATTTCTTTGTAACTTGTTCTTCTATGTAATTTACAATTGAAAGTGAAGGCTAAACTAAACCATATTTTCCGGTCGATCGCTTATTTCCGTGATAAAATTTTTGGTCAACGAAAGCTAAATTCGAGCAATTATTTTGGTGAATTGCTTATGTGCGTGTGAAATTTTATTATTGCTTAGCTTTACACATACGAAGATTTCTTACCGCCTCGTCAAAGTTAAAAATCTCATGAGCAACTAACCTAAACAAAATCTTTGTAAAACATGAACATGATTAAGGAAAATTAATATGATCAATATCCATCACAAATTACAGAAAGCTCTATAAAATTTATTAGCAATGATGCAAGTGTTGTCTAAACTAGTTTCTTAACGATAAGGAAACCCTAATCATACAAACTAATACTGTCAAGCTAATTTAGAGTTAAACTTCCTTAATCAACTGTTAATTAACTACATGCATTACCATTGGATTCGTTGCCATTCATTTCAAGAAATAGGTGTGCAGTTCAGATAGTTTAATTAGCAGAAAAACAAGAGAAATACCAGTGTACGGATGGTCATGGTTTGATACTTGGTGCCAAGCAAGTATGAAACATCATGCCGGACGTAGGCCCTACAAAGTATGAAAATAACGTAACGTACAAAACGAGTTTTAGGACCAAAACTCTTTTCAAGTCTTTAGTCTTCTAGTTATTATGTCCCCAGATTTCAAGAGGGCCGACCTTTCAGATATTGAAATTTGACCATAAACGTGTTGATCCACTCCGAGGGGGAGTCGATGGCTTTCATAGTTTGCATGCGCATGAGGATAATATTAATGCGACGATGTACCTCCATCCATTTGTATATTACACCGAAAGCTGCAAGATAACAACTAGGGAATTGTGAATTGATTTGAAGAGCGATGATATTGAGGACGGTTTGATAACTATTTCAGTTTTAATTTTTGTATTTTTAGTTGTTGTGTTTAAAATAGGAAAAAATATACGAGGAAAACGTGATTGGAGAAGAGTGAAGGGGAACGTGATTGAAAGATGTAGAAGAAATGTATACAAAACAAAAACCACAAACAAAAAACAGAAAACTGTTTTATATTAGTTTTATTTTTAACGTTCTGTAATCATTCATTATTCGTTTCTTCATCTCCCTCGCACTACCTTCTTCATTATTTATTCTCCTAACTTTCCCTTTATCTCAAAACTAAAAACAAAAACGAAACAATTAAGAAATATATTTTAACTATTTTCGAAGACATCTTCTATCGCTTGGTATGGTAAAAATAGCTACAACTAGTGGCCTCGTGGTGGATTAGGATGAAGAAAAAAAACACTATTTTCAAGGTATGACAAAAGAAGAAATGAAAAATTGTGACCAAATTAGAGGCAGAAGAAGAATTACTCAAGAAGAAAATCAATTCATTTCAATTCTCCTTAAAATAATAGGATTGGAAAGGAGAAATTCTTTCATATCTAATCCTCTTTTAACCCCTTTAAAATGAAATCATTATTCTCTATTGTTAATGTGCCTTAAATTTTGAGAGTTCTATTATTCCAATCCAGTCCGTTGTACCAAACGAAGCGAATGTGTCTAAGTTAGAATTATGGGCTAGTGAGCAAAAAAATAGGTTGAATTACGGGCCTTGTTAAAACCCAAAGTTAGTGCGGCTTTGTTATAATCCAAGTCCAAGTCCTAAAGTCAACAAAAGTCACAAATCTATTTGTCCTTCATGCCTACAAAATTCAACTAAACGACAGGCCGTTTCCAATCCAAAGCAAAATATCAAATATCAGCGCCACGTCACCTATTCCACAGATTTCGATGGAAGCGGGAAGCCTTGTCCGCAGTCCAATTCCATGGACTCCAAAACGCCCTTTCCGACGTCGTCTCGTCCCCGCTTTCCCGCGCAGCATCAGGGCTTCGAATTCAGACACTCGTTACAGAGGCCCAAAGCCCAAGAGAAATTGGGTCGCCGATTGGGTCTCCAACAACGACGACGCCGCTCGGAGCTTGCCGATATACGCCGGCGGTGCCTCCCTCATGGCCGTCCTCTTCAACCGCACCGTTTCGGACATCGCTCTCGTCGCTGACGCCAGTAGGTAAGCGCGCAAAAGCATTTCTGTCTGCTTAATTACAATCACTGCCACTTCAATGCAATTTGCAGAATTTTGAAGCTTCATTTCTCAGTTACTGTTTAGGCAATTTGATTAGGGAGCTTAATTAGTGGTTAATTAATCATGTGAAATTATGTTTAATTTGTAGTTCACAGTCCAGAGCTGATTTATTGACGTTGGGATTGGCCGTGACCAACATACTAGCAGGTTTGGTGTGGCTGTCGATCAGGCCAAAATCTATATCTAAGGTCAGAAAATTAGCTGATTGATCCCATTTTTTTCAAATGAATTAGTGCTAATATGTTTAGGGTTTAATTTCAGGTGAGTCCGGAAGGGGTCGAATGCGAGCAGATGCATCCGAATCTTCCCAAGACTCTACTTTCTGAGTTGTTGTGGTAATGCATTAGCACATGTATATAGCAATGTTGATACCCTTTTCGCCATCTTCGGCAGTTCAATGTGTTTTCAATTTGTAGCGCGAAATTCTGTTTTATAAAGCCGAAACCAAAACATTGATGTTAAGAGAGGGGGAAATGTAGGTTATTTGTTGCGATTGGCTGATTAAGAAATAAGCACTTTGCTAATCTGAGTATGGCTGGTTAATTGTTGTTTTTCGTTTCTTATTTTCAGGGCATGGGAATCTCTCTCCAGCGTGACATGCTGCCGGTCTCTAGTTATAGTTTATGATGGAAGATGTATCCTTCAGATTGGTTTTGCAGCCGAATCTTCCAATGGTGATGGAAAGGCTGTGGATGTGGATGCTGATAAACTGATGCAAGGATCACTCTATCGGGGGGTTATGAAATCAGGAGTTCGTAAGTACCTGCCAACGACTACATGTTGTCTAAGTTCTTCGACTTTTTTCCATGTCACAACTCACAATCTAAACAAGACTGCCATTCTGTTTTGTTTTTTCAGAGAGCTATTTGGCCAACCTATATCTTTATCCTGGGAAATCCGAGCTACCATTTCTGCCTTCAAATACGCAGGTTTAGCTTCGTCTGTTGTTTTATATACATTTTTCTTAAGTTCGACTATTCTGTTGATTAAGAATCACGGTGTATATCTGCATTTTAAGGATTGCTAAACACGATTTCCAACTTTTTCAGGCAGTAATATTGCAGCCACTTGGAG
This sequence comes from Pyrus communis, assembly GCF_963583255.1. Classification (NCBI taxonomy): domain Eukaryota; kingdom Viridiplantae; phylum Streptophyta; class Magnoliopsida; order Rosales; family Rosaceae; genus Pyrus; species Pyrus communis. Next base: position 25,090,241 of record NC_084808.1, on the reverse strand, counting down.
ACAAAGGGATTGCTGTAATTGGTGGTGACACAGTAAGAGGATTCACATCGTCTGATCAGGTGTGCCCATTTTTACTTTGAAAATTTTGTATTTGGTAACACGGTTTCACAAAGGGCCTATTGCATAAAAGATAATGTTCCTGAAGTTTTCCTCGTTTATCTTTATCAAAGTGTATAACAGCAAATATACATTCTGCAGAATGAAAAATATATAACGTGTGACCGGTTGATCAAACTCTTTGGCATAGTAATCAATTAGGCTCTGTTTGTTCATATTTATCAAGTTATTGCAATAACAATTGAAATGGTAACAGGCATGGATTTCATTAATCGGAGAGAAGCTCGATTCTACGCTATCAAAATACGTGGAAAACCTCCCATTGGCTGTACAAGATCCGGTTCTGAAGTAATTAAACTGTGAGGCTTAATGATCGTATCGCCTTATGCAACGGCTGTAGCCTTTATCCAGGTACTTTTCATTTTTATTTTAACCGCATCGCATAGCTTATAATAATTTTGAAATTATTACCCAATATATGGGCACAAAGTTTGTCAGAGGCTTTCTCATAGAGAAGCAAGCAAGACTCCATAATTTCAGCACAAACGACTCATGCCCAACCGCGCGATGTCTCTCTCTCTCTCTCTCTCTCTCTCTGAATTACAAGATGTTTATTTTCATGTTTAGGTTCCTCAAGCAACAGCTTATCGTACAGAGGATGAAGGATGGCGGTTATCGAGATCATGTTCTCGTGCCTTCCAATTCTATTGCGATACCTCAAATATATAATGTATGTAGTCTGTTTCTTTGTATTATCAGTCAGTTATCATCGACAATGCATTTCGAACAGATTCTTCGGAGCTGCTTGCTGGGAATTTGTACAAAGCGGACTCTTCAGAGCTGTATCTAATTCTAAACTCAAAACCGCACTTTTATTAGTAATGCACATAATTTTGCTCGATTTCTATAGTAAGAATGTTCAATTGGCTGAGTTGTACTTGCGTTGTGGTTTTGCCTCCAATTTGCCTGCTAAAACAATTCCAAATTCATTTCGATAACTCTAATTCAAATCCCCGTCTGTCTCTCTTGAGGATTGATGCAGAGCGATAGTTGCAGCTGTTGAATTCAATTAGTGGCTTAAATTAAATTTTGAAACGCACCCCTTTATTTGCTTTTGAAACATAAACCATTATTTGCTTTTGTCAACTGCTGCATCTACAACTCCACACCAATCCGTAAGAGAGACGGACGGGGTTTTTTCTCACCATTACAATTAGAATTTAGTGTTCCCTGCGATTACTTTTCCTTTAAATGACATGAAAACACATAATAAAAGGACGCACAGGAGAGGAAAAAATCCGTAGTCCACTTTATTTGATTGGGAAAAATGAATTTGTATACAAGCAAAGGAAAAATTCATTTGATATTGTCGCAAAATTTACACTCTAAGAATCCTGTAATTAATTCGATTCGTGTGTAGAACGTGTAAAAAAAAAGAATAATCGGAAACAAAAAAAAAAAAAAGGCAGCTCTGTGTGATTTACTCTGCAGAAGTAAGAGACTTCTTCTCCCATGGCAGCAACCTAGTCACAGGATCAGCAAAGTACCCCAAAACAAAGTCCTTCAACCCGGTGTCCCACACCTCACAGAACCTCAGCCGCCAATTGGGCGGCTCAACCGCCTCCGTCCCCAGCCCCGGGGCCCTATCTTTCGACCCCTTATTCTGATCCTCCTGCCAATCCACCACGTACGTCGCCACCCGCCTGAAAAACTTCGCCCTGAAAGTCTCCCACACCTGGTACTTGTAGTGGTTGATCACCGCGATTCCCTCCGGAACACTGAGGTACCTGTACCCCTCTCTCAGCCGGAAATGGTGCACCACATTAAGCAGAGTCACGTCGAGCAGCTCCGTCCGCACGATCGACTTGTGCCGCTCCGGGCTCTGCAGCCGGCATGTGTACCCGACCGTGACTCCCTGCGGGGGTTGGGAGCTCAGCCCGGACGGGCCGAAGCTGTGGCAATCAGTTCTGATCTCCGCAATGGTGGCTGAATTTGAAAAATTTGAAACTAGTTTTCGCAGCGAATTCTCCCCCGGAACACCATAATCTCCTCTGCCACGTCGGAAAGCTTGCGGGAAGTAAAAGAACTCGTCCACGTCAAAGAATCCGACCCAATTGCACTCGTCTTTTGCTCTCAAAGCGCAGTGGGAAAAGCCTGCTTCTTGGGTTTTTTTCCACGGCCAGCTCTGCCTGCTGACATTGTAGTCCTGCGAATCGAGCTCTCGAACGACGTCGTCGATCCCGTCGTCGCTGTTGTTGTCGTAGATGAACCACCGCTCGACGCCGAGCCACGAGTGGTACATAATCCACTCTTTGATCGCCGGTGCTTGGTTCCACAGCATTGTGCACACACAAAGCTCATGCTTCTTCGGATTGGATTGGACTGGATGGGATTTGGAATTGTGAATTGTGGCCACAGAAGGCAGAGTGACGTGGACTGGAGCTCTGGGGTGGCTGGTGTTGTATCCGATAGTGACCCGGATTCCGTGGGCCTTATCCGGATGGTTACGGATAGTGCGGGGGAGGAGGCACCGGACGACTTCCTGAGCGGCGGTGACGGCTTCGGTGGTGAGCACAAAGCCGCTTTGGTCTTTGTCTTTGTCCCAATTCCCCAATCCGAAGTGGCAGCTGAGCCGGGTCGGATCCGAATTCTTGTGCGGTCGGAGGTTCAGCCCCTTAACGAACACAACCGCCGTGTCTCCGTCAATAACCGCCTCATAAACCACCTTGTCCCATGGAGAAGCCGTGCCGTTTGTCGCAGCCGTCGTATCGTAACTGCCGCGTCGTCGCAAATCAACGGCTGTGGAGAAATTGAGCGGCGGCAGCGGACACCGGACGATGGATCGGAAGTCATCGTAGCCGTCGGTGGATAAAACCGGTTGAACCACAAAATCCAGCTGCTGATTCTTTTCTTTATCTTCAAGAATGTCGTCATCCGAACCGTTGAACCGCTTGTGGTAAACGCACTCCAACTCGTCGTTTTGGCGGAACCGATTGGGCACAACGAGAAGCATGTGATCGGGAAACAAGATTCGATCTTGCACTCGAAACGACGGCGGCGACTCTTTGCCGTGCTCACTGTGGGCAGCGAAGGACTCGAGTATCGAGTTGCTGGCGGTGGAGGACAGGAGGGAGAGGGTGGTGGAGGAGGCGGTTAGGACTGGCCGAAACGACGCCGGGCGGAAGCGGCCGGACGATACGAACAGAAGGAAGATAAAGAACGAGAAGCAGAGCACCAAGGGTCGTCTCAGTGACAAGTACTGCTTCGCCTGTAAGTAGGACCTCCCCATGCGCTTCCGCTTGCGGCGCTGCTCTGACGAGTCCATGATTGCTAAAAACGGAAAGTGCGAAAAGGTCCAACAGAGCGGGGGGAGGGGGTGGAGAATAATTAGTGGGTTTTGTAGATCTGCTACTGCCGACAAGTGGGTTTTATGGAATTTGGGAACTTTCGGGGGAGGTTTTAGAAAGAGAGAGAGAGAGAGAGAAAGAGCAGAGAGAGTCTATAAGGGCGGCTGGTGGTGGTGGATGAGGTGTCAAATGGGTAAGGTTGCTGGTGGAGGAGATGGTGGAGGATTATGTGATTAGTCTGTCGACGTTGATTAGTTAAGGGATTTTTTTGGCAGGAAGAAGACTTGGGGTGACCGAAATAATTGGGATTTTTTTGGCAGGAAGAAGACTTGGGGTGACCGAAATAATTGGGATTTGAGGTGCACGCTTTTCGGGGGATTGATTTGATTTTCTGAGGGGAATATGAATATTTGTAATAATATGTGGCGTGAGGTAGAAGACAGGCGTCCATGGAGGTTGCTCGGAAACTACACATTTTCTTTATCTTCTTGGGTCAAAAATTAAGTTTGATTGACTATGAAAGACATACGTATAAGTAAAGTTAGGCGACTTGGCACTCAGTTTCGTTTTTGTTAGAGAAGATTCTAATTTTAAAATTTTGTTAATGAGAATTGTTGATCGAAAGAAGAAAATACTGATGTTCTATTGATCAAAAATCAAAATATTAACGATGTTTTACCGTCTGTTCATTCATTTGCATATCTTCTATTTAATTGGGTTAACGAATAAATGAAAGTTATTACCCAATAAAACAGTATTGCCTTAAGATACTCATAATCGATAAGATTATGTTTATATAAGTGTAATACCTTATTTGAGACTAACCGAATATGTATTCCATTTGGATTGAGGAACTATAAAAGCAAGAAATGGATTCCACAAGACTAAATGTATTTTAAATTTTCTTAAGAAAACTAACTAGTACTGGATTGAATGTATTTTAAAAAACTGTATGCAGTGCATGTCAAATATGAGAGATTTTTCAGAGTGCTCGAAATACAGGGCGGAATACAACATATCGTTACACAATTGGATGGTTACTTAAAAAACAAATTTTTCTCCAATTATATTATGACATATGATGTTCCGTCTCGTATTCCAGATACATTTCAATCATTTACTAGTTTTCCGCGCTCCTTTTTGTTCCGCCTCTATGGGACATCCATATGACTCGTATGAGTGCGTGACAGTGAGACTAGTTTTTCCTTTCTCACTCGCTTTGTGTATTTAAGACATACGTGTATAAGCATACGACATTTCTCTTAACTCTGCCCAATTATTCTAACACTTACGTAAGCACATCTCAAGAGGCTAATATGGTATTTACCAACCATTGTAGCAGTTGATAACATTGACTTTAGAGGTGGTCCATGTGTTGTTTAATGAGCTGGTCGACATTCATTCAAAAAGAGCATGTATCCTTTTTCTTTTTTTTTTTCTTTTTTTTTTTTTCTCCTTTAGTTTTTGGGTTTGGTCAAGACTCAATAGGCAGGGAGGATTAGCTGGCAAAAGGTTAGGTCTTGGGGTTTCATAAAACCGTGTGAGCCGCGAATGAAGCAGCAGCTTGCATAATTCCATGTGCTTCGCACGATAATTCGAACCACCCTTCTCTCTACCATTTGATTCATTTCTTGCACCCTTAGGAACACATATATTCTCTCTTCAAAGCAAAAGTTTGTTTTGAAGTGTTTTTAAATGACTTGAAACGTTTTTTATGAAAATATTTTTTAATATAATTCTTAACAAAAATATAAGTGAATCATAAAAATGTACACACTAGTTATGTGTTTCGTGTTTTTAGAACCGAAAACCATTTTTCTAAAAGAGCTTTCAATTAGGCGATGGGAAATTTTGCCAGATTTACCGACCGAACCATACCGGTCGGCTCATAATGGTATAATATGGTTTTGGTATTTTTTCATAATTGGTTGGCATTTTACCGAATTGACAATTAATGGCATGATTTTGGTAATTGATTTTGTATGCCGGCGGTATGCCATACCTACCAATATATGTATGTATTTTTTTTCTATTTAGATATTTTAGGTATTTTTTACATGATTGACTCCTCAGTTTTAGGGTTTGGAAAATAAATGACTCCTTAATTTTAGGGTTTAAAAAATACATGCTTGACTTCTCCCTATTGCTATAAATCAGAATCTGATTGTCCATACTCTGTGCTACAAGCCAATTGGAATTGGGGTGCAGCGAAATTGATGGCATGGAATGTATGTGAGGTTCACTAATATACTTAATAACCACAAGGATCCCAAACTCCTATACACGAAGCAACTTGTCATCGCTGGAAGTAACAAACCTACAGTTATTGTCCACAAATGTAATTGTATTCATAGCACCCAAATGTTGATCTTACTCTTGCAAACCTACGGTTATTATCCTCACTTTCCTTATTTGCAAACCACCGATTATGCTATATACCAACTGAACCAACCAATAATTTTGGCTGAATCGATTTTTGGCAACCGCAAGAGGACGGTTGGCTAGCAATAACTGATTTTCGGTAATTATGTATATGCGGCTGGCAAGTGGCATAAGGAATTTGGCATGGTTTGCCAACCGAACCCATCCCTACTTTCAATCATTTTAAAAGTACTTCCAAATGATTTTGAACTTAAAAAGACCAACAGGATCCTCTCCGAATCCTTTTGGTGAGGATCTTAAGGATCCGTAAATCGTGTTCATTATTCGTATATCGTGCAATCAGTTATTGTCAAGTACTGTTTGTGTTTAATTTTAAATAAAAATATTTAAAATATTTTTTAACTACATGATATACGATAAATGAACACGATTCACATATCTTTGGAACCCTTAATAGACGACAAAGCGTGATTTTTGACTAATTCTTTTGCGTTGCAGTTATTTGCACGTTTGAAGTCGAATTTATTAGTGATAATATTGACGACAAATCACCAACGGTAAGATGAAAGTTTCAACAACATCAATAACGTCAGCAACACATTTTAGAAAATTGGAGTTAACCAAATTGTATAAAAGTTGGGAAATGAATTCCACCTTTCGTTTTCTACGCATTTTTGTTAATTCTTTTTTTTTTTAAGAAAAAAAAAATTAATTAGTATTTTTGTCACGACAGCATACTTTTTTAGGAAACGGAAAGACTCACATAATCATTTTAAATCTCAAAACAGTTATAACTTAATTGTGTGAAGCACTCACTTTCACATTGGCTATCAACGCACCATAGAACATTCGAATACAGGGACTTTTCATGCAACCAAACCCTAAAATCATAAAGTTAAAGTGTTGATTCTGATGGGTTTTGTGGTCTAATTCAACATAGTAATTACATAACCCAACGAATAAAACCATTTGTAAAAAAGGATGGCCGAAAGAAACTAATGATAAATGAAGGGAAATTAATCCATGACGCAACTCCATTAGCAAACTTTTCCTATCAAATTATGAGCAGTGTTTAAAATATCCATGAAACGCAAACTTCATCCTATATTGGCGAGATATAGAAAAATTAATGAATATCAATGATATTTACTGATTTACTATAAAAATTTTGCTAGAATCCATTACAGATTTTGCACTTTTGATTTTTTTTTTTTTTTTTTGAGAAAATTTTCTCTAATTTCAACTAAATATGAATAAGTTGATGATATACACATCCCATTGCAAATTTTCATAATTTCCGTTGAAGAAAACCTGTATATCGATATATTCACTCTATATTCACATCAATTTGCATATCGATATTTCCACTTATATTAATATTTTAAACACTCATTATGAGTAGCATTTAGCTACACTGAATACTGAATATAATTGCAGGAAAAAATAATAATATTGCTTGATTATAATTGGGTCAAAAACAATTATTTTTTCTTTGTAACTTTTAAAAATTAAGAAAATACTTTTGGGTGCTTGACAGGTTTGAACAATTTAGAAAACGACGGTAAGTATTATAGCCTTTTTAATATTAATAGGACCGTAGATACGAATACATTTGGCATTTTGGGGTATATTATTAATTTTCTATTAGTTACACCAAGAACAAGTCTTGCTCAATTATTAATTAAACAATAAGCAAAAAGTTTATGAAATTAGGTATTGGTCCTCTAACAAAAATAAAAAATTCAGTTCAAGTGGAAATATATATATTTTTTAATCAGTGGAAGTGTGTGTGTGTGTGTGTGTGTGTGTCTATATATATATATATATTGAAATTTGGTCCTATACTGTGAGCATGTTATGAAAATATTAGAATATTTGCAATTTTTTTTTATAAGTCGGACAAGTGAACGGTTTGTGAGTATGTGATAAGCCTGTCTGGCGTGGTCCAGCACCAAAATGGTCGAAAAGAGCCAATTTGCAGATGACGTTTTTTCGTAGTGGGAAAAAGTAATCTTGTTCATGTTTTTTGATATGGGTTCGATTTCTATGGATCTCTTTATCTCCTAACAACTAACAATTTAACTCACTAGTGTCATCATTTAAAACAAAAAATGATTATGTCATTTTCTGACCGACCTAGTCACCTAGAGATAAAAGAGGTTTCTATATGCACTCAAAACATTTGGTGACTGCAGCATATAAACAAAACTTCTCAATTTTTCGTTATACCCCTGGATCAGGGGTAAAATTTTCGATAGGACTGTCTAATTAACATAGATTTTATTATGGCCTAGGGCACACTAATGAAAGCATTCAAAAACATGTTTACCACAACAACTCTGCCGATCGGTTCGAAACACATAGGAATCCATAGATAGAACTTGCTCTTACTGAGCACGAAAGAACCTTCCATATTTTATAACACCCGCGAAATAATAACCACACATCCATTTTTCTCCTGCTACACGCTCTCGTTTAATTTCGTCTGTTGCTTTTGTTTAAAAAAAAAAAAGAAGGTTATAACCGGAAAATTAAAAGTCCAAACAGCCCTACCTGTAGTGTTTGTTTGGGCCATTCCTAAACGCGAGAAGATTGTTTAATCTCTTATGGGCTTTATTTGTTTACATCATGTTCATGCATGGGCTTTTTATAAAACCACGACAACAATCAAATTTTATCCTACAAATCGGAGTCAGCCATATGAACCGTAGATTGTCCACTATGCTCGGATTGCTTGAATCTAAAACCAGCTGGCCTCCTTATTGTTTTACCTTATGCTTTTGTGTGAGATGGCATGCTTCAATTTTGCAGCCCGCGTTCTTTTGTCCTAATAGGTTTCTGAATTTCTAGCCGAAAATAATTAAGAGCGTTTATCTTTTCCAATACCACTTGTATATTTATAGCGTTAAAAAAACTTATTGATCATATACAGCAAGTACCAGCAATCCAAGAAAAGATGAGCAAACTTGGATCTGTACAGATTAACTTCCTCCCCTTTACCGGCAATGGTGCAGGTTAGTAATAAATAGAACACATGTTATAAAAGACTACTCTTGAGTAACATGTAGCAGGAGAGCCCTATGCTCCCGGTGCATCAAATGCTACATTGATTTAGAAATCTCATAAATTATGGGCACCTACATATCGACATGATCGGCATCCGCCTTCAATTTAATGTGTTCGGGTCCTTCGATGACCCACAGTATGATGGTTGTATCCAGCGCGAAATTGACCCATCAAACAATTTCCACTTTCGTTCTCTCTAAGCAGATGATCTGAGAAAGAAGACAGGTGAGTTAGAAATCATTTCTTTGAGGAAAAAGTGAACATTACAAACTTTAAGCAATCATAACTTCCTACGTTTTGAAGAAAATTAAAAAAAAAAAAAACTTCCAACGAGTTAAACTATTTCAGGTAATGGGTGGGGAGGCACAAGATTGTTTACGCACTTGTGCTAGACTGATTTCCTTCGATGTGGGAAGCTGCGGAATTGAGAACCTATTTTCTTTTACAGATAAGCTGTATATGATGGCAGGACATGGAAAGGGTATAGGCTTTTTATCTGGCTCCCCTTCACTAAACAATGTGTGTGTAACGTAGCGACAGTTTAATCTAATTTCAACAAACAAAAAATAGAACTATTGCAGTAAATGGTTGCGGGATTTAAATCCTAATAACTTTATTAAAGTTTTGCAATGTCTTGGAAGAATTTTGTTCAACTTTCAGAGGTAATCAGTAAAATATTACCAAAGCAGTAAACAGATACTTAATATGCATCATAGATTGCCAGTGGCCCACTGGAGGTGATGAATTTGGAACGCTTTCACGAAATTTGTGGGAAGTTGACATTTTCAGTAGAAAGATATACTCATGAATCATGAAAGTGTTGCAAAAGATCCACTATGAGTTTCCGCATGGGAATTACTTTGACCGAAACTCCAGCTAATTATGAATGACGAAAAAGTGAAACTACCAGTCTGTAAATAGGCAGACAAGAAAATATAATGTAACAACTAGAAGTAAAAGATAAAGTGCTAAGATTAGTTATCCTTACCTTTTGTTCAGGTTCCTTGATGGTGTACAAGTAGTTGGCGATACCCCATCATAACAACTAGCATTGGAAACTTGAACCCTCTCAGCATCTTGGATTTCTGCCACCGAGTAACCAGTAAATGCACCCCTACTTTGGTGCTGAAACCTTTCACGGTCAAAAGTACACGATTCAGTACTTGTATTTTTGTTAGGTATGTTAGGCACAGCGTTGAGTGAGGGAATGGTTCCAGAAGTGAGCCTTGAAGTAGTACATCGCCCATCTGTTCTACGCCAGAACTTGGAACTCAAGAATTCTGCACCAGGCAGCTTGCAGCATGTATTTTCTGCAGATTCTGTGTTTGGGACCCTTCCACTTGATATTGCCAAATCGTATGATATTTCATCAAGAGCCATCTCAAGGCCGTGTACACGTGACTCAAGAGCATTCAACCCACTCTGAGAGCTCCCAATAAATCTCTGTATACAAGTGGAAAAGGGGATTCAGTAGCAGACCAGAAGCTTCTTTAACATTGTACATCACTACGTATAATTTAATATTGTCCTAAAGCCTCAAGTTCGCAACAGGATACGATTTTTAAGAATGAAACTTTGAAAATACAATAACTGACTAACAAAGTCAGCAAGCAGAGACTACAAGATAAATAGTAGGACTAAACTACGTCCAAAAAAAAACTTAAGATTACAAGACTAACTAGAAATGCCTGCACTATCCCATTCCCCATTATCAAATTTTAAGTTTGCCAAGACCAGGCAACAATGGGGCGGTTGGAGCCTAATGAGTAATGAGAAGTAAGGCAGAGTAACTTTGAGTCTTTGAATAACAATAACACCACCACGACGCTAAAGATAAAGTAAAAAAGATGACAATAAGAAAGTAATGCCTCGGGTTGTGGTGCAATTTACATTTTTATTAAGAGAGAAAAGGTGAACAAGTATCAGGAACCTACCTGGAGTAGGTTTAATAAACTGGACTGCTGGTTTTCAATCTGAATAAGTTGTTCACGGATCAAACTGAGATCCTCAGCATCCTTTTGGTTCTCATAAACTTCTTCTGCAGCATTTCCTACTACAATATCTGAGTCATAGTTCTCGTCATCATTAAATGGAACAACACGTGACCCAGATTTTAAACTACCAAATCTGTGTACTTTTTCACCATGATTCTTACTAAAGAGTAAGTGATTAGTTTCTGGCTTGCCATTTCCAATGTGGTCATTCTTTCCTGAATCCGGATCTCTAGAGTCACTCCTAACAATATCATCCTTATGAGCCACCGTCAAAGAGAGGGAGTTTGGCGTAGCAATTTCAATTTTCCAATCAGAGGGTTTCTTGTGGTCCTGCTTATAGAACACGGCCGCGTCTGGGTTTCTATCGCTTCTACTTAAAGGATTTCCCTTTTTAGCTGTAGTCACCAAAGAAGCATCTGATGGAGGGGACCTGTTTGTGGGGACTGTTTTCTTTGGTTGAGGAGTCCTAAAACCGGCATCATCGGAACTTTTCAATGACGGAGGAGAGCATCGACCAATCCCATTATCTGGTCCCATAGGTAAAAAAATCCATCAGAAAACAGAAGATTACATGACATTAGACAGGTTCTAAAGTTGTTTAACTTTAAAGATTATACAGCAGGATGAAGACCACAGCAGAGCTTACTCAAATTGGACAAACTAACACCATAGTAACAACAATTTCATACTTCAAAAATAGCTTTTGAATTCAGATTCATGGCGAAAAAATTCTATTTCGCTTTTCGTTTCCTTTCTCATGTCATAAATCTAAAACCGTTTGATCAAATTACTGAACAAGTAAAGAAGTTGCAGGCGTTTATTGCTACATTTTGGTGTTTCTGAAACGAAGAAAAAGCCTTTACCAGTTAAAGATCTGGATTGAATTGGAGCAGGAATCTCTTCGGAATCGCCGGCAAGAAGAACCTTCCATAACTCCAATGCTTGGTTCATAGTCTCCCGGACTACCTTCACCTGTTAAAAGAACGAATTACTAAAATCCCAACAAAAAATTATTAAGAAAAAGAAAAGTAAATAGCTGATAGGATTGAAATCACAATACTTTTCCTCTTCTCCTACCCTTTCTCAGCAACCAAACAGAGCCTCAAACAACCGATTTGGGAGGTAGGGAAGGCAATATACCTTATCAAATCTCCGACTTTCCAAGGCATTCAAGCACGAAGCTTTATAAAGCGGCGCCAAATCTGTCTCCACCGTAGCCACCTTCCCAAGCGCCTCGGCCGCAGCCTTCCTCACTGTCCAGTCCTCGCTGCTCAAGAACTCAACCCCGCAGGGCACAAGCCAGTCCAACGCGCCTTGGCTAGACGCGCCACCGGCACCAACAATGCTCCCAACAAGCACCAGCAGTGCCGCCTTGGCCTTGAAACTCTCGCTCTTCGCCAGCTTCCCGAGCCGCTGCAAGCTCCGCTTCAGCTGTACTGGGTCCGGGTCAGGCGCGGAATCGATCGCGCCGGCCAGACACAGCGCCGAGCCGATCTGAGAGTTCAAGTCTTGCTCCGTTGCCAGAGCGTCCATCAATGGCTTTAAGAACGACGACGAAAAAGCCGGCGTCGTGATCTTAGACGACATGGCGGAAACTGCCTCGACGCAAGCGGATCGGACGACGGAGTCGGGGTCGCGGAGACGGCGGACGACGGTGGAGATCATCTTAGACAAAAAGGGAGCAAGGGCGTCGCCGTGGGAGTTCGACAGCAGGGTGAGGAGCGAAACGCATTGCTTGCGGACGGGTGGCTTGGTGGAAGAGTCGGTGTTGTGAATGCAAATGAGGAAGGTAGCGAAGGAGTCGGGTGCGAGGGTTCGAGCAATGGAGTCGAGCTCGGCGGAGGCCATGGCGAGAGTGTCGCGGTCGGCGAGCTTGTTGAGGCAGGTGATGACCCGGTGCTTCAGATCCGTAGTGGAAGATGCGGCGGTTGGCTGGGGCGAGCTGCCGAAGGAGGCTCGCCGGGAGAGAGACGCCATCGAAGATTGCTGGCGAGGTGTTTGATGTAATGCTGCAGTGAATTGGAAAACTGAGGGAGGAGGTCAGATTGTGGGCATTGGGAATGGGGGGAGATGAAGGGGGAGGCGGTTGACGCGGTGGTGGGTGTGGGTGGGAGAGTGATTTGGCGGCAGAGTTATGGGGGATGTGTCAGTTGGAGTGGTCTCTGGGGTTTTTAAACGTTTGAGAGGGAGGAGTGTCGACTGGACTAAGTACAGGGGCCGTGTACAGTCAACATCTCGGTAACTTCTTTCTTTTTCCGCTGTTTTCGCGGGGAAAAGAAAAACTACCAAGCTTCTCGCACTGAATTTTTTCCGAAATATTTTTTAAATAAAAATTTAACATTTTAAAACATACGAAATATTTTCTAACCTGGAGCATCATAAAAAAGTTATTGTTTGAATACAATTAATTTTATTATAAATATTTTTTTATTAAATATCCAATTTTTTTAGTGCTTGTTGATTATGCTTTCTTAGAAAACGTTTTTACGATTTATAACAAATTTTTAAACTTTTTTGTCAAATGCTTTTGCAAACACTTTAATTGTCATAAAACGTTTTTAATCCTCACAAAAGTATGTCTCAAACATGCCTAGCGTATTTAAAGTTTACAAAAATAAGTCTCAAACATATTTAAATAATAAACGGTCAATATGTCATTGTTAATATTTGAAATTTTCTTTAAGGATGGTTTTGGATGCAGTCCCTATTTATCAATGTTTTTTTACTGAAATCTTATTCGTTTTCAGTTTTTGAATGAAGTCCCTGAAATTAATGCCATAATGCATTTCTATGTAGGTTATTATAATTTTAATTAAAATTTAATATTTGTAGTTACTTATATTAATGAGATTTTGAATAAAAATCAAGATTTGTGGGATTAAAAATATTAAAAAAATAAGTTATACTTATATAAAAAATTATAATTTATCTTAATGACATGATTTGTCATTAAGATAAATTGTATTTAAATAAAACCCATGATTTGTCATTACTTATACTAATGACATTTTACATAAAAAAAATTGGAAATTTTTATACGGTACATTTTATATACAAAAAGTTGATACATTTTTTACAAAAAAGGTGGAAAGTTTTATATTAAAAAAAATGGGTACATTTCAGATTAAAAAAATTAATAGCTCTTACATTAGAAAATGGGTACATTTTACATTAAAAAAAAAGGTACTTACAAAAAAAAATAATAATAAATGGTATATTTTACATATAACAAAGTGGTACATTTTTAAAGACAAAATGGGTACATTATTAGCAAACTATTGGTGCAAATAAAAGGTTAAAAAAAAAATGAGTACAAATAAAAGTTTGAAAAATATGGACCCAAAAAGAAATTAATATATGGGTATAAACTAAAACTAAAAAGAAAATTGGTACAATTTAAAAAAAGCGTAGCAAAATAAAATGGGTACAAGTTAAAAATAAAAATATAAGATGCAAAATTTAGCCATAAATATATATTATATCAAATGTAACGTTTTTAACACTAAATGAATATATTTAGAAATAAAATTTAATTATTTTGACATGTAAAATATTTTAGTATTGAAATAATTAATGACATTTATTAAAACTGAGGGACCTTGATTAAAAATTGAGGCTTAAATATTAAAATGGTTCATGTGTTTTAGTCATTGGGTCAATTTAGTCCCTGTGTTTTCAATTTGGCCAATCTGGTCCTTGTGTTTATCTTTGTTAGCCAATTGAGGACATTTTCATCTAATTTTTGTAATATATATATATATATATATATATTATAAACTTATTTATAAAATTATAATTTATTTGATTTAAAATATTTAAAATTAAATAAAATTTAAATTTAAAAGAAAAATTATTCTCCTCCCACCTCCAACCTTCTCCCCAACATTATCCCCTATTTTCTATGTCACAACCTTAATCATTTTTCAGATTAGAAGTTTTATTTCTTATATGTGTTATTTCTCGTCAATTTGCATTTTTATGTAAAGAAAAAGGGTAATTATTTCTCATATGGTTTTTCTTATGAATTTTTTAAAAGATATTGAATGAAATCTCCTTAATTGGCTAAGAGAGATAAACACAACGACTAAATTAGCTAAATCGAAAACACGAATACTAAATTGGCCATATGGCTATAACACAGGGACCATTTTGACATTTAAGACAAAAATTAAAAATGAATAAGGTTTCAATCAATGGAGTTGAAAAAGAGCGATGATAACTTGATTTCTCCTTTCTTTTATAAAGAACTATCATTACATGTTATCGATTTAGTTTCGAAGTAGAAATACAATGTCGATGCATTGTTCACTTAATTGGTTTATGACTTTTGTTATACATTGATGAATCCTCTCCTCCTTTGTCACGTACTCTCAGCAATCTCGAAGTGAATGTTATTCTGGATGAAAGAAAACAAAATTCTAGTAGCACGAATTCGCCTCCTAACTCGTGCAACAGTTAAATCAAGGCAATAGTCTCGAGATTTAAGCCCTTTTGAGTGCCGTTGCGATTGCAACACTTCTAAGTTACCAAACCAACTATCCCCTTGGGCTAATTATAAAACATAATCAAAATTTTATTGTTAGTGAGAATGAAATTCTTCTGTTGTCTGTTGAGGTGTTCAGAGATGCTTTTCTTGAATAATAATTGAACCCTAATTTGTAAAATTTATATATATCAGTTGGAATATTGAAATTAATTTGTAGTTTTGGACAATGCAGAATGCGCATGCATAGAAGCATAGAAATTCAGATGCCACATGAGAAGCCATACACAAAACAAATTAGGTTACTTAGCAGGCCACGTTGCCAAGAGCCACACTACAAGAAAAATGAGCTTTGGGTACAAAATAAAGGGCACAATTGAGAATTTCGTATCAGTTTGACCACCAAAAAGCTTAAACAATTCCCATTCCATAGAGGGCACCATCTATTGTGCCCAATGTTAAAAAAAGCAGACACAAAACACTAATGGGCACGGAACTCGTGTCGAGTGGGATCACATGACAACTTTTTTATTGAAAATGGGCACAAAAAATATTTTGTGTCTATAAAAATTATTTGTCAAAGGCACTATATGTTCTCTCTCGTTTGTCTTTACCTCCACTAGCACACCAATAATTAAAATTTATAAAATTGTGGTAAATAATGGTATGAAACTGTTTATTACCATGCAATATTTTAGCCTCAAAATAAGTTAGCAATAATGTTGTTCAAATTTGTTTTTCCCGAAAGCTGAACCTCAGATCTCTCACTTACAAGTAAAGAAGAATACCACTACACCATAGTACTAAGCGGCATGTTTTAGATTTACAAAGGATCATGTCCAGGTGCAATGAATGTTTGTTAGATTCGTATCTTTTTGAACTGCTTTTTGGATTGTTATCTTCTTGCAGGTTTGTTTTTTATACTTGGTGATATGGTTTTTGGTTTTAAAGTCCTACCTGCAGTGACACATAACCAACAATTGTGCCCTTAGGGTTGGTCTCTGTGCAAAAGTTAGTTGGTCTTCAGATAGACAAATGAGTTAATAATTGTAGATTCCTTTTTATGACACTAATGATAGAAATTGTGTCCACTAAATATTAATAAATAATAAATCACTCTACTTCTCATTGGGTCTTCAAATAGAGAATATATTTTAATAATTATAAATTCCTCTTTTCTGACACAAATGTTAGAAATTGTGTCCAGTAAATATTAATAAATAATAAATACTCCATAGCAAAAGAATATGTTGGCACAATTATGGATTTGTGCCTTTATTCTACTATAAAACGTCCACACACTCCCTTACTAATTTGTATATGGAAATTAAGAAGGTTGCTTCATACACTTGTGTTTCTTTTGAATTTGAGCAAGTTCTACATCATTGAGAATGGCGGACATGCGACGTCGTGGAGTTAGAATTGGAATTGAATCTCCAGCATCACATTCGTATATTGCTTCCAACATTACAACAGAAAATTCCACAACGAATCCTCCAGTTCAACGTCCACGACAACCTGTTAATGCCGGGCGCACACCTCGTTCTTTTAATAATCAGTACATTCTTACTACTTTTGCTGATGGTCGCCTTGGCTACGCATTACCCTTCAATAACGGATGCGTACGCGCACCTCAAGGACGTGTATTGCCAACATGGGCAAACCCAGGTAGGACAGAACAATATCCTGTCAATTTGGTTTCTGCTGAAACAACAATTGAACAGTCTACCAGTTCTGTCGTTATTATTGAAGAACCACGCACTTATCAAGCACAAATTCGTCCTAGAGGTCTGTCTCTCCCACAGTTGAGCTCACGAAATATGCAGAATGTTACCGTTGAGGTTTTAACCAGCGATGACGATGACAATTAATATATTTTGTATTATGTTATATTTCACTGGTGTACTATGAAAATATAACTATCTTATGCTATGCTGGACTCCTCTTGGGTCCTTTTATCAACTTATGTAGTATTACAATATAATAATATTTTCTTTCTAATTGGCCCATGATATAGATACTCCCAACATTATATATTTTTTGGTTTATAATTATGTTTCCCGGTTCATACAAAAAAGAAAAAAACAAAAGAAAAAATTAATAAAAGAACAACGCAAGCCTTTTATCATGCTAAACACAATTAACCTTCGATAGAGCTTCAAAATTAAAACAAAATTGGACTATAACTAATAATGGCTTTGTGAAATCCCATCCTCGGAATTTCACTATTAATTACATATCTCGTTATTTAAATTCGTATTTCACGTTTACATTATTTTCATTAGTTAATTTTAATTCCATTGATTTTTGGAATTAAATCGAATAACTATCGGATTTGAATTTTCGTAATCAATCTTTAAAACTCGTTGACCTTTCAAGTTCACAATTGATGTTTTCAAATAGATCTCGAGACCACGAACGCACAGATGAAAATCATTTGCGAATCCGGATTATAACGGCATAGTTACAAACATTTGAAGTCGTTTCACTAAACTATGGATTTAAATGAATATAAACTCCCACCTTGTGGGAAATAGGCCATTCAGGCCAAAGGGAAGGAACCAATAAGTTATGCTATGCTGGACTCCACTTCGGTCCTTTTATCAACTTATGTCGTATTCCAATATAATAATGTTTTCTTTCTAATTAGCCCTTGTAGATTTACTCCTAGTATATATTTTTTTAGGTTATAATTATGTTTCTCGTCCACTTCATACCGCAGAATTCAGTGAATTCACAGCGTGGCAATGCAAAGGTTATGAGACATTACCAGTAAACTAAAAGATAGAAGAAATGAAAAAAGAAAATAAAAAAGGAAAAAAAATGCTTGCTTTCATACTTCCCCAACGCCCATTACTAGTAAACTAAAAGAAAAAAGAAACGAGAAACGAGAAACCAAAATAAAAAAGGGAAAAAAAAAAAGAAACTTGCTTTCATACTTCCCCAACATAAGGCTTCATACTTCTGCTTCACCAAATCGCACACCTGGGCAAAGGAATCATAACTATAAACACAAAAATATCTTTATCCAAATCCTCGTTTTCCTCCAAATCGCACATCTGGTGTGCCTTTCTTCAGGTAATTTCTGAACGGCCGGTGCCGGAATCGCACTGAACTCCTCGTTTTCCTCCAAATCGCACATCTGGTGTGGGTGTTCTTCAGGTTATTTCTGAACGGCCGGTGCCTAAATCGTACTCAAGTCCTCGTTTTCCTCCAATTTGCCCAGCTGGTGTGGCTTTCTTCAGGTATTTGATTTTTATATATGTTTTTTTTTGTGTTCTTATTTGGTGGCTGGCTTGGATAATCGAAAACCATGCGAGACAGATTGAATCGTTTTCTGGTACTCAATTGTTTTTTGTGTTCTTAATTGTTTCGACGATTTGCTGGTACTTAATTGTTTGGTGGAATTTTCTGTGGGGTCTGATATATAATAGGAATAAAACAAGAAGTAATCGAAAAATATGGGAGAGAGATTGAACCATTTTTTTCTACGATTTGGCTGGTACTCAATTTGTTTGGTGAAATTTTATTTATGGTCTTGAGGTAACATCAGGGACAAGGTTTAGGCATGCGACCCTTCCCTTAGGCTGCTTATTGATTGGAAGTTCACAATAGAAACTGTTTTGAAGCTAACAGACTTGCATGTTAAAAGGGGTGTAATGCATAAGTGTAAGTCATGAATGTCAGCTTATCATCCTTCCAATGTTGTATCAACTGTAATGGAGCCAGCATGAAAAAAGTAAATTAGTCACCAATATGTGCTCTTTTTTTTTACAGAACTGTGTAATTAGGAAATCTGAGATTGTAACAGAGAAACATGGAGTTTTTAGTTGCCTTTCCTACTAGATTTCTTTCGTAATTTATGTATACTCTGAATCAATTTGTTTGGTGCAATGAATACTTTGTAGTCTGATATATATATTATGAATAAAAGAACAAGTATAAGTCTTGGGCATCATATGTTTGTAGGATTTCAATAGCATGATCAATTAATTCCAAGCACTCCAGCTGTTCCTCTTTCTCTTCCTTTGCTGTAACTGACGAAAGCTTAGCACCAACTTATTCTCGGTCTTGGGCCTCTTCAGTTTACTCACTACGGTATGTCAATGGCTTCTTTCCTGGTCTTTGGGAGACAAAGGCATGACTAATATTTGTATTAGCTGCACTGGAAAGAATAGGGTTGTCCTTCTCATTTTCTTATAAATAGTCACATGACTAATGGGAGGATAAGGGCAAAGCTCTTATGAATGCAATTCCTCTATCTTTTATCATCTTGCATAAAATTCAAATGATAGAAATGCACTACATAATCCAGTTGCACATGTAACAACTCTCAATATGCCACCAAACAAATGATTTAATAATTAGAGCAAGAGATCAATGACAATCAAAACATTCTCCAAATTCACTTGACTAGCAATTATAGAATTTTAATACGATTTTTTCCATCTCATTAATCTAGCCACAAAACACAAAGAACATGCAATTCCTTTCATTTAAATCAAACATATCACAAGAAAACGTCGTTGTCGGGGTAAAATAGGTAGAATAATTTTACGCTTATCATAGCAAACTTCAAATGGAGTTCATTCAAATGAAACAAAATTCTATTCAAAGTAGCCGTTAATGAATAAGGCACTTTAATGTAGACCACATCTGCTTTTAGTTGGTTTGTGATATTTGGGATATTAAGTTGGATCTTTATGAAAGTTTTTGTTCCCTTTGAGAACTCCGAGCAGAGGAAGCATTGCAATGATTCTAGGGTAATCCAGACACAATGGCAAGCCTTGGTAGCTTATTGGGATAAAATTGAAAATAAGGTTTGTAAAACTTTTCAACACTATAGTTACTATACTTCATTAAACCGTAGTTGAAACAAAATATAAGGTTCGATAACATGAGTATTTTCCTTTGTGGTGTTCTGTATTTGTTGTGATCCAGCGGAGATGTGCAACAAATGTCAAGAATCGAAAGATGTTAAAGACGAGTCACACAACTAGGACAACAACTTTTGCTCAAATACGGAATGATTATGTGAGTGGATTCTTGTACCATATATTATAATTTGATGTTGCCATGAATACTTGTTTTACATAGTACCGAAGATAGTCACTATATCTTATTATTGATAAAGATGAACATAAAGTTACAGGAATAATGCTACAGATAGTGAACATATCTCATGATTAACTCATAATCTTAGTCTTGTTTTCATTCCTGTTATAAGTACATGGTTAAAACTTGACTTAGTTTTTGTGATTTGTTCCTCATTTTGTATCATAGGTTAGTTTAGGGATCGTAATGGGATATTTCTTAATTGTGCTTGCACCTGCCTCAAATTGATAATGCATTAACCAAAAAGTAATAATGTCCGAGTAATGGAGTAGTTTTGTCAAAAAGAAGATGTTCAGCAAAAAGAAGACGTTGTCAAAAAGAAAACTACAGTTATTTAGGTTAATGCTTGAACAAAATGAAATAGAAAACGAAAGTATTAAGTAGTCATCATGTCCCAATCCTATCAATGATAACTGGATTGATATGCATGCATATTTAATGTACGAGATCAATACAAACATCCAAATGTCTCAAAAACTATATCTCACATTTAATTTTAGTTCAAATGAGTATACATTTGACATAAACTAAAGTATTTTCTTTCTTCCAATTTTTCAGGAACAACGGTTTATTACCCTTATTGATGTTTGTGTTTATATATAGTGCACTATAGTTTTAGTCATTGTAACTGTGATTGTTTAATGATTGTGGTTGTTTTTGGGATTTTTTTTGTGTCTTAGGCTGAAGAACATGATGGAAATGAACCTGATCGTGTGACTTTTTTCAAAATGACACACACAAGAGGACCTAAGCAACTCCCAGTTGATGATGAATCTGCTAGAATGATGGTAATTTGTACATTTTCACTTGACCAAATATATTTCCAGCAACCTTTAATGAAATTTTATGCATTTACGAATGATTAAGGCTTTTTCAAACAGTTGGCGTTTGAAAATCTGGAAGTGGAGGTTCGTGAGCGTGGTGATGAGGTAATAACAGAGGTTCGTAATAAGATTTATGCAGAAGTGCTGGGCCCGGAGAAGCGAAATCAAGTGCGAGGCTTTGGCCTTGGAGTTGGTTGGGCAGATGTACCAGGAATTGTTACTGAACAGCGAGGTATTTCTAGGGAAGTGAAGTATCTTCGGGAAGCTTATGAAGCTCAGAAACAAGCTACTGCTGCTGCGGAAGAAAAAATGACTCGTATGATGCATGAGGCAAATGAGAAAGCGGAAAAGATGAAAAGAGAGCAAGAAGAAAGCATACAAAGGCTTAGGGCCGAACAAGAGGAGAATTTGAGGTTAGCAAAGGTGCAAATGGCTGAGCAATTGAAAGCCATGTTGGCACATGTAGGCATCAACATTGGTTCATTTGGAGTGGGTGCTCCACAAAGTACTTCAACTCAGAAGCAAGGGTGTGGAAGCTCACACGCTCAGATTTCAACGCGTTTCGAAGGTGGAAATGACAAGAATGTGCAGTGTGGACCTCCAATTTCTAGTGCTATGATGCATGAGGACTGCCAAAGTGAGAATACTGGTTAGTTGTCATCAAGCAGCCCTTGTAGATGTGTATTTTGTTTATATATTGCTAGTTTAACCATTAGTACGTTTGACTTGGGGATACAAGCTTGGATATGTTATATTTTGTTGTATATAGAGAATCCCGGGTATGTCTAGCATAGGATAACATGTATTTTTTGGTTTAACATTTGGATGGGTTGTATTGTTAGGTTGCATGAATCGGTCTTAGCCGAGAACATGGGTTATGTAATATATTAACTTCACTATTTTAGTGCTAATGTTGATTTATGTTTAGTTTGTAATGGATGATTTGTAAGTTTCTAAATTTAGGTGGAAATTAGGTTCTATGAGCAACCTGATGATTTCCATGTTTAAATAAAAATATCCAATTATGCCACAAATTTTTAATTGTGCTGGAGTTTTATTGTATTTATTAAAATATAATAGTGGCACAATTTTAAAGTTGTGCCCTTGCTTTAACATTTATACAGCAATCCAAGCCTTTAAAATAGCAATTGTGCCCATCTTACACTATACATTCAGTAGCCTTTATTAGAGGTAAGACACAATAAGGGTTGTATTTGTGCTTAGCTTTGGGCACAAAACATCATATTGTGTGCTATATGTAATGGTGACGCCCATAGAGGGCACATATACAAACTTAGTTGCTGCACTGTTGCTATTGGTCTATGAGCATAAATGTTGGTGCTTTTTAGCCTCAAAAGGCACATATAATTTTTTGTGTGCAGTGCTCATATTTTTTTGTAGTGCCAGTCGGCTCCTAATGATGGGAAGGTTTACAACTTAATTAAGGGTACATCTTAATATTATCTTATCCAAAAATTGTATAATTAATTAACATGCATGTTAGGCAATGTGCTAGGCATGAAGATTGGGAATACATACACGTACGACCACTACGCATATATTCCACATGTAACTACGTCACCAAGGAGATCGATCGAGCATCTAACTGCAGTGCAGATTCTGCGGGTAAAAAAAATGATTCGAAAGGAGAAAGAGAAAACCCTAGTTTCTAAAGGCTACAAGGGCATGTGATCGCAAGGGGAAGAAGATCTATAATCATGGGTACATATCTACTTTTGCATCTCGCGGTAATAATTTAACAAAATCTGTAAAAATAGATTACATGTAACATTGTATAATTGACATGAAACATCACATGCGGTAACATTGTACTTATGCTCCGTAAATTACTTTTTCAAAACAAAGGTAATTGTGCGACACGATGCTTGGAGTACTCGATTAACCAAATCTAGCAAGACTGTCTCTTCTCGCTAAAGCAGAAAAATTAGGTTGGATTCGGGTCGAGATGCGGACGATGCTTTTTTTTCACTTCAGATTTACTTGATGTGCTAGTCGAGATTAGAACCCACTACCCCGTTTGATTCAGCTTTTGTCATCCTTTAATTATCGGGGCTGTTCATTTGCTCCTTGTGAAAGAATAAACCCTAAACCTAATGCTAATCAGTGATATGCTAATGGAGTCCATTTAGCTGGGCCAGTAGGGTCGTTGAAAGTCGACCCTTTAGCTATCTCTCCCAGACAAGGATCCTCTTCCGATTCTTTTTGTGGGAATTCGGAAATCAATAAATTATGTTCATTTATTGTACATTGTGTTGTCAGTTTTTATTATGTATTATTTATATTTAATTTTAAATTAAAATTTTAAAATTATTTCTAACTGCATAATATACAATAAACAGACACGATTGATTTATCATCCGCATCCCCACAAAATAAATCAGGAGAGGATCCTATTCCATCTCTCCCTACCAACCCTAGTAGCTAGGGTTAAGGCATGCTATGCCACAATATTACGGAATCTGAATATACTTTTTTTACTGAGAGACAGAAAGGGCTCCAAGTTGGTCTGTTGGTGTTAAAAGAAAGAGAGAAAGAAAAGGCCCCGTGATTTAAGTTCAAATGAATGAGAATAATAATGAAAAGAATGAAGAGAAAATTTTGTGTGTTTACGAAATACATGCATTTAGAATAAAATTGAGGTTTTACTATAAATTAATTGATAATATAGAGTGTAATTTAACTTACTTATAAATTGACACACTTCGATCGAAATCAAGACGTCTAGAACAAGGCCTTTTGGGAGCTCACTGGCTTCGGATTTCATGGGAACTCCGAAGTTAAGCGAGTAACGCGCGAGAGTACTCCCATGATGGGTGACCCACTGGAAAGTTCTCGTGTGAGTTCCCAGAAACAAAACCGTGAGAGCGTGGTCGGGGCCCAAAGCAAACAATATCATGCTACGGTGGTGGAGCGGTCCCGGGATGTGGTGGACCCCGGGCGGGGATGTGACATAAATTCATGCAAAGTTCATCCTCTCATCAATGTAAAATTCATTCTCAACAAGCTCTCTCACGTGTGGCGAATTTACAAACTTAGCACGTGAACAACACAAACGAGGTGACGTGGAGCAAATGTGTCGGTTAGACTTCACAAGTGGGACAAATTGTCATGAAGAAAGTTAAAGCTTCACCATAAAACCATTTGATATTACGAGGAGTAATCAAACTTACTTGTAAGCCTATGCAAGTTCCATTTCTCATCAATGTGAGATTTATTATCAACACATGTCTCGTGGTGTTTCATTCTAATATTGTAATATAAGTAAGCGATATGATTAATTAATAATTTTCGTTTTTAAAATATATCAATAAAAAGCAAATAACATTATCATAATTTAAGTTAAATAGTAAAGCCACAACAATGTTCTGAGTATAGTGAAAACCATCTCGTGATAGAAACCGGGAGAAAATTCAAATTATACTGGCATACACCATAAATAGGATATATAGCCCTAATTTGAAGGAAATATATATGTTGGGACACTAAGTTTGGATTCATGTGAAATGTTTTTTTTTTTTTTCAATCGTTTTGGCACTATCCGGCAGTGTGCTGTTGCTTTCGCACTTATGTAGTTCTGTTGAGATTTATATATCCTTCTTTCTATTTGAAATTCAGAAAAATGAAGTTCTAGTTGCAAATGTTTAGTTTTAAGGGTCATAAAAAATGAGGCAGTATATGGATTATATCTTACAAAATAAGATTAATTATTAAATTTAAATGTATAGTATAAAGCCAACAGCTGAGCATTGTGTTTGGAATATTATCAATTTTAGTTTTTGCCTTTGCATAACATAGCAGTCTGCATCTGCAATAGCAGAGTCGGTACGTATTAGCACTAACGTATGGTGGAGCGATGTTAACTTTTTTTTTGGTAATCGCGATGTTAACTTTTGGAATGTAATTTGCTTAAATTAATCATGCCCCATTTGATGGCGTAGAAGGTGGGAACAGTAGAGAATAGAAATTCGGCTTAGACAACTAAACACACCCAATAAGAATATTGGCTTAAGAAATATGCATGCTTAGACTTATATTATATATCGGAAGCGGATATGTTATACTACTCTTTTTATTCAGATTTTGGCACACGTTTTATGGGGTCTATTTCATAATATATTTTAACGATTCGAATCGTTTTATTTTTTAAAATATCATTTATAGATCATCCTTCTGAAAAATTAGACGAATAAAAAATAATTAAGACATTCATTTGTAGTGTAAAAAATTAATGAATATGTTTTTACAAATAAACGCTAAATTTTTAATTCAACGGTCATATGATTTCAGATTTTGATGATTTATGGGAGACATGATCTTTGAGAGAAGACCTAAAAGATAGACGATTCAGACCTTTAAAATACATTATGAAGTTAGATCTACAAAACTTGTGTAAAAAATGTGGTGCCACGCATTCGTCCCTATATATAATATATGTATATATTTTTGTGTATTTTGTTAAGTCAATACTCAGGTAACACACACACATAAATATGCCAGATTTGTTTTAAGTACAAACAATATAAATGCTAGGATGGGGACTCAAACTCAGAACATCGAGTACAAGAATGCCTCTTTACATGAGAGTCGATATTTTATTTGTCAACTAAGTACGTTCACTCTTCAATGTCTTGATATATATCACGGGAATATTCTAATCATAAGGGACATGAAAGTAATACATGAAGGATCTACGTTATATGTTTTGTTTCTAGCTACGATCCAGCGAGGAGGATGTGCATGCATGTGACATTACCTGTCCTTTTCCGAATCCAACCAGAAACTCTTTGTAAATTAGTGAAATTCTGATGATGCGTACAATTTAATCGAAACTATGTATAATTAGAGGTTACAGAAAATTAGAAGGGATCTTTGCTCTGTTTGCTCCAAACCCATGCTTGATTTATTTGCACGAAAAGGTTTGTGACCCTTTTTGTGCTTAAGATTGGATCGAATTGGACAACATAAAATTCAAGATATGTTTCGGATTTTAGTAATTGATAAAGGATTAGAGACTTGTTTCTTATAATCTTACCTTTTTATATGAAGATTAAAAGCTTAAGCAATTAGCAATCCATTTTTAACATTCAAGTTTCTTTTTACTTTTTTAAACGTAACTTAAACATAGTGATTAGGATATACAATTCAATTCTAAGCACCGAATAAGTTAGAGAGACATATACCAGTTTAATGCAACAGACGACATAGTTGACCAAAAAAGCGTAGATCTTGAGACCAATACTAATATAATTGCCTTAACTTTAAAAAAACTGGACTAATACTGTTGTTATTTTAGGATATGTGAGCTCCAGTTTCATATGAATCCTAAGATAAATCTTATGGTAAACTAAGCTATTAACTTAAATGTGACATCCCACATCGTCCAAGGAGTGGATTATGTAAGCCTTATATGTATATTCTCATCTCTACCTAGCACGAGACCTTTTGGGAACTCATTGGCTTTGAGTTCCATCGGAACTCTGAAGTTAAGCGAGTTCGGGCGAGAGCCTTCTCAGGATGGATGACCCACTACGAAGTTTCTCATGAGTTTTCAAAAACAAAACTGTGAGAGCGTGGTCGGGGCCCAAAGCGGACAATATCGTGCTATGATGGAGTCGAGCCCCGGATGTGGTGGGGGCCTGGGCCAGGATGTGACAATTTTGGTATTAGAGCCAATCCTTGGCCGGAAGTGTGTCGACGAGGATGTCGGGCCCTTAAGGGGGGTGGATTGTGATATCCCACATCGCCCAAAGGAGTGGATCATGTAAGTCTTATATGTACATTCTCATCTTTACCTAGCACGAGGCATTTTGGAAACTCACTGACTTCGGGTTCCATCGAAACTCTGAAGTTAAGCGAGTTCGGGCGAGAGCATTCTCAGGATGGGTGACCCACTGGGAAGTTTCTCATGAGTTCCCATAAACAAAACCGTGAAGGCGTGGTCGGGGCCCAAAGCGGACAATATCATGTTACGGTGAAGTCGAACCCGGGATGTGGTGGGGGCCCAGATCGGGATGTGACATTAAATAATTCATGTTACACTGGAACACAATTCTTTCGCAAAATCATTAAATTAAAAAAAAAAATATTCCCGCGTGATACTTTCTGTCTTCTTCCCCAACTGTCTCTCTTCTCCATGCATATCCATGTCCTATCTCCACCTCTCTCTTGATTGTTCACTCCCCTTCTCTCCTCTTGCGTTTTTTTTTTCTTTTCGCATATGAGAAAAGGAGAGGGGTATGTTTCAAAAATTTTACTGTCGTCGTCGAAAAATTTCATATAAAAAAAGGTTCACGCGTTCAAGAATAAGGGAATCCCAATTTCCTAAACACACAATCTCAAAAAAAATTTGTGCTTTGTTACTAACTGAGTTTGAATATTATTGATAAAAGGTTGGATGAAATTGGATGTGTAAAGTTATTAGGGTTTTATGCAATTGGATTTGCTAGGTTTAGTTTAGATATTTGATGAGGGGATTAGGTTTTGCAGATGTAAGGGATTCAATATGACGTGAAACTTTCTTCTTCTTCTTTTGTTTTTTCTTTGTTTTATCAATTATTATTTTGTTTTCATATAAGAAAAATTATTTAAGTTGATAACTTAATTTACCACAAAATTAATCTGGAAATTCTTATGAAAAAATCTCACGGATCCTCAAAATATAGAATATTGGTGCCATTATTTAAGGGTGCAGCCTGTAACTTTAAATAGTTGGGCCATTATTTAAGAATATTGGTGCTGAATCCCGATTTATTTTGTCATTTTAAGTTGCTGTCGTTTGGACTTTTTATGTCCTAATAAATTCCAAACGATGAATAATGTTCCAAAATCTAATCAGATGCATGGTCCACTAGCTGTTGATTCTAAATACCTGTGGATTTTAAAATATCTCTATGTGAAGCTTTGTCTATTGCTCTTTAGCTAAGGAAAAATAAAAATTTGGAAACCTTGAAGCTTAAATAACTTGGAACTAGTTACACGTACTATCTTCAGAGATTATGTGATATATTATTAGTAAAAGATGATTTAGCTCAATAAATACGAGCTTTTGCACTTCTAGTTTATTGAGATATATGTATTTAATTTCATGTTATTCCATTTGTCAATTTAATTAGAAAAAATTTGACACTAAATCATCTTATTAGTCGAACAAAAATGGGTGAGTAAAAGGCATCATTAGCCACATATATAAATAATTACAAATTAAAAGAACTCATACTAGTCATCACTAACATTAGTTGTACTTATACATAATGAGTTGGGTGAAAAACCTATTAGTGACTAATAAATATCAGCGGACTAATGGCATCGTTAAGAACTTTTATATTCATTTTACAAAATCTCCATGACGAATACTTGATGAGCATCTATATATGCAAACAAGTGTGTGTGTGTGTGTGCAATATATATATATATATATATGTGGGGACAAAGGAAGGAGATAGATAAGATCATAAGAAGTAGCCAACTAGCTAGCTTGGGACAGGAGATGGAGAGATCAACGATCGAACTAAAATGTAAGTGGATATATAGGATATTGGACGCCTGTGCATGGACTGCACGGTGTGGTGTGTGGTCCATGCATGCATGTTGTGCATGCAAGGGGCAGTAGCGGCCTTATTGTTTGGCTGAGAGGTGAGGCAGACCCCATCTGAGAGAGAACCATTGTCCTTGGATGACAACTTGGGATTGCTCGGCGGCCCTTCACATGGGCTGGCAGGCCAAAATATAGACCAAGACCATCGACTTTTCTTCCAATCAATTTATCCATCCATCGCATGTCGTTTCTTCCGTTCCATGTGTTTTGTGTTTTCCTTTTTACAGATGACAATCTCACATGCAGCTTGTATTTTATACGAACTAGAATGATAGGCCAAGTCGATCGAACAGTTTATATGGACCATATATGTTTATTTTCTTGTTTGGCTTGATTGGTATTTAGGAATTAGGAGGCATCAGATCATACCGGGCAATGCTTCCCCACAAAAACATTCTCCACTTCGTTGCTGCTCCTGACTCTCCTTCATTCTCCAATCACGAACATAGTACCGCTTTCATGCGTGTCACAATATATACACATACATATACATACACACATACATACATACATATAAGGGAAGGGTTTATAACCACATCAAGTAGAAATGTGGAAATGCGGTAGAAGTTTATGCCAGGTTTGTTCCCTGATCTAGATGTTCAAAGCACAGAATTGATAAAAACATCAATGATTTTCTAGTTGAAAGCTTTGAGATCGGATATGTGCCATTTGACTGTGGCCAGGAATGAGCCGAAATGCTTTTAGCCTTTTCGGGAGGATTAGTCCTACCATTCTCAATTTGGGATACCTCATATAGTATAAGACATTGTGAAGCATAGTATAGGACGAAAATAAGTCATTGTGAAGCATATTATAGGACAAATAATTGATTTATTTTAATTTTATGCAAAACAAATGACTTAGCTGAATCAATAATAACACACTTGGGAGTTTGATTTCAAATGTTAGCTAAATTTATACAATTGATCAAATAATTGTGCCATACTAAAATTAGGACTTCACGTGAGCGAAAGCTGTACATGGAACGTCCACTATTGACTTAAAAGACTTGAGGGTCTTGCCTCCCAATGATTAGGAATCGGAACAATATGTTAATAATTCCACATGGAGGATGAAACACAAGGACAACAATCATCCACTGATTTTGGCTGCATATCTAACATCATTTTTTAAAAATATGTCAAAATGTTCAAATCAATACTAACGTTCAAAAAACATAACAACAATGCTTTACAGGTTTAATCTAATATGATGACATGGATTTCTACCCCTCACTCTTACTGCCAAAATTGATAGCAGCTTCAAAATTTTTTTTTAATTGAGTATTAAATGCATTTTATTATTATTATTATAATAAATAAATAATAAAATAATAGTTCAATTTGACATGTCGGATGAAGAACAAAACTTTAAAAGATGTCAAAGTGCCACATAGGCTATCAAATTTAAATTTTATGCTTGAATTGACATCTCATTTGGAAATATTCTAATTTAGCGAATGTTTGTAATTAATTATTATTTTTTTTGGAAAAAAAATCAGTTGGACTGCGAAGACTTGTTGGACTTGTTCCGAATGCCATGGAGTTAAAAGCCTATAGGTACTGCCCATACGAAAAATGGGGCTTCTCACTGTGCGAAGGGTCCAAAATATGGGCTACGCTTCTTAACTATCTGAATGCGTGTGTAGCTGTATAGCCCAGCCTACAATGAACTTAAGACAAAAACGCATATCACCTTTGCTCTCGAGATTATTTGTTTGAATCACCTTTGCGCTCGAGATTATGATAAGTTCAAAATTCTTATAACTCGTTTGGATGTGTTTTTAAAATAACGTTTTTGATGAAAATACTTTTGAAACCAATCTTTAGTAAAAAAATCAAAGTGAGTTCTGAAAAAACGCTTTAAGTGTTTTCTGCAAAAAACAGATATGTGGTGCTCCTTCCAAAGAGCACTTAAAGTGCTCTTAGAACTCAAAATAAATTTCACCAAAAGTACTTTTAGTCATTTTAAAAGTACATCTAAACGAGTCTTTATTCAGCACAACATTTTGCAAAGAGCTTATAGCTAAAGTGACCTAGAGCGTTGGCCTTTACACTCGAAATGACGTGTTTGAATCACTTCACCCCCAATATCTCTTGTAGAAACTATAAAGAAATTATAAATAGCTCACCAAAAGGATAATTTGGCACTATTATATAGTGAAAAAAATAAAACAAGGGGAAGTGCCCAAAATCTTTTGACAGTGTCAATAACAATTTATTTTGTTATTTATCAATGAAGAGAGATTACAACCGCACATAATTCTCTCGGCACGTTGAAACTATTATTGTTGAGTTGTATCTATCAAATACGTACTTGCAACGTCGTTAAGGAAACGTTTACTTATTTTGAATGAGTATTGAGATAAATTCGATTATGACTTCCCTTGCATTTACAATCACATACATAGAAAAAGCAGGTACATTTCCACGTTGTAATCTAATCTTATACTTAAAAAAAAAAAAAAAGGGTAAATTACATTTTGCACCCTCAAGTTTGGGTGCAATTACAACTTCTTACAACATCTTTAAAACATTTCAACTTCATACCTTTGCTATTATTTCATTTCAATTCCGTACAACCGTCTCAATTTCAGTTAAATTTTCCGTTATCTACTTACGTGGATCTCACGGGCCCATTATACTTGTGCCACGTGGATTAAAAATTAATAAAATAATTTTTAATTATAGAAAGTGGCCACTTTCTCATTCTCCAGCCCACCATTTCCTTACTCTCTCTTATTCTCTTGGCATCCGCCCACCCCTTACTATCCTCTATTTTCTTTTCTAGGAGCCACTCGACTCCCTCGCTTCCCTTGACCAGCTCTGCCTCTTAGAGTTTGCACCAGCATGGTGGTGTTTTGTCTTTCTTTTTCCTCTCCTTCTATTTGCGTTGCTCCCATCTCAGAGTCTCCACCTTGCTAACATTAAGCACTAAAACAAAAACTCCATTGCAACCCACCCATCTGCAAACACAAAACAACCAAAAATGTTGGAAAATCTATGAATTTCAAAGAATTGAAGCAAAGATTGAAAAGTGGTTCAAATCACAAAAATCCATCGCGACTTACCAAACTGTAAGAACTCAGATCCGCACCACCCAAGGAAAACCCACAGCTTATGCAAGAACCCAGAAGACGGGACAAACTCGACTGTGTTCAACCACTATAGAACAAAAAACCGGATCTAGAAAGGGAGGCTTCGACAAGGGATCTGATCGAGATTTGTTATTCTCTTTAAGGCGGCTCCGAATTTCCTATGGGTTCGCTTCGATTTACCTTACAAGCCGACGAGGAAGAGTCCGCTGCGAATAGGCTGGATGGCGGGGGAGCGACCATTGCTAGAGTATTGAAGGAGCTTCGAAATCGGTGTCACTGACTGTAACACCATTGTTGGAAGTCACAGACAGATAGAGAAAAAGTGGGGTAGGGGTTAAGTTAGAGAGAGAAGGAGAAGTGTGTGGCAACGGGGAGGGAGATAGAGGTGTGGCTGGATGAAGGATTATGGCTAGGGTTGAATGGAGATGGGTTGACGGAAAGGTTGAAGATGAGTGTAGAAATAAGGGGTGGACCCATTATTATTTGAAAACAAATTATATTTTAATTTATTTTCCTTTTTATATTAACATTTATAAATAAAATTACTTTTTTATTAATTTTTAATCCCCGTGGCACAAGTATAATGGGCCTCGTGAGATCCACGTAAGCAGATAACGGAAAAATTAACAGAAATTGAGACAGTTGTACGGAATTGAAATGAAATAATAGCAAAAGTATAAAATTGAAATGTTTTAAAGATGTTATAAGAAGTTGTAATTTCACCCAAACTTAAGGGTGCAAAATGTAATTTACCCTAAAAAAAATCATCGATTAGATTCATTAAAAAACAGTTGATCCGTATACTCATTCTAATATTGACTTCTTGATTCCAAATAAAATAAGCATATAGAAAAATGGGTGCACATTGAGCTTAGTTTTATACTCCTTGTGATTGATGAACAAAAAAAAAATTAATGCAAGAAGAAAGCAACTACTTGCAAAATAGTCACACTAGATCCAATTCCAGAGGATGGTGAGAGTGTTCCAAGGGATTCAAAGTCTATTGGGCCTCTTGGTCAATCCATGACTTTGTTATTGGGCTTTATCCAATTGCCCATTTTGGGCCTCCTTTTCAGGGTCAGATTTGGACCAAGACAGCAAGTCTTACTTCACACGCCAATAGTCAACTACATAGTTGAGTTCAGCTTGGATCCTAGGACGGTAGGACCCTGTTTGGATGCCATAGCTTCTGCTTAAAACCAAGGCATCACAACTTAAAGCCAGGTTTCTAAGTCAGAGCTCAGCCAGCCCATCTCAGTTTTCAAAAATCAAATTGCAGCCACGTCATTATCTATCTTTTTTTCTTCATCTACATCAATATATATTTCAATACCAAAGATATCTCCCATAGATTAAGTAGCAGCTCGAAAGGTTAATCAATTCGGAAATATTTGAATCTACGCTTATTTTCTACTCCCAAAAGCATTTCATCATTTATTGCATCCCACTTTAAACTAATTTAAATTGAGAACTACCTCTACTCTTACTAGTACATGTGGTAAAAAGCCCTTAAGGTAATGTCATCACTTAGCTAAAATACTATGAGAAGGAGAATCCGTTAAATTTAAACATGGTCAAATGGCAAAAATAAGTCCACATTTCTTCCATAGCGAGAATTTTAATTGATTGTCACTTTTAGAACACAATCAAATAAAAGTCAACAAAAGACGATAAAACAACTTGATAAGCGTGTAAGCGCATGCAAAGAGACTAGTTATTTAGTGATTTCCAACACGTATAATAAAAACAAACAATTTCAAGTCAAAGCCAAAAAAAAAGAAAAAAAAAAGAAAAAGAAAAAGAAGAGAACCCAAATATGACAAACAAATAAAAGCCAACAAAAGACGATAAAATCACTTGATTCGTGCTTAAGCGCGTGCTTAGAGACTAGTCATTGAGAAATTCCCATCACGAATAACAAAAACGGACAATTTCAAGGATAAGCCAAAAAAAAAAAAAATATTATGAAAAATTGATTACAAAGCTATATTACATTATTAGTCTCACAACCAATTTGTTAGACGCAATATCATCATCAAAAATCATGATCTAGAAAAAACCCACTTCCATTTGCTACAACCACTCACACACTTACACCAAACCAGCAGCACCCATAAATCAAAATCTATCAAAAAAATAAAAAAAAATCTACGGCCTTTGCCCAAACCCTAAATCCCCAAAAAGCAAAGCATGCCCAAAATCAATTCAAAATCCCTTTGACGCATTTACCCCCCAACACCTCCACTCAATCACCCAAATTGCCACTACTCCCTTGTGATTAATCCATGCTTTGAGTAGTTAATCACCTCCTAATCAATACCAAATCCCTAATTTTTCATGACGTGGAAGAGAGGACCGCCTACAGCCGGTAAAACCATCCCTAATGTGACCGGAAAATTAACCCCAATTTTTTCCTAGTCTCTGTAGGAGGAGGGTGGCGTTTATATTTATATCCCTAATATTATATAAACCACATTTTCTTAAACTCGTCTTCTCTTCCCCTCTCTCTATTTTCTCTGTTTTTTTCTGTTTGTTTCTCGAGAAAGATAGAAAAGAAAAAAAAACGTAAGGGGAGAAGTTTTATAATTTGGCTTCGTCTTCTCTCGCTGCGCCTTCAGAGAATCACAACAATCTCCGCAGCGAAACGTTTCGTCTGCGTTTTTTGTTCGGAGTTGGAAGAAAAGCTCGTTGTGGAGGAAGACTTCGGCTGTTTGACGACTCGACGATCTCTTCGTAATATTCGTTTCCTGATTTTCTCCGGAATATTTGAGAAAATTTTCTCTGAGCATTGCTTTACCTTCAAGTAAATGTTAATTACTGTTTGGTTTTGTTTTGTGGTTAGGATTTCGGCGTCGGAGAGGTGATCTGCTCGGAGCTTCGGGATTGGAATTGTGGTGCTTGTATGTAGCTTTTCGTCGAGTTTTGCGTTTGAATTTTTGGTTTTTGGTTTTAGATCTGCTTTGTGCTTGTTGCTTGTGTTTGAATGAGGGAGTTAGTGTTGAATCGCAGTTTGAAGCATGATTTGTGGCTGAGGAGAGGAAGAGTTGGCGGCGGCGGTGACGACGACGGAGATGAAGAGGTCCAGAGACGACGTTTTTATGAGCTCGCAACTCAAGCGGCCCATGGTTTCCGCTCGAGGAGAGCCGTAAGTCCTTCTTCTCCTTGTATTCTCTTCTCATTATTGTTTTAATTTTTGTTCTTGTATTAATTATTAATTCTCGTGTTTGATTATCCTAGAACATGCTTTTTAATTATGAGATTAAGTTGATTATTGGTCGAATTTGGTGAGTCCGTGCTTGTTGATTTACTGCGTGTGCTTTCAATTTTAAAATTAAATGTTAATTTATCAGTTTGAGGCTACGAAATTGACCGGTTAAGCGTGACTTACCCAGAAAGATCAGTTTTTTGTTAGGTTTTTAGGCCAATTATCTCTGAAAGTTTCAATCTTCCTCGGGTGTGGACTGAGGAGAAACTTAAATTTTAACTTATTACCCTGGTCATGTATGCGGATTTTCTTATCTTTTCTTTAATGAAAAACAAAATTTAAGATGATGTTTAATTTTACTTGAAAAAAGTTGTTTTCTGGCGATTGATCTACTGGAATAGTTCGGAATTTTGTACATTAACTAATTTGTAAGTTTGTTTTTGTGCAATGAAGTTCTGGGCAACCCCAGATGATGGCAGCAGCAGCAGCAGCTTCCCAAAAACTAACAACAAATGATGCCTTAGCGTATCTAAAAGCGGTGAAGGATATATTTCAAGACAAGAACAGGGGAAAATACGAAGAATTTCTTGAAGTCATGAAAGACTTCAAGGCCACAAGGTTCGATCATGTTATATGCTATACTAAAATCCATACATTTAATTTACATGGTAATTTGCTTATTTAAGCTTGTGTTTACTTGAGTTTTTGTGTGTTGTGTTGTTTGTAGAATTGACACTGCAGGTGTGATAGAGAGGGTGAAGGATTTATTTAAAGGGCATCGAGAGCTAATATTAGGTTTCAATACCTTCTTGCCAAAGGGATATGAAATAACCCTCCCACTTGATGAAGACCAACAACCTCCTCAAAAGAAGCCTGTTGAATTTGAAGAAGCAATCAATTTCGTGAACAAAATTAAGGTCGGAGCATCACTTCGTAGCTTAGTCTGGTGTTACTGGTTACTTTAAAGTTTAGTAACCTAATGAATTCTCTATCTGCAGACACGATTTCAAGGCGACGACCATGTTTATAAATCTTTTTTAGACATTCTGAATATGTACAGAAAGGAAAACAAGTCCATCCAAGAGGTTTACCAGGAGGTGTGTTGATGCATCTTTTGCGTACCTTATTCCTTAATCTGATGCTGTTCGTTTATTTCATGTTCTAAAAAGTTCACTTTGAACTTCTGCAGGTTGCTGCACTTTTCCAAGACCACTCAGACTTGCTTGTGGAGTTTACTCACTTTTTACCTGATACTACAGGAACAGCCTCTATTCATCCACCTCATAGAAACTCGATGCTCCATGATAGGAGCTCTGCGATGCCTACTATGCGGCAAATGCATGTGGACAAGGTTTTTTTTTTTCCATTCTCACTCTCTCACCCTTGTATTACTTATTTTTCATTCTGATGTCTCATTGTTGTTGATGCTAACATCTGGTTCATTGTTGCCAGAAAGAAAGGACCATGGGTTCTTATGCTGACCATGATCTCAGTGTTGACCGTCCTGATCCTGACCATGATAAAGCTCTAATGAAAGTGGACAAAGATCAAAGGAGGCGTGGCGAGAAGGAGAAGGAGAGGAGAGAAGACAGAGAAAGAAGAGAACGGGATGATAGGGATTTTGACCATGATGGCAGTAGAGACCTCAGTATGCAGCGTTTTTCCCACAAACGGAAATCTGCTCGTAGGATTGAGGACACTGAACAATTGCAGCCAGGTGGGCAAGGCCTTGAAAATTTTGCAGCAAATCTCATTTCATCCTCTTATGATGATAAAAATTCTGCAAAGAGTGAGAATTATATGATATTTTTGAACTAATTTACATAACCATTGATGAAAGTTGGTTTTCATCTGGTAATTAATAAATTAATACATTCTAGCAATCTATCTATTGACAAATTTGACTTGTTCCCATGTGCGTTTGTGTGTGCGTTATTTGGGGGTTGGGGGGGGGGGGGGGGGTTAAGTAAAGACTGTCACACCTTGGACAGTTCAGTACTGTTGCATATACATAAGTTAAGATTTTTGTCAGTATCAACTATATGATCAGTTGTTTGTGCACTTTTATTCTTTGATGAGCACTTTATTTGCCTGTTTGTTCTTCCTCCAGCAGCTTCTTTTACTCATTGTATGTCATCGCAGGTATGTACGGCCAGGAGTTTGCTTTCTGCGAGAAAGTGAAGGAGAAATTACAAAATCCTGAAGATTACCAGGAATTTTTGAAGTGCCTTCATATTTATAGCAAGGAAATTATTACACGCTCTGAATTGCAGTCTTTGGTAAGTTGTATACTTGTAATACTGATATAAACTGTTATAATTTATTTACCTGTTAAAAGGAAATTTACAGAACACAATCTCTAATTTCGCCTTGTGTAGGTGGCTGATTTAATTGGAAGATATCCAGAACTTATGGATGGGTTCGATGATTTTTTGGCATGTTGTGAGAAGAAAGGTTTGTTCTAGTCTATTCTTTTACCTGCACTATATATGTGTGATTAACACTATCTAATTGAGTCCTGTCCTGCAGATGGGTTCCTTGCCGGTGTCATGAGTAAAAGTACGTAACATGATTTGTTCCCTTTTTTTGTTCCATATAAGCTAGATCCTCCTCTTAGTTTATCAAAAGACTTCGGGCACTGGCATGGTCTTGAACAGAACCATTTTTTTCCCCTTTTTTTTTATTAATTTGATCTGAGGGTTAATTTGTAGTTTTTTTTAATAAATATTTTGTACTTTGTCAATAGACTTGCAAACCAACTCTTAATTCTTAATTCATCACAGAATCCTTGTGGAATGAAGGACATATACCAAGATCAGTGAAGGTAGAAGATAGGGATAGGGATAGAGATCGTGAAAGGGATGATGGGGTTAAAGATAGAGAGCATGAATCTCGAGAAAGAGATAGACTTGATAAAAATGGTGCCTTTGGAAATAAAGAAGTTGGAGGCCAGAAGAGTTTATTTACCAGCAAGGATAAATATTTGGCAAAACCCATTAACGAGCTTGACCTCTCCAACTGTGAGCGCTGCACTCCGAGTTATCGTCTCCTGCCAAAGAACGTATGTGGTGCTTTCAGAGACAGTTATCTATTTTTCCTTTTTAAGGAGGTATTGATGCTTTTACTGATATTTCTATTTGTCTTTTCATGTCATGCAGTATCCAATACCTTCTGCTAGCCAAAGAACAGAGCTTGGTTCTGAAGTATTAAATGATCACTGGGTATCCGTTACTTCTGGAAGTGAGGATTATTCTTTTAAACACATGCGCAAAAACCAGTATGAAGAAAGCCTGTTTCGGTGTGAGGATGACAGGTTGGTCAAAGATTTTTCAATATCAACCATTTTTTTCCCATTATTTATTTGTTTTCTAGCAACATTAACTCAAGGTGGTTGTTCCCTACCCACCTCCCTCAAAATTGTATTTATTGTTGTAGGTGATTAGGGTTCATGTTGCCATTTTTGCACTTTGGTAATGCTTATTTATAAACAGGGGAACCTCTGTTTTTGGTTTTTGGCATCTGTCTTTCGAGAGGGAAAGATTTGTGTCATGCTGTTTATTTCTACCTTTTGCCCTTTGTTGCGCCACCAAATTACCAATTGCTTGTAAAGATTTCCAGCTATTGGCTGAATTGACTTTGTTACTGGGTAATTCATCTTCTTATATTTCTTAGGTTTGAGCTGGATATGTTGTTGGAGTCCGTGAACGTAACAACCAAGCGTGTGGAAGAGCTACTAGAAAAGATCAACAACAATACGATTAAGATGGACAGTCCAATTCGTATTGAAGAACACTTCACAGGTTATTATTTTAATGACTGAATTGAAGATAGCTGCTTATGTAATATAACCTCAGTTGTTGATTTTCTTTTTCATGGGGATATATTTTTGACAGAACTTTTCCCTTGTCTCTTCTTTTCTAGCTTTGAACCTAAGGTGCATTGAGCGATTATATGGTGACCATGGGCTTGATGTGATGGATGTGTTGAGGAAAAATGCTCCACTAGCTTTGCCTGTCATATTGACCCGTTTGAAGCAAAAGCAAGAAGAGTGGGCAAGGTGTCGTTCAGATTTTAATAAAGTTTGGGCTGATATATATGCCAAGAACTATCACAAGTCACTTGATCATCGTAGCTTCTACTTTAAGCAACAAGACACCAAGAGCTTAAGCACAAAAGGTAATTTAAAAATTGCATCTTCTTTTTCCTTATTTTCTTTGACTGAGAGTTTTTAGTTTTACAAATTAATAATGGCAGCAAGCTTTCTCTTCCATTTTAGTTTAGAATATTGAGATTCCGTATTCTTCCTTTCTTTTGCATTTGCTCTTTCCGCTTATGGATTTTATTGCTCGTTTCTTCTTTCCTCTCATTGATGGGAACAAACTTTTGCAGCCTTGTTGGCAGAGATTAAAGAGATTAGTGAGAAGAAGCGGAAGGAAGATGATGTTCTTCTTGCTATTGCTGCTGGAAATAGACGACCGATTATTCCTAATTTGGAATTTGAGTACCCTGACCCAGAAATCCATGAAGATCTGTATCAACTCGTCAAATATTCTTGTGGAGAAGTTTGCACTACCGAACAATTGGATAAAGTTATGAAGATATGGACAACTTTTCTTGAACCAATACTTGGTGTTCCTACACGGCCTCAAGGTGCAGAGGATACTGAAGATGTTGTGAAAGCAAAAAATCTTACCGTAAAGAGTGGTTCTGCAAGTCCGGGAGAGAGTGATGGTAGTCCTGATGCTGATGCTACTTTGACGAATTCCAAACAATTAAATTCATCAAGAAATGGTGATGAAAGCATTCAACCTGAACAGTCAAGTTCTTGCAGGACTTGGACAGTAAATGGGGCTAATGGGGTCAAAGAAGAAAGTTCGCTTGACATTGATCGTGCTGCATGTAAAGGTGATACTTTCTGCAATACCTCTCAACAAGGTAAAGTGCAGAGTAATACATCTACAGCTGATGAAACGTCTGGGGCTAGCAAACTAGACATTTTCAATGAACGATTAGTGAATTCTAATGCATCACTTGCCACTGGGTTGGAGCAAAGTAATGGAAGAACTAATTTAGAACACTCATCAGGTTTGTAGAACGTTCAAAACTACTGAGTTTTTTTTCGTACTAATTGGACGTATTGCTTTGTTATTTATTTATTTCATAATCTTCTTTCTGAAATTGCAACTAGATTTCTGAAATCCTTTTTTTTGTTGGTTACTAGGGCATAGTCCTACTCCGTCCAGACCTGGTAATGGCACTGTTGATGTTGGGCTGGAGTTACCTTCATCAGAGGTATGGCTGGTCCAGTGGTAAAACTTTGATGTTTTGAGAACCCTGGTTGATATTGGCAGTATGGGTTGTTGGTACATATTTGATGAAACTAATTTTGGTTAGTAGTTTGAATACTTATGGTGAAAGGGTAGTGAAAAAAATAGCAATCTTTGCACATGTTGAACAGTTAAGGTTAGATGGGAACAAATAGAGTTTCCTGTTGTGTGTGTGTAATATTAATCTTGTAGAGGTTTTTGCACTGAATTTTGGAAACTGTGTTTGGTGAGTTATTCTTATCATGAGTGTCTTTGGTAAAAGCTGAAAGATATGTAGTAACAAATGAAACAAAAGGTATGACACTTACAGCTATATTTAGAGTTTATATAAATTTCCAACCACATGGCAGTTTGCAACCTTGTACGTTGATTATGTTGAGATGATAAACTTGATATGGCATGTAACTATCTTAAATGTATGGGTTAGATACATTGTAATCAGCTATTAGATAAATCTTGTGGATAAACATGCCATGGTATGTAGTCTGCTTGTATGTAGTAAGATATGTTCTAATATCAACTTTTGATAAGTCAATTCAGTGATTGTATTTACTACTCATCAAATTGTGCTATAGCTGACAAACTGTATGCTAGTGGTCTTTGTGGTGGGTACTGGATATTATTTCTATATTGTCACGGTAAATATGTGCTGAAGATATTTGTGTTCCTATTGATGTCATAGGTTGGTGATTCTACAAGACCAGGTATTTCCTCAAATGGAGCAATAGCAGAAGGCGCCAAGGGTCTCAGATATCTTGAAGAGTCTGCTAGGCACTTCAAGATTGAAAGAGAAGAAGGCGAAATATCTCCAAATGGAGATTTTGAGGAGGATAATTTTGCAAACTATAGAGAAGCTGGTTCAGAGGCCGTTCAAAAATCAAAGCATGGTACTATCAGCAGGCAATATCAAGCCAGACATGGGGAAGGAGAAATATGTGCTGGAGAGACAGGTGGAGAAAATGAAGCTGATGCCGATGATGAAGGTGAGGAAAGTGCTCCGAGGTCATCGGAGGATAGTGAGAATGCCTCTGAGAATGGTGATGTTTCTGGAAGCGAGTCTGGTGATGGGGAGGAATGTTCTCGTGAAGAGCGTGAGGAAGATGGGGACAATGATGAGCACGATACTAAGGCTGAGAGTGAAGGTGAAGCTGAAGGGATGGCTGATGCCCATGATGTTGAAGGAGATGGAATATCTTTGCCTCTTTCAGAACGTTTTCTCCTGACCGTGAAGCCTCTTGCAAAGTATGTTCCTTCAGCTTTACATGACAAGGAGAAGAAGGACTCTCGGATATTTTACGGAAATGATTCTTTCTATGTGCTATTCAGGCTTCACCAAGTAAGGTTAATTATTAAGACACGTACACACAAGTGTACGTGTGTATTGGTGCACAAGGACTTAAACTTAAGTACTTGTAGTTCAGCCATTAGATCATATATGGATTAGTGGGTCGTACTCGTATATATCTCAACTGTCCATATCTAATCTAATGGATTATATGCAAGTACTTTGGTCAATTTTTTTTTTTCTCTTTGAATTTAGTAGATGGTGATGTTGATATACGTGTATCCCAACTGTTTCACTTATTTGATAGACGTTATATGAGAGAATACAATCAGCAAAGATTAACTCATCATCTGCTGAGAGGAAGTGGCGGGCTGCTTCAAATGATTCGAGCCCTTCAGATTCTTATGCTAGGTGGTTTTTCTTTGGTCTCCTTGTTTGTTCACAACTAAGTGTATATATTTCCTAACTCCTTATTTTATGGTACAGATTCATGAGTGCACTTTACAATTTACTTGACGGTTCTTCTGACAATACAAAATTTGAGGATGATTGTCGAGCCATCATTGGGACACAATCATATCTTCTATTCACATTAGACAAGCTGATCTACAAACTCGTTAAGCAGGTTGGATGGCCATACATTTTCTTCTTTCTTCAAGTTTCTTTCCCATCTCCCTTTTTTTGACCCCAGAAGTTTTGCTTCATTTCCTATTTTTTCAGCTCCAAACTGTTGCCAGTGATGAGATGGACAACAAACTTTTCCAGCTTTATGCATTTGAAAAATCAAGAAAACTGGGAAGATTTGTTGATGTGGTTTATCACGAAAATGCTCGTGTTCTTCTTTATGATGAGAACATTTATCGCATCGAATGTGTATGTCTCTTATGTTACATTCTAAGTTGTAATACTATCTACACTAATGCAATTTCAACTCTAAATCTATAATCACTATTTTCTTCGTTGCAGGCATCCTCCCCAACCCGGGTGTCTGTTCAGCTTATGGATTTTGGGCATGATAAGCCTGAAATGAC
The DNA here is from genome assembly GCF_963583255.1 of Pyrus communis. Lineage (NCBI taxonomy): Eukaryota > Viridiplantae > Streptophyta > Magnoliopsida > Rosales > Rosaceae > Pyrus > Pyrus communis. The sequence goes on along the minus strand of NC_084808.1, from coordinate 25,047,413 downwards.
TGCTGTTTCCATGGACCCTAATTTTTCCGCATATCTGCATAATGAATTCCTGTCAGTTCTTCCTGACAAAAAAGAGAAGTCTGGGATCTTCTTGAAGAGGTAAGTTTGTTATAGTTGGCAGTACAGAGTTTTTGAAGTTGAGTTGTCATGACTATTAATGCCTTACTTTTTTTTTAATTTTTTTTCCCAGGAACAAACACAAGTATAGTAGTGATGAATTGTCTGCAATCTGTGAGGCCATGGAAGGGCTAAAAGTCGCCAATGGTCTGGAGTGTAAGATTGCTTGCCATTCATCCAAGGTACTATATTCACTCTTCTGCCTATATGTTAGCTAGTTATTATTTTCGTGCATTACGACGATAAGTTTTGCATTAAATTGAGCCAGTCTGTGGATTTCCTTTCTATGATTAGGTCTTCTTTTCTGGCCTTTCTGCATCTGTTAATCAATTAAACTTTTGTGTGTTAGGTCTCGTACGTCTTAGATACAGAAGACTTTCTGTTTCGGACAAAGAAGAAAAGGAAAAGTTTGCACCAGAACAGTTCATGCCTTAACCCGGCTAGGTTTCCTAACGGTTCTAGTAGAGTAGAACGATTTCAGCGGTTGCTTTCGAGCTCATGATATGTCATCTTTTGACCATCAAGTAAATATGGTATGTGCTTCGTTTCTGAATACCGGTGTCTGACACTTCTATCGTTTAAGTAGTGTTTTTTAGTTAATATAATTGAGAAAACCCTCAAACTATGTGTGATGCTGTTTACATCTGTTTCTCCAGTAGCATTTTGCAAGCATTACATACCGTGGCACTGGAAACTCGAAAAATTTGAGGCGCTGTGAGCGAAAAAGCTTTTGGTGGAATTACCTGTGTATTCTCATACATCCGTCTCTCCAACCTAATAAAGAATTTGAGGAGAGGGGGAGGGGGATGCGGATCTTTAAGCCGCATTCATGTAAATAGAGGTAATTTGTGTTGTAAACTTGAGATGCATGTTCATTTTATTCATCAATTTTTTTTTGTTAATCTTTTTTAATGTCGTATCGGAAGCTCTAATTAATTTTACGGTGGATACTTATATGCGTCGGTCATTAAAATTGCCGGACTGATTTGGCCGGGAGACCAGCCAGCCCGGTTCTCACTTGCTAATCGTTAATCTTCCATTTTTGGTCTGTATGTTTATGCAAGCGATACCCATGTCGTCTTTAGTATCATTTGGTATGGAGGATTAGATTAGAAGATAATTTCTTAATTTTGGAAGCGAATGATTTTTCGTTTTGTGGAGATTAGAAGATGATTTGTTTTTTAAACAACGATATACTTACACTTAAGAGAGGGGAGAAATAATTTGGTATCGCTCAACAGGGAGAAAACTCATCCCTTCTGATACTGCAATGGTGGGAGAAGTTTTCTTCATGAGTAATTTATCTTTCTATCTTTTAGATGGTCGTAATTCGGTATTGGGCTGAGTGGGCTTTGTATTTGTCTATAATCCGCATTTAGTATTTGCTTGAATCCGGAATCTGCGGCTGCATCTTGTCTAATGTGTTCATGCACTTGCACATCGAAATCTGAGATTCACCACCACCAATCATCTCAAACCACCACCACCAAGCTATCACTATAATCAAGACACCATGACCTAGCCACCATCGTAAATCCGCTGCCGCCGCCGCCACCGCCACCGCCATCGGAATGCACCGAATTGATCGAAAACGAAACATTGGTCATTTCGACGACGTTGATTCGGTAACCCAACATTATCACCGTCTAGTAATATTCATCTTAATTTGTAATTGAGATGTCTTAAGTTATGCTTGTCAACCGTAATCATTGTTTTCGTTTGATTTACTCAATTTGGTGGCAAAAAATAAACAAATGGTATATGAGAATTTTATAGCCTTTGAGCTAAAGACCAAATAGACCATCATTTGTTTATTATCAACTCAAACAAATTATTGGCAAAATAAACAAATAATAATAAGGCGCCCGCCCAGCCGCCGTTCAATATGTGTAGACCATATAATATCCACCCACCAAATGACCAAACCGCATGTAGCGCAAGCGCATCTTTGCTTACTTCCACCAAACCCCATTTCGCATTTGCTACCAACACTTGTACGGATTATTTTAGTCAAATACTCAAAATTAAGTTTTTCAGTGCAAATTAAATTAACAAACAACCACAAAAATATACTACAACTATAGACTCAGGAATATAAAATAAATAAAAGTTAAGAATTATAAAGAAAATGCTAAAGAAATCATTTGTTTAGACAGTATAATATGCCACTAATAAAAAATAAGCTCATCAATTAATTCTAATTCAATTTTAAACATTCACTTAATATAATTTATAAAATAATAACAAAATTATAAAGTCAAAGAAATCACTCCGCCACAAAAAAACGACAGCTTACTTCTCGGTTCAAAATTTTCCTTGTAACCGAAAAACGGATGGTATGTGTTTTTATACAAGTAATGAAAAATAGGTTTTTTTTAATTATTAATTTTTTAACACATATTTAACACTGACACGTGATATACACTCTGGTATTCCCCGTCGCACTCAAAAATCTCTTCTACTTCCGCTGCCAAACTCCCGAACTCTCCACAAACGCTTTTCATTTTTCTTTCACCAGTTTCTCAGCTCCCATCGTCTCAGACAGCCGGAACGATCCAACGGTCAGATATGGCTCTATCCCGCCTAGCCTCCTCCTCCTCCGGCTCCAATCTCCTGAGGCCCTTCGCCTCCGCCTTATCCCTCACCCCATCTCTCCGCCGTCCGATATCATCCGCCGCCGATGACTCCACCACCCTCACGATCGAGACCTCCCTCCCCTTCACCTCCCACAACTGTGAGCCGCCGTCGCGCACGCTCGAGACCACTCCCAAGGAGCTTATGACGTTCTTCCGCGACATGGCGTTGATGCGCCGGATGGAGATCGCCGCCGACTCGCTCTACAAGGCCAAGCTGATCCGAGGGTTTTGCCACCTCTACGACGGCCAGGAGGCCGTCGCCATCGGCATGGAGGCCGCAATTACCAAAAAGGACTGCATCATCACCGCGTACCGTGACCACTGCACCTTCCTCGGCCGCGGTGGGACCCTCCTGCAGGTTTTCGCCGAGCTCATGGGGCGCCAGGCTGGCAGCTCCAAGGGGAAAGGTGGGTCCATGCATTTCTACAAGAAGGACGCTGGATTCTATGGCGGCCACGGTATAGTCGGCGCTCAGATTCCGCTGGGATGTGGATTGGCTTTTGGGCAGAAGTACTCCAAGGACGAAACGGTGACGTTTGCTCTCTACGGTGACGGTGCGGCCAATCAAGGGCAGTTGTTCGAGGCGCTTAACATTTCTGCGCTTTGGGATCTGCCTGCGATTTTGGTCTGTGAGAATAATCACTGTAAGTAGGTGTTTCTTCATAAACAAAAGATTGATTCAATAGAATCAATAGAAACTGTCAATTTACATATACTGAATGATTTCGGTGTGCTTTTGACGCAGATGGAATGGGAACCGCCGAGTGGAGAGCGGCGAAGAGTCCCGCATATTACAAGCGTGGAGATTATGTTCCTGGCTTGAAGGTTAGATAGAATTTTTCAGTGTGGAATTTTATTGGTTGCTGCTTGTGCATTTGCTTTGAATTTTGTTAGCTAACTGAGGAAAGATGGTTTTGTGATTGGTATAACATGTAAGTTGTAAGTACTTACTAAGTCATACTGAATTGATTATATCGTGTGAATTGAATGGGTAGACGATTGTAGATGATAATCAGATTATTGTTTCTAGTAGGAGTTTATGCTCATTTAGCTAATGGTTTGTGGCTAATCTTCAGGTGGACGGTATGGATGTGTTTGCCGTAAAGCAGGCATGCAAATTTGCCAAGGAGCATGCTCTGAAGAACGGACCCATTGTGAGTTATTCCTCCGTTGTTTGCTCTGACATGATTTTTTGAAAGTTCTTTGTGCAAACTATGGCAACATGATTTGATTTATTGTTAGGACATCTGCTTCACTGTTTTAGTTTATAGTCCCACATACAGAAGCAAAACCTGATAGGTAGTGCGTATGTCAAATGACTTTTTGTGGGAGGACTCATAATTCCATTGTGATTGCAAATGCTGCCAGAGAATGTTAAGCGTACGTTAGATTGAAGCTACAATGAACTATCAAGCATGTGGTCTGTGAATTAATCTTGCGTATGAGGGAAACGTCTTAGCCTCTAGTCTGGGGTCAGTTTGACAGTAAATGTATGACTATGATTTTAGTTTTAGAAATTGCAACTCTGTTTGCAGACATTCCGAAATTTGATGCAGAATCCCTTTAGAATTCTAGTATAAACTTGGGTTACAGTTGCATGGACTCCAGTACTTTGTTGGGTAAGCAATGCATTTTCTACTTGAAGAGTTGCCTTTTTAGCATTCGTACACCCTTTGTGGAAGTAAAGAGAGATATAATACTTTGGAAATGAAAAGGGGCATGAAATGAAATGTTTGGTCCAAGTATTACATTCTCCCTTTTTCTAATTTGAAATTGTTCAGATACTTAGAGAAGCCTGTGTGGTTCATTGAGGAATTGTAACCTTCATTCAGACCCGGAGTTTTGTCTAGATCAACCTTTGAACCGTAGAAATTAATTGGTCTTTTTGAAATGGTGTTCTGTGTGATATATGAAGTCGTCCAAGAGCTTTTTAGTCTTTGGATTGCATACTTGTTATTCATACATTGATGGAACTCATGGAACTATTTCAAGTGTTATAATTGTTGAATTTGTTGTTACTCTGCCTGATATTTTTTGCCTGACAATCTTCCTGATACTGGTGGTCAGATTCTTGAAATGGACACTTACAGGTACCATGGTCACTCTATGTCTGATCCTGGTAGCACCTACCGCACACGTGATGAGATTTCTGGCGTGAGACAGGTTTGATATGCATACTTAAATCCTTTCCCCCTCCCTTATTTTGGAGATTATATGCCACAGTTTTGTAAGTGTCTTTTATAATTTTACTTTGTGATGCAATTTCTAGGAGCGTGATCCAATTGATAGAATAAGAAAGCTGATATTTGCTCATGATCTAGCTAATGAGAAGGATCTAAAGGTATATACAATTCAACTATGCTCACTTCTATATTAAATTTAACTTCATTTCGATTCGGGTATAAAAGTTCTTAATTGAGGTTAAATGTTAGTTTATTGGTCCCATTCCTGTTTCTCATCTTGCTGGTAGGGGATCGATCCCTGCTTGAATGCCATAAAGGACAATCAGAAAAAGTGTGTATTTATCTCTTTCTTTACTCTTCTTTTAGGATATTGAAAAGGAAGTAAGAAAAGAAGTTGATGAAGCCATTGCTCAAGCCAAAGTAAGTGTAACTTTCTGTTGTTGTCATTTGATTTCATTAGTTTAATTTTATCTTCCTTTTTAAACGCGACGGGTGCAGCCAACTTTCTATTGTTACTAGTTATCATTCTGTCACACTGTATTTGATGTCTGTTGTTCCTGTTTTCAGGAAAGCCCGATGCCAGAACCCTCCGAACTCTTCACAAATATCTATGTGAAAGGCTATGGAACTGAGGTAATATTTAATCCCTTCCCTTGTATTTCACACACAGATAAGCACACAATGTGTGTTCTTACGTGACCATGTATTACTTACGACCTCTTTGATTACGTTGTATGTGGATGTTACTTGCCCCAGTTACGGCTAAAAGTTCCTTTTTACTGATAAAAGTTTTTCTGTTTAATTGCAGTCTTTTGGACCAGATAGGAAAGAAATCAGAACTGTACTTCCCTGAATCTAAAGCGGAAAGTTGCCGATGAGTGACCAAAGACAATTACTGTCCTTCTTCCTTGACCCTGAAGGTCCTTTTGCTTTCAAAATTGAACCACACCTTCCAAATTCCCGGAAAAGAGAAAAAATGAAACAATAAATGGTTCGAGTAAAGATGGCCATCTCTTCCGAGCTGTACATTTTGATACTCGCCGTCGTTTTTGTATAGGATTATTGATTGTTCTCGCAAGTATTGAGGCCGAATTGTTGCATTCATGATATGTAGGTCTCGATGCTTGAGAGTTTACTGGCGTTCGCTTTTGGAAATCTGCATTTTTTTTTTCTCATTTCCAGGTTGCATTTGAAGCTTATTAACCCGCATCGCATCGCATGCCATTCAATTATTGGAAGAGGTTAACCAAAAAAATGAAATTTGTATTCAATCAGAAAGTAACTATTTCACTTGGTATGTTGGATGGATTCCACTCAGGCTATGAGTCCGTGGACGAGACGGACTTCGTTTTCCTACGACGGCGGAGACGGTGGTTGGGGGAAGGGAGGAGACGGTGGGTGAAGTAATAATGTGATGCAACTGACGGCGGGTGAATTAATAAGATGATGCAATTTATGGTGAAATTGGTCATTGAATTTTATGAAATTATTGGGTTTCATTTTTATGTTTTTACAAGAAACAATAGAATATTTTATGATTTCTTAGATTATTTCTAAAGGAGATGTCAAATTCTAATTGGAATGTCATGTAATCAAATTTGAAGGTAGAAGCACTTTAACCGATATGTCATCCTATGTGGATTGACATGTGAATTTTCATATGTCAAATTTAACATACGAGAAAATGTGATGTCAAATAATTTTTAATTATTTTACTGTGTGGATTTCATTAATGCACTAATTATAGATTTTGAAAATTCATTTTCATTGATTTCTTTTTAAAATGGGTTCTACAAATATCATTCATAACAAAAAATATATATTAGTTGGAAAAAAGAGAAAATTTGACATTGCCACATCCACCATCGAATCCACATTAAGGGCTACCTTGGGCTATAGCCCAGGTAGCTTTTGGTAGAAAATAAAATTTTACATGTAATTTTTATTGATTTTCGAATGTAGCTCACTATATATTTAGTCACTGATTCGAATTCTCTCGGTTTAATTATAAAATATAGTTTACAAATCATCTCTTTTTCTCATATCTTTTTTCTCATCGCTTCTTGTATATATACAAGTTTGAATTTGTTTGAATAACGAAAGTTCTTGGGCCACCTTGTGAAAAATTTCTTAAGGTAGCTGATACAGTAAAAAAATATAGTATCAAGTTTCTTTGTTTATAAAGATTTAAATCTTTAAGCTAGCCCATCCGGTGAAAATTTTCTAGCTCCGCTATTAGCCACTTCAACCATCAAATTAACATTTAACATTTATCTTTTGACATATCCTTCAGAGATGCTCTTAATAAATCTACCTGATAAAATGATCATCCAATTAATTCCCAATTTATTGACTATCCATTTGAACAAATGATGTTGGGGAGTGCAAATATACACGTGCATTGGAGTGCGATGTGTAAATACGTTCCGCACTCTAGCTATGCCCGCCAATAACTTTCCTCCTCAATTTCCTGAAATTTTTCTTATTGCAAGTTGGAAATGTTTCTGTTAAATGATTTTAGGTGGATTGCAGATCCATTGCTCAAACGGATTTACTGCTATGGTGGCGTTTAGGCAATTAATAATTTAATACCGAGTCATTGGTAAGGGAACAAGATCTTCTCCAAATTCAATAAAATTAAGCTTGCAGAGTAAAAGATCCAGACCGTTAAAATTTGATCCAACGACTACAATTATTATAACTTTTAGAAAGCCACCTGTTTGTAACTGTTGAATTAAATTTCAATGGTCCGAATCCTTTGCTCAACAAGCTCAATTTAATTGAGTTTGGAGGGATCCGATTCCATTGGTAAGACTCACTCCATAGGGGAGAGGGGCCCTTGTATTAGTGGTCGTGAACGCCTCACTCGTAGTAAAGCAAAAGTCATTTATTATCTACTTGTAGTACATGTAATCACGTCACAGTTTTTCAATATCCTACAAAACGTGTTTTTTTTTTTTTTTTCTTAGAACACAAGAAGTTTTTGATGTCTATCGTGCGTGTAATTACGTCACATCTAGAGAATATAGAACAATCTCAAAATATACTAGAAAATCTCATACATAGCTAGTTTGCCCTCGATAAGCTTGAGAACCCAAACCACATCTCCACAAGGTTCCGGCACCTCTTCTCTCTTGTGTCTATCGATAACGGTCCAAGCCGAATAAAGCCATCACCAAATTATATGCAAGACTGACGCTCTCTATGTGGATGAAGAAGAAGCGTTACAGCATTTGCAGAGGTTGCCACTTGCCGCTTGTTGTTGCCAAATTGGAAAAGTTTGAAGGCCTCACGTAAGACGTTACCAAACAAAGCAATGGATAAACATGAGCAAAAAACCGTCGACTCTGAGAAGGGAGACACGAAACACGCTTGTTTCACGGGAGAGTAAGTTGAAAAGAAGACAGAGTGCTAATTTCCACAGTTGGCAAATGCTCAAATACCCACGCGTCGTTGTTTATATTCATGTCGTGTTTGTGTCAATTAAAAGAGAATTTCTTAGGTATTGTCGCTCTTTGCCAACTGTCCGCTTATGGAGAAAAATTCATGTAAGGACACTATAATCACGTCATATGCTGGACACCTTTCACAACATCATGAAACTTTCCATTTGTTTTGTTTTAGCCTGACCCGCATTGGTTCCGTCAACCTCATGGAGAGCTGCCCTAATATAGCAGTTATACAGATGTTTCTCTCCTGTTTAAGGCAAACACAAGAATGACCCCCATTAGGATCCACCAAAATGAGTCCCCATGATATCAATGTGAATGGAGAAGTCCCGTATAAAATAAGTGTGATGTCTTAAATTCGAATTGCAAAAAATTAGAAAAATTTATCAAGCCCTTTCCTTACTCCTCAATAGAGTCTATGAGGATGTCCTTCTGCTACTCATTGGTTTAACTGAATCACTAAATAAAAGCGATGGACATTTCTCTTCGTCTCAAGTCAACCGATTTTCTCAATTCAAAAATCCCCTATATGGAATTAATAGTATATTACTATTCTTCGACACAACAAAAATGGAGATAGAAGTTAAATCTTCAATGATTTAAAATCGCACTCGCTATTTATGCAAGCTAAATTTAAGTCATCGCACTTGTGTAAAAGAGTATCCGTGGACATCAACAAAAATATTAGTTGAATAATAAATTTGGTATTCGTGCGAATTTAAAGTCGTACAAAATTGCTCCCCTACATGCAACCAAGGTTAATGTGAACAAAACAGCACCGTCCGAGTGGTGAGCCAGCGACCGTGGTGGTTGCATCATTCAATTTGTAACTCAGTACCACCGTCAGAGCCTCAGGGCATCCAATGCACCCACTTTCCCCACCAAACTTCCCACCTTCCCAATTATTAATCAATTTTTAATTAAATTAATATTCGCTAAATCCTAAATTAATACAAAGAAAATCATGTTTTGTTGCAGAGTTTAACTCCTCATTGATCCTTTAACCCCCCCACACGTGCAGTCAAATTATTCACGCTCTCTACAGTGTATAGTACTCTGACTTACCCTGACCTCCTCCTGATTTTGCAGACCAATCCTGACCGTCTGATTAATCATGAACGCAGAAATCAAGGCAGACATTCTGATGAGTTTTGTATAAAATATTAGAGTTTCGAGCTGCTAAGTTTGACACTAATTTTTGTTTTATCTCCAATGAGCGACAGACAAGAGAATCCAATTCCAAAACGATGAAGCCAAATCTTGCTCTAACTTTAAGACACTTCACTATATAACCTTTTTTGTTTATGATTTGTTTGTTATTTGACGGTTAAAAGTGGATTTTTGAACATTGATTAGGTTATCAGTTGATTGGATGAAGTTTTAAGTTCGACTTACATAAATGCGGGGCGATATATAATATTTGTAATTCATTGTTGCAAACAACACGTTATAAGTTAAGGAAAATTAATGAAAATAGTTTGAAAACTTAGAGTTTTAACGATAAGAACAAAATAAAAGGTAAAGTAAATAGTACCAGGATTGATTTTTTGGTGTAAAAATATGATTTTTCGTTAAAGTGAACAATACCAGGAGCTTTTCGTTAAAGTTCCCTAGGTACATTTTGTTCACCACTCTACTTATTACTATTGGATTATTTTAAATTTTAAAATTTGTGTTTATCTACTACATAAGTTGCAGAATTTAAATTCATCTGATAAATAGGATGATAAGTATCACTGATTCACCATCGAGGGTGGTGAGAAAAAATATTAACATAAGTTACGACAATACATAGTATACATATGGAAATATATATCTTAAACTATTAAAAAGTAAATAAAACTTAAATTTATAACCCTTTTTTTTAACATTTTTGGAACTACATCCTGTCAATAAAAAAAAAATTAAATGAGATTTCAAATTTTTAACTCTTCTAATACATGTCCTAGAAATGTAAAATAAGATATACATTTGTTTTGGCATCAATGTTAATCGATGATGTAAATTTTGAACTTAGGAATATTTTTAAACTTTAAAAAGGAAGAAGTAGTTCAAAATTTCTGACAATTTTGGGAGCAGAAATTAACAATGAAATTTTGGAAACGACATTCAAATGTATATTTTGGGTACAACTTTAGTTAAGGAGTTGAAAAATGTCAAGGAGACTTTATAAAAAAGTGCGATTCTTTGTAAATTCAAAACCATCTTATGATTTTAGTATGAAAATTAACGTTAAATTATTAGACGATCGAGAATCTGTAAAAAGCTTGAAAAGTGGATTTAGTTAATTAAACACAAGTTGGGTGGTTTCCGGGATTCCAATCAAGCCAATTCCAATATAATTTAAAATGTTAATCCTTTGCACCTGACACTTTTATTGTAAATAAATAAATTAGAATATAAATTATAAGTTGAGATTACAATAATCTAACAGAAAGAGGAGGGATGATTGGGTAGGCCACTTCCTCCCATTATTTTAAAATTTTATGGATAGCCTTCTAGTTGAAAAGTTCACGGACCATTTCCAAATCGTTTTTATATAAATATATTTAATTTATATATATATATTGTACACTTTTTCTAAAAAATAAAATAAATTATACAATATGTTGCGACGGTGCACTGCAAATTATGCAACGAATGGATCATGAATTTGACTTCATACCAGCTTAATTAAGCCTTGCATTTGTATTTATTCACCAATTTATACAATTAAATGTTTTATAGGTGAAGTGATTATGTCAGAAACTTTAACAATTAGCATATAATTGTTAATTAATTGTGATTTATCGACACATTAAATTTTTATTAATTTTTTATATATGTGAAATTGACAATTTAAATAAACAATGCGTTGAACTGTCTATTAAGATGAAATTTTATGACACGCTTCGTTTTACTCATTCTTATGCACTCCACTAAATAACGAATTCGAAAGCGGATGACACATTTAATTTTTAAACAAAAAAAAAATATTAAATCTTTAGTGGATAAAGATTAACGATTTTTAAAATATAATGCGTCAAACTTAGATATCAAAATCATGTGAACGTTATTGAGTTATACGTTTTACATAATACTTAATCAACTCATTTTTTTCCAACTTTTATAATAAGGCAGTGGTGCGTCAGTTTGGTTTCCAAATCAAATGCTAAGTCAAATGCTTAGTCGTTAAGTACCGTTGTAATTAACTTTTTAGGACTACCATCATTTTGGTTTAGTTTTATTAGTCGGTAAATTATGCAATATGTTGCAAGGGTGCAATGCAATGAATGAATTATGAATGTCACTTCATACCAGCTTAATTAAAACTCACATCCTTTTCGGATTTCTGTTATGTGGTCGACGGGTCAAAGAAGGCAAGCTGTTTAAGGGCTTGATTTTATGTGAAGTGGACCAGTAAAATAGACTAATGAGAGCCTATAATTAAAAATTGAGTGGTTCAAATTTCATGATCTGTTGGCCCTGGGCATAGAGATCCATAGAGGATCTAAATTCGCTTAATTAAGCCTTGCATTTGTATTTACTCACAAATTTATACAATAAATGTTTTAGAGATGAAGTGATTATGTCAGATACCTTAACAATTCACATATCATTGTTAATTGATTGTGATTTCTTGACACATTAAATTCGTATTTGATTTTTTTATGTGAAAATTTTCAATAAACAATATATTGAACTGTCTAATAAGATAAAATTTTATGACACGCTTTATTTTACTCATTCTATACACTCCAACGAATGACAAATTCGAAAGTGAAAGCTATTCGACTCATTTAAAAAAAAAATATTGAATTTTTAGTAAATAAAAAATGACAGTTTTTATAATGTAACGAGTCAAACTAAAATATAAAAACTCATTAAACGTTACCTTATTCGTATTACAAAATATTTAATCAACTCATTTTTTCCAACTTGTATAATAATGTACTAGTGCGTCAGTTTCCAAATCAAAATGCCAAGTCAAATTGCTTAGTCGTTAAGTATCGTTTTAATTAGCTTTCTAGGGTTACAATCTTTTTGGGTTAGTTTCTTGGCTTCTTCTTGTGCAACGCAAGCAATGTTTTTTTTTTTTTTTTAAATAATGGAATAATTGCAACATTTTGGAGGTAAAGAATTTGATACAATAATTGTTGGAGACGGAAAGTTCACTGAATATCCACTACACAAGCAAGGAATTGTCTATTTCTTGGCTTCCACTCAACTGATAATTATTACGTGTATTGTTAGAGGAATTGAAATCCTCTTCATATCTCTTTATCCGGAGCCAACGGACTCAAAGTTTTAAATCATTTATTTTAAATTATACGGCTTCTATTAGCTCGTTTTACTGGCTCACCTCACACAAATCAAGTGTCGGCACCCACTTTCCGAATATATACTTCAATAAGAATCATACAAGGGTAGATTGATATAATAGAAACCTCTGTTAAAATGCCCACCTGTAATCCAGCAAATAAATTACATTACATAGTCCGTCTTAGAGATTGATGACTTACCCATTAAGTGACTATGGCACTGGACGTTCCAAAAAATGGGTACTATCGGGTCGCGTCCAACTTATATTTTTAACATAAGTAAAGGACCGGTCTTTACCAGTTCTCATTGAGAATAGTCAGAATGCAAGTTTTTTTTTTTTTTTTTTTAACCTGACATAAATTGATTATCTCTCTCCCTTGAACGAACCGATCTCTAGAGGCGCTGGCTCCAGACTTCGAAATACAAAGAGGATCTCAATTCTTGTTAGAGCACATTTGTTTCCACAAAAAAAAAAAAAAAAAAAAAAAAAAAAAAAAAAGTCATTTTTGCAAATTTTGTCCTTGAACTTTTTCGTAGCGATATTATAACTTAGTTTGATTTGCAGTGAATAGAATTCAAATTTAATTGCAAGAGAGCGGACACAATATTCTAATCAAATTGCTATAAATAAAAAAAGAAATAGAGCATAGTAGACATAAAAAAGATGATTAAGTGGGCTTTTTGCAAAATGTATTTGTCAAACGTTCACGACTTACATAAAGTTTAAATAAGTAGTCGTTTAGGGTGTGCACAAATCATGTGACTCCACCTCAAAACAATTAAAAGAAACGATTAATACTTAGAAAGGAAATTGAAAGTGAAATTTGTCACATCGTGTTGTTGCATTGTAAAATATTTTTAGATGATCATAGTGTATGATTCACACACCCATTCTTCCCTGTGCCCTGACATTTTCTTGTTCGACTTCATTGGGCTATATAAAGATGAAAATATTAAAATTTTGTAAGTAATATCTTATGCAATGTGACATAAGTATCTCATGCGTCAAAATATATAGGTGGGGAATATTAAGAAGTGTCACTTTTTATTAAACCAAAGATATTTTGATTTAGATCAATCGCTAGTTGGTATGACGCAATATTAAGAACTATTGGTAATGCAGACCCTTAATATAAGGGATTTTTTCTTGTTTTTAGAAAAGCTAATTTTATGGCTGATAGTCTAGCTGACGTGGTGGTTTCGATTTCGAATCCCTATTTTTTGGATCATTGTCTTCCCCCTTCAGCCTTCCAAGTTTTTCGATTTGACTGTATTGGTTATGGTTGTATCAGAGGATTCTCCTTTTAATTTAATTTTTTTCTTATAAAAAAAAAAAAAAGGGAATTAGTTGGGAGATCCACTCTGCATCAAACGTTAACGATCCGAACCATTTAGTTTGTAAGTCTAGATTCATAGACCATCATCGCAAATATTCAATTCAATATAAAACCATTTGCTTATTTAAATGTCATGAAATTTCTTTGAGATATTTCAGAAATAAGTTAATTATCATCATCTCCAACACAGACCCCGTGGTCTTTTAAGGCCTTCTTCGTCTTCTGACTCCCTCCTCCACGCTTCAGCTTCTTCTGTCCCATTCTCCCACTCCAAAAACCCTCTTGCGCTTTTTATCAAACCTGGAGGACCCAATTCACCATAACTAAACAAACCCCACTGCTCTTTTTTCAAATACCCACCACCCACCAACTAAACACACCTCTTCATCCAATTCCCATAATCCAAGTCATAAAAATCAAATCTATGGGTGGTAAGAGTTCCGTGAGATTCTGTTACAACCCGATAGTGTTTGGGAGAGGAGTGAGAGAGGAAAGAAGGGAGTGATAAAATGTAAATAAGTTGAATTGGAAATCCTAGGGGTTGAGGTGAGATTCTTTTTTCTCTTGGTTATGTATATTTGTGCTCACAAATCCAACAAAATCCACAACTTAATGAAGTACTGTCAAATCCTTGATTTTTTTTAATACGCCTAGATTTATAATCACTTTAAAAATCCCTATCAAAATCTATATTGACTATCCATGGATTTGGATGTATTTTTAAAATTATCTCAAATACTAATTTGACTACACTATGATTTTAAAGTCTTTTAAAATCCTCTTTCAAAATCTTGATTGACTGCACTCTGATTTTAAAATCTATTAAAATCCTGTGAAATCCTATCAAATCATAATTTGACTACACCCCCTAAGTGTCTAAATTAATAATGGGACAAAAATATAACATATAATCAGATTCATTACCATTTGAGAATTGAATATTTCTCCCATTTGAGTAAGAACTCGTTTAGATGTGCTTTTAAAATAGTTGAAAGCGTTTTTAGAGAAAATATTTTTGAGTTCTAAAAGCACTTTAAGTGTTTTTTTTTTTTGTAGGTTTTATTTGCATTTTTACTAAGAATTAGTTCTAAAAATATTTTCACTAAAAACACTTTCAATCATTTTAAAAGTATTTCCAAACAAGTTATAACTCAATAAAGTTGATATCCCGTAGCATATTCCGGACGATTAATACAGAAAAGAAGAAAATTAACCAGAAAAAGATAAAAACAGAAGGGAGAAAACGGGAAATAGAAAGTCCACTAGTCTACTTGGTAGTGGGAGCACGTCGGGGCACGTGGTCCATAAGCTTCGAAAGAGGCAGTAAAGAGACACCATGGGGCAAAGTTGCCAGGCTGAACGTAGCCGCCAGCGAGAAGAAACAGCTGGCATTCGGGCGGTGGGAGCCAACAAAGAGTATAGCTTGTTCCTAATTGGCAACAACAAAAATAATGAGGGTACGTGAATGCCTCACCCTCGCTGTCACCCTCAGTGAGATTTTTCAATATAATTGAAACACAAAGTGAGGAATACATCACGTATTAATAGTAGAATATAAACGTTAAAAAGTTAATAATTTAAAAAATAAAAAATTTCATCATTTATGTAAAAATATGTAATATAGCATCTATTCCAATCACAATAAAAAATTTCTCCACCCTCTCACCCTCGCCCCAAGTTGCCCAGCTGTCCACCCGTACTTTTTGCTGCTTTCTCTGACCTGATATCTTTTTTCGTTTACAAGGTCATTTCTTTGCTATTTGCTAATTCTTTTATTCACATATAATCGTTAACTTTGATGTACAGTTGTACGCGTGACAGAAAAAGGAAAACGGAACTTAGGTAGCGGCGTCCAATTAGAAAAAGTTTTTTTTTTCTCTTGTGTATTTGTCGCTTTTTTACTGTAGTTTTATTAACTATGTCGTTTATTCATGACTATTACTTAAATTATGAGTATTATGTGATGATGTAACCGTGACATTCAAATATTTTACTATTTGTATGGCATCTCCCAATAGAGTTTGGATTCATTGTATTTTGGTTCTTCAAAATCACGCACATGTCTTACCATGTGTGAGCTGTTCTAGTTAGGCATCCGTAAACGTAATGTTATCCATATCATGTTTTTATACCACATTTTTATATTATCTTAAGTGACATCTAATATGGACAACTACATCATTTGAAAAATTTGCAAAATCCAAGGAAAAAAATGAGAAAGACTCCTCGTATACCACAGTCATCATTTAATTAACTAGTTTTTCTTAATTATTAATTTATTAAATAATGAACTAAATTTAAAAATCTGATTAATTCAAGTGATGTGGCTGTCCACATCAAATGCTGCCTAAGATGGTATGAAAATGTGATACAAAAACATGGTATGAATGAGAAATGTGAGTTAGACCAATAAGGCAACAAAGCATCTCTTATGTTGGTGGGGATTTGTGTCAACGAATTGAGTAATCATGTGCTTTGCTTGGACTTCTTTGCCCTTTGGCCTACTTGCAACTTGTTTTTATGTTTATCTCTAGTAATATCTTCTTCTATCAATAAAGTTTATCTCTGAACAAAAAATAAATAAATGTATCTGCTTACCCGCGCTTGCACTTGTGTTTTAGTCACCCCCTATGTAAATTAATATTGTTTTTTTCTTCAAAACCAATATATTGATTTCTTCAAAAAAAAAAAAAAAAAAAAAAAACCAATACATTGACATCAAACTGAATTCCAAAGATTTATCTTGGTAGAGGGTATTTCGTATAACATCTGGAGGTTTCTCAAATCAAACAAAGTACAATTTAAAAGAGTAATGTTATTCATACCATATTTTTATATCACTTTAGGTGATATTTGATGTGGACAACCACATCATTTGAATTAATCAGATTTTTAAATTTAGTTCATTATTTAATAAACTAATAATTAAGAAAAACTAGTTAATTAAATGATGATTGTGGTATATAATGAGTTTTTCTCCTTTTTTTTCCTTAGGTTTTGCAAATTTTTCAAATGATGTGGCTATCCACATTAGATGTCACCTAAGGTGGTATAAAAATGTGGTACAAAAACATGATATGAATATCATCACTCAGTTTAAAATAGATCATCGCATTTCCTAATTGTTAGAATAAAAAAAATGAATCTATAATAAATGGAAATGAATATTATTTTTTAAAATGAATATTAATTCTATTGACAGGAGGTTTGAGGCATGTTTGGTCATGAATGAAAAAGGCTTCTGATTCTGATGAAGTAGATTAAATGCACATTGATGAATCAATCTCAGTCCCCAATATACCATCAATTTTGAAACCAAATCCCAACCCTTCCTTCTTCTTTTATTTTATTTCTTTCAATTAAATGCATATTAATTTTCACTAATCCCGATTCACCAAAAAAAAGGAATATAATTATTTTAGGAAGTTTACATTCATGCACATATTTTTCCTAAATCCCTCCCATTTTTTCAATTTTCCGACGTGTTTTAGTAAAAATAGAATTTATTTTTTTACCTAGAAAACGAAAAATAGAAAGCCATCAAACTATTTAGTATTTACGGTAAATAGTTGAACCTTTACATGATAGCGTAAATTTAAATTTTATCAATAGTTAATTTAACAAAACCCCAAAAAAAAAAAAAAAACTATTAGTACTTACCAGCGATTACGGAGAGGACCGAGGGAGGGAGGACGGTAAATAGTAAAATAATAAAAACCTTTTTCTACGCTGTGTGTCCGTGTGTCCATATCTCCGCGTTTGGCATTTCTCACTTTTCATTTTCCTTTGCAATTTTTAATTTTAATTTTTTTGTTTCTGTAATTTCAGAAATTGGGATTGTTAAGATTTGATTGCATTTGAAGTGTCTAATTAATTGGGTAATACTTACTTAATTAGTGAAAATTTGCAAATCTCCCACAACCGTCTCTTTCTTCTCTCTATAATAACTATCTCTCATCCTCCACCCGGACACATCCAGACACCCCGCACCCACCATTTCTGTTACTCCATCACTCTCTTCGATTTCTCATAAACCCAGCAAGAAACCCCACCATAAACCCAGCAAGAATACACAATACGAAACCCCCACCACGAAAAGCGGCGAGCAATGCTCCCATTCCGGCTGTACGCCGCCGTTTTGTTCGTCTCCAGTATCTCCCTCCTCTTCCCCCCCTTCTGCATCGGGACTCGCTCATTCCCGACAAGGGCGATCGACGGCGGTGATGCCTTCGAACTGGGCTCTGCCGCCTGGGCCCGATTCTCCGAAGCCCCCGACTACCGAAACGGCGCCGAATGCGCCGTTTCGTTGAACCGGGAAATGGTGTCCTCCTGCGACCCGTCGCTGGTTCACATCGCCATGACTCTCGACTCCGAGTACCTCCGGGGGTCGGTAGCTGCCGTGCACTCCGTCATCAAGCACGCTTCTTGCCCGGAAAATGTCTTTTTCCACTTCATCGCAGCCGAGTTCGACCCCGCGAGTCCCCGGGTCCTGACCCAACTCGTCCGATCCACCTTTCCCTCGCTTAATTTCAAGGTCTACATCTTCCGGGAGGACACCGTCATTAATCTCATCTCGTCGTCGATTCGGCAGGCGCTCGAGAACCCGCTCAACTACGCGAGAAATTACCTGGGCGACATTTTGGGCCGGTGCGTGGACCGGGTCATTTACTTGGACTCCGATTTACTGGTGGTCGACGACATTCACAAGCTTTGGAACATTTCGCTCACCGGGTCGCGGGTCATCGGAGCCCCGGAGTACTGCCACGCCAACTTTACCAAGTACTTCACCGACGGGTTCTGGTCCGACCCGGTTCTCTCCCGGGTTTTTTCCTCAAGAAACCCCTGCTATTTCAACACCGGTGTGATGGTGATGGACCTGGTGAGGTGGAGGGAGGGAAATTACCGAAAGAGGATCGAGAACTGGATGGAATTACAGAGAAAGCGAAGGATTTACGAGCTGGGTTCTCTGCCGCCGTTCCTACTCGTCTTCGCCGGCAACGTGGAGGCCATAGACCACCGGTGGAACCAGCACGGCCTCGGCGGCGACAATGTCAGAGGCAGCTGCCGGTCTCTGCACCCGGGTCCGGTCAGCCTCCTCCATTGGAGCGGCAAGGGAAAGCCGTGGGTCAGAATCGAATCCAAAAACCCGTGCCCGCTGGACCACCTCTGGGAGCCTTACGATCTTTACAAGCCGATCCACCACCACAACCCGGCGAAGTTTCAATCCTTATCGTCGATCTCTGCATCTACATTGATCTTGTTTTCGAGCTATTTGTCGTGAGATGACGCGGTTTATGATAATTCTTTCATACATTGTTGATTCAGACATTCTTTTGATAGCGATTTTGTACAGATTGATTGAATTTTAGGTGAAACTGTAAGCGGAAAATTCATGGATTGTTCGTCAGTCTTAATTTCTCTTTTTCTTGTTTCTGGAATTTCCTCGGCGGATTTGACATGTGTGATGAGATCCAATTTTCAATTTCTGGGTCCCAAAGAGGAGAGAATGTTATCATCTCAAATATCATGCGCTTCTTCTTCTTCCTTCCTCCGCTTCAAAACTTCCAATTTTTATTTTTCCCAAATATATGCATTTTCTGTCGCCTTGTCTCTCAATAATTGCAAATTCTGAAAGTGGCCTGAGAATCTGAATGACAGTGTAGACAGTGAAACCAATGTGTTACAGCTCAATGGGTTCACGGGGCTCTCTTGGGAGCGTTGCTGGGATGTCATTTTGACGGTATTTTCGAACAATCCTTGACAGCATGTGATTGACTTAAAAATCGATTGGCGTTCCAACTAATCCCTAATAATGTGTGATTACTTAAAAACTGAGTTGGTGTTCTAAACTAATTACTTTGACTTAAAAATCCCACTTTTGGCATCTTAAGTGCTGCTAAGTTTGCTCCACACTCCACTCCATATTATTTTCAATTTCCACCCAGTAGTATTTATTTATTTTTAATTTACTTTGGTATTTGTACAACTCACATTTTCTTACCATTTGTGGGGTTTATTAATTTTTAATTTTGGGGTATTTGTTCGATAGATGTTTCTCTTCCGAAACTTATAAAATAACGAGCATTGCTGGTTTGATGTCACCATTTTTATATTTTAATAATCCATATTGTCAAGTTATTTAAGGAGGTGGATTGTTTGCCCTTTCATTTCCATACTCTTCTCATCCTCTTCTGTTTGTATGGTCACAGTTAAGCCACGTCAACATTTTATATTCCTATTACATTTTGTTTTATTATT
This sequence comes from Pyrus communis, assembly GCF_963583255.1. NCBI lineage: Eukaryota > Viridiplantae > Streptophyta > Magnoliopsida > Rosales > Rosaceae > Pyrus > Pyrus communis. Next base: position 25,027,131 of record NC_084808.1, on the reverse strand, counting down.
TCTATAAAAAATTAAAATAAAATGTTGACGTGACTTAACCGTGATCACACATTATAGGATGACATAAAAAGAGTATGGAAATAAGAGGGTAGACAATCTATTTCCGTTATTTAATTGGGTGGCTAAGAGTAGGAGCAGGGGCTTAAACTCTAGTGCAAAACTCACTCGGTTTCAGGTGGATGATGTGCGTCAAGAAAAGACAATAAAATGGGTAGTTTGCAACAATTCTTGACCACGTATCATGTCATGATGCCAATAAGCTGCCAAGTGCCCTTCTCTTCCCCTATATTTTCCTCACATCATCAAGTTTGGTTGAACCTTCTATTCTTTAATTTGGACTTTTTCATTCCAACTCTTTTTTTTAGCTTGAGAAATTTCGACTTTTAATTCAAATGCATTCTAGTGATGAAAGGGAAAGAACTTACCTACCACTGTGATTGGGACGCGAAGATGCTAGTGTTTTAAACTAATTATACAATATTATATGCATGATCTAAAACGTATGTCAATATATGATAAGTTTAGAATAACAACTATTTTTGGCGTTCTGATACTTAAAAATTCATGTGTTTGGCGTTTGACAGTTAAGCCATGTAGGATTGTTCGATGTACCTGGCAAATTAGTAACCATTATAAACCCAATGAGTTTAATGATCCACTCACAAGGAAGTGGACCTTTGGTTGGGATATGAAATGATGAGCATAAGGGAATAAGATCCTCTTCGGATCCTTCTACTCCAATCCTTAAATCATGACTGTTCAACCGAAAATTAAACGGTCACGAATTAATACCATGTTCACCTTCACTTATTCATGTTCATCTTCTTCCATCCTCACATTCTTCGATTCATTTTCTTCCATCTTATTTCTTGTTCACCTTCTCCTATTCATCTCTCTCTCTCTCTCTCTCTCTCTCTCTCTCTCTCTCTCTCTATCTCTCTCTCTCTCTCTCTAGAATTGAAGGATCTGAAGGATCAGGACGGAAGGGATTCGGAAAAAATCCCAGTCCGAGATAATGATTTGATTATTTTTACAATTGAAGGATCTGAAGGATCAGGATGGAAGGGATTCGGAAAAAATCCCAGTCCGAGATAAGGATTTGATTATTTTTACCATGGGGAATCAAGTTATTACCACACGTTTTTTATCACCTAAGTAATTATTTGTAAGTTACCTAATGGTGACAAAACCTTGGATAGAGACCTAGACCTAGTGATGAAAGCTGGAAAAATTCCCGACAAAGATGCATGGCATAAAACCACTTGTTACTGCAGCAGCAGTGAGCACAGTCGTATGAGCTGGGATCCAATCACTTCATTTTTTTTAATTCCTACAAATGCTTCACATTTTCTTGCGTTTTCTCAAATCGTGCGCGAAATTTGAATTCATGATATTTTTCAGTAAAAAAATATTTGCGCTTGGTATGATCAATAGGGATTTTATTTTCCAAGGTAGGATAGTTACAGGATGTGAATGGATAGTGAGCAACCGGCACAACATTCGGTTTATTGGCTACTCACGTTTCGCAACTATTCTACAAAATCAACTTCGAGGTTCTTTTTTCCCAATTAGGATTGAAAGGTTTGGATGTGAATGTCGCAAGTGACACAATCTGTGCACCAGGGTTTTGGGGATTTAGATCATCTCCAGATCTCTTTACTGGGGATCCCGGGGATCAATGCATAATAATCGTTCATCAAAGATCATGCGACCACAATTGAATGTTTTTTATATTTTTAAAAGTACAGCAGCCTCATTTTACGTGAAAAATATATAAAAAAAGAAAAAATTATAGCTGCATGATCTTTGATGAACGGTTACTATGCATTGATCCTCGGGATCCCAAGTGAGGGGATCTGGAGAGGATCTAAATCCGGGTTTTGGCTACTGAGCTCGGCCAAGGCCACAGGTGGAGCCACCAAGTCCTAGTTGTACAGAAAATGTATCAGACCTTTGGGGAACACAAATGACTCACCAGGCTTCAGTAGTTGGGGTAAAGACTCTGTTTGAAGTGTCCACAAAGCCCACAAGAAGCAAGCCATTGAGGCAGGTTGTGACTTCGGAGTCCCTTGGGTGCAAGTGAGGTGGCACAATCCCATAGGCTGCTATGTCAGGCCCATGGTGTTAAGCCCAGGTAGATTGAACCGGTTGGTGAGGGTCACGTTGAATCCGAACGGGTTGGCTTTTGTGCTGCCCCGGTTTGGTTAGGACTGATGTGGTGAAGTGGGAAGACGTTGCTAGGTTTGGGTCAATGCATGGTGCACCATTGAGGAAAAACGTCTGAGGGGTTTTCGGATCAGCTACGCAGTAATCTTGTACCAGATCCGGGTCGGATTTGGGGGGAGGGGATTGAGTAGCTTAGGGGTATTGTAGGAGGAAAATACAAGGCAAGTTAGGAGGAAGAAAATCATAGTCGGAGATAAAAGGCCTAGAAAGGTTAATGATGCAAAACATCAAGGGAGAGGAGGAAGATGGAGATCAAATTCGCACTAGAATGCATAAATATAATTACTTTATGTTAATGCGGTAAAGCGTCACCTGCATTCTTAGTATTGTTTAGTTGTGAGGGTACCATATACAACCTAAAGTAGATAGAGACAAGAAATTGAAGGTGTTGAGTGCTTAGAAGCTTTTGAAGTTTAAACCTGTCACATGTAACTTTAACTATCACGTCTTTATTCTGTAGTGCTCTTTCACTCTCACAAGCGGTCCATCTATTTTTTATCACTTCTTGGAACCTCTTGGGTGTCTCTCAAATTCAACTCCTATAAATAATGATCTCAAGAAATTATTGATGACATATTTTATGACTGTGTTCAATTCCCTCTCTAGTATGGGTCTATTAAAAAAGTAAAACTTCGTTTGAAAATGTTTTTAAAATGACTGTTGCTTTTAGATAAAATGTTTCTGGAATGCAAAATGAGTTAAAGTCTTTGCAAGAAGAACCAGTCATATGCTTTTGTTAAGAAACACTTTTAATTATTTTTTTTTTAAATTTTATTTGTATTTTTACTAAAAATTGATTTTAAAAACACCTTCAATTATATTAAAAGCAGTTCAAAAAACGAGCCATAAATAAATAGAATCACATGTATGAATAAAAAAAGTGTTTGTTCCTACCAAAAACATTTAGTTAAGATGGGTAAACCACTCATATCTTTGCTGATTCAACACGCCCGCTCTTATTTGTTGAGCCTTCATAATTATTTCACCAAATAATAAAAACCTTCGAAATTATCCAATTAATCTCTATTTTCCCACTAATTAATCCTCCCATTCAGACATTAATCCACATGTAGTTGAGAAAAAGAAAGACCCCAATCTGTTCAACCTTTTTAAGTAAAAACCAAATCTTCCTTGGAAATTAATAATTGGTGTTTGGTGGGTCATCATCTGCAAGTTCAAGCCTTTATCTCCACCTTTCAATTTTTCTTCATATAATTGGAATTGTCTTGTTCTGATGATTGATTGCCTTTATCATTTTTGGAGTCCCCAGAAGTGCCACAAACAGTGAAAAATATGAAGTGAGAAAAAAAAGACCAGAACAACAACACATGGATATGGTTTTTTTATTTTATTTAATATTAATTTAAATTTTTTATATTCTTTTCTTCTTACAATTTTAAACCTTTTTTTTTTTTTTTTTTTTTTGTACATATTCTGGGTTTTTTCTCACTCTTGGTATTGCTTTTGCGTGTGTGTGTGTGATCCAATAGATTGGTGATGTGCCCCCATGCTTGCTGGTAGGCAAAGCTCTTGCTTTTTAGCTATCTGGTTGCTCTCAAACACTTCCAACTCTTTCAGAACTCATGGGTGAATCAATGGTGGATTTTGCCAATGATGCTGAAAAGGTACACACTTTCTAGTTTCTACCTTGGATTTGTCGAAGGACATAACCCATGTGTTCGATTTTGTCTGCAATTGCTGTCGTTTGAGGATTATGCTTTGTGGGTTTTGATTGATTCACTGTATAATTGCTAGATTTGCATGATTTGGTTTTGCCACTATGTTGTTGCTTAAGGACATGTTTTGGATTCTCGGTTTTTTGGGTAAATAAACAGGTGGTTGAGAGGGAGACGGTAGCTTCAAATTGTTCAAATCCTCTACTGGAAGTGTCGGTGTCTTTCGGAAGATTTGAGAATGATTCTTCACTGTCTTGGGAGAAATGGTCGACGTTTTCGCCGAATAAGTACTTGGAGGAAGTGGAGAAATGTGCCACTCCTGGCTCAGTGGCCCAGAAAAGGGCTTACTTTGAAGCTCATTACAAGAGGGTTGCAGCTCGAAAAGCCGAGGAGATGATGGAACAGGAGAAGCAATTGCGAGATGGTGATACCTTTAGGTCGGAATCTGACCAGACGAGTGGAGATCAGATGGATTCTGAGGTGCATTTCGAAATTGATTTGGCCAACAATAAAATTAATGCCCAAGGAAATGATCAAGAAGCGAATTTCGACAACGAGATTATTAAAACTCATGTGGATGATCTCGAGGAGGATGATGTTTTCACCATAGAGTTTCCAAGCTCATTGGCTGAGGGAGAGAGAGAAGAATCTGATAGCAGAACGGATAGTCCCGATTTGAACAATCCGGAGGATGAACTTGTTGTGGTGAAAGAAGTAGAAAATGTCCCTGCTGAATCTCAGGGAGTACAGGAGGTTCCAAAGACTTTGGACAATGATGTAGGAAGCGCTCCAGAAGTTAAAGAGGTGCAAGAGGAAAAACCGAGATTGGATCTTCTGAAGGGATCTCCGAAGGTGAAGTACTTAGCTCTTGAACCTATTTAGCAAAACTTCTCCAGATGCCATGTTCTTTATTTCATAATCCGAGAACTTGTTTGTTTCTTGTCTGATTTCCATATCTTTTGCATTTTCTTGCTGTGTAGGTTACTCCATTGAGCAAGGAGAGAAATGTGGCAAACATTAAGAAGAAACCAGTTCCACCAATAGCCAAAACACCACAGAAATTTGCCCCTAGGGCGTCGAAGTCTGTATCAACTCCCACCCCTAAATCATCGAAGCCCATATCAACTCCGACCCCTAAAGCGTTGAAGCCTATATCAACTCCGACCCCTAAAACGTCCAAGCCTATATCAACTTCCACCCCTAGAGTATCGAAGTCTATATCAACTTCCACACCTAGAGTGTCAAAGTCTCTGTCAACCTCTACCGCAAAACCTGCATCGCTGTCCTCAGTAAAGAAGAGCACTGCTTCCTCTTTTCCTAGGAGCAAAAATCCTTCAACTGAGGAAACCAAGGAAGTTCCTCCCAAGCGTTTGCACTTGTCACTCAATTTGGAATCCGGTCCCACAATGTCTGGTTCAGCTTTTGTGACCACCACAACCAGAAAGTCTTCCATTATGGAGAATATGGGAGATAAGGACATCGTCAAACGAGCATTTAAGACATTTCAAAACAATTACAACCAACCACAACCCTCCAATGAAGAGAAACGGCCAACACCAAAGCAGGTTTGTCAATTTAGTACATTTTCTCGTTTGAAGAGATGACCGGGTACCTCGGTTGGCATCAGAGCATCTAACGTCAAATTTTATTTCTGGAAAATTTCTATTGAAAAAGCAGCTCTCTACGAAGGGAAAAGAATCAAGGGTTTCCACTTCTGTGCCCCTGACAAAAGAGAATGGAGGGTAAAGCCTTAAACTCATATGTGACTGCTGATTGTGTAGTCTGTGTGCATGCGCTTCTTGCATAACATCAGTCTCTGCATGATAATATACTATCATGTTTCATATAGTCGATGCAACATTTTTCTTTTTGTCATAGATATCTAGATAAAAGAACTGCTAAGGCCGCTCCGTCATCTGTTAGCTTGAGAAGTGATGACTGCGTAGATAAAACAGAGGTATCCGTTAACAGACCCCCGACCTCTTTTTGTTTTAATTTATTAACCATATATATGTAATCTCATTAAGCAATATATTTCAGTTTTCACAGAAACTGGCGGCGAAATCCAATGCGAAAGTGACGGAGAAAGCACACTCCCAACCGAAGTCAAAGGTGTGATCATACAAATAACTATTCTTTTAAGGAGCATAATATTGTACCTGTGCTAAATATAATTATGTCATATAGCCTGCAAAAGCTGAATTATTTCTCGAAACTGTATGCTTGACATAGGATCAAAAGGAGGCAGAGATAAAAAAGCTCAGACGTAGTCTTAATTTTAAGGCTACACCTACGCCATGCGTCCATGGGGGGCAAAAAGTGTCAAAAAGTACTTCAGAAAAGGTATAGTCCAATTCTGTTTTTATGTTATGGCATAAGATCTGTTTGCTCCATTTATATTTTCAATAGAACCAGACTATATACAATCCATCTTAGTGATACTTATAAATCCGTCTTTCACGAAGTTCCTCCTTATTATGTCACTGAAATACTGAATACACTTGAAAGTCGAGTATAGGGGGAACGTTTTGGGGATTAATGTTCTTTTTATCGTAAAGTTTGCAGCCTCCCGCGTGCTGCGTACTTCAGAACAAGCATAAAAACTAATTAGCATTTTGCATATGCAAAAAACATGATGAGCTAAACACATTCAATACAAATATGCAAGAAGGAAAGATGCATGTGTATGCCTTAACGCCAGCATTTCAATCTGCACAATGTGTTACTGCACTGCATTTCTGAAACTATTGGTGTGATTTGTGTATTTTATGTGTTTCTTTCCGTATCCTAATGTCAACTGTCATGACTTGTGTAGGAGAGTTCCAACAATGAAACCGATCAGTGAAAAAATCATTCAGGCGGCTGCAAGGTCACTCGTCATCTTCCAAGAACCATGTCTACTTCAGTGGATAGACGAGAAGGAAAGCATACATGACGGAATTCCTTCTCATGGAAGATCCATGCTGAAGTATTATCGCTTAGATGATGACAAAGTGACCATGGTGAGTCGCAACCTGTATATCTTGATGGCTAGAACAGATCTACGGCATAGTAATAATATGCAGATGATAAGAGACAGGTCGGGGCCATGCTTTTCATTCCCTGCTTGTCCCAAATGGTATTCAGAGTTAGAAATGCTACGTACACATTGTTGTATTTGAAGGTATAAATATTGGAACTGTTATAATTACATGGAAATCCAAAGTTGGTTGCGTAAATCTATCATAAATGTTTACACCTAAATTGCAGACCAAAGAACAACTGAAAGAACAAATATTTGTGGATGGAACGCCTGTAATCGTTAGTGGGAAAGACGAAGAAGACGAACTGTGCAAGTTATTGGCTGAAAGTTTACGGAATAGAACGTTGAAAAATCACTAAGCTATTTACGGATTGTAATCGAGCTTTTTGTAATCTATACACTGTAAAAAACCAATTCAAAAATCATTATCTGATTCACTGTTAGTGCTCCTAGAGTTTCCTGACATGAAATTCTTAGGCAAGATCGGGAACCTTACGGGGTTCCTGGGCGGCGAGTCTGCTGACGATGATCCTAAACTCGCTGCAACCGCCTTCTTCTGCTGTATATTTCGAGAAATTTCAACGCATGCTCGATCAACCATGCCTAGAAAATCTTTAACTATGACAAAGAGTTGAAACGGGTGAGCCCCTTTATCCTTAGAAGCCCCTGCTTGATAGTATTCTGTTGTTTTCTTCACCAACTCCATCACCCTTTTCTGCTCTTCTCTCACCACCTTCAGCTCTTCCTCTGCTGCTTTGAGAAAACCCTTCGTGTCCCTAACGAATCTTCCACCGTCGTTCTCGCATTGGAGCAGGAGTTCTCTAGTTTCCGCCACACGGGTTGTGAGAGCCGAGCACATCCCTGCGAAGCTGTCATGATCTATACTAGCCGCCTTCTTCACATTAGAGAACTCGGCACTGATGCCTCCAACCACGGGCAATCCTACAGTCATGTACTCCCTCTCTCTTTCCTCTTTCGGTTTTATATTCTCAGCACTTGGGTTTCTGTTATGGCTCTGGCTGTTGCTGCGACTCAAATTATGATTCGTGTTGATTACACACCGCTTCCCCTCAGATCGCACCACTTCTTCCACAACGAAATTGAGCAGAGTTGTTTTCCCATCACTGCTTCTAACGTCGGATAGCTTTCGAAGAGAACTGAGGTTGAAAGCTTGGGCATTGCCTCTCGAAGTTCCTGCATTCATGCGGTTTCCAGCCTTGAGAATTGCCTCTAGCAGCTTCATGAAAAGCCCTCGTGTTCGAAGCTCCTTGCACCCGAGTTCAAGTGTTTGTACATACTCCTTGAGGCTAGCAATCTCCTCGTCGTAGTTGTATCTGAAGAGCATGGCATTGAATCGAATGAACGCTGAGGGAACAGCTTTGAGAATGTGGTAGAGGAAGAACTCTGCGTCAGCAAGCCTTGTAGGGTCTCCACTGTACTCAAGGATTTGGGATTGTTCTTCCTCGGTTGGAGCAATTCTAACAAGCTTTTCGAGAGTCTCTACATCGAGACCTCTGCCCTCCATGAGCGCATCAAGGAGCTCCTTTCGAGAAATCGTCAGCGATTTTATGACAATGGCATTGTTCTGGGACTTCCGGCTGTCCAGGAGACAAATCTGCGCTGATGGACCGACGTTGGCGCCCCTCGGATTCGCTTGGCTGCTGTCTCTTCCGGGGGATAACCGTTTGGTGGCAACCGTACCAAAAAGCGCTTCCATTAGGTCACCATCAAATCTGAGAGTAGCAAACTTTTAGAAACTTCAAAACCAAATACAATAAGACAACACGGTGAACGCAAAATAAACAATGGTGTGTAGAAGGAGAAAAATGGCAAGCGGAAATCACTTCATTACCTGAATGAACCATCCATTTTGTCCCACACCATGGAATCCTGAGTATTATTTGTGTTCACTTTGTCCCAATGCAGGGGCTTCAGTTTCACCTGATCATTTCCTGCTCCTGATGAAGATTCCCCAGGTTCACCTTTCTGTCCCGGAGATGGCTTTGACAACGCGTTCAAACTCCGCACTTTGGGTGGAGGCGGGGGTGCAGGACCATTCTTAGCTGCAACTTTCGGTGCTGGAGGAGGAGGAAGCGCTGCGGAGCTTTTCTTAATTGCAATCGGGACAGGAGGCAGCATTGGCGGCGGCGGCGGTGGAGGTGGCGTTGGTGGTGGGGAAGTATAAGGCGGCGGACTTGACGATCGAATAGTTAGCTCTACTTCTGGTTCTTTTGATTTCTCAATAGCTTTAAGAGCCGTTGATCCATTTCGAATTCGATCACTCACTAATTCTGGTACATCATTGATGTGGGAAGTTGAAGACTTTCCTCTGAGCAGAGGAACTTCCTGTATGGGCTCGCGCCTTCTTCTTCTGCTACTCCCTTCGTCTTCCTCACCATCTTTTCGAAACAACTCCTTTCGAAAACTCTTCTTCGAGTTTATCGCTTCGAGCTTCTTCCAGTAAAGCACGTCCAGACCGTTCTCATCAACAATGAACCCCTTGAGATTCCCATCATATCTTGAAAACTCACTCTGAACCGCTACAGGAGGCCCCGGCTGAGGCTGGCCTCCTTGCAAACCTCCACTACCACCACCACCACCACCACCACCACCATCATCATAACTACCGCCATTAATTCTCTTGCGCCGCGCAACAAGGTACCTATGCACAAAAAAGAAAACCAGCCCGGAAATCACCAGAGTGGAGGCTGCAGTGATCGCCGCAGCCTTCGCAATCTGACTCTTTGACGCAGACTTTCTTGGCGGCAAAGGCACCGGCTGCGGCTGTGATTCCGGTTGCGGCGGAGAGTCTTTGGGAGGCAATGAAGGTCGGATTTCGGGTGACGGAGCCGTAAACGGATAGACAGTTTCAATATTTTGAGGGGATTGGCCATGACAAGAAGGAATTACATTTACAAAAATAATAAAAGTAATTGAAAAACCATAAGTGAAAAAACAAGAGAGCATCCATGGCCGATTCCTGGCAGCCATGAAGCTTTTTGGAAAAATTGGAGAGATGGGTTTTTGGAAACTGAATCGGTTGGAACTCTCAGTAAATTTGTTGACATTGAATGGAAGAAGTCTAAACCTTTAATGTATGGATTTGTCGTGGTGCTTTTTGGGGAGGGTTTGGTTGATGAAAAGCTGAAAGCTTCAAAGTTAGTAGTTAGCTGTTTGTTTTTCCAGAATTTCTTCCCGGGCTTTTATATATATATTCAACCACTCAAAAGACGTTTCTAACTTGGATTAAGTTTACATCCCATTACTAACTACAAATCCACGCTTTAGTAATTCAAGATTAGATTTTTAATTCATAAAATTAATTAAACAAATGACATGATTGGTTTACTGTTTCAAGCCAGAAATTATGGACGGTTTGTTGAAGTGGTAAATCACCCAATTTTGTTTCTATCTAATATATTTATGAATTTATAATTGTCAGATTAATTGATCCCTAGGCTCTGAAAGTGGATCCAATTCCTACAAAGATATCGATGCTTCCATCGCTTAGATTTAGGGTCATAGGTCTTAATTTTTTAGATCTTGGTAAACTTGAGTGAAAAATGAATTTAGTTTTGTAAGTGGTAGATTGCTCTAATAGTTAGGGTTTTTTTTCTTTAAGTCACTAGTCTCGGGTTCAAACCATCTTCTTTCATTATTATAAACTCTAAAAAAGTGACTAGTTGATAACTTTGTCACGACAGTTTTCATTTCCAAAACCGAAAAGACTTTTAAGAAGCGAATCCAAAATATGCTGTGAAACTTAGTTGGCTAAGCCAACATGTTTACTCCCAAGTCTCATTCTGAACCTTTTACTTAATCTTGCTGACCTAGTAATTAGAGATTAGTTAATCTTGTACGTAATGATAATATCAACGAACAAAGTCAGAAGGGGAGACTTTATCAACATTCCCCATCCCTTCCTTCCTTCCTTCAATAATTTTTACAGCTGAAAAGCATTTGGGCTTTTGACGCGTTTTTTTTTTTTTTTTTTTTTTTTTTTTATAAATGATGCGATTTTTCTTTCATCAAGAACAATTACAACAATTGTCGCATGCACCGACGGAGCTAACTACTAAATTTTAGTAGGTATAACATAGGGAGAGTTTAGTTTTTAAGATTAAAGATACTAATCATTTGGACTGTTTTATAATTTTGAATTGTCATAGCCCATCTATTAAATGAAAAGTACGAATTTTAGAGTTATTTTTAGGGAAAGTAAGAGTTAGTAAGTGTTAAATAAACTCTATCACTTTAACCAATACTAAAACTTAACAGTAATAAACTAAAACTTTTATACCACACACGATTCATATGAAAGTTTGAAGGCTAGAAGCCTAGAAAACAATAATAATTTTAGCTTATCCCATCTGTTGAATAATTCCGCACTCCGTCATCGATCGCATAACGTAAATATATGTTTTAATGATCAATCTGTTAATGTGAAGATAATTCGAATAAGCAAGCATTAAGAGATTGTTGTTGTTTTTATTGTTCCGGACTTTAGACGCGTTGAAAACTACGTTAAGCCAAAAAGGCGACGAGATAAATTGGTCAACGACCCCGGTTTCATACGTTAAGGAGAAGAAATGGGGAATTGTAGGTTTTGACGATGACTTCATTGACACATTACATTCCCCATGAAGAAATTAGAGAAATAGTGGCTCACCAAATTAATTTCAGCAACGCTTATTTTATTTTATTTTATTTTGGAGGTTGTTGTCTTAACCCTGTGTGTGTAGTGGTTGAAAAAACCCCACAAATTGATTACTATTACTATTTCTCCCCCCCCCCCCCACCAGGGGAAAAAAAAAAGAAAAAAAAGTTTGAAATTTGAAATAAAATTGGATTTTTTATTGGAGAATTGGTGGTTGTATTGTTGATATTCAAAAAAGCGAGATACATTCTTCAAGAAGAACATTCCGATAATATTTGAAGGTTTCTCAAACTAAAAAAATTTGTGCTTAAAATATTGTATCTGAACGAAAATTGTGAAATTAATCCTTTTTTTAAGCTTATATTCGTGAGAATAATCATGACATCTAAGGTAACTAATACTTTTGTTTTGGTCAGAGGTGATATTATGAATTTGAATTTTGAAACCAAATATATATATATATATATATTGGATCATTTTGAAACTAATTAATTAGGTCAATAATTCAAAGGATTGAGAGTTTTAACTCGGGACGCATGGGTAGAAACCGAACACCCAATTCAATAAAATGTTAGATCACTTATGGAAAAGATCTCTAAAATTATATAATGATTTGCTTTTTCACATCTGAAGACTATGCAGTTTTTTTTAGACGTTGTCGTGCCTGTGAATTTAATTATTCTCTGTCATTCGAAGGGTAAAAGAGTCAAACAAGTCCTTTTAATTCTTTCAACTGTATGACCATACGTACCGAGTTTGAAACTTTTCAATTTTCTTCTCTTAAATTATTATAATAGTTTCAAACTGCTTTCCCTCCTTCTAATAATCGTAAAATTTAAAAGAAAAATGCTACTCTTTCCTAGTATCCTACCACAATTTGTGGGTTTAGGGTCCTCCAAATGCTTCTTTCATGGGCTTTATGTTTAGATGTTTCTCTTTTATTTGGGTTGGGACAACTGGCCTTGTTTGTTTATTGTGGTTTAAAGGCCATTTCTAATGACAGGGATTGAAAAAAGGGCCCAATTTGGTAATGCCATAGGTGACATGGGCCAGTTTGCTTCAAGCAATGCGCCTTCTTGTGATTGACAGTCGACTGAAGGCTTGGGGCATGGTCATTTTAAAAGAAGGTGCTTGGCCAGATTGCTTCAAGAAAACCGACACGCACCGGACCGGTTTTCGGTTTATTCTCTTTTGATTACAAGTGATATTCTACGCTAAAAGAAGCGGCAATGATTTAAACTCGAAATGCAACGAGTTAAAGAGAAATGTCTTAACCATCATATATTATTCTCTTTTATTTCTCAATATCAAAAAGAAAAACACAATTGAACCGATTTTCAAAATGTCAAAACCACATGAGAACAAACCCGTAAGGAGTAAAATGTTTTTTTCTTTTCTCTTTTAATCAGAAAAATAAAATGTTCTTCTAGAGGTAATTGTGTCCAAGTTTCTTCACTCAAATCATGGTTACCAAATTAGGTTTGGAAGAAATCTCAACCTCTTTTGTCCATGCATAAATGGGTGTCATTCACAGCTGTCGTGGGTCTTTAATTTTCACATCAAATCTCACCTAAATCAACGGTTTAGAATCATCTACGCCTAACTAGTGGCAAAAGTCAAAAAAAAAAAAAACTATATCGTTTTACCAAAGTCTTGAGGATATAGTTTTAAGGATATTAGGATCAATTTTTCCTTGATTACATTTGATTGTTTGTTGCTTTGGTGGCACCTTAAAGAATAAAAAAGTTGATGCCTTTGGTGAGACCAAAAGCCAAACTAGTCACAACCACTAGACCCACTTCCTCTCTTTTTCTTGATTCACATTCAAAAAGATTCAAAAACAAAAACTACAGCTCTGCATTGTCTTCTCTCTCCCTCTCAACTTCCCATGTGGGGGTCCAAATGATATTTTCTCAAAGATTAGCCACTCCTACATATATCACATAATCTCTTCCATTCAATTCCAATTTTAAGTTTTATGTAATATTGTTAACAAATTATTGGAAAGAGACTTTAAGAAAATAAATGGTCTCTAATATTGATATAACTCTTCACTTTAATCTTTGAGATTACCTACCGTCAATCATTTTGGTTCATTTTGTGAAAAATTTCTGTTAAATTGAAGAAACCATCAACTCAAGTGGAGGGGTTGATTTGACCAAAATATCCTCAATTTAACGGAGATTTTTCACGAAATGACCAAAATGATTTACGGTAGACAATCTCAGAGACCATTATATTGATTTAAAATCTCAGGAACAAAAGTGAAGAGTTATGCCAATCTCATAAACAATTTTGACTAAAAAGCCTTTCAATAGCTCATGCCTAATACTAGTCCACAAAATGAACAATGAAGTTTGATTCTGAAAAAACAAAGTGTACATTATTTGAAAGATCAAATTACTTAGCAAGCTTGACTACGAAAACCAAACTCATTTATAACTTCTATCGTTTCAAGTAAATTTTGCCTGAAAAAAAATCGGTAAGCATGCCCACTTCCAGAGGGACAAAGAGACAAAACAGGGGAGTTGAGCTCAGGGGCATTTCAAACACGTCCAATTCACAATCCCATTCCAATATATTCTCTCTACCAGACAAGATCTTGCAGGCTCATCTCTCCAACTCAACCAAATCCATACCAAATCTCTATATCTTTTTAATTTCCAATCCCCGCCGATTTACCCCACTCTCTACAAATGCACATCCACTTCCCTCTTCTTCTTCTCTTCCTTTATTCTTTTTTTCTTAATTTTATTTGTTTGAATTTTGAAGCAAACCTAACGTTCTCTAATGTTTGCTTGCTATTTATCACGGTTAACAAAAGCGATATTCAAAGTTACTCTAATCCAAAACATGTATGTATCGTAAAAGCAATTTCGCATCAGAACATTTATCTTTGCCAAAATCGTGATACAAGAACATTTTGTATTACGTTGTGTACTAAAAGGGGTATACTTCCTCGAATAACCACGAGAGGTTAAGATTCAAAAGCACCGAACTATTCCCTTTGTTGACTTTTCGTATTTTTTTACTAACACATACAATTCGTATATTTTTATTCGTTTAGTAACACATACGAAATTAACATAAATAAGTAGACATTTAAAAAAAATAATCAGTATCCATCCTACACAATACATTCAAGGGGAAAATAGACGGAGTTAAATTTTGAATTGAAGACCAGAAATGTAATTAGTTAATCATTAGTATTAATATTGTTACTAATAGTCATATAAACAAACAAAATAAATCATAGCCAAAGAAAAAAATTGAAAACAAAAAAGGAAAGTAATTCATCAAAAACCGTTTAAACGGGTAATTGCAGTTCGGCCCCGAAAAAAAAAAGCGCGATTACGGTACAATCGGGTACGATTGATCTAATCAGCGTTGGTCATTTTGAACCGTCGGATCGGAGAATCAAGCGACGTGGGCGACGATGGAGCCGAGAACGACGATGACATAGGAGGCGACGGAGATTTAGACGGCGACGATAAGGACGACGAAGGAGACGATGGTAAAATGGAAGGCGGTGATGTGGGCATCATCAGATCACACGGCTCCCGTAGCTTTCTCTTGTTCATTCCTCCGCCGCTCTCCTCCACTCCGACATCCCTCGCGGTCGTCATGTAATCCTTCAGCCTCTTGACGTCAGCTAACTTCACCGGTTTCACTATGAAGTCCTCCGCGCCTTCTTCCAAACACCTGGCGAACACAAAAATAACCCAAAATTTAAATTTAAAATCGAAATTAATTGCAAGAACCAATTAACCTCGAAAAAAAATGGATAATTAATCAATTAAACATTAATTTTGGGGGGAAAATAAATTACCTGTCTATGCGCGCCAAAACGTTCTCGGATGACATAATCACGACGGGAATCTCTTTGAATGTGGAAGATTCTTTGATTTTCTTGAGCAATTCGTAGCCGGTCATTCCGGGCATACAGTAATCCGTGATGATCAGATCCACCTTCAACCCCTGGACATAATTACAGAGAATCAAAAATTTTATTCGAAAATATTGAAATTTTACCGATGGAAACTAGGAGTCGTTGATCGAACTTACGTCGAATCCGACGGTGGAGCTCTTCTCCTCGTCCAGGCCGAGGAACTGCAGAGCTCTTCTTCCGCTGTCAACAGCCGTCACTGTACCAAAAAAGATCGAGTTCAAAAACACAGAAAACAAAAAACGACGACGTTTCCAGAAATGTAACTCTGTTTTCAGATTCTACCTTTGCAGGAGGAGATTTTGAGCAACCGCTCGATGACCTTGCGATCGACGAGGCTGTCGTCGACGGCGAGCACGTGAGCTTCTTCCGAAATCAACGGCGGCGAGAGGTCGAGCTTCTCCGACATCCTCCGCCATGAAACGACGCCGTTCCTCGCCATCGTACGGATTGGAATCAGACAAACGAAACGAGGGTTGCTGTGCTTTCTGCGGGCGGTGTTTTATACAGTAGAAAATGGAGGAGAGAAATGGCGAAGGTGGAAGTTGTCTGTCAGCGTCGCAGACACAAGAGTGTGGGGGGTTTCTCTCTCTTAATATAGTATTGGTCTCTTTCGCCAAATCAAATCTTTCTCTCTAACAAATCTCAAAATCTACTTTATTATATTTGTTTAATTTTAATTTATTAAACGGTGAGATTCTCAAATCCACTTTGGTGCCATCTTCCCCAATCAAAACCATTTAAAAAATAATACACGGTCAAAACCATCAGTTTCCGATTCTCAATTCTTAAAACAATCAGTTTTATAATATGTCATCGACATCAAATTGTTATGTTGTCAACTTTTTATTAACAGATGATAGGATAGTTATACTAAAATCTTAAAAACTATCGACGGCAAAACATATGCACGAATCAATTTAAAGTTGTCAAACTTATTGTCTTTACTTTTGAGTCGTTATATGTATCGATACGTTCTTGATTCTGTAACAGTTTAACAATTGATATTTATTTTCGACCAATCTTGTATCGATACGTTAAATGTATCGTATTGCTAGGTTGTTAATTTTTAATTCATATAAAATTTTAATTTAGTCCTTAAAAATGATCACTTTTATACTACAATCTTGTGTAAGATTACAAACTAATTTTAATCCGTTCGGCTCAATGTCCATGTGATCATACATTTACTTACATCACATATTAATTATACTTTGATTTTTATTTCTCTTTTTCTTCTTAATTTTGATGAATTTATTACATATAATCCTATTTTTCGTTGACCGGCGGTCAGCGGTGGACCGCGCCGTCAAAACCTTGGGGCGAGGGGCGGAATTTGGCAAATTTGGACCGGCGCGCGAAAACGGGTAAAATAAGGGGGACCGGATTCCGCCGGTGGCATTGACAGGTGAGGGTTGTACAGAGTGACCCTGTGAGCTTCCCCGAGTGGTTCCTGCGTCTTATTTTGTTGTAATTAAAAGACTTGGCAGGCAATATCTCCTCGCGAATCTTTGGATTGCCCCACCGCCTTTCTTTCCACGTGCTACCTCGTGCTCCGTAAGTGCTTTCCATTTTTTCTCAACTTTGTATTAATATTGGTTTTTTTTTTACTACTTTTTATTGGTAATTGTTGTTGTTAATTTACTGTTGTGGTTAGGGAGATATTTTTTCAGTATGTTCAGAACACGTTTAATACACTAAGTGTAATAATACAATTGGTTTGAAACTTAAAAAAAAAAAAAAAAAATTAATCAATTATTTTATGACACTTGATTTACCGAGTTGTGTTCCTAGCACATTAAACAATTCATCGTGATTAAGGTGTTATCTACACTACGAGTGTGTGTGAGTTCTAAGCCTCATAATGGGCTAGCAGGAATAATGTGGTTTAAATTCGTCTCTGGCGAGAATTGGACCTAAAACATCTTCTATACAAATGAAAAAGAATATCACTCGAACGTAATACTAAATTATTAAGGATCCGTATGATAATCTTTATAAAATGTTATTTTGTCACATCAGCTATAAAAATGGAATTTAACATCTCTATGGAGATGGTCTTAATATTTTATTTTTCAGGTCTTACTATCTTTAAAATTGTTACCGAACGAATTAACAAAAACTAACTATTAAAATTGAAAGAAAATATTTTTGCTCATCATTCTTAATTATTATTGAATAAATTTAAATTTCAAAATTTACGTAATGAATATATTAAATCAAAGTTATCTAATATTATAATAGAGCGATAAAATAATATATTCAAAATAAAATTATTATTAAACGACCCTTAATTATTATATACCATCGTACAACACTATGGCCATGAAGCATGGAAGTAGGAAATATTGTTTAATCGAAATGACTTTTTGCCAAAGTTTTTTTGATGGAACGATAAATTTTTTAATATAACAAAAATACAACTTGATACACTGAATAAAATAATACAAACAAGAGACAATAGATAGAATTGAGGAGATTTGCAAGTCCGAAAATAATCTGAGGTGGGACCGACATTACCCTTCCTAATGCTTGGACTTTTGCTACCAAAATTCTAAAAATTATTTTCTTTTCAAACACTGCATAATATCAAATCTTTTGGTATATCACCATCGCTTCCAAGATTGATTTTCCATCTCTCTCGTAGTCACACACACACACACATATATGTATATATTTATTTATTTTATTATTACCGCTAAATAGGGCGGATTATTGGGTAATTGTATTCTTACAAGTAATTTGATCACCTCGCTGGATCCCGTCCGATTCTGGTTCAACGTGTGACATAATTTCACCCCCAACTTTTGGTACACACTTGTTCATTAGTTTACCCCAAACTGAATTGTTTAATCAGAATATATTCAATTTGAGTTGTGATGCATGGTAAGATTTCTTGCATTAACGATTGATAGTCGTTTAGAGACATTAAAATCTTAATTTACTAATGTTAGTCTGTACACTTGCAAAAGTTCTAATTCAGATTATCTGCCACTTATTAGAGGACAAAATGGTATCAGTATTGGGTAATAACAAGAGAAAATGTTGTCGTGATATAGGCACATTATATATATATATAACCTAAACGGTATGTTCTTCATTACAGAACCAACCTCAATACGTATTATGTTTCCATACACTTACGACAAGAAAAGCTTGTATGTAATGTTTTCATAAACTTATGATACGAAAGTTAAAGGTATAAATTGTCGATACACAAATTGATAGTTTGTTAATGTTCAAAATTTGCAGGTTAATAAACTAGAACAATTAGCCTTTGGTGGGGTTGGATCAAAGCTATGAAATAAATAGACTCAAGATTTAAGTGGTTCACCTCTCAAAACTAAACTACATCCATTGTGTTATTCGTATTATATTGATTTGAAGGTTACAAGTAACACTCGACTAAAGGCTAGCATTCTTTCTCTTCTCAATCGTCTGACTCCATTACCAAAGGTTCTCACCCCTTTATATAGGTCCTCACTGAACCCAAAAATCCTTGGGCTCACTACATTTACTTTCTGGCATTTAATATGCTAGCTATAGAGACTGGTGTGCTAACAACCTTTTCGCCAATCAACAGATATTCAGCAGTGAAGTGACAATTGTTCAATCGGAATTGCACACTCTTCTAGGTTGATACATGCCAAGCGACTTGCTAGGCCATGAGTAGTCAATAATTTCTTTTCCAAGCAATGGCTCGACCACCTTTATGTCATGTCCTAGACTTCTACCTTTGATTGGTGGCTAACACATGGCCTAATTGGTGTTTGAGTATGCATGTTCCTAGAGCCTTATGCCATAACGTTATCAGTCTTCTCATGTGTTCTTGTTGGTCGGAAAAGTGTTTTATGTTACTTGGTCTAACCAGACTGATGAGCGGTCAGCTACAGCACTCGGAAATGCCTCTTCCTCATTCCAATGGGCCTTGGATTTCCTTTTCTTATTTGGGCCTTGTCTTTTATTGGGCCTTTTTAGGTTTTTGGTCTGGCTTGTACTATTTTGAGAGTCGAAAAGAATTCTGTGTTAACACAGTTAACAAGTCATCACAGTTCATTAAACCATAAACCTTCTTCTTAGTTCCTTTTATGAATAAAACCTACATTGTACTCATTTAAAATTGTTGAGGACGCATGCATTCCAACAACGACTACAAGGTGGATGAATGCATTTACACCAACCTTGCTGTTATGGTGTCTTAAATTATAGCTTGAATTTGACCCAAAAAATAAAAAATTATGGCTTGAAATCTTCTAAAGCTACTAGAAACATATACAAAGGTTCCTAATATTCCCCTTGCCAAGTATTATTAAAAATAATTGGTTGACTTTGTAATCATGAGAAGCATTCCATTAAACAAGCTCTTTTTTTACAATTAGATCCAATAAAATAACACTACATTTCATTTTAGTCAAACTTAATCTCAACTTTAGGGAATCAATTAGGTCCCGCAAAATTATATTGCCCCGACACCTTTACATGATGAAAAATGTTAGACTTTTTGTTACTTTATGTTTTTGATATAATATTTTATGATATTAGTATAAAAATTAACGTTAAACTGTGTAGTGCCAAAGAGTTTATAAAAAGTTTCATTTTTTTTTCGATACTAAACGGGAGTGGTGTGGGCTTAGTCTTACAATAGGTTAGCAATAATGTAATTCAAATTCGCCTTTTGCAATAATCAAATCTAAAATCTCTCACTTATATATATGAATAGAAATACCACTAACAATCTCATTTTTAAAAGAGTCCGTTACCATTCCTCTTACATGATTATCAAAAGACCGTTGATAATGTAGGGTCGCAACTCGGCATTGTCCTAAATACATTTATCGGGTCGGGTTGGGTCGATACGGGCTAGAATATGGAAGGTAATGGATAGCCTATATGTCAGTTCACCATAACTAGATGTACGAAGTGGAGCATATTCGGTCATGCAATTAAGTTTGAAAACGAATCACAATTGAACTCAAAGCTCTTACCTATAATTGTTTGTTTAAGTTTCTTTATCATGGATCGACACATACCATTGACTATGATCCATGATCGTTGAATTTTAATCATTAGATCCTACGATCATTGTCCATGCAATGAGCCCATTTTAGAATAGATAGTGATATCCACACACCTGTTTTTACTTCTCATATAACCCTCTCAATTTTCAACCGTACAATCGAATGAATTCAAGAAGATCAATGACCAAAGAGTAACAAGTGCGTATGAAAGATAAAAATAAATGTATAAATAACACTATCTTTTATAATTTTCGTTTTGTTTCACATTAGTTTGGAAAGACTAAAATTACCTTTAAATGACATTAAAATAAGGCTTAAATGTCAAAATGGTCTTTGTGTTGTAGCCATATGGCCAATTTAGTCCATGTGTTTTCAATTTGGCTAATTTAATCCTCATGTTTGTCTTTGTTAGCTAATTAAGGACATTTCATTCAATCTATTTCAAAAAATTGATAAGAAAAATCATATGAGAAATAATTACCTTTTGTCTTTAAAGAAAAATGCAAATTAATGAGAAATAACACTTATAAGAAATAAAATTTCCAATTTGAAAAATGATTAGATTGTGACATAGAAAATATATGGAGTAATGTTAGACAGGAGGTCGGAGAGTTGGGAGGAGAATAAATTTTCTTTTAATTTTTAATTTTATTTCATTTTAAATATTTTAAATCAAATAAATTATAATTTCATGAATAACTTTATAATAATTTATAAAAAAAAATTACACCAATTAGATGGAAATGTCCTCAATTTGCTAACAGAGATAAACACAATGGCCAAATTGGCCAAATTGAAAACACAAGAACTGTAATACCCTAGAAAATTTAAAATATATATGATTATGTGGAAATTTTTATCGATAAGTGGAAATGACGAAAATGCCCTAGGGGGCTAAACGTAATTTTACGAGGACGTATTTTATCTTCGTATATTTTATCGAATTTCTTGACACATTCGGATAAAGTTCGATCCTACGAGCATGTGGGTGAAAATCGTTCGTGAAACGGAATCATAACGAATGAAATGGAAACGAACGAAAGTAAGGGCAAAATAATCATTTGCCGTGAATCTGGAAGGCTCCAGATTTTGTTTTAGTGGAAATATGACACGGGAAGAGAAGGGGAAGCCACAGGGACTGGTGGAGAAGGAAGGGGGACCAATTAGGGAAGATAAGAAAAGGGGGGAAAAGAAGGGGAAAATGGGGAGAAACCAATCAGGAAGGGAGATCAGGGAGGGAAATGAGGAAAGTGAGAAACACCAAACCCGTGCCCTTCATCCCTGTGACCCGTTCGACCCGAGGAGAGCCCGGACCTCCCCGAGCCATTTCTGGTGATATTCACCATTATTTCCGGCGAACCATAACTCTCCAACACCTGCAATCATCATCTAACCCTTCTCTCTTCCATTTCCAACCAAATTTAGAAGAAAATTTGGTGATGAACCGTCGGTGGGTGCGACGGGTTCGTGTGATAAATCCTCATATCCTGAAGCTAGTTCCTGCAATTAGCACCATCAAAACACTTCTCTAGGGGCCAGGAACAAAGCCCAAATATTGGTTGGTGTGGCGGAACACCGGAGGTTGACGATCGAGGCCACCCAAACTCTAGGGTCCGGCGGGTTTAAGTGAAATTGGGGCTTTTCCCAACTAAATTGGACTTGGTCACATGTATAAAACATGCTCTACTTGTTGAGATCTTTATTTCTGTGAAATTTGAGAATTTTTAGAAATAGTTGATATTTTTCGACGTGTCGGGACGACCAACCACCACCCGCGGCGGCTCGTGGCCAGGGGGCCGACACCTCCATTTGATGCATATTTCATTATTCTAATTTACGTATTTGAAATAAAATTGAAGTGCTTTGATAACTTAACACTAATGTGGAACACTTCCGTTAATTGAATATATTTGGAAATGATTTGAAATTTAAATGTGAACTACGAATGACTTGATCCCTTCGTAGGGTACCTAGGTAGTTTAACAAGATGGTTAGATGTAGCCAAAATAGGATTGAATTTAATTTATGGTGGTTAAGAGTAGATTTATTAACCATGAATTATTTGGGCCTATCTTAGTAATTGGCTTCTGAAGTAAAATTTTTGGAACGTTACAAGAATTGGATTGATCCAATAACTAAAACACAGTGACAATTTTAACATTTAAGCTTTAAAATAATGTCATAGATTAGCGTTAGTAACCATTTAGTAAATACATTTCTTTGCAATCTATCAAAATGTATCATATATTTCATCAAAAAGAAAAATGTATCATATATGATGTATGTTACACCACCATCGTTAAATATCTGCCGTAATGAGAATAAAACGGATCTTATTCACAATACTAAAAAGAGATGCAAGAATGGAAAATACTTTTATACGTGTCTTTTGGTACGAAAAAGAGAGAGAATCAAGCTGTGGATGATCCTTCTTTTTCTTTAAAGATATGGCATCTCACTTTTTTGTACTAGGAGTGTGATTTTTTTAATACTTATATTATCTACATTACGAGATTGAAAAGTGGCTAAGACTCGTAATATATTAGTTATAATAATTTAGTTCGAATTTATCTTTGACGATAATTGACTTTAAGACTTCTCGTTTATAAATGATGAAAAATATTACTAAACAATAATATTAAGTGTGGATGGAAGTGTGATTTGGGGCATTTTTGTCTTGATTTGTACGAGTAATGGATATCTCTTTACCAAACAGGCAACGAGAACACCTTCTCTTTTTTTCAACCACAAAGAAAGTTTTATTGTGATCGAAATATGAATGGTACATTACGTGCTTTCATATAAATGGTGGAAATTTTTATTTTTTAAGTTATTAACTTTTTAACACACATATCCCATAATTTGTATAGTAACACATGATGTACTACCCTATGTTCCCGTCACATTGAAAAATCTCTCTTATTGAACAATTAAGAGTGAAAACATCATGTGGTAGGCCGTAGGCTAGCAATTTCTTTAGATAAACAATGCACACCAAAATGTTACGAGTTCCAATCATTAGTCGTGAAAATAGCTTTTTGTAAAGTAAAGGTAAAGCTGCGTACGATAAACATTTTTTCTCAACCCTCGCAAAGCGGAGAACCTTGTTAACTTGGGTTCGCTATTTTTCTTAAAACAATGCACACCAAGCAAACATTGGTTATGATGGATGTGCTCTTCTTATAACTTTGAGTTCAAACTCTTTTTTCTGTAAGTTAGATTAGTGTAAAGTGAATATCAATTGTCTCTGAAAAATAATAAACACTATCAGCTACCTGATTCTCTAAACATTTAATCTGCACAATACAGCAGACGCACGCTAGAATTTTTGTACCAAACATGAAGGCACTTGTGAGAACTAAGAAGTTGTTACTATAATGATCATAATTGGATATATTTTCATTTGATTTTAATACAAAATGTTTATTTTTTGGTGGGAAAAGTTAGTGTGTTGTTTGTGCATGCTTAAACTACTAAACTAATTAATCACTCAAATCAGCAGTTGGGTTTTGATTATTAGGAAAATGACCGAAAGCTTAGAAGAAAAGCACAGAATCTTGTAACAGCCACTAAAATCGACCCCCTTAAAAGGTGGGATATATATTTTGCTTACTGACTCATCTTCCTCATAAAAGGGCATGAAAATGACTACTATTGGACCTTTAGAATTGCTAAAAGCTTTTTCAGATGTAAAAAAGTGCTTCTTCTACTAAAATGAGTTGGAACACTTTGTATGCCTAATCTATTCAGATTAGACGCATTATTTAATAACACGGGATGCTCTTACATAAGTTCTTGAACTATTTTCCATACAATAGGCTTTTTTTCCTGAGTTTTGCTACCAAAATTCTAAAAATTATTTTCTTTTCAGATACTGTATAATATCAAATCTTTTGGGATATCACCATCGCTTCCAAGATTGATTTTCCATCTCTCTTGTAGTCACACACACACACACACACACACACACACACACACATATGTATATATTTATTTATTTTATTATTACCGCTAAATAGGGCGGATTATTGGGTAATTGTATTCTTACAAGCAATTTGATCACCTCACCATGTCTCATCCGATTTTGGTTCAACGTGTGACATAATTTCACCCCCAACGTTTGGTACACACTTGTTCATTACTTTACCCCAAACTAAATTGTTTAATCATAATATAAATCAATTTGAGTTGTGCTAGTCACAGTTAGTGGCGGATTTAGGAAATATTATTAGGGGGTCAGTAAGAATAGCACGTGCAGCGCGCAAATTTTTTTAAACAAAAATATCATGTATATCGTCATTTCATCAAGTCTTGGTAAGCCTAAAGTCATTTGCAAAGGCATATTACACACCTGTTAATGTCTCATTTGTGTAGGTAACTAATATATTTCAACGCTGCTCCCATATAAATGCGTAACAAAAGATCATTTTGAACACACTAACAAATTGATTAATATCATTGCACCCCATTAATATGTTTGTCCAAGAATGATGATGCTTTGTTCATTCTCTAAAATTACCATTTCATTTATTTTGCATTTTTGGATAGTCTTTTACTTGGTTCTTTTTTCTTCTTCTTACAATTGTAATCATAAGCAACAAATAAGCCAAAGATAAATTATATTAAGACTAGATTGTAAAGGGCAGCACCTCTCTAACGCATTTTATCAAGCAGTTGGAGGCCACATATGAAGGGCAACTCTAACCTTCAAAGAGGCAGCACCCAAGTCATCCGTGAAGATTCACCAAAGTTCGGAGGATTAGTCGACCCCCCTTGCCCCTCAATCGGTCCGCCCCTGGTCAGAGTTGCTCTTCAACATGCTTCTTGTGGATCGGTCATCGATGTATGGTAAGATCTTTTGCATCATTGATCAATAGTCATTGAGAGACAATAAAATCTTAAGTTACTATTGTTAGTCTGTACACTTGCAAAAGTTCTTATTTCAATTGTCTGTCGCTTATTAGAGGACAAATTGGTATCAGTATTGGGTAATAACAAGAGAAAACGTTGCAGTGATATAGACATATTATATATAACATAAACGGTATGTCCTTTATTATTGAACCAACCTCAATCCATGTTATTGTTGTCAGGAGGAGGCTAAAATGCTTATGTGAGTCTTCTCGGCCCCCGAAATGGATGGATAACCATGGCATGCCACCAGTTGTCCCTTAACAAAAAAAAAAAAAAAAAAAAAACAAACAAACTAGAACAATTAGCCCTTGGTGGGCTTGGATCAAAGTTATGAAATAAATAGACTCAAAATTTAATGGTTCGCCCCTCAAAACTGGACTACATCCATTGTGTTATTCGTATTATATTGATTTGAAGGTTACAAGTAATGCTCGACTAAAGACTAGTATTCCCTCTCTTCTCAATCGTCCGACCCTATTACAAGAGGTTCTCACCTTTTTATATAGGCCCTCACTGAACCCAAAAATCCTTGGGCTCACTACATTTACTTTTCTAGCATTTAATATGCTGGCTATGTAGACTGGTGTGCTGGCAACCTTTTCACCCATCAACAAATATTCAGCGATGAAGTGACAATCGTTCAGTCGGGATCGCACACTCTTCTAGGTCAATACATGCCAAACGACTTGCTAGGCCATGAGTAGTCAATAATGTCTTTTCCGAGTAGTGGCCTGACCACCTTATGCCATGTCCTAAACTTCTACATTTGATTGGTGGCCAACACATGGCCTGATTGGTGTTTGAGTAGGCCTGTTCCTAGAGCCTTGTGCCATAACGTTGTCAGTCTTCTCACGTGTTCTTGTCGGTTGGAAAGGTGTTTTATGTTACTTGGTCTAACCAGACTGATGAGCGGTCTACTACAGCGCTCATAAATGCCTCTTTCCAATTCCATTGGGCCTTGGATTTCCTTTTCTTCTTTGGGCCTTGTCTTTTATTAGGCCTTTCTAGGTTTTTTGTCTGGCTTGTACTATTTTGAAAGTAAAAAAGGATCATGTGTTAACACAGTTAACAAGTCTTCACAGTTCATAAACCATAAACCTTCTTCTTAGTTCCTTTCATGAATAAAACCTACATTGTACTCATTTAAAATTGTTGAGGACGCATGCATTCCAACAACTACTACGAGGTGGATGCATGCATTTACACCAACCGTATTGTTATGGTGTCTTGAATTATAGCTTGAATTTGACCCAAAAAATAAAAAATTATGGCTTGAAATATTCTAAAGCAACTAGAAACATAAACAAAGGTTTCTAATATTCCCCTTGCCACGTATTATTAATAAGAATTGGTTGACTTTGTAAACATGAAAAGCATTCCATTAGACAAGCTTTTTTTTACGGATCAGGATTCTCACCGGATTCCTTTTGTGGGGATCTCGGAGATCAAGCAATCATGTCCGTTCATCGTATATTTTGCGTTCAGCTTTCGTTAGGTACTGTTTATATTCAGTTTTAAATTTTAAATAATTTTTTACCACACTATATACAATAAACTGATATAATTATTGGATCCTTGGGATTCCTACAAAAGGAATCTGAGGATCCTGATCCCTTTTGTACAATTAGACCCTATAAAATAACACTATATTTCATATTAGTCAAACTTAAACTCAACTTTAGGGAATCAATTGGGTCCCACAAAATTATATTGCCCTTACACCTTTCCATGATGACAAATGCTAGACTCTCTATTGATTCTATGTCACTTCATGCTTTTGATACAATGTTTTATGATATTGGTATAAAAAATTTGACATTAAGTTGTGTGGTGTCAGAAAGTCTATAAAAATTCTCACTTTTTTTCAATGCGAAAGGGGAGTGTGGGCTCAGTGGAGGATGCATTGAGGGCCCCTAGGGGGGGTCAGCTGACCTTTCGAACTTTGGTGAATGTTTATGGATACCTTGGGTGCTGACCCTCTGAATTTTGGTGAATGTCTATAGATACCTTGGGTGCTGACCTTTTGAAGATTAGAGTTGGCTTCATACATGCCCTCCAACTGACTTCAGGCCTACCAAGACTCAGTGAATGTTCATGGATACCTTAGGTGCTGCCCCTTGCATACATTAACAGGTGTGCATATGCCTTTCCAAATGACTTCAGGCCTACCAAGATTCGATGAAATGACAACATGCATGCTATTTTTAGTAAAAAAAAATTTACACGTTCTATTCTTACTGACCCCCATAATATTATTTCTTGGATCCGCCACTCGGTGGGTTTACCCTTACAATGGGTTAGCAATAATGCGGTTCAAATTCGTATTTGATGAGAATTGAACCTAAAATCTCTTACTTACATGTGAATAAGAATACCATTAGACCATAGTACCAAGTTATTAAACAATCTCACTTTTAAAAGAATCTGTCACCATTCCTCTTACATGATTATCAAAAGACCGTTGATAATGTGGGGTCGTAACTCGGCATTGTCCCAAATACATTCATCGGGTCAAGCTGGGTCGATACGGGTTAGAATATGGAAGGTAACGGATAGCCTATATGCCAGTTCACCATAACTAGATGTATGAAGTGGAGCATATTCGGTCATGCAATTAAGGTTGAAAACGAATTACAATTGAACTCAAAACTCTTACTTATAATTGTTTGATTAAGTTTCTTTATTATGGATCGACACATACCACAGACTATGATCCATAATCGTTGAATTTTTAATTATTAGATCCTACGACCATCGTCCATGCAATGAGCCCATTTTAGAATAGATAGTGTTATCCATACATCTATTTTTACTTTTCATACAACCCTCTCAATTTTCGACCGTCAAATCGAATGAATTCAAGAAGATCAATGACCAAAAAGTAACAAGAGTGTGTGGAAGATAAATAGCACTATCTTTTATAACTTTTGTTTCGTTTCACATTAGTTTGGAAAGACTAAAATTACCCTTAAATGACATTAAAATAAGGCTTAAATGTCAAATGGTCATTGTGTTATAGTCATATGGCCAATTTAGTCCCTGTGTTTTTGATTTGGCTAATTTAATCCTTGTGTTTGTCTTTGTTAGCCAATTAAGGACATTTCATTCAATCTGTTTTAAAAAAACTTATAGGAAAAATCGTATGAGAAATTATTACCTTTTGTCTTTACATAAAAATGCAAATCAATGAGAAATAACACTTACAAGAAATAAAACTTCCAATCTGAAAAATGATTAAGATTTTGACACAGAAAAGATATGGGGTAATGTTAGACAGGAGGTCGGAGAGTTGGGAGGAGAATACTTTTTTTTTTAATTTTTAATTTTATTTCATTTTAAATATTTTAAATCAAATAAATTATAATTTCATAAATAAGTTTATAATAATTTATAAATAAAAAAATTACATAAATTAGATGGAAATGTCCTTAATTTGCTAACAGAGATAAACACAAAGATCAAATTGACCAAATTGAAAACACAAGAACTGAATTGATCTAATGACTAAAACATAGGAACCATTTTCACATTTAAGCCTTAAAATAATGTCATATATTAGCGTTAGTAACCATATGGTAAATACATTTCTTTGCAATCTATCAAAATGTGTCATATATTTCATCAAAAAAAAAAAAAAAAAGTATCATATATGATGTATGTTACACCTCCATCGTAAAATATCTGCCCTAATGAGAAGTGTTTTTATTTTATGGATCTTACTCACAATACTAAAAAGAGATGCAAGAATAGAAATTAATATTATACGTGTCTTTTGGTAGTAAAAAGAGATAGAATCACGCTGTGAATGATCCTTCTTTTTCTTTAAAGATATGGCATCTCACTTTTTTGCAACAGGAGTGTGATTTTTTTAATACTCGTATTATCTACATTGAGGGGTTGGGAAGTGGCTAAGACTTGTAATGTATTAGCCATAATAATTTAGTTCGAATTTGTCTTTGGTGAGAATCGATCCGAATACTTCTCATTTATAAGTTAAGAAAAATATCACTAGGCGGTAATATTAAATGTGGATGGAAGTGTGATTTGGGGCATTTTTGTCTTGGTATGCCAAACAGGCAATGAGGACACCTTTGCTATTTTTCAACCACAATGAAAGTTTTTGAGAGGGGAACAATTGACTGAACTGAGGAATGGGATACTATGTGAATATAAAATATTATTATTCAATAAGATTAGGAAAATGGAATCTGATCACTCTAATGGCGTTTAGGGATGGTGCTGCTGAATAATTAAGGGTGAAAACATCATGTGGTAGGCCGTAGGCTAGCAATTTTCTTTAGATAAACAATGCATACAATAAGGTTACGGTTTCAGTTGTGGAAACAGTTTTTTTGTAAAGTAAAGATAAAGCTGCGTACAATAGGAGTTTCTCTTTGATCCTTGCAAAGCGGGGAACCTTGTTAACTTGGGATCACTATTTTTTTTTTTAAACAATGCACACCAAGCAAACATTGGTTAGAGTGGATGTGCTATTTTTATAACTTTGAGTTCAAACTCTTTTTTCTGTAAGTTGGATTAGTGTAAAGTAAATATCAATTGTCTACGAAAAAGAATAAACACTATCAATTACCTAATTCTCTAAACATACAATCTCAGCACAATACAGCGGACGCACGCTATAATATCTGTACCAAACATGAAGGCACTTGTGAGAACTAAGAAGTTGTTACTATAATGTTCGTAATTGGATATATTTTCATTTGATTTAAATACAAAAATGTTTATTTTTTTGGTGGGAAAAGTTAGTGTGTTGTTTGTGCATGCTTAAACTACTAAACTAATTAATCACTCAAATCAGCAGTTGGGTTTGATTATTAGGAAAATGACCGAAAGCTTAAAAGAATCTTGTAACAGCCACTAAAATCGACTCCTTAAAAGGTGGGATATATATTTTGCTTATTGACTCATCTTCCTAATTTACACAGAATAGACGCCCTATTTAGTAACACGGAATGCTCCTGTATAACTTCCTGAAGTACTTTCTATACAAAAGGTTATTTTCCTGAGTTTTACCAAGCATTTGAAAGTGTTTTTTTTTATTTTAAGAAACACTTGCTCTAGGAAGCTTTTGAAGTTTAATAAAAAAAAAATCCTGCTACTAAATATAATACTTTTAGTAAAAACGCTTTCGTACGAAGAAAAAAAAAATCAGTAAAGAAACATTTTCAAACAAAACATTAATGGGCTTTAAACTTCATTAAAAATACGGGTAGCCTCCAAAAGGCCCAGGATTGTCCAATACGAAGTCCTTGGGCCGGACTCCGCACCGTATAAATGTATCCAAGTTCAAACGGAGGAAGAGCAGAGTTCCTGCGAAAACGATGGAGCGTGCCGGCAAGTGACTGGGAACTCGGTGCACGGGCCCACCCACCAGACAATGTGTTCGCTGTGGAGCCGTCGCTTTCTGCTCCGTATCTCACCAGGTACTTCTCTCTCTTCGATTTTTTTTGCTTTAAGTAAATCATGCAATCGTAATCATGGTTTTAGATTTAATTTAAGATAATAGCAATTGGGTTAATCTTAATTTCTGCAGAAATGGTCTGTGTGGAAAGGATAAATGGATTTAAATTATTTGTTGAGTTACGCTTAGGGTGTTGATTTGGTAATGCAGCTCTCAACAAAATTGTATTGCAGCTGAGCTAGTAGGACTGCTCATTCCTTACTTCTCTTTTTTCATTATTTTTTTTCTTTTTCGGAAAATTAATGAAAAGTGCTTGAAAATTTTGAGTTTTAAGTATAAAGACAAAATAAAGGGTAAAATGAATAATATTATGATTGATTTTTTAGTGTAAAAATATAGTTTTTCGTTAAAGTAAACAGTTTTGAGAATTTTTCGTTAAAAGTTTTTTTTTTTTATTTCAACAATATGATATTCTAAACTATTTTAATCTACAAAGGGGAGGTTTTGAACTTGGGTACAAAGGGTCGGGCACACTGTTCTAACTAACGGGCCTTACAGCGTATTGTAATTCATTGGTGTTGAACGCTGTTCACTTGGTGAGGCTTCGTTTACCTCTGACTTTCAATGGCTTAAAATTCACATGCTTGACATGATTTTCTTCGACCATATAAATCTTTCTCCTAGATTGCGTATTGGCCTGATCATAAAGAAGAGTGTGGAAGGCTAGAGCAACATATGAAGCATATGGATATCTTGAAAGAGTTTCCTTTCACTTTTACTCAACAGGCTACTGTTCAGGTAATCAACAATTTCTATGTAAGACGGAGAGCATTGAGTAGTGCCGTTTCTGTTATCTGAGTGGCGTCGTTGATAATATCTCTTTTGGTGTGATCTTGTTAGGTGTGTGTAAAGCAGGAGAGGAGGTGTTCAGTCTTGGAAAAAATAGGGGTCCATCAAATGGGAATGTGGTTGTGGGGATTCAGTTATTTCATTTGATTGTTTAAGGTTCTTTCTACCTGGTACATCTGAATTTCTCTGTATTCTATTGTTTTCCACATTGATTCTAATTCCGGTCCGTTATATCTTACCATTTGCAGGTTAAATAATTCTTGGGATCTCTCGAATATATTTTGCCCTTGTACTGGTATCGTCTTGTTCATCTTATAAGATAATTTAAGAGAAGTTGATGTTTATAGATTTATGACTTACATTTGCAGATCCTCGATTTATAATATCAACATGCAGATCCTTCTGTTACGATATCTGAGTGTTTAACCAGTTGGAAGCAGAACTGTGAGTGGAGGTCCATCCCGCTGCATTCACCTGTTGCGTTGCTTCTCCATTGGGTATGATAGGTGTTTTAGTTGAGTGTTAGAATTTGTGTATAAAATCAAACCGAACAATTTGTAACCAGTTGGGAGTATGCATATTAAGGAAAGATACCTAGTTGGCTTGAGTACATGGGAGTCTAATTTAAGTTTTGCTCCCATCCAAATTCATGAGTCCAATTTAAATGCTGTAGACCTGCTCGTTTTGGGATGTGTGGATATTTGTTAAAATTATTAACATCCGGCTTTTCATTTCAGCCTCGTACAATTTACTATGCCACTCAAGTGGCTGGTTTGGGAAGCTGGACTTCTGGAATAAGCAACAACTTGTACATACACTATCTTGGTATGTGTTTCCTTCAAATTTCTAACTTATTACAAATTTTTAACTGTCATCCTGGAAGTTGTCGGGTTTGATATCTATGATTTACTATAATTGTTACATTGAAATTTCAATACATGAACTGAACTTGTCAGGCCCTGAGAAAGAGCTTCTTCAGCTTTCTGTCTTCTCAGAGTTGCGTGCACTTTTCCCTAACATGAACATGCATATAGAGCTTGTTGGGCCTTCGATTCCACAGCATAGGTTGGTTCTACAGTTTGATATGATCTTTTGCTTGGTATTCATGTACATTCCTTTTTTATTGAACTGCATTCATGAAGATAAAACAAGGATTGCTTAATTGTGTTTGCAATCTTGTGGAGAAATGATCTCTCGTTCATATTTGATTCTCCCTGTACTCTTTGAGATGGATAGGGATGGCGAGATGGTCGCGTTATCCAATTATGCACTTGGCCTTGATAGAGATTGCATTTGTAAATCCTCAAGTGAGACTGTCAGCGGGGATGTACATACTAGTGAACCTTCAGCAGTTACATTGCAGCTTAGAAGCGGCTTTTATCATGACCGTTACATGGATATAACTAAGGTTGTATTCTTGTCTCTTTCAATGGACATAAATTCATGCTAAGAATCATGTGTTTTCTCTTTAGCCTTATCGGTTTTCCATTTTGCAGTTTCTCATGACTTCTTAAATGTGTGTAGGATTTATCCCCTCACTTAGTCCTTGCTCCAAATGCAGAAAATGCTGCCTATTCAAGCTGGTCACCGACTATTGTCAGTTTTTGATACCTAATCATCTCTTGTTTTGGTTCCGTTATTTTAATCCTTTTCTCTTAATTTAGTTGGTTGCATGGCTGTGTGTTTCAGGAGTTAATAAAGAATATGAACATCCCAGCGGTATTTTCCGATTACTGCAAAGAAGCTTGTCATCTTGGAGCTCGTTGCGTAAGCAGCGTAACTGGCCATCCCCTCGATATCCCTGTGCGTCAACCTTACTCAACTGTTATTATAGTATTGCATTAAACCGTAACTGCTTAATCTGATCATACCAAAATTCATGCCTCTGCCTTGTAGATTCAGTTAAATCCATTCAGGCAACCGATGGCGGTGGAAGACAGTGTTCTTGTTCTTCCTTGCTACTCAAATTGATTCCTCTATGGGATGTCAAATTGGTCGGCCTAAAATCATATGCATTGTTTTAAAGATCGCCGCGTCTCTTGACGAAAAGGAGGGCAAGGTATCAAGGTAGATGAGACCCGTTTCGCAACGATGTTCTCTTCGAATGGTGGTCAGTTTGTATGACATCAATTGTATACGTTCAGTTCATGATGTATATATCTATTGTATGCAGTTAGAGCTTGGCTGATGTAGTACATTCCTGTCAAAATTAACTAACTCAGTTTGCCTCACGTAATTCTAATTCATTTCTCTACTTAGTTCACCATATAGACTAAACTCGAAACTTAATGTGTTTCTCTTTTAGCTTTTTTTCGATTAAAAATGTGTGCGCGTTGTTTTTTATAATTATTCTACGTAAAAGTTTTTCAAACAACGCATTTTTAAAGATGAAGTCATTCTTGATTTTCACGATTAAGGACTTCAGAATACTTATGGAGAAACGGTGTCGTTTCACACTGATCATCCAACGGACCTAACAGAACGTAGCCAGCATTCCCGTGGGAACGTCCGAACTACCCAAAACAAAATCAAAGTCGGTCAATGAAAATCCAAAAATAAACCCAAAATTCCAAAAATAATTTCTAAAAAACTCCAGCAAGAACCAACATGGATAATCACCACCTCTTTCAACTCCATTGTTGACCGACGTCTTCGCTTCACGTCCCCAGATTCTAGGGTTAGGGATAGGGTTAGGGTTAGGGTTAGGGCTCTCTCTACCGGAAAATCCCATCCATCCAACCACCAATCAATGTCTCTATTTTCCCCCATTCCACGGCTGCTATTAGTTCTGTTATGCTTACTAGGGTTAGGGTTAGGCTTTGGGGACGCTCTGAAGGTGCCCCTTAGGATCAAGGACGTGCTTCCGGTTCTGCCGAGGCAGATATCGTGGCCGGTGCTCAACAATTTCCATAGTGCTGTGGATTTGTTGCCTTCTTTTATTGGGGCGGTGACTCCTGATAACAGTTCGATTCAATGGGAAGGGGCTTGCTTTTCCGGTAACCAGGCCCGGCTCGAGTTCACCGAAGGCGATCGGGGTAAATCCGATTTGGGAGGTGGCGTTCTCTATCTAAAGGTTCGATCTTTTGCTTTTGTTCTATAAATTTTGAAATTTGGTAGTGTTTGGGTAATTGAATGCATTTCCGACAATTTTCATTGGTTTTGTTTTCAACTGAGTAAATGGCAAGCTGAAATCAGTTTATGGTATTCATGGTTTGGACTTTAAGTTGTAGAATTTATTGTTGATGGGGATGGTTTATCAAATTTTAATCTGCAGACTTCTGAGGCACACAGCTGGGCCTGTATGGATCTTTATGTTTTTGCAACACCGTATCGTATTACATGGGATTATTACTTCTCTGCTCGAGAACATACTTTGAAGTTCGACTCGTGGGAAGAATCTGCAGAGTTGGAATATGTATGAAATTCATCTGTAATCTGTTTCGATAAGCTAGGAAAACTTATTTGATTCGAGTTGACACACTGTGATGACTGTTGAGCAGGTAAAGCAGCACGGGGTCTCTGTGTTTCTCATGCCATCAGGGATGCTGGGGACAATGCTTTCTTTGATAGATGTTTTGCCTCTGTTTTCTAACACTGCATGGGGTCAAAATGCAAACTTGGATTTTTTGAAGAAGCACATGGGTGCAACATTTGAAAAACGTTCTCAGCCGTGGCAAACAACCATAAATCCCGCAGATGTTCATTCTGGTGATTTTCTAGCAGTTTCAAAGATCCGTGGTAGATGGGGTGGATTTGAGACATTGGAAAAATGGGTAACGGGAGCATTTGCTGGCCATACATCAGTGTGCTTGAAGGATGAGATGGGCAATCTATGGGTTGGTGAATCTGGACATGAGAATGAAAAGGTATCACATCGAGGACCTTACATAGTGGTTAAATATAAAGAGTAGTATGTCACAATTTTTTTCAGTATATTATAGTACTAATGGTTGCACTGTCCTTGTGTTCAAACAGTGTTATGAATTTGAATTGGGTTAAGGACGTACTGTAGCTCATAAAGGAAAAAATGTTGACGATAGGGTGGCACAAGTCCAC
The DNA here is from genome assembly GCF_963583255.1 of Pyrus communis. Taxonomy (NCBI): domain Eukaryota; kingdom Viridiplantae; phylum Streptophyta; class Magnoliopsida; order Rosales; family Rosaceae; genus Pyrus; species Pyrus communis. Next base: position 24,991,345 of record NC_084808.1, on the reverse strand, counting down.
CCTATGGTACATAGCTTTAGTAAATAAAGATCACCATGTACATTTCATGTTTTTTTTTGCTTGTTGGGTCTGGATTTTGTCGTGTAGGTTTCTTTGTTGCCTTTTATCCCTTATTATCAATTGGTATTGCCCTAGTTTTCTACAAGTTACGGTTTCAGGACCAATTGTACATTGAGTTGAAGCTTATGGAAGCAACTGATTTCATGGGTTTTGGATTTATTTGGAATAGAAATTAAGCTAAATGTTTTGGTTATTGCTAAGAGTGGTGATAGTTGAATTAGGATCATAGTGATAAGCATATGATGAGCGTTTGCTTAGGGACAAAATTAAATAGATGACAACCTAGCACAGATTCTTAATTATCTTCAACTTTGCTCAGTTCGTTTCTTTTTGTAGAGTTATTGTGCTTAGTTTTTTTTCTTTTTGTAATTTACATTTATTAATATTGCAGGGTGAAGAGATTATAGCAGTGGTTCCATGGGATGAGTGGTGGGAGTTGGCACTCAAGGATAGTTCTAATCCCCAAATAGCCTTGCTTCCCTTGCATCCAGAGTTGCGTGCAAAATTCAATTCTACTGCAGCATGGGAATATGCTCGGAGCATGTCAGGGAAGCCATATGGTTATCACAACATGATATTTAGCTGGATTGACACCATGGCCGACAACTTTCCTCCTCCTCTTGATACTCACTTGGTATGGCATTTACTTCTTTGAAAATTTATATGCTCTAGTACAATAAGCATTATAGAAATTGTTTGTAAATGAAGTGCAGTCTCATTGTGTTGGTTGTCAGTTTATTTTATATTGTTATCGCACATGTGCACACAAGCTTCATAATGCGTATTATGATTAGTATCCACACTTGTACTACGTAGGTATGTATGGTTTTTTGGATGTAGCATGTTTGGTTTTATTAAGTTTTTATCCTAAATGGAAGCTCCTGTTTTCAGGTTGTTTCTGTCATGTCTATGTGGACCAGAATGCAGCCTGCATATGCTGCAAATATGTGGAATGAGGCTCTCAACAAGCGGCTTGGTACAGAGGTAACTGTGCTTCACTTGAGGTTACTATATATCATGTTATTTCACATCGTACACCAGTCTGTTTACTTCTTTTTTGTTTTATTTTTTAGAAATGAATGATAAGAGGTCTGCTTAGGAATTCTAATTATCTTTTATGTTTATTCAAGTATTTTATCTGCTTGCTTCATATTGAATTGTTTCTCAATTTTCACTTGTGTTTTCCCTCGTAGGGTTTGGACCTGTATGAGATTCTAGCTGAGGTTGAAAGCCGCGAAATGGCCTTTGATCACTTGCTTACAATTCCTGAACAAGATGAATGGGTATATAGTGATGGAAAATCGACCACATGTGTTGCTTTTATTCTTGCAATGTATAAAGAAGCTGGGATTTTCGGTCCTATTTCCAACTCTATACAAGTTACTGAGTTCACTGTAAGTCATTTTGCACTTAATTTGTTTTCATTCGCTTTCATAAATGCACCATGCCAATATTACTTCATAAGTTCACTCTCTAAGTCATATTATTGCACTTGCTCGCAGATTCGTGATGCATACATGCTTAAGATTTTTGAGGATAACCAAACCCGCTTGCCAAGTTGGTGCAACGGTAAGGATGAAAAGCTCCTATTCTGCCAGATCCTTGGTGAATACCGGATGGAACTACCTCTATATAACACCCTAGAGCCATACGCTAACATGAACGAGCACTGCCCTTCCCTGCCTCCTACTTACGACAGACCCACCCGATGCTAAATCTGAATTCCCCCAAGATTTATACGTCCCTCGTTGGCATGTATGACATAATTTATCAAGTTGCTGGTGTCTTGAGAAAAAATTCAAAAGACGTATGAGTAAGGAGCCGGGCATTTTCTTTCTTTGTTTCTCTTTAGCTAAATAAATGTATATAATTTGTGGATCAAGGAAGGAAATATGTTTACAAACTTTGTTATATCAAAATGGTTGTAATTGTATAGTTTGCTTTTTTCGCACGTACTGTGTCTGACTTGGTTATGCAAGATATTTATTTATTTTGAGTTAAGACGTGTAGTCGAAGAGATTCTATCATGCAACCGGGCATACATTCCTCACACGCTTCCGTTTATGCCCAAGAAAAACAAGTTTCAACAGCAAAATAAATCAAAGCGTGACTTGGAAACAAAGAAATCAACCAACTGTTACAGGTCAAATCCCTACGAAATATACAACCAACCTAATTAAAAAGGAGAATATCGAAGAATTGTGGGTGACTTCTTCTTTCAATGGTTGCTTGCTGCTACTGCTTTCGGCTCGACTTGTACCTGCCCTTGATCTAATTTATGCCCACATGAGCTGCTATTTTAACCCTATTCATACCATTTGATGCCGCAGTTTTTATTCTTTCAAGCCCTTCTTCCACTTTTTTAGTATGGCTAACCTTGGCGCCGTCACCGGAGCTTGTCTTGGTCTCGGAAACAGGAGCCGAGTCTTGGTTGCTGCTGTCCCCTTGATCTGGCCGTGGCGTCCGATTCGGGCCAGTCGATTCCATCCACACTCAGTTGAAATGCAGAATAAGAGTTTTCTTGGGAGTGAGTAGATTTGCTTGTATTCCAAGTAATCCGTTTTGTTGTGAGGGGGTTGGTTCTTATATATGCATATGGCAGCCTGAATTTGCGGTTATTTTTGTGACGTAACAGAAAACAGAAAGTGTCCCAAAGGAACAGAAGAACCTTCTCTCTTCTCACACACAATTAAATAACGGCATATTTGTCGATTTGTCCCCTAAACTTGTATGGAGCTGCTAATTTTTCCCTTGAACTTTAATTTTAGTTGATTACCCTCTTGAACTTTTATAATTAGCCAATTTCCCCCTTAAACTATAATTTTAGCCGATTACCCCTGAACTTTTATAAATAGCCAATTTCTTCCCTTGTGTTAGATTTTAAAAATGTTCATCCAATTTTCCATCCATCTTGATCACGGAAACAATACATGACAACTGTATGAGAGCAAAAATGATGAAAAATTGAATGAAAGTTTTTAAAATCTAAGGCGAGGGGGGAATTGGATATTTATAAAAAGTTCATGAGATAATTGGCTAAAGTTCAAGTTCAAAGGGGAATTTGGCTAATTGAAAAGGTTCAAGTGGGTAATCGGCTAAAATTAAAGTTCATGGAAGAAATTAGCAGTTGCATACAAGTTCAAAGGATAAATCAACAAACACCTCTTAAATAACTGACGACGTTGAACCTTCTTGGAAGGAAATAAAGCTCTGTTAAGGAAACCGTGGCAGTTGTCACCTTTGGCCTTGTGGAAGGTTCCATATTTTTTGGGGGGTCAAAGACAGTTCAATTTTTAACGATATGTCAACAAGAACATGCCCAACTTAATTACTAACAGATTATATAGTTTATTTTGAAATTATGTTTTCTTGTTAAATAAGCAAATCGGTTTTCATAATTGCGTAGGCTGTTTATATTATATTTCTTGTTGCAGAAGCGTGCAAGTACGGAGAGCTTCAGCAATACGCATAGATTAATACTGTGTAGGTTAACTCCTCAATTAAGTTTTCTATAATGTCTTTGTTTCTGTGCATCAGAGCGAGGTGAAATCAGTATAAAATCCGGTATAGTGTTTATATCGTCCTCAATTTAACCACCTTGTTAAACAACGGATGGGTCCGATGGGTGGAATCGTATATGAGATTTTCCAACTAATTGAATGATGGCGCTTAGAAACAACGGATAGTTCAAACGATTCGTCGTGGAAGGATAAATTGTGATTTGATCCACAGTACCGGAGATTGTTAGGTTTCATGAATCAACTAATTAAGTTGATTAGTGACCAAGAAACAAAGCTCTGTTTGGCCTCGACTAGTTTAAATTCAGTAGTAATATATAAGAAAAAGAATTCGAATCATAAACTGAGTAAAAAGTTGTATAAAAAAACCATAAATTCTTACTCCTATTCGGATACAAATCAAAAAATCATTTATTAACCAGAGTATAAACAATCAAATCCGTGTACAAAATATACAACAAAAACAACAAACAGAAGGTCACTAAAATCAAAGAACGATCAAGCTGTGTAGCTATGTACTTAGCCCTACTGTTTTCCGGTAGTCTTGTGGCACTTGTCCTTGATCCAGTGGAACCCAAATTGAGTCCCGACCTTCACTTTGTTCATGCCGTTTGCTGCAACTGCCTTCGTCTTCCCAAACCCTTCCTCCACTTTTTTACCATATTTCGCCTTTGCACCGCCCCCGGAGCTCTTGGTGTAGGAAGCAGGAAGAGGGTCGGGGTTGTAGTCCCACTGATCGGCCCATGAGTTTTCGTGGTTCGGGATGCTTGCCATTGCTCGCTGAGTAATTGTTTCCAATTTAGTAAGTAAAAATAATGATGGTTTTGGTTTGGGAGGGATTTAGGTCTATATATAACCACATATTATACGGTTTGTGTGGCAGCCTGAATTGAAAACGCGGTCTTTCCATGTATTTTCAAAGGCGAACACGTTGTTCATGTGACGACGACTCGCTTGATTACAAGATAGGGTTTCTTCTAATTACAGGAAAACAATTAATTAAATTTAAATAAGTGAGGTTTTGGAACCTTCTGGGGATTAAGAAAAAAGAAATAATTTGATTAGGAACCGTGGAAGTTGTCAAATATGGACTACTGCTGTCGAAGGTTCCATTTTCTACATGTATGTATATAACGCAATGGATGATGTTTAACTGAATGTACAAACGGTTGTAATAAAGTAATGAATTATGATGGAAACCAAGACTTTTGACCTTTCTTATAATTCTTTGGCTTGTTTGTGTTCATATTGGCATATATGTTTGTTCAGGCACTTTATGCAAAAGGATTTTTTTTTTTTTTTTTTAAATGAGGATTAGGTGTGGAATCTATTTCACATCGAACTTTAATGATTCGAACCGTTTATCTTGTAAGTCTCGATTTATAGATCATTCTTGCAAAAATTCAATTCAATCTGAAACCATTTACCTATTTAATTATCAAGATAAAATTTCATTGTTTCTTATATAACAAAGTATTCGTTAATTTCTTTGAACTCAATTAGATGTCTTAAACATCTCCGATTTAGCTAATATTTTGCAAGGATAGTCTATGAGGGGCAACTTAAAATATAGATGATCTGGATCGTTAAAGTTCGATGTGGTGTGAACTATACAACTAATCCTCATTTTTTATAACAAAAATAAGGATCTATCCCTTTAAAGATTTCATGTTTGTTTAATGACACATAAAGAACATTACATATATACTACAATCATCTTCAATCATAGGCTGCAATAAGCACTTAATTTGATTCGACAATTGACCTCTCTTCCTACGTGCTTCGTCGGTTTTGTGGTGGCAATTGATTTGTTGGTACTTGGAGGATGATGCGGCTTTTTTCTTTTTTAGTAATGGGGTTCTTGCTGGTGTGATCTCAGGTGCTAGTGGGAGGTGATGGTTCGTATTGATCGTTGCGTGTTCTGGAGACGGCGGCTGCAGCTTCAAGAGCTTGAAGCCCTAATTTAGGGTTATTTATGTGTTGTTTTTATTGTGCAGGTTGGGCTCAAAGGCTGGCTTTAGGCTTTGTCCTCTGTGTTTTTGTCGGCCATCTTTTCTTTGTGCTTAAATTGTATTTGGGTCTCTGTTGTACTTGTTCTTTGTTGTAATGTAATTTACCCTTCGTCAAAAAAATAAAAACATTTGTTAATTTTTCAATAATTAATTTTGGCTAATTTTTTATTTTAAAAGCAATACTACAAGTCTAAACTAGACCAAGGGGAGGAGGAGAGTTTAAAATTGAAAAACAATTGGGTTGAAGACGAAGATACCGCCTACTAATCTAGATTAGATTATATATATTTATTTTTTGGGGTGATGCTAGGAAAACCAAAATTTGAAACTAAATAATGTGGTTATTGATGATTGGATTATTACTTAAATGTTGATTAACGTGCTTATTTTTTATTAGTGACACATCATGTGATTTGCATAGGATCCTCTTTGTGAGAGGATCTTAAGGATCTGTGAATCGTGTTCGTTTATCGTACATCATATGGTCAATTTTTGCTAGGTACTATTTGTGTTTAATTTTAAATAAAAAAAATTAAAATGATTTTTGACCGTACAATGTACGATGAACAAACATGATTTACAAATCCCAATAATCTTCACAAAGAGAATCCGGCAAGGATTCGGATTTTAAAGTTTTAGTCTAGCTGACATTACCGTTATTTTTTTACTTAATAAGTTGTTATTGATACTATAAAAAAGTCATTACGCACTCCAAAGTATATTCTTATTCTCTCATGCGGTCTAGCTTGATTGGTTCAATGTGAAAGTAGGAGAAATTTTTAGTTATGACGGAAATACAAGTGGTACACCATGTGTTTTAATAGGAGTGGTGGGAAATTTTATTTTTTAAGTTATTAACTTTTTAGCACACATATCCCACAATTTGTATAATAAAATGTAGTGCACACATATCACACTGAAAAATCTCTCGTGAAAGTAGTATTATGCCTTTTGATACGGCGTCAGTCCCTAAATGACAAGGATTTAAGGATATAGATGTATATACACACAACGTCGAATGGCCCCCCAATTATATATGTGGTTGAACTAGCCAAATGCAAATGGCTGCTTTCTCACTTTGGTACATGTCCTAACTATATATTTGTTCAGCAAAAAAGAAAAAAAGAAGAAGGAATTTAGAAATATACATGTACTTGTCCCCCAAGACAGCACAAGAAACAGGAAACTGACCTAGGACAAGTCTTTAGTAAGATACATCTTGGTGGTGGGGTGCGGCCTTCCTTGCAAACAAATATCATAAAAAATGATAACTTTAGAAACTAGCCTTTTCCGCATATGTTTTCTCGCATACAAAAGATCTTTTTTTGTTTTATCATGCACGAATGGGGAGAATGCAATTACTCGGTGGTTTTTTCGCAATGAACGGAAGAAATTGAAAAGGGGAAAAACAAATGATCAGTTTTGGTGTGCAGATAAACAAACTCCTTAATAATGTCCAACATGCAAATGGAGAGAACCAAACTGTGCTGATTGGGACACATATATCCCAAAAGTGCAGCAGACGATAAACTAATCAAAATAAACAAAGAGACTGTTGCATGAACGACTGTTAGTAATATATGAACGTGCTACTGTAATTGAAATCGCTTTATAAAATATACAAATACGTACCAAATACTAGTTGAACAAGTTAACCTACATAAAGACCCCATAACATGATTGGCTGTGTGCGCGACCAACTGATAATATGATTGATATAGAAAGATGAATCTTCGGGGATAGGGCCAACCAGATGTACATTTCTTAATCAGTTATTTTGTTCCACGTCGACGTTTATAAGCTCAACAACATCCACAACTCCTCCTGGGGATCGATCGTTACGTGATCAGGAGTACAAAAGCAGTTCAACCCCCAACTTTGACCGTTTTTCGCTTTCAATTCGCATATCATCACTAAATTAAACGATCCAAGTCAAAACATATATCCATCTTCCATTCATTTTCCTTTTTCTTTCTATTTCTTTTTGTTTTCACACATATACTGTATCCATCATTTTAATTCTCATCAATACAAATACGTAGAATTAGATAAAAATTAATTCGGATAGCGTCACTTAATTAGGGTCATGTTGGTATTGGTTAAAATCAGTGTAGTATCGTATAAGACCAAATTATTCAAAGTTGTGCATACTTAACTTTCTTAAAAATAATGTTGAGTATTTTATCAAATTCCAGTGTATAGAGTTTTTTTATCGTCAAATCATGTTCGTTGTATTCTTAACAAATGATGTAACCATGAGCATTCGAATGCAAAATACATTATAGCATGCTAAAAAATCATATAAGAATCTACAAAGAAGCTTCTATCACGCAAGCATTCGAAGCTCCGTTTGAAACCCACACCTAAAAGAAAATAAAAATCAAACACGCAATTCAATTTACTAATTTTGATTGACAAAGACTTCTAAAGACATATTCACCAAGTTGGACAAATATTGAACCCTACACAAAGTCTTCGCCGCCCCTAACTTTTCTTGTTAATACCTCCATCTCCACTCTTACTTTCTCAAACTCCAAACTTCCCTCTTAAAATCAATCTTCAAAAACCTCACAACCACCAAAAATCCAAACAAAACAAAAAACCTAAAGTTAATCATGACGAATCTCCAATTTCCACTCCACCTTTTCGCCATTGCCCTATGCCTCTCATCACTTTCGCAAACCTCGGCTCGCTTCTTCCCCAACATCTCCTCCATCTCCATGCCATCCTACCTCGTCCCAAATGCCACCATTCCTGGTGCTTGGGACGCCTTCAAAAACTTCGGCAACTGCCACGCCGGCGAAAAAGTCGACGGCCTCGGTAAGCTCAAAAAGTACTTCAACCGCTTTGGCTACCTTCCAAATTTACCAACAGCCAACCTCACCGACGACTTCGACGACGACCTCGAAGCCGCCCTTAAAACCTACCAAACGAACTTCAACCTCAATGTCACCGGTGAGCTCGACGGCCCCACCGTCGAACACCTCGTCAAACCCCGATGCGGCAACCCCGACATAGTCAACGGCACCACCACCATGAACTCCGGAAAACCAGCGTCGTACAACGCCACCAAGTTCCATACCGTCTCTCACTACAGTTTCTTCCCCGGCACGCCCGTCTGGCCGCAGAACCGCCGCGACCTCACTTACGCTTTCGTGCCAGAGAATGAGCTCTCCGAGCCGGTAAAATCCGTGTTCGCCAGCGCCTTCCAACGGTGGTCGGAGGCGACGACGTTGACTTTTACAGAAACTACCACTTTCGACTCGGCGGACATCAAGATAGGATTCTTTAAGGGCGACCACGGCGACGGCGAGCCGTTCGACGGGGTTTTGGGGACTCTTGCGCACGCGTTCTCGCCCCCGAGCGGGAGGTTCCACTTGGACGGCGACGAGAACTGGGTCATCACCGGTGACATCAGCAAATCCTCCGTGACGTCGGCCGTTGATCTGGAGTCCGTCGCGGTGCACGAGATCGGACATCTGTTGGGGTTGGGGCACTCGTCGGTGGAGGGGGCGATTATGTACCCGACGATCGCGTCGCGGACGAAGAAGGTTGAGCTAGCAAACGACGACGTCTTGGGAATCCAGTCCCTGTACGGCGCCAATCCCAGTTACGACGGTACGACTAGTTCGTCTACGCCGTCCAACGACTCCAACCAGGCGAGGGACACGTCTGCTGCAGGGGACCACCTGGGTTCCACTCCGCGTTTGTGGGGCCCCAGTGTCGTGTTGGCAGTTGGATTCCTGTTACTATTGTTTTAGTTTTTCTCTTTAATTTCTGGTTAGGATTAGATTTACCGATTATTTATTACATTTTTTGGTTTGGATTTGGCACCGTACACAGATACAGTTGAATACAGTTAGGACGAACAGATACTGTCAGCAGTATAGTTGAATATACAGTTTTTTCATTTTTTTATAAAGAAAATTATATTTTTATTTTCTTCCACCAATATCCTTACAATGTTTGCTTGTTCGTGACTTGTCCACCGAGCCAATAATTGGTCCTCTCATTTTCAGTAACAAGGAAAAATGTTTTTCTTTGATAATATTACATCATTTAGCCCTACAAATGTTATGATTGAAGTCATTTGTTCTTTTTACGTAGTAACTTTTAAGCGTTCGAATGAATTAGAAAAAAATTGATCCGTTAATCATAAAAATATTACTTATGATCATAACTGTTAATTTCTTTAATTCATATAGATATTTAAACAATCTGATTTTTGTGCTATTATATATTCTACTTTTTCTTTAACACTATTCTTAAATTTTTGTTTAAATGAAAGCTAACACAACATAACGTTGATTTAATCAGCCCTTTTTTGAAAAAATAATAGAGATCTTTTGATATAGGCGCCTCAATTTTGCATTTTCTAGATCAAACATTCATGCATTTTAGTGATTTGATTAAACAGTTTTTTTTGTCATAATTTTGGTTCTATATGCACATTATATTGTAACAAAATTCCTATAATCTAGCATTTTGATTACACTCTCCTCTATTAGAGATAATTGTAAAAAAAAAAAAATTTAAAAAAAATTTAAAAAAAAAAGTTGGTTTGATTCAAAATTATTTTCACAATAATGCTACAATTTACCTATAAGATCCCACATAGCCCAGAGGTGTGGATCTTGTAAGCCTTATATGTATATTCCCATCTGTACCTAGCACGAGGCCTTTTGGGAGCTCACTGGCTTCGGATTCCGTAGGAACTCAAAAGTTAAGCGAGTTCGTGCGAGGTCAATCCCAGGATGGGTGACCCACTGGGAAGTTCTCGTGTGAGTTCCCAGAAACAAAACCGTGAGGGCGTGGTAGGGGCCCAAAGCAGACAATATCGTGCTACGGTGGAGTCGAGCCCGGGATGTGGTGGGGGCTCGGGCAGGGATGTGACATTAGCAATAATTATCTACGATTTAAGATATTTTCTTTCCAAAATAATTTAAAATATTTTTAAATCCCCCAAAATCAAACGTACCGAAAGAAAATTTTCTTTTAGTACTTTAAGAAAAAATAGGATTGAGAATAATATAAACGTACCAATACACAATGTGTACAAATAAAAATAATGTGACACACCCCGACCAAGATCAGGGCGTGCTGGCCATCACACGAAGGTGACGTAACCATGTGCACGTGCGGAAGCTAATAGAGTAGTAATATAAAAGTACGAATAATTAAAAACTAGCATACAAAGTACTAAGACAAGTGCTAGCATAAGTGAGATACAAATTCAGAGCAAGACTATAGCAGTCCAAAAGAAAAATTGTGACATAAGTACACCCGAATGTGACCCTACGCTGGTGAGTATCTGTCAGAAATGCCGAACAAGCCCTATGGGAAACCACCGAGACTGCTAATCAACTAGAACCTGGAGGGGCGCAAAACAAAAGCGTGAGTGGGCAAAAACAAAGCTCTTTGAAAACCATTTAGCAAAATACATTCTAACCCCTCACCGTAAAACCTGTATACTTCCCAGAAAATAAACATATATACGGATGTATAAATATGCCAAACATGCTCAAGGGTATGCCAATCATGCTCAAGAATATGCCATGTCAGAACCTCATAATGAAATGCAAGTGCTCATGTATAAATCACATCAAAAGCATAACATCTGGCAGCCGGAGTCACCTAACGTGACCTGTACGGCTGCATATAGAGCTCAAATCTCAAACTCAATAACTGAACCTACCCACGAGTCGGAACCACCTAAAGTGGTATGTACGACAGGCCTGGGTGTAATATATATGTACGCTCTAGTGCTACGATCACGTGAAGGCTGTGCGAATAATCACGGGTCACCTACGAGTCGGAACCACCTAAAGTGGTCTGTACGACAGGACTGTGCACCTAACTTGGATCCAAGCTGAGCGTGTGGTGCAGGAGGTGAACATCACGTGAAGGACTGTGCCCTACTCTGGGCGGGAGCATTAACACCGGGGGTGCAGGTTATGAGCTCTCTAAGCATCTCAAACTACTACTGAATATAAACATGCATACCACTTACCTGGCACTTACCTGTGCGTCCATGGCACCCAAAACGTATATATAAATGTATGCCACTACTAATGCATGTGATGATTCATAAACAATAATAATATGGTGCATGGCATAACGTAAATAACCCTTTTTAATCAATTTCTGGGAATATAAATGTATATAGGTATATACGGAAAACAAAAGCCCACTCACTGATAAGTGGAAGGGTCGTAGCCCCCCTGCCTCGAGTGCGAACGCTCGTCCTCGGGGTACGTGTCACCTATATGCGAAATAACTATAAAAACGTTAACTTTAAAGCACATAACCAACTTCTCGTAATAACTTCTCATACATTGCTCAAAATGGTCAAATGAATATACCAACGTGCTCTACACAACCTCAGGATCACAACCATATTTTTAGAAAAATTTTCCTCCGCCACACGCGCCGACCACGCGCAAGCACGTGCGGCGCACACGGACGGCGTCAACTGACGCCGAGAGGAATATTCCGTTATCTCTAACGGATTCCGTCAACGGCGTCAGGAATATTCCGTCAGATTTGACGGAATATTCCGTCACCTTCTCCAGCGACGTCGCCGGCGCCGGAAAACTAGAAAAATTTCAAATCGTGTTTTCTCACTCGTTTCTCAACCATTTTTCATGATTCTTGAACCAAAATGAAGCTTAGGACTTGTAGAATCACGATAGACTACTTTTAAAGCCTAAAATTCACGAGATCATACTTGTCTCAAAACTCAAAAACCGGCCAACTTTGAAACCCACGATTCCGACGTCCAATTTCGTCCAACGAGCTACTCCGATGCTCCTTAGGACCTCACTAAGACATCTAAGAGCTTCAAATTCCCAGAAACGAGCTAGATCAATGTTTGCATGAACAGTGCTCAAAACGGACATCGTCGAATCGACGTGAAAACGACGAATTTCTTACCTGAAAATGGTATGGCTGTGCTCCCCTCGACCTCACGAGCTCAACTGTGTCCTTGGTTTCCTCGATCTGTGAACGTTCGAGTGAGTGTGTGTTTGTCCGTACGTTTATGGTGAATGGGAAGGGAGAGAGAGAGACACGGGACAGAGACAGAGAAGGGCAGAGAGAGACAGTGAGTGTGAATGTGTGTGTGTGTGTGGCCCAGCACATGCCACAACACACAAAACAACCAAACAACATAACAAAAACAAACTAGGGGCAAAAAGGTCATTTCGCAAGTACGTTTTAATAATCTCGGGACGGGATGTCACATAATGTACCAATATTAACAATATCTATTAAATCAAACGTACCAAAATTGCAAATAAACGTACCAATTAATAATTTTTGTAAATTCAAACATAACTGCATATAATATATATGTAATGTATTGTACCTATTAACAATTCATCAACAACTATAATTAAAAAAACAGCAAAAATATATATAATTTCACAAAAAAATTGAAAAAACTACACAAAACTTTTATGTTGATCACCAACTATTTGAAAAAGAAAAAACCATTTGGAAAAAAAATAATATTAAATGTTTGCATAACCAAAAAAAAAAAAAAAAACTGTGATCGAAAAAATATATTTGGAAGAAGAGAAGATATAGTTTAATTACTAATATCTCCACTAAATAAGGAAAAGTGCATCATGCAGATAAAAGGATAAATTCAGAAATTATTTTAATTTAAAAAAATAGAGATGACTATTGGTCAAGGCACTTTAATCAAATTTAAAAAAGACACACATGTTTAATCTAAATGATATATACAAAAAATTGTAAGGTATTCTAATTTTCCCAAAATAATATTAATTACAATGAATGATCCCTAATCCTGGTTACATGTAATATATGACTCCTGGGCATCCCCGCAGCTGATCTTATAGGAACCTTCGATCTTAACTTATCCTTTATTTCTTCTTCAATTTTGACGAAATTAAGGGTAACTAATTTCTTTTGCATTTAGGTACAACTGGTCGTCCTCAATGAGCCAAAGTTTGGCAGCCGGTAAAGAAAATATATACCAGCGGAATCTTACAAAAAACAGTGTGAAATGATATTGATTATGTTACTTGGTCGACAAGTTCAAGAGTTTGAAAGAAGAAAAGCACTGGACCCACGTCCCCCAGATTATTCAACCTTTTCAGTTTTAGACGAGAACATATATAGATCAATCGTGCATCAGTGCAAACTAATCTAATAATCTTTTTTTGTTTTTTCAGTGAAGAATACCTTTATAAAGGTCAGCTCACACCTTCATGAGTTGATTTTAGTGTTTCTTAAGAAACAATCCAAAGCACGCTACATGTTAAAGTATAGAATACAGCCCATCTTCAAAGGATCAATTTCACATGGGATGTATATATGTCCCAACTTCTAAGCGCTTCAACCTAATCAGCTACGGACTACACAGACCCCATAATAATATAATATTGCTACTTCAGCTTTATTAAGCCTGGTTTGGTATTGAGGTGATTCTGAAAAAAAATTGGTATAAAAAAAAGCTAAGAGCTATTTTTGTGTTTGGTAAACATTCAGCTTCAGTTTTTTTTCACAGTTTTGGATGAAAAACAGCCAAAAACAAGAAGTTGCAAAACCCAGCTTTGAAAAACTGGTTTTTTTTCACATCTGTTTTACATAAAAGTTTACTAAACACTATAATACTGCTTTTTTTTTTCAAAAGCACTTTTACAAAAAAGTTTACCAAACACTCTGCTGCTTTATTTCACAGCTGCTTATTCTCACAGTACAGCATAATCAGTTTTTTTTTCAAAACACAGCAATACCAAACCAACTCTTAGCATCAGCATACAGAGCCACTGGTGTTCATCAAATCGTACGTGAACCCATAAATCCTTAACTAATTATTAGGCACGGCCGATTGATACGATAGGACATCTCACTGCCGAGGCAGATTCTCTGCCCTTCCACTTTCCTTGCTCTTCTATTTTGTGTGGTCACGATTAAATCATATCAACATTTTATATTATTTTTTTATAATAATAATAAGATAAAAAGAAATAGTAATATAAAATTTTAACATGATTTAATCCTAATCGCACAAACAAAAAGACACAAAAAGTAGAGAGCAGAGAATCTGCCCCCCTCGCTGCCATCCTACACCAGTACCTACTTTTGGTGGAAAAATCTGGCTTTCTCTTGAAATTCTATATTATATATATAATAACCTAGCGTCTCAAAAGAAGGTACTTGCACATTTCGAGACTCGATCGACAAATTAAGCTTCTCTACGTTTCAGGTCATTTCGATCTCTGTATAAGAATGTAAACTCCATCATATAGTTATAGCTGCGTTTTCTCTATTTTCCTTTTCAATATTATGGGACTTGTTCCTTTCCCCTTGCCCTGTCACACAAAAGAATCTACTGAAGAATCCTTAACCTCTAGCTCCACGACATCCGGTCTTCACTCTGTGTCATCAACCTCCTCCTCCCTATCGTCCCAGCCAAGTCTCCCTTCTGTTCCTTCTCTTACTCCATCAAAATCCAACCAATTAGAAGTACTGCGATCCCCAAGTGTCCACCACCACTGCATAGCCACCCTCCAATCCCAGTCATACATCTGTACCTTAGCCCTTTCTGGAAACTTCTTATACAGTGGCTCATCCGACGGCCGGATTACAGCGTGGAGTAGTATCCTATCACATCCTTCAAATCCACAGTACAACAAGGTGGTAGCCACTCCCAGCACTGTAAAGTCTCTGGTGGTTGTTGGGAGTGGGGACGACCGCAACAAGCTCTTATTCAGTGCTCACCAAGACCATAAAATCCGAGTCTGGAAAATCAACACGACCGACACGCATGAAAAACTAAAATGTATAGCCACACTCCCAACTCTAAATGACCGTGCCACAAGATTCTTTTTCCCCAAGAACTACGTGCAAATCCGGCGCCACAAGAAGTACACCTGGGTGCACCACGTCGACACCGTCTCCGCTCTAGCCATATCCAACGACGGGTCGTTTCTCTACTCCGTTTCATGGGACCGGACACTCAAAATATGGCGGACTTCCGATTTTAAATGCTTGGAGTCGGTGAGCAACGCCCACGACGACGCCATCAACGCCGTAACTTTATCACGTGATGGAACGTTTGTATACACGGGCTCCGCGGATAAGAAAATAAAGGTGTGGACGTGGAAGAAAGACAAGTCAATGTCAGTAAGGTTTGTTGGAATTCTAGAGAAGCACAAGTCAGCTGTGAATGCCTTGGCTTTTAACACCGACGGGTCCGTGCTGTACTCCGGTGCCTGCGACCGGTCGATTTTGGTTTGGGAAAGAGATGGTGGTGCGGACGGCGGTGGGGGGGACATGGTGGTGGTGGGTGCGTTGAGGGGACACACAAAGGCGGTATTGTGTTTGTCGGTGGTGGCAGATTTGGTGTGTAGTGGGTCGGCAGATTATAGTGTTAGGGTTTGGAGGAGATTATCGTCAGGGCTAGTTGGCGATTATCGTAACAGGAGTTATTGCTGTTTGGCTGTGTTGGAAGGTCACAGGCGGCCGGTGAAGTGTTTGACTGCAGCTGTCGATAATACTGATTCTGATTATTCTGGTGATTCTTATTTTGTTTATAGTGGCAGCTTGGATTGTTATATTAAGGTCTGGCAAATACGGGTCCCCTTTTCATAATTTGTATTTATTTAGGTTCTACAATATTTTTTTCTGGACTTTAAACAATTTTTTATTTATTTTGGTTCTACATATTATTAGAGTGAGAAAAAATCCTCATGTATATAGCTCTCCAAAGCTGTACAAAACCATCGAGAAAATAAAACTAGTACTACAAAGTTTGCGTTTGCCATTAACATATACATAATGCTGCTATTTTAATCAAACTTACTCATCACATTACTGATTACTTTTTTAAGCAAGTGATGAATTACTTGAAATTAGGTTAGAATCCATTGAACCTAATTTTTGAATAAGTGGTACAGTTTTCCTTTTCTTTGTTGTTACATGTGAAGATTCTGGAGATGGAATTTTGGGAGACAATATGATAACCCCATCTAATCAATTGATAATATTCCTCTTAAAGATAACTTATTTTACTCATGAACTTTTGGACGATGCTAAGGAAATCAACTATTTAAATCAAATTTTGTAAATTATATGACATAGTTGTTAATAATTTGATTATTATTTAAGTGTTGATTAACATGTTTATTTCTTATTAATGAAACATCCCATAATCTGTAAATTCGGTCTAAAAAATTAGTCTACCTAACATATTTACTTGATTTTTAGAAAACATGCCAAACATCCATTGCCCCATTTTCTTGAAACACCCTCATCAGCTGTCATGCACGTTGAAACACTAGCATACTACTGCACCCATATACAATGTCTTCTACTCAAAGCTTTTAATTACATGAAGAAAGCTAATTAAGCGTTTTTAAATACTTCTATATTTGATAAAGTAAAATCACCACTTTCAAAATTCAACCTAACCTTCGGTTCAACCTACCTAACGTAGGTTTAAATATTTGAAATATATTTTGCAAATGAAGAAGTCCACAATTTGTCAAATCATGAGTACGTGCGTGTTGAAAAATAATATTCGATTAGTTGTTTGAGAATGGACGGAGAAACCATTTAACCCAACACAATATCATATAATAGTAGAAAAGATTAATAATATTAATTATGCAAGTAATGCTTACGTGCCTGTTCATAACAAAGTTCCTTAAACCTTGACATTAACCTACTTCTTAACTTATTAGAGATTAATCCTATGAATATCAAATTTAAGTAACTGCAGTTTGGTGCCATATATTTTATGTTTATGAGGACAAACATTAATTAAACCTAGTGGCTCAATTATTGCTGAGTTTTATTTGTGTGTTATTGTCGCACTCTGATTTCCTTTTTCAAATCTTCTTTTTTGTTTATTTAATGTGAGAAGGAGAAAACCGGAATGGAAATCATTCCCTACTGGAAATATTTTGGGCTGAGCTCATTGCTGCATGTCTCGTCCCATGATCCCAAATTTTGGGCTATTTGGCTATGGTTTCGGACCTGTTTGAGAAGACGTTTCGAGTCAGCCGACAAAGAAGTAAAAACGAAGTATGGTGTGAAGTCAACAAGTGGTTTGACTTTTTATTCCTTTTCGTTTCGGTTCCTAGTTGCTTTCTAGTCACACTCTACGTTATCATCTCTACCACACAACAATCATGTCCAACTTTAACCCACATTCTCATTGCACCGCAAATTCCTCTCTTCTGTCCTAAAGATAGAGATGAGGAATGAAACTAGTTAGTCCCCACCTCCAAATCTACCAAGAAAAATTTCCTCATAAGCAAAGAAAAATGAAGTAAAGAGACAAAAAAGATGAATACCTCTGTGCTGGTGCAATCTTACATAAGAGATTATACTCGTGAGAGAAATTTGACTAGTGTGGGATAACTCATAATATGGACCGGAGCATATGATCGTTGGCCCCTTAATAATTGAATTTTTGGCTAAGTAATCATAACAGTCATAAATCTCTGTCCATTTTATGAAATAGTCCATTTTATAACTTCCGTTTTTCCTCCCTTGTAGAAATTATTCTATTTAGTCCGTTGATGAGGGTGAATATAATAACGGGTAAGAATAAACCAGAAATGCATGGTTCAAAGCTCTATTTTTAATCAAAACTATAGTCCTTTGGTTTAACTGGTTTTGAAGTTTAACAAAAAAAAGAAAGAATTACCTAGGGCTGGAGTAAATTTGTTGTGGAGCCCGACATGGTGGCTGCCGGGTCTTTACTTTTTGAGAAATGCTAGGGGGACTCTTTGTAAGATGAGACTCTTTATGACTCTTTGTCATTTCATGTTTTTGCCACAATGTTTTATATGTTGGAACAAGAATTGATATTAAACTGTGAAGCATCAGAGAGTCCATAAAAAATCTCACGTCTGAGAGAGCCCCATAACATTTCTCTAACCTTTATGCAGTATTCTACTCCATGGCTCCCCCAAATTTATGAAAAGGATTAAATTTGATTCCAAAGAGTATGACTTTTTGGGTTGGCCCAGGAAATGGAATCATAATCATAGCCGTGGCAAAGTAACTAAATGTATGGACATGATGATCACCTTCTTCTTGTAGCTCTGGAAGATTTTAAATTCAGCAAAAATTTATGTAGCTTATATGAACAGTCGATTAATGAGCCTCACATGCTGATGCTTCCCCTTCTATATATGGCTTAGCCAAAATTCTTGTACATTCTTGCTCTTCAATCATTTTTGTGAAGTTCGTCTTAAATCTCTGTAATTTAATAAAACGTGGTTAATTGCATTGTAGAACCTAATTAACCCTTACACCAAATGTTTTGCTTAATTAAGTTTCCCCCTTCAACTTTGTAGAAGTTCGTAGCTAGCAAGCAGAAAGAAAAGGAAACAAAAGGTACTTAAGTATCTGGTCACTTTTTATCAATGAGATGACAGAAGAACTGGCCTCAATCAGGAGCTGAAATCATCACCTTGAGCTATTAATCTCGATCTGTTTCATCCAGCTCCTTTCAATTGCTTAATTATCTTCAGCTTCCTATGGTCCTAACCATAATCATTCAGTTTTGTAATTATTCTCATCGCAATCAACATTTCATGATTAGGGAAAAAACGACAATTAATATATATTAGATAAAATCCAGTGATTCAGTCATTTTATCTGCCTTTTAACCAGTCCTTCTCATTTCTGTAACTCTACCTTCATTGTACATATGAAACTTTGTTTTCTAACCGTATACGGATCATAATCATATAGGAGCAAATTATGCCCAATATGTAATAGAACTTATACAACGTAGATATATTGAATCGAATTGGAATGTAATAATTTGTAGCAGATATCTAATAAAAGGCAAATATATAGAAAATTAAGTAATTAAAGGCTGGTTGAATAACCATTTTCTTTTTCTTTTTCAGTTTTTTATTTTTGTGCGCTTTCACTACAAAAAGAAACGACTTAGGAGACAAAAAGAATTCATGTCTTAAGGACAACGTTCGTTGCGAAGCAATTAAGGCGACTGACTTCCGTCGGGTAAACTTGGTCGCGCAAAAGCTGTCCTAAGATATGTTTGCCGACAGATACAAATATTCGTCGGGCAAGATGCAGCCTCTTCATATCCACCCAATAAATATCTAGACCAACAAATATGTAGTCTGGGTTAACGGATATTCATTCAATAGAGCGTTCAGGAGAGGCGATGTTGTGGTCTCAGTAGAGCACCCTTGTCTGGTGGTCTTGGTAGCACACCTTGGTCTAGTGGTCTCAGTAGAGCATCCTGGTCTGGTGGTCTCAGTGGAGCACCCTTGTATGGTACAACACCGACCACTAGAGAGTAGGCCATTAGAGAGCTAATCATTTGGAAGAGATGGTCTATCATGTGTCAAAGAGTCTCCTCCATCCAACAACATTGACCTGGTCCTAAGTCAAAGAGTCTTCCCTCATAATGATGACATGGCAAGAGTGGAGCCGA
The DNA here is from genome assembly GCF_963583255.1 of Pyrus communis. Lineage (NCBI taxonomy): Eukaryota > Viridiplantae > Streptophyta > Magnoliopsida > Rosales > Rosaceae > Pyrus > Pyrus communis. Next base: position 24,971,297 of record NC_084808.1, on the reverse strand, counting down.
GTCATTCCAAAAACCCGCGTTAACAAATTACTTTTGAAAGGGAAAATATCTACCAACAAAAAAAAAATAAAATAAAAAAAAATTAAGGAACAATATAAAAAAAATTACTTCACAAGCACAAGGCTACCAATGTCCAATTAATTAAGTAATGTTTCCATCTTAAAAAAATAATAATAATAATTAACAGAAAAAGAGGCAAAAGATTGTAAAGGTAAAAACACAAGCATATTTCTCTGGTGCCCAACTCTCCCTCTCTCTCTTATCTGTACAGTAAAAAACACCGCCTCTCTTTTAGCCTTTTAGGTGGTCGAAGTACAATACAACAAAGGGTTATTAGATCAAAAACTTTCTGGAGTTTCGGAGAGAGAAAGTCGACAGTGTGATGGTATAGCATTGTGATAATTACCTATCCATGTGGAACAACAAGTAATATTAGCCATCAAATTTTCTCTTTAAATCTCTTCACTCCCTTCAACGCAAAAATAAATAAATAAAACACAATAACCACAACAAGCTCAGCAATAATCATCATGTCTTCTTCTCCCCTCTTCCTCTCATCATTAACCCCTCCTCACTCTTATCATCATCACCAGTGCTCCTCCTTAAACCACCCACCAAGACCGCTCTCCACCTCCAACTCCACTCAAAGAAAGCGAAAGAAGAAAGCCAGAGAGAGATCAGACGACTACTAGATTGAGAAGATATCGGTTCACTCAAGAAGAAGAAACCCTAGGGTGCTCTCTCCCCTGATCTTCTTCTTGGATCGATATAGACTAGCAGCAGATTTTGATGTTAGTTTCTTTCTTCTTTTGAGATCTCTTGGGGAATTGAAGCGTTGTGGTCCGATTGTTTGCTAGATCAAGCAAATCTCTACGCAAGGTTGAAAGTTTTCTCTATATGAACGATGGATTGCTTTTAATTTGTTGGTCTCTTAATTGGATTTGTAAGGGTTAGTCATATATATATATATATATGTATGTATGTATGTATGTATGTTTTGAGCTTTAAAGTTTGGTTGATTGAATAACTAATATACCATATGTTGTGTTGTGTGCTGCTTATGCTGTAAAAGAATATTATGTACGTTCTCTCTCAATTTCTCTCTCGATCGATCTCTTCCTACAAATGAATATTGTGATTCTATGAATCTATGGTTGTTATTTGTCACCTGTGGATGCTAGTGGATTCAATTTTCGAGAGAGCTGTATCGTATGCCTGCACATCCATCGAGTGATCATATAAGCTCGATCTGCAATATATTGATTACATTAGGGTTTGTTACTTGTTCTTCGTTTAGGGGCCTCAAAGTATATTAATCAAATTTGTTTTCTGACCTAATACTTGGACTGGAAACCATGAATGGTTTGATTGGCTTAATTAGTCGATCCTTATTAATTTTGATTCATCGAATTTCCATCTCTACATATTTACAGAGAAAAGGAGAATCATGAATGGCTCACTTGATTTCCACATTTTAGACCTCTAAATCTCAATATAGATCCTAGCACAGTTTACATTTATACTTAAGGAAGTATTAATCATTAATTAGGATTCTTAATCATGACATTTTTTGAAGGACTGACCATATGCCTTCTATTTCTAGCTTACATTTTCTCCATATAGTACAGCATGATGGTGATGATGATGATGATGTGACTCCATGCACATGCATCTAACGCTAGCTTATATATATCTAGTTAAGTTCTACAAGCCGATCGATGACTGCATGCATGATGTCATGATTCCTTTCCTCATGGTTGTTGCTTTCCGGTGATGATCATATAACTGCGTCATGATATGATCATCAATTAGTGTGAGCCAAATAGTTTTGCTAACTAGTTAATTGGAATCATTTTATTACATACGGTCATCCTGTTGCGTTAATGAGTCCGAAGAGTGGAAACGGGAGAACTCTAATAGAGTTATAAAAACTGAAAATATGACTTTAATCTCTCAAATTCAAAATTTTTCATATAAAATTCGACATATTTTTTTACTGAAAAAAAAAAAACCTAGTGACTAGGACCCACCTAAGTGAATTCATTAATTACATATTACTTTACATATTTTACATTTTTAGATGCCTAAAATGCCCCTATTGCATATTTGATGTGCATAATTAATTCTATGCAGATTGTAAGAAGAGAGTTAATGATTTTGCAAAAAGAAAAATAAGACATTAATGTTAAAATATTCATTGCATATTAATATCAAATATGAGAATTGTTGGCTTAATTCTATGTATCTGGCATTATGAGTTTATATATATATATATATATATATACAAAAAAAAAAACTAATATATGCAATAATACATAAAAAAAAAAAAAGTAATTTACCTACCATGTACAAAAATGTTATTTGATTCAAAATGTGTATAAATATGTGTGTGTGTGTGTGTGTGTATTTATATATTAGACCAAATTAATTAATTTACCTACCTACCATTTGAAATGTTCATTTCCAATTATGCGAAATATTGTATACCAACAACAAAATATTTTATAAACTTAGGAATTGGATCATGCTTTTGATTTTATCTTTTACCTACAAACAATCATGTACATATTACTTTATATATTTTTACCAAAAAAGGTCCCTAATAGGCTAATATATGTAATAATACACGAAAAATAATTTACCTACCATGTATACAAAAATGTTATTTGTCGGTGACTATTTAATATGAGAGTGTCTCAAACATCGTGCCAAACAAGGTCTTATAGTATTGTGTAATGTGATGTAAAAAGTTTAAGTTAAATCTTATTCGACTCCGTCTCTTTATATATTCTCATATTTTGTGTGACTGGAAGTCACACATTAGAGGGAGCTCATTACAATACAAGTGTTGTGCTGCTAGGCGAAGCGGTGGAGTGTTGCACCCTATATGGGGAGAGTCCAGTAGCTGAAAGCATACACAATCGAACTCTAAATGATTGTTTTATACGTTACCAATGATTTGATGTGCACTTTTTCATAATTAAGAAGACAGTCTCGTAAACTTGCAATTAAGTGATTTAACTAAGGTTAAATGAACGAACAATATTCGAGTACCAATTAAAATGCTAGAAAGCGATAGAACAGAGAGACATACTTTCACAGTAAAAATTCTCGTTGCATGAAAACTCTTCTTTGCGTACTCTAACATTGAAGTTTCTCCTGATAATTGAGTTGTGTTTTGACGTTGAGTTGGGCTTTGTATGTTTATGGTGGGCTTTTATATTCATGAAGCCCGATGAGACTACCGGCCCTTAATGCAACAAATTTATATGTAATTTCTGGTTTTGATTTTTTTTTTTAGTACAACCTTATATTTTTACACTAAGAAAAATAGGAGTTTGGTTAAGCCATATAATAGACAACCTAATTTGATATTAAATTCGCAATCCACGATATTTGAATCGAAGACCTCTCACTTACAAATAAAGATCGTAGTAATAAGTGGCTTGATTTGTGGTTTTATTTTTAGGGATTAAAAAAAAATCATGTTGTAAGTATAATTATGTCTCTTGCAAATTTGCAACTTAATTACAAAAAATAAGATAATTATTTAACTATTTACCAAAGTATGACAAAAAAAAAAAGGCTATTTACCAAAGAAAACACGGTCCTCTACTTTCCTTGCATTTCTTATAATTTGTGCGCGTATAAATATTTTTTTTAGGACTTTTTAGTCAAAATGTTAAATGGTTCTTAAGTTTTGCATAACTGTTCACTTTAGTCACTGAGATTTGAAATCAATAGAAGTGGTATTTGTGTTTGTTCACCGTCAATCATTTTGATCATTTCTTGAAAATCTTCATTGAATAATAAAATGATAAAAATACCTTAATTTTTATCAAATCATTTGACTCTTATTTAAAAAAAAAATTTAAATCAAAATAATTGATGATAAACAAACTTAAAACTATTTTTATTATGCCAATCTAAAGATTTTTTTCGCTAAAAAGGACATTTTCAATTTTTAATTTTAAGCCTTTCATTTGAAAAGGGGTCAAAACACTGAAAAAGGTGGTTTTGATTTGTGGAAGGAAAAAAGCTTGAGACTTAGAGTGCGCCAGTAATCAGACGGCTCGTATTGGCCGATCAATAACAACACCCATCTCTCTCTGATTTTCGCGACTCCGGCCTTTTGATATTCCTCTGCAACGCTGCGTCATCGTTTTCGATTCATTTCGAATTTTTCGACCCAAAAAACACCAATCTCTCTCTCTCTCTCTCTCTCTCTAACCCTAATTGCTCCCCAGACGTCGCAGACAACCAGGCGCTTATCAATCAATCTCCCCGAGCTTCGCTTTGCCTGGCATCGGCTATCGGATTAGGGTTTCTGCGGCGGTGATGCCTTGTAGTAAAAGCTTGATTAGCCGATTGATTACCTAGGGTTTCTGATTTGAAACTATGTCAGGGAATTCGAGGGGCCGAGTCACCATAACGCTTGGGCGCGGTGGTCAGGTATCCAGTTTCTCATTTTCTCCTGTACAAAAGTGAGACCTGTACATGTGTATGTTTGTGTCTATGTGTGTATATATGTATGAATATGTATATTGGGGGATTTATAGAACTAAATAAGCACACTTTTTGAGTTAGTGAAGAGAAAGTATAGAAACATGAAGTAAAGTAATTAAATTTTATGCGTTTACTTGATTATATATCAACAATTGATTAGAGTTTGAAGTTTTTTTCTTCCTGGTTTTCTTGTTCTTGAAAGTGTAATGACTTGTATCACCATTTGACAGGTGGTGAAGAGGTCTGTTTCGGGGTCTTCATTAGCTGATCATATACCTGCGGCTGGGGCCAAGCGTTCTGTTAGAGATAGGTTAGGAGGTAATGTAGACGGTGCTTTGTCACACGGAAGCCTACACAGCAATAAACGGTGTGACCCTTGTTACTTATAAAGTTAAATTTTATCTGCTGCTGAAATCTACCGTTGCTTTGGAATATTGTCATGTCTGACTCAGTGGTTGTGTTCCTATAGATTATACTACTGATATGAAATTGAATAACATGCCTATCGAGTTAAATTGAAATGTTGGTATAAGTTGCAAAATTTGTGTATGAGTTGGAAACAGAGCTAAAGGGATTTCATATGTTTAGTTCTTACATCCAATGTGTCAGAAATTCCCTGAACAAGTCAAATTTTCAAAATAATTTATCATCATACCTTTTTTGCAGCCAGCGAGGAGACAATGGTAGGTCAAGTATGAGTTCCAATGGTTATGATGGTAATAAGCTTACTCCGGAGCAATTGAAAAATTGCTGCAGTACTGTATTTCTGAATTAATTTCCTTTTTCTAACCTTTGCTTTAAATCTCCAAGATGCACACATTGGTAAAGGTGATCTTCGAATTAAACTCATGCAAAAAAATGCGTTTAGACGAGCTCAGAGTGATGATGATCATAGGCACGGGGACCTCCGTGAAAAGCTGTCAAAGGCAGTTCAGCGCCCTGTTACTGGCCATGACCCACGTCAGCTCCATTCCGAAATAAAAGAGACTAGCTTTATGGGCCGAATTCCTTCTTCAAGGGCAGATGATTTACCTCGTGTGGATTCATTAAGAAATTCTTATTCCCCTTGGACACTGGACCATATAAGACGAAGATCCCCAGATAGAGTTGTAGTCACTTCGAGGGGTCTCTCCCCTCCGAGGAATCCCAAAGAATTGCAGAGAAGGCCAGTAAGTAGGGCATTTGATGATGTCAGATCGGTTCCATATATGAGCAAAGATGTTCTAAATGCTACAAGGCCTGCGAGTACAACTCCTTTCATGTCCAGTTCTCCATTGCCTCCTGTATCTGCGAAGCCTGTGGCCCCACCCCCACCTCATTTGAGCCAAATTCCTCCTCTGAGCAGCATTGTACAGAAAAGTTCATATGTGGTACATGCTACTTGCCTTTCGCTATTTTCTTCAATTGTATATCCAATTCCAAATATGCTCTGCATTTGTAGCTGTATGTAATAGTAACTGAATTGAATGTCTAAGAATAAACTCTTTAAACTTGTCTATGCTTATAGGGCCAAATTGTGTTTTCAGCAATGCTGATCTTATCATCATCATTTTCATGCCTGTATCAAAGCTCCCTCCCTCCCCCTCCCCCTCCCCCCAAAACACACTCACACAAAATTAGAACCTTTTCTATCTTTCATGATGCAAAAACTTGCTCTGCCTGCATGATAAAGAAAACAGTGGTTAGGCAGTTTGTCAAGATTAGATAGATTAAGTGACTCAATTTCTTGCTGAAATTAGATCATTGAATTTGGAGAGGTAAGTTTGTTTAAAATACAAAAACCTATTAAAAGTTGGTGTTGTTTTCTAGAAAATTGGTCCATCACCATAAAAGCTATTTGTTAGTTTACAGTCTGAAATACTGACAAAACTACCAAGAGAACAAAATGGAATTTGTTAGTCCACGCCCTTATGTTGCCATGCATTTGGAGGATGAGTAATCATTGTACGTGGTTTTAGATGTAGAGGTCCAGTCAGGCCATAAATTCGAAGCAGATACCAGTTTAAAGAGTTTGTGGTATGTTTTTGAAAACCACCAAAATATTCACTAGTAGTTGTAAGGTTAAAATTCTTAACGACATGAGAAATTGCACCATGCTTGTGTCTCACCTGTGCCTATGGCAGCTATTTTTTAACCTTGGTTCCTGGAAGCAGTAGGAAATTAAGTACTTTTCTATGGCTGTATTTGAATGTTTTTATGCTCTGTAACTATAATTACCTAAACGTTGGCTATGTATTAAACTACATATTCTTCAGTCTGTATGTTTCAAATTTGGATTGATATCCACGTCAGTTTATGGACTTAGGAACTTTCTGGGTGTTTGGTGTTTGCAGAGTGATGAACAACAGACTGTAGATGGCTTGCTACATGCGCTGGGGTTGGGAAAATATGCCATTATTTTTAAGGCTGAGGAAGTATGTTGCTTCATATCGTTGTTTTCTAATTATTTCTTTGGTTACATTAACCCAAAATTCATGAGCATTTGGCCTGTAGTTTTATAATTTATCTAATGCATTTTTTTCCGTTCCTAAGTTTATAGATTGTTTTGCATTCAGTGAAACCCTTTTTTGTTTCTTCGGCATCACACTTTTTATGCATAGCGCCGCTCGTTTTATAAGCATTGTTTCTAAACCATATGAGTGAAACAGCACGTGCTTCTAAAAAAATGTTTGGAAGTGTTTTAACCTTTATAAGACTTGCCCAGATAGCTAACTTTTGGAGTTTGGGTGCTAGCTGTGGACATAAATAAGTTAATAGCTTCTCTCGGATTCAACTTATAATTGATATATCTGATCTTACACAGATTGATATGACTGCATTGAAGCAGATGGGAGAATATGACCTCAAAGAGCTGGGAATACCTATGGTACTTGCCATTCCCCAGTATTTTATTATTTTTTTTTTCACTTTTCTTGTTAGTTTACTTTTAAATGATGTCCAATTCAGGTGTTTTATGGGTTTTGTTTAATCCTACTTTATTAGTTTTCCGAGTAGCATTGTGTTGCATGCATTGTACTATCTAGGAAAGTGTCTTATTGTGGTACTTGTTCAAATCCCCACTTTTATGTGGATCAACCTGGCACCTTGTCAGCAGTCTGGGTGCATGTCTGTGTTTTGCCTTGTGACCTTTGCATGTGGGTTGTGAATGTATTAGAGGTTCTCGTTTTAGAATACAGAGGTAACCTGCTCGAAATATAATGCATTGATGGTTCTTATGAAGATCGATTTTGTTGCAGGGACCTAGGAAGAAGCTTATTCTTGCCCTCCTGCCTCGTTCCAAGCGGCCATCAACTACAAATATACGTTGAAAACCAAGATATTTTGGGGCCATCAGTTACTGTTAGGTGATTGAAAGCGCATATTAGAGAGCTCCTTTCTTTATGAAATGATCATAATGTACTTGCTCACAATCGGGGTGTTATAAACTGGCCCTTCAACCAGTTGCCACATTTTTGGATTAGAGATCGTTGTTGGTTTATATAGTAATAGATGGTACCAGAAAATTTTTGAGATGTAGAATGATTTGTCCCTTGCTCCTTTTCCCCTTTTAATTGGAAAATTCGATTGCTTTAAAGTTTTCACCAACAACTTGTCTGCTTAAATTTCTGGAATTTTATGTAAATGATCTTTCAAAATGTGGTTGTTGTTTTATACTTTCGCTCATAAGTTCGTTTTACTATAAATACGTGGAAATTTTTATTAAAATTCAATTGCTTTTTGGAAAGAAAAAAAAAAGAAAGAAAAACTTCAAATTGCTTCTCCTAGGAGCGTTTTTATGATCTGCATGCACATTTAATTTTTGCGTACTATACATTGTTAGAAGCGATTTTGATTGTCAAAATGCAATTTCAACGTTTCCAAAGTAGTGACATACCCAAAGCAATTAGAATGCTGTTGCAGTTCAAGGTGCAGAGTATCAGAAGCTGTGAGAGACTTTAAAATAAGAAACTCCAAGTTAGATATTCAAATGCCCCAAGTAATTTAGTTTTGGCTTCCGTCTATCCTAATCATATACATGCCAAGCACCTGGAAGTTGCACGCGTTATGTAAAGACGAATTATTGCATATTATATACACATACATAGGATGTCGGCAGTACCCAGCTCTGTGCCTAAACCTACTCTTTCAGATTAATATTTGGACTTGGATAACCTGCGGCTGAAAAAAGGCCAGAAGTCAACCTTTTACTTGATGAAAGTTGGAGTTTTACCATAATGTTAGTTGTTATTATAGAGTAGCCGACCAAATCTCTTATAAGCACATACAAGGTCTATTCTTCCTCCGATATGGAATTCACTCTCTACACGCATTCTCATATGTAACGAATTTTCAAGTCTATAAATAGTCGTTGGGTGTCGCACATGAGACAACCTGTTATGATACCATAAAAAAAGTTAGGTGGGAGTAGCCCAATATCTTATAAGCACCTACAACATTGATTGTTTCTCTGATGTGAGATTCACTCTCAACATGACTACTCTAAAAGCATATTTAAAATACATATTTATAAAGGAATGTACCAAAACAAAAAATAATACCTATTTCTGCTAGTGCATATTCTACTGCTCATTATTTTGATGAAAGTTCAAATCATATGAAGTTTCTTCTATCACTATCAGTACTGGTTTTTCTTCGAACCCTAATGCAAAATTAACTAGGAATACAATTAATAGTTTAAAATGATAAAGGCACGTGTTTATACTGTTGTGGTCCACTTATATGAAGATAAGTTTCCCCACACCTGGCTCTTTCCTTGAAATGACTAAGGCGGCATCAGTTTGGACACATGCTTGTTGCTTCCCAATTGCCCATTACTTTCATGAACTATGTCCAAGTAATGGTTGAATTAATTATTACATGAAAATATGGGTGACAAATTTCTAACCAAAAGGCACTTAATCTCTAATGCATTGGTTAATTTGTTTATGCAGCAGATAGCCACGCAACTTCCTTTGTACTCCGGAGGCTTTTGGATTCAAATTCAGTTGTACCAGCTATAGAAAGTCTTGTACGTAATCATGTGTATACATTGGATGGCACAAATCTTTCTTATTAACAGAGTTAAAAAGATGAGAAGAACTTTTATGCAACTGAAACATCAGTTGGTACGAATCATATGCTATTATTAACTTTTTCATATAACAATGTGTAAATACCTTTAATTAGTGTATTTCCGTCAGCATGACATCCTGAGTCTATGGAAAAATTTCTCCTCAAGGGACAAACATCCAATCCAATTAACTACATATATAAACTGTCACTCTCTCATTTAACTTTAGTAGTTCTGATCTTTAATTAAACAGGTAATCCATATATTATTTCTCATGACGAACTACTTGGCCTCAGTCAATTTTGGTTTTCTTTGTAGATTAATAAGATAAGAGAGAATATTAGTTTGGGAAATAGTCCAGAAGGGGAAGCAAAGCAATATAGGGTAGTGGATGGAAATAGGTTTTTTTTTAATAGGGTGGTTTAGGGGCCACCATTTGTGATCATATATCAAGTTTAAAAATATGAATCGAATTATGGACAAATCAAATGGAATTATATGAAATCAACCATTCAAAACCAACCCACCATCTCTATATGGTCTGATTTTTATTCCTCAAACGATTGAAAATGATTTGATGACAGCATGTCTGGTTGGAATTGTGAATTCTTCTCCCAAAAGCAGGAAAAAAGATTTGAAATTTAGAGAAAGAGAATATGGCTCTTTTGATTAAGTACACCGATATATTTTAGATTAAGAGGAGAGAAAGTTCGGTTAAACTACATAATGTACAACATAATTTAGTATCGAATCGTCATCTACGAATTCAAACCTAAGATATCTCACTTACAAGTAGGAAGGAATACCCCAAACTGTAATACTAAGTAACAAGAGAACACGATTTTAGAGAGAGAGAGAGAGAGAGAGAGTGTGGAAAGAAATAGAAGGAGTGAGAATTTGATGAGCATGAGAAAAATATCATTTGGTGGAAGAAGTCCACCATGAACAAGATCTCAAGTAAATACAACGGAATAACAACACAATATAAGTTTATAAAATCTGTGTAACCCAAAGCTACAAAATCTGGGGTCCAAACAGAACACCTGTCCACCCCAAATGCTTCTCTTAATTCATAAAAATAATATTTAGATGATGACTTGCTTCACCACATACGCTTTTTGGGTATGAAAAATTAGGGTTTTGCCTGCTCTAACAAGATATGCCCAGATCTCATCCAAGACCCTAATTAGTATATATGCTGACCTCATTGCCCACTTCTTAAATATTCCCTTTGTTTAGCAACTAATCTGCCTTGCTATGTTCCTATTAAGTATATATTAATTCAGAAACATGGTCAAAATACACATATTTTAATTGTGTTTGTTGGTTCAGGATAATCATTCTAATTACCAAGAAGCTTCATTTTAGTGCTGATTAATCACAAAGCTACAGATCCCAAAATTGTATATTAATTACATTATTGGTTTCCTGGGGTGGATGGGACTGGGCACCAACACCTGTAAAATAAACTATATTTTAATGCTCTTTTTTTTTTTATTTTTAAATATTATGATTTGGGTTCTTTGGTAGATGACAATACATGAATCCACTCATGACTCATTAAGTCGTTGTAACATAATCTAAGATATGCATTTGAGTACAGTGAAAAAGATTTTGTTGGTTGTTGCAAAGTTAACCTCCTGTTTCTTTTAAAAATTCCCATCTTTCTTTGACTTTTGTTAATTAGATGCAGTTAATTATGTTCTCAGTAACTTTAAGCATGGAATAAAGGTTTTTAAAGGACTTTTTAGCTAAAGTGGTATTTGAAATTCATATAATTCTTTACTTTGATATCTGATATTAAAAATCGATATAAGTTATTCATTCTCGAAAAGATTTGCCATTTCAACGAATCACGTGCAATTAACCCTTGCTTCATAGTTTTGTGTTTGTTCACCGTCAATCATTTTAGTATTTCTATGAAAAATCTCATTCAAATAGAAAAACAAGTGAAGGGGTTGATTGGACAAAAAGTACCCTCAATTTAATAGAGATTTTTCATAGAAAAACCAAATGATTGACGGTGGACAAACTTAAGGATCACTTCTATCGGTTTTAATGTCAAGGACCAAAGTGAGAAGTTATGTCAATCTTTGGACCATTTTGGCTAAAACAAAACATTTTTAAAACGCCTCAGGTGGGGTTTTTATTTTTTTATTTTTTTAGTAAACCAAGTGGGGGTTTATGATGGCATGTTTTATATATTCTAAGTGCTATAATTATATCACATTAATTATGGTTTAATGAATAAACACTTGAACATAGCTCAATTGATTACGCAATATATCTTTCTTATATGCCAAAATTTTAAAATCGCTCTCCCCAATGTTCAAAAATTCAATTAAAAAATTTCTCGAATAAATAAATAAATAGATTATTTCATCTTAACAATGAAACCGCACATAAATTAGTCAGAACCAAACAAATAGACTTCTTTCTTGCTTAACAATGCAAACGTACAGTATGAATCCTTTGATGATGATATTGGAGAAAAGTTCCATACTTTTTCAAGTGTGCATCTACTTCTACTGTTCTACATCTAACTTAATTTGAAAGGGATTAAAAAACTGATATTTGCATGAGACGGCTTCTCCGATCTGACTTTTCTTTTTTCTGTCTTTTTTATTGGCGCCTGGTGTGCATTTCTTAATACCATCATGAACATTAAAAAAATCAATATAATTTGAGATGCAGTGCATCGTTGGAACCCATAGAGTTTACTATAAAAGGAAGAGAACCCAAACAACTAATCCCTACAAAACAACCACTCAAAATATCTTCTTCCTATATTTTTCCTCCCCCACATTACAAAATTAGAAATGCAATCGGAAACCTATTCCGCAGGATCTTGTGTTGAGAAGAAGCTCAGGCTTTTCGGGTTTGAACTGAATCCACTTAGGAATGAAGAAACCTCCATCAAAGGAGGAGGGTCATCAGCAGAAGGTGGTGGGGATGAAAGTGTAAATTCATCAAACTCTGTCTCACATCCGATAAAATTGGAACGATCTAGAGAGAATGAGAAGAGCTCAACAAGTGAACCAGATGACAAGAAATTCGAGTGCCAATATTGCTTCAAGGAGTTTGCAAATTCACAAGCACTCGGTGGACATCAAAATGCACACAAAAAGGAGAGAATGAAGAAGAAAAGGCTCCAGCTTCAAGCCAGAAAAGCCAGCATCAACTGTTACCTCCAGCCTTTCCAAACCTTCCACCACCAGGGTTCTACAGCGGCACCGTCGTGGTTCTACGACCCTTCCTCGTATCTCAGTTCTGACCATCCATTCACCCTTAACGAAGAGTCCCAGATCAGTTTCATCCCGTTCGATCAAAATTATGGGTCGTCGAGCGGGTCCCACTCCAAGGTTTCCAATTGGTATTCCATGCCACCTCAGCAGCAGTTTCCTCCTTCCCAGACAGGAGAACAAGATCATCTTACAAACCCTAATAAGTTTACGTTGACGCAAACGGACAGGTCGGGAGAAAGCAGGCCTGTCGTCTTCACGCCTTCCCCTTTGTCTGCTTCGACTAATCAGAGCTGTAAGCCGTTGGATCTTCAGTTAGGGCTCGGCTCGCCGGCGAAGATTCAGAGATCGTCTAGAAGTGAGGTTTAGCATGGTTGTTCATTACAAACGCTGCCATTTCTTCTCCAGTAGTTTGAGATTTTTTTATTTTTACTTTAACATCTTCCAACTTGAAACAAAGAAAAAAATATATGGATTGCATTATATATATAGTTTGCTGACAATTGTTTTGTACTGTATTAGCAGTTGAATACTAACTCAAAATTTAAATTCAGATTTCTTGTGTACGTGGATATATAACCGGATTTACACTTCATTCTGTTCTCAAGTTCTAATGTTAAATGACTTTTTTCTTATCGTTTAAATTTGATATGTTGATATGGAGAAAATTATATGTTCTTTATTTGTTATGTGCGTGCTATATATATGTTTTCTTTTTCTTTCTGAAATCCAGATTAGCATCCCTAAAACAGATCTAATTTTTCAAAAAAAAAACCCTAATTTGTGTAAAAGTGAAAGTTGATTGTAGTCACTTTATATCCGACTCAATTTTCTTTATATGACTCGAGGAGTCAACTAATTACAAGAATTATTTTCTTTTATATTCAAGTGTGATGAACTAGGTCTTAATCTAATAATACTTCTTTTCCATCGCTAGAAGTTCTTCATCTCCGTTAATGATAACACAGCAAAAACAAACAAACAAAAATCGTGAGCCCCACAGTAATTTCTTTCAACAAAAATAAAAAACTTCGAAGTGAAATATTTCGAATAGCATAACAAAAAAAAAATTTAGCGCGATTTTTTGGTGTTTTCGCAATTCTCTCATTTTACAAAACGTCTATTTCTCTAACAGCCCTATGAAGTATATCAATTGCCGTCTATGTACAATATTATAGCGTGTGGACTAGTGACATCGCATGTTTGTTTATTACACCAAAAAAAATTCTAAACAACTAGGTTAATGTATGATAATTTGTAATTTTTTTCTTCTAATTTATTGGTTTTGACCCATTCCAGTATACTCATAATACTCTAGAAAGGATCTTGAATTCAGATCATGGAATATATGGATATTATAATAAACAAAGAACACTGCTTAGTCGTCTACTAATTAAGTAATTAAAAACACTTAGGTATGTCTTAATTAATTCTTAACATAAGTGTTAGTTTGAACAACCTTAATTTGTAATTAATTATAAACAACTTGTTTGAATTATTCTTGTCACTGAAATAAAGCTGATGGCTTTTTCTAGTGGCAAATAAAAGGCTTTGATTCGATGGCTTTTCTTTCACATTTTGTCATTGCTAATATAAAAAGATGGAGTTGGATTCACGGTTACGATGAAGCTTTCCTTCCGTCTGATCATATCATATAGTTCATATGGTTGTAAATTAATCAAAACTAAATCCCAAAATTAATCATGCTTTTAATTAATAAAATTTAAAACTGGTAGTGGTGGTAGTCGATCGGTCCAATAACCCTCCTCACCTAATTGATTTTTTAATTGCAGATATGCTCACACTAGTACTTAAAGCAGCATATCTATTAAATTATTAATTATCTATAGATTGACTTAATTGCCTTCTTAATCTTAAGTAATGCAAGTATGTATTTAAACGATGAGAAACTAAGCCTGGTACGCGTTCCATGCACATTGCATATAAAAACACCCACGTGACGTACGAATCCTTTTCCTTTTCTTTTCTTCTAATATTTATTAAGTATTAACGAATGCAATTTTATATCTTAATAAGCATGTACAAGTTGTTAATTAAATAAATAAATAAGCATTTGTGTTATTTATGGTACATATGTTTGGTCACAAATATCAAATTCAGTGGCGTGGCGTGGTTTCAATTTTATCAGTTTTGATCCCGTATTCTGTGTTTATTTTATTTTTTATTAAAAAATACATAAGAAGATACGAAGCACCAACATGACCTCACTAAAATCTTGTTGAGACTCTTAATATTTTCGAAGGAAAAAGAGTACCATGCACAAAGGAAAATCATTGTTCTAAAAATGTCCGATTAATTTCTAGATGTTTGAAATTAAGAGGCTTGTTGAATACTTGGATGAATTCTTCAACAAAAAGTAAATAACTTTCATCTTTCATTTTTTTTTTCAATTTATAAGAGATTTGTTGAATACTTTAATGAACACACGTTATATATTTGTTTCCCATGTTTTTTCATAAGTTATTACCTTATAATCTATACGTCATTCTGTTTTGCAATTTATACTCTCAATACAATTATATATTTTTTAGTATAAGTAAACTTATATATATATATATATATGTTATATAATAAATTTAATTAAAATTAAAAAAACTACTTAAGCGTTAGGCCCTGCTCGCTGCCCAATTAGCTCCTGTTATCTTTTTAGAATCTAACAAATTAGTACTATCCTTTTGAAGGAAATTTACAATTTAAGTCATGAGTGCGGCTTGGGCATAAAGAAGAGGTGTCGACGTTGGAGTTTTAGTTCAGCTGACAATGTTGAAATGACCAAAATATCCAGTTAGTTCATTGACACAAATAATATTCAACTTGAATGTGGTCTTCATGGCCCATATAAAGTTAACGCTCAACTTTGAATGAAATCCAGACCCCAACAAATACAAAAACTTGGAATGATAGACTAATGGGCCTTAAATCTTTAAACTGGTATCAAAATTCAGTTGGGCCTCACAAACCTTTTTCTACAATATGGGCCTGGACAACTTAAACGAACTAGTCTCATGAGTTTTTATTTTCAGAAGATGATTTTCACAGTATTTGACTTTTGATTTTTGATATTGAATAAGTCAAGCAGAAATAACATCCGAGATTAAACGTGAGTGTGTCAAAAGCTAAAAAGATGTCTTTATATATATTTTTTATCTTCTGAATAAAAAGATAAAGAACTGAACATATGACATAAATGTATGGATAAATACTCCGTTTTATATGATATATTTTTCTGAAGTTGTCAAAATAATGGATCAATGTGACGTGGATAAGGATGAGAAGGTGTTACATTACATCTCTCATTTTCGCTCTCACACTAACACATTAGATTAATTCTAATAAGACAAAATTGATTGCTTAATTATTTAGTGACAGTAGTTGATTCCTTAGTGCTTGATTAGGCAGTGGGTCGCCCTCTTAACGGTCTGACTTCTCCATACAAGAAAGAAACCTTCATGCCAAAGCTCACAAAAAAAAATATATATATATACATGTATATAATATATATATATATATATATATATAAATATAACAAAACCATACAAAATTTGAGAACACAATTTATGTTTCTTTCAACTCATATTCATCTGCTAGTCTTTTTCTTTGTTAACTAAACCCACAAAATTCTAACTAAACCACCCAAGCACATAAATAATTAAAAAATAGCTAAACACACGTATAATATAAAAAATGCCGCAACTTGTAACTTAAATAATTAAAAGTATCTATCATTATATGAGAAGTCCAGCAAAGCATACGTCTTAGTAGGTAAATACACATCCCTCATGAAGCTGGCCGATAATGGCTATTGTTACTTAACCTTTTATTCTCTGTCATGACAGTAAACTTTCATATTATATCTCTCCATTGTTCTCTGAGCTACATATAGAATTCAGTTGTAATTATAAATTAATGATTTTTTTTACCATAGATTTATGCTCAGATAATTAAAATTTGCAGGGCATTGCATGTGGCTTATATTATGCAAGCCATCCACCCTCATCAAACTTTTTCTTGCATCCTAACACCTTTTATTGGTGCCACCCCCATACTTTGCCCAAATATATCTCACACATTCATACCTATTGCTTTGTTTTACGTAGGCCTAACGAACAGATCGTGTTTGTCGTCATATTCTTTATTTTAATAGATTTTGTTGTGTCAAACTCGTTATGTTACGTGTTCTCAACAAGTAATCTAATAACGACCTGACTTCTTAATGAGTTGTGTTGGTTTGTGTCAAGTTAATGAGTCAAACAAGAAATTGACATGACTAATGTCTAAACCTTACAAACATGTTGCATTCATGTCACACTCATTATCTTAACTGGTTCTTGACCAGTAAAACGATAACAACCTGATTTGTTAATGTATCATTAACGTGTGAATCGATAATGACCAGACTCGTTAAAGAGTACCCGAAACTTATTATTTTCATATCAAGTTAACAGGTCGTGCAAGAAATTTTAAAACTGTTGTACTTATATTTTTTAAAACAAAATAAATTATAAAATATTAATCGAATAAACAACAAAATTGTAGTTTCACACCAATCAGTAATATGCAGACAACAAGAAATTTCAAGCCTGTCATATTTATGTTTAATCATATCGGTATTTCTAATTCCAGAAATAAATAATAAAATAAATAAATAAAACGAAAATAAAAGGAAAATGTTCCGCTCTCAAATTTTTTTTCAACAAAAAGGGTGATGATAGATTATATATTATTATATTTCAATGTATGAAGCAAGCGGATCATATGATGATATTATATGCTTAAGTTTGAAGGGTCCATAAATCATACTAATAATTTAAAATTTCCCCAGAGAGAGGAAGAATAAATATTTTATCAACTTTAAACGATAAATTTTTAATTATAATTAATAAATAATCTATAAAAGTGTGAGGTCAAGTTTCTAACTCAATCCCACCCCACTGATTGCGATTTGAATCCCTTAATAGCCTTTTTAGCTTTGATTATGCCTATGAGGCAATGATCCAACCCAGCTCCCTATCACTATGAGCCTCCAGAATAGGTGTGTCTATCTTGCACTTGGTGCGCAGCGCGCACTCTTAAAATGACATCTTCCCATCTTATACCTTTTCCATCCTCTCATATTTTTATGATTACGGTTAGACTACGTAAATATTTTATATTAAATTTTTTTATATAAATAATAAGACAAAAAGCAATGAGAATATAAAATATTGAGGTTACTTAACCGTGACAACAGAAATAGAAGAGGATGAAAAAAGTATAGGATGGGGAGGGCAGACAATCCAGGTCCCTCTTAAAAAGGCACAAAGTTTTGGGTGACTTAATTTATTATGCAGAGTATGCACCCTGGTACGCTAGATTCTAAGTTCAAATCTCTATCCTCTACTATCATCTGTATCAGATGAAAAATATCATAATACAAATGAACGAACATCAAGAATTTATACCAATATCGATTAGTCTTTTGTTTAGTAATGATTGTCTTCCTTTGATGCGAAAAATCTACTTACAAAACGGGATTATATTGTTAAGGTATCAAAGTCAATTAAAAATTATTATGCACTTTAATTGTTTTTCAACTATGCGTTATTTACTTAAAATATTATCAAAATGACATCACGGATATTTCACATTCAACACACCTAATTGTGATTGTGAATTTGTGATCGCTTTCAAAAAATTTAGTAGTCGCATTGAGAAAATTAAATCTTGAAAAGGAACATAAAACATGCGGGATTTGTACACCACACACGCCGATCGCGTGCGAACGCTACCGTGCAAAGGAAAGGACGTAAACTTTTGCCGGTGCGTATTACGCACCCCGGCGTACATTATCAGCAAACCCCTGCTTTTCAAATTTGTCAGGAGTTCACATTTCTTTATAACAATAAAAACCATATGACACCTAATTCCTCCCTCCATCTCTCGTCTCTTTCTCTCTGCTCTATCCCGCAAGGCTCCAGCTTGGATGTGCATGGAGTCTCTCTGCCTCCTGGTTTTCTAGGTTTTTCTGATGCGCCGGTGCTGTGCGACAGTTGATTTGCCTCCGCCACTTCTTTGAAATGAGGGAAATTTTCAACCCGGAGTCGTGAATTCGGTGTTTCGGAGGTAATCGAGAGGAAATTTCTAGGGTTTTGTGAAGAAATCGGCCGTTAATTTCGAAAATGCCGGGCAGCGGATCGAAGTCGGAGAAACAGGAAGCTGAGAAGCAGCTCCGGCGAGACCCTTATGAGGTCCTCGGCCTCAATAGGAATTCCACCGACCAGGAAATCAAAGGTGCTTACCGAAAAATGGCTCTCAAGTATGTTCTTCTTCCATTTTATTCCTATTTGTCGATTTTTTTTTTATCAGCTTTTGAGTTCTGAGGTACTTTGTTAGACTTTGTTTATTTATTTTTCGATGAGTTCGAGCTTATGGCTGCAGTAATTTTTGAAGCTAATTTGTATTTAATTTCCTAAATTTGAGCTGTAGCTTATGTAATTGAGAATACCAGAGTGTGAAATTGGCCGCACAGATTCTTGTTGTTAATTGGATTGTAATAAATGCTGGTAATTTGCGTATTCCAAAGTCAAATGCAACTTAGATGCAAACAAAGACAAAGGCATGAGTTTCAGATGTTTAGGTGTTGGATTTACAGTAGAAAGATAGAAGTTTCCTAGGTACGTTGTTGCGTGAGGTCAATGAGCTTGGTATCCAAAATATGGTTTTAAATTGAATGTTCAATTTATGTGATGGGTTAGTTTAAGGCATCAGATAGCAGTTTCGTATATGTTTTTCCTCGACAATCTTGTATAATGTAAAGGATTTTGAAAATGAGCTGGGCCTTGGTCCGTGATTCCATGTTGTAGTTTGGTGGCTTGAGTGGGTTCAAATCTAACAGAGTAAAAGAGAGAAAAATTATTGATAAATGTTACAATGTATCATTCAGGTACCATCCTGACAAAAATGCTAATGACCCTAAAGCAGCTGATATCTTCAAGGAGGTCACGTTTTCTTATAATATGTTGTCTGATCCAGACAAACGGCGTCAGTATGACACAGCCGGCTTTCAGGTGAGAATTTTTGGGGTGCTTATTGTTGTGCACTATTGAAGATTCATTCCCCTTTGCTTTAATCGGAGTCAAATTATTCATCCCACAATTTGGCCTGTTGTGAACTATGGGATTATGTCGATGCATTTTATCTTTTGGTTAACTTGAATATTTTTTGCTGGACATGATTTCTTTGTTGGTTGTCTAGGCTGTTGAAACAGAAAGCCACGACTTGGAGCTAGATCTTTCAAGTTTGGGTGCTGTAAATACCATTTTTGCTGCCCTTTTTAGGTTTGGTTGGTTTATTCTGCTCTTTTTGTTCTTCAGAATTTTCTTCTCTTCTCTGAACTTATGAAAGAATTCCTGATGATGTAACAATGTTTTACGCATCAGTAAACTAGGAGTGCCAATAAAGACCACCGTATCAGCTACTGTCTTGGAGGAGGCACTAAATGGCATGGTCACTGCCCGTCCACTTCCATTGGGGCACTCTATAACGAAAAAGGTAAGCTATCCTTTTTTGGCCTGGTTTATTATTTTAATTATAGTTTTCTATTTATTCATTTATATTTCTGTCTTTTAACAGGTTGAAAAGCAATGTGCTCACTTCTATTCTGTTACAATAACGGAAGCAGAAGCAAGAGCTGGATTTGTGTGCCAAGTGCAATCGTCGGACAAAAGCAAGTTCAAGGTTAAATCTTAGATCTCTTCACACATGGTTTACCTGGAAAGTAACTATTCATTTATGTTCTGCTCTTTTAACTCATCAAGTTTTGTGGACGAAATTGTCTTTTTGTAGCTATTATATTTTGATCAGGAAGAGACGGGTGGATTGAGCCTTTGCCTACAGGTACCAAGACTTTTCACCTTTAATTTTGTTTGGGTTATGAATCATTAGTGTAGCCAGGCACCACAATAAGCTTCTTCCTATGACTGAACTATAGAATTTAGATATAGAGCTAGGTGGCAGATAGGACGAATTGAAGAGCGGGATGGTTTCTTATCTTAAAAGAACATGGTCTTTCTTTTAGATAAAGTCATGTAAAATCAAGGGTTTCCATGTTAATATCATCTTCTTTCCTAATTGATCTTTCTTTGGAGTTGGAGGCGTGGAAGGGAGAATGAAAGTGGGGCTACAGTGCTATTATTTTCAATTACTGACTAATATATGCGTAAGAATTACAGTTGCATATCAGCTGCAATATTACATTGGGAACTTTCCACAATGCTTCTTATGAATAATTGTTATGGCCACTGTTAGTTTCATTCTAGACAATACTGTCCTAACTACCAACTTCTCATGTCTATAATGTTGGCTGGGGCATACGCCTGTTTTATCATGTTAGTCTAAGTTGCTCATTTGTATTTACTTCTGGTGCAGGAGGATAGTGCAAAAACAGGGAAGGTCACATCTGCTGGGATGTATTTTCTTGGTTTCCCTGTATATCGATTGGATCAAACATCCAACTCGGTGAGCTGTTGGAGTCGTAATTATTAATTCTACCTTTGAATTCCATGTTTCTAGTTTTTGTTCATATGGTTTCAGGTTTGTTATCCTAATTGTTCTTATTATGATTTCTGGAAATCTTTTGGCTCTAGATGGCTAGTGCAAAGGATCCTGATGCTGCATTCTTCAAAAAGCTGGATGGGTTTCAGCCATGTGAATTAACCGAACTGAAAGCAGGCACCCATGTGTTTGCTGTTTATGGTTTGTTACTTCTGTTTAACGACTTGTATGTCCAGGTTATTATGTTTATTAGTTATACCGTACTCTGCTAAAGCTCACTACCACCTCGGTTTCATCGCAAATTTGATTGTAGGTGACAATTTTTTTAAAAGTGCAAGCTACACGATAGAAGTTCTTTCTTGTGGACCTTTTGCAGAAGAAAAGGAAAGTTTAAGGGCGGTGGAAGCTCAAATACTTTCAAAAAGAGTGGAGTTGTCCAAATTTGAAACCGAGTACAGAGAGGTCTGTACATGACACTGCATATACCCTTTGTAAATTTTAAATACCTTCACCTTAATTTTCGCATGGCTTTGTTGACAGGTTCTAGCACAATTTACAGAGATGACCTCCAGATACACACAAGAAATGCAAGAGGTGACACTCTTTATCCTATTTTATGTGAACTCCATTTGGATGTCAATGTTCAAGCATATTGGTAATATTGAACAACACTCAGTTTCCATTGTTTTCATTTTGTTTCCTTTTCCCCCTCTTTACGTTGGGTTTCCCAGATTGACGAGCTTCTCAGGCAGAGGAATGAAATTCATGCCTCTTATACTCTTGCTCCTCCAATGAAGCGGAGTTCAAGTAGGAGTAGAAATAAGGGTCAGCCTAAGGAGGTCAAAGAAGATGGTCAAGTGAGAGATAAGAAACCTTCGTTTAGAGATCGATCTAAGAAGAGCAAATGGTTCAACCTTCACTTAAAGGTTGACAAAAGAAAACCTTGCTGACCGGGGTGAGTGTCATAATTTCTTTTATTAGCTTTGCAGCCTTCCACATCGATGATACCTTGATTTTACTTTAAGAGGCGCTATGTATGCTAATGCTGCAGGGAATCAATCAGGCAGTCTCTTTCCAGTTCTTGGTTCTGGTGGTTTTGGCATCCATTTAAGCAAAGTACAAGGTGACCAGAGTTGCGTTAAACAACCGCGTAAGCTTATGATTTGGCTCCATTAGTCAAGCATGGCATGATGACGGCAGCTCATTGTTAATGTAAAATTCTTTAATTTTTATTTATTTATTAATGCGCTAGTTATTTATCCTGTTCCTTTTGCGTCGGCATTGTCATCAAATCACACATGTAAATTGGCACAATTTGTTCGATGAACTCGTTGCGTGGGTACTAGTCATTTTGGATTAAGGAATGAAAAAGTATGGCAGGATTGTATTTGCTTCTGCACAAGCTCCCAACTGTTCTTTGCTAAGTTTATTTTGTTGTACCCGCGATTTCGCCACACGAAACAGACATTACATTAGAAGTAGTTTTCTTTTTGTTTATGAATTTGTAAGCTTGTAATTTCATAAGATACGCTTAATTGCTTGCAAAATTTGCAGGTACATGCCTGGGAGACACAACATTTTCGTATTTGTCAACTCTACCCAAAAAAAAAAAAAAAAAAAATTACATTGGTTAACAACAGCAATAGGTGAGCTCAAATTAAGCTGAAGGTTTTCTTTTCTTCTTGTTCAAGTCTTGAGGTTGTTGAAGGCGTCGCATCGGCGGCGGACCTCGCCCTGGTTCCCAGTTTTCACGTTCATCAAGCTGACCCTCTGTATTGCCTGGACGAAATCCTCGAAAAACTTTGCCTGGTTGGTGGCATAGAGATCCACGAACGGCTTCGTACGAGGATCCGTCCCCAGGGCATGGTCTGTCGCCAGTAACCCTAGCCCCCTTTGCAAGTTTTGGAAATACAAGTTGTCGAACTTCCCCGGGGTCATGACGTCGTTGAACGCCGACATCCCGGGGTTGGTCGTGTGATTGGCGCATAGCTTCCTCAGCCCCTCCGCGTAGTTGCGGTTGAGGGCGGGGTCAATCTCCGACGTCGGACTGAATTTGAAGATGCGGTTGGCGAACTCGCTGCAGTGGGAGAAGCCGATGGTGTGGGCCCCGCTTAGGGCGACGAGGTCCTGGACAGAGAGGTTGATGGAGGCGAAGAGGTTGATGAGCTCGGAGATGGTCATGCTGGCCTTGGCGTAGTGGCCCTCCGTGCGATCGGCCCGGGAGATGAGACCGTCCTTGCGGCCGAATAGGAGGGTGTAGTGGGGTCCCCCGACCATGTTGATAAGGTTGCGGGTGGCGGCGGCGAGGATGTCGGAGCAGGAGACGATGCCGGGGCACTGGAGCTCCAGGGCGGTCTTGATACGGGTGATCATGTCAAAGCCGTCGCCGGGGATGGCGGCGTTGATCTCGGCGTCCTTCTCCGCCTTGTTGAAGGAGTTGGAGGCGATCAGGAGGGAGGCATCGCAGCCTTCAAGGACGCAGTCGTGGAAGAAGAGGCGAAGGACGGCAGCGGCAGTAGTGGGGGTGGCCATTTGCTTTTCGATGACGACATGGTGGACGGTTTCGTGGAATTTGGGGCATGTTTGCTCGTAATAGTTTTCGGAGAGTTGGGCATGGGTCGCTGTTAGGGTGGGAATGAGAAATACTAGGGTGAGAAGGGAGAAAAGGGAATGGGAATGGAATGCCATGGTTAGTTAGTGAGAGGGATGTTGGAGATGGAGAAGTGCAGGAATCAATGGGGGGAATGTATGTTGGGTTTCCTTCTTGTGTTTGTGCGGGGTGGGGAATGGAGGGTGGGGAGAAGAAGGTATGAGAGAGTGTTGCGAATTGTTTTCTGTGGAAGAGAGGAATTACAGGGGAAGGGAGGGCTGTGCATGCATGCGGTCGACTCTGTTCTATGTGCATGGATTTGGGTTGGACTTGCGAGGGGGCATGATTTTCTACTCCCTCTATTTTCGCAGTAAGTCCCCATTTTTAGTGCACCATGATTATAGGTCTATAGGACCATGATTATAGTTCTATAGGCCCAAGAATTTGTTTGACAAAGCGGAATTATTATTGGACCACGTTTACTTTTCAACTCTTTGATAAAACGAATGTGAGATTTACATGTTGTATTTATACCATCTTAACTAAATGATTATATCAATGTTGATTTGCAACAGAAATTCTTTGTACAAGATAATGTCATGTTTTTAAGAAAGGCAAGACATCTTATAAAAACTTTTAAATTACGAGGCCATTAAGAAATCCTAGACTAGAAACCTAAGCTTTAGGTGATTATATTACACCTTCAAAGAATCAGTGATGTCAATAAGGAATCAAAAGTTGAAGAAAAATTGAGTAGAAGTGAAAGAATGACGTATTGCATAAGTGGTTAAGAGTATTAACTCATGCGCTCATTATAATACATTCAAATTCCAACTCTTTGCCAAAATGAATGCCCTTAAAAGATGCATTCCATTATCTCTCCACTAAATATAAGACCCAATTACGTGTGGATATTTGACATATGAAGTTATGTGCATCTTACCTCTATTTAAGAAAATGAGACACCACACATTGAGATAGATGATATAATTTTAGAAAAACTAATGAAAGGGGTTTGACAACTTCAAGATTTAACAAAAAGGATAAAAATGTGTTGTAAGCGAATGGTACCATAAGTGACTTTTTAGAGTAAAAATGTCATTAACGTTAGAAGTGAACATTATAAAAAGTGTTTCATTAAGACTTCCTATAATATATAGTACTCAAACATATACGTTGATTAAAGTTCCTTAAAATAAGTTGGAACTGTACGATGATTCTAGCAGATATACAATCACAATACATGTATTTTTGTGATAGAATTTGAAAATTACTGAAACTAAATACAATTGTGATGATAAGTTTTGGTTTTGAGTATATTTTGAACCTTATATAGAAGATGAAAAATCTCAGAAAATGGTGCACGATTCATTGTTGTTAAATATGCAACCCGTGGTTTTTTCTTTCGCCGTGATACCTGAGCTTTTAGTTGAAATTGACTTGGTGCAGACGATTTTCTCTTACAAAATGCGCAGGTGAATCATTTTCTTCACGTGCAAATTGAAAAAAGGTCCAACTTAAGTTTGACAATTAACTCATCGGATGATGGATGCACTGGAAAATATCGCACGTTTTTTATGACTGAAATTAAGAGAAACAAGAGATTGAAAACGCTACAAATTAACACATCATCTTGCTTGCGTATTGGATTAGTTAGGCTAAATTACATATGTTCTTCCAGGTAAATTCCGTGCGATTTTTCCAATCCATGTAATACACGTTTCTTAATTATATTTTTAGGGAACACTCGTTACATTGCATATCAATATTCCACATGTTATGTCTAACAAAAATGATACTCTTATCACATATTTATACTATCAATTATATTATCTTTCCAATAGAAATGAAACCTACATGCGTTGGCAGACTCAACCTCTATTAAAAAGATGGTACAATGATAATACAAATAGGTAGTAAATATAACATTACTTTATCTATAATATAATCCATGTATTTAAAAGTAAAATACATGCGTACATTATAATTTAAGTAAGGGGCGGATTCATGGCATCGTTTTTTTAGATAATTTTTTTTACACATGTTTTTTGTGAGACCCACTTCCTAATGTATTTTAACAACCCGAACGTCTATATTTTAAAACATCATTCATGAATTTTTCTTGCAAAAAATTAGACAAATAAAAAATTATCGAGACATTCATTTGTAGTAAAAAAATAGAAGAATACGATTCTACAAGGATTCCCTAAACCCTTAATCCAATAGTCATATAATTTTAGATATGAGTGATTTTTAATAGACATAATCTTTAAAAAAAGAACTAAAAAATAAAGTGTTCAAATCGATAAAATACGGTACAAAATAAGCTCAACAAAAATGTATGTACAAAATTATGTAAAAAATATATGTCATAGATCTATTCCCTTTAAATAAAATAGTAACACGGCCGATTGATGTCTCAATTTCGATCGAGGATTGTCTACCTTCTCACTTCATGTGCCCTTCTGTATCCTTCTGTTTGCGTGGTCACGATTAAATCACGTCAACATTTTATATTACTATTTATTTTTATCTTATTATTTTTATAAAAAATAATATAAAATATTAATATGATTTAATCATGATTACACAAAATAGAAGGACACGAAATGACAACGAAAATAGAGAGGCAGACAATCGTTGTCCCTCAATTTCAACACGAAAATTCTCTTACATTTGAGAAGTCCACTAATCGAAATTTCAACACGTGACCTATTTTCCCCTCTTAGGTAGGTAGTCACTAATCAGTACAGTTGCATGCATCTCCCTGCTGTTCCAATCTGCTCCACATAATGCGGTCAGGTCCAATCCACCACAGCCATCATTCAATTCCTCAGCCGACCTATGGTGGTGGATAAAGTCAGAGAAACAAGAAAAAGAAACCGTATTACCATTACTAAGTAGAATCGATGCTTACATCATCTCTGATATTTTAAGTTGGTACCGGATCTTTTTCGGATATAAGATAAGAGAACTGAGCACACTAATCAATAAATTGGGATCATTGAAATTTGATCTAACAATTACAATTATTGTAAAATTTAGAGGGATCATCTGTTTATAACTGTTAGATCAAATTTCAATGTTTCGGATGCATTGATTAGTAAGCTTAGTTCCTTTGATCCGAAGGGGTTCTGGTTCCTTTTAAGTTCGAATAAAATTGAGAATTTTGTTTTGTTTTCTATATTTTCTTTTGAAGTTCAGATTTTTTTGTTGTGTGGATTAGATTTATTTCTTAATATTAATTCCACTTAGATTCTAGATTATCGTTTGAATTTATTTTTACGATTGTTCTTTTACTTTACTATAAATTCTTGGAGGTGAAGAAGAATAAAGTACAAAAGTGATTGTGAAAAAAGCCTGAGATTTGATTTTCCTCAACGAAAGAGCATTTCTTTTTCTCCTTTTTTTTTCGGTGCTGGTGTCATTTTCATTCATTTCAAAGCTGAAAAGTCTTGCAAATCACTGTATCATTTTAATTTTAATTTGTGTGTGTGTGTGTGTGTATATATATAGATGTATATATTTGACCATACCTGGCAAAGCTACTTGCTCATTATTCCATCTGCAATTTGTGCAACATGGACTTTCTTCTTCTGCAACTTTTGTTCCTAATAATCTCCATCGCCATGCCCTTGTGCTTTTCTCTGAAACTCCAAAGTAACCCAACCGATCATCTCAAACTTTCCTCCGCATATCAGACTTCTTCAGTGAAAGATCAGATAGTTAGGCTGGCCAATGAACCCAGCACAGTGAATTGGATGAAAAATGTGAGGAGGGAAATGCATGAGAACCCAGAACTTTCATATGAAGAATTCGAAACAAGTGCACTCATTCGCCGCGAGCTCGAAAAACTCGGTGTTGCTTATAAATGGCCCGTGGCTAAAACTGGCGTTGTAGCCACGATTGGCTCTGGCTCTCCTCCCTTTGTTGCTCTGAGAGCTGATATGGATGCTTTGCCTATTGAGGTTAATTAATTATTTCTCACTATATTTAATTTAATTGTTTTTTTTGTTTAACCTTCTTTTCTCAAAGGCAATTTAATGTTGGGTTTTGATCAGATTGATTGATATATATTCTGTTGCTACTTTATTCCTTTTCACTGGCTTTTAATCAAAGTGTTTGTAACAAGGTATTAAAAGTGGAATGTTGAAAAAAAAATTGATGCTTTTTAAAAAAGCACTGTCATGTTGACAGCACTTTTCTGCATATGAGTATAGGAAATGGTGGACTGGGAGAACAAGAGCAAAGTGGAGGGAAAAATGCATGCTTGCGGCCACGACGGCCACGTCGCCATGCTTCTTGGCGCTGCAAAAATACTAAAACAACTGCAAGACACATTGCAGGTGAAGTGAAATATTAAGTTAATTAATAAAAACTCATTTGCCGATATATACAAGCGCTCGAACGCTGAAAGCTAACTAATTAATGCGACGCTAACCACTCATTTTATCCGCACGTATGTCATATTTTAAATCTGTCAGATTAGTGCAGGGAACTGTTGTACTTATATTTCAACCGGCTGAGGAACGCGGTGTCGGCGCAAAGGACATGATTGAAGAAGGGGTGCTTGATAATGTGGAGGCAGTTTTTGGGATGCACATAGTGCTTGATTATCCGACTGGCGTTGT
Organism: Pyrus communis; assembly: GCF_963583255.1. Classification (NCBI taxonomy): domain Eukaryota; kingdom Viridiplantae; phylum Streptophyta; class Magnoliopsida; order Rosales; family Rosaceae; genus Pyrus; species Pyrus communis. The sequence goes on along the minus strand of NC_084808.1, from coordinate 24,942,725 downwards.
TGGATTGAGGCCTGGAGAATTTCTAGCCGGTTGTGGGAGCTTCAAAGCGAAAATTCACGGGAAAGGGGGTCATGCAGCAATTCCTCAGCAATCCATTGATCCGATTTTGGCAGCATCAACATCTGTAATCAGTTTGCAGAGCATCGTCTCGAGAGAAACGGACCCTCTAGATTCCCAGGTATGTATACTGTTTCTTTCTTTTTTTTTCATTTTTTTTTGTGTAATTTCGTCTGTGATTATTTTGAAGAAAATGCAGGATTTTGCTTGAACATTAATGCAGGTGGTTTCTGTTGCTGTGATTAAAGCGGGGTCTTCCTTTAATGTCATCCCGGAATCTGCTACAATTTCTGGTACTTTTAGAGCTTTTAGCAAGAAGAACTTCAAAGGACTCATGAGTAGAATCGAAGAGGTAGGCACATATAGAACCGGTTGCAAACTTTTTATCAAAATTCAAAATTGCATATGAACTAAACAGAAACAAAGAAACGCTAACCCGATTTATTATGTACGAGTTATTGTTTGTTTAGCAAATTGTAACCGCGTCCAACTAAGCGTAAACAGACAACTGAAATTCATTCTTGCTGACAGGTTGTAAAAGGGCAGGCAGCCGTGCACCGGTGCTCCGCTGAGGTCGAGTTTTTAGGGAAGGAACATCCTACCATCCCTCCTACAGTAAACGACGAGAGAATTTATGAACAAGTAAGGGGAATCTCGAGCGAAATAGTAGGAGAAGAAAACATACAATTAGCTCATACCTCCATGGGGAGTGAGGATTTTGCTTTTTACTTAGACAAGGTGCCTGGATTCATGCTGTTTTTAGGCACAAGAAATGAGAAGATAGGAGCCGTACATGCACCACATAGTCCTAACTACATCATCGATGAGGATGTGTTTCCCATTGGGGCTGCCATACATGCAGCTTTTGCCCATTCTTTCCTATCAGATTCAACTGCAAAGTTGCAATAATTTCCGAAAGTCCATCTTCTTATTATATGTTCATTTTGTGTCATCCTTAAAAGTTACTAAAAAGATCGATGCATCCAGATTGTCTTGAAATGGTGTATAGGATCTTGTGATTTATGATTTAAAGGATCAATGACTGACTTCATTTGGATTTACTTGCTTGATAACCAAGTTTGCAAAATTGGCAATTAAATTTGCAGTTGTTCGGGTCAACACAATGCGATTCCATTGATATGTACATGATTCTAATTTATATGTTTGCACACGATAAGTTAAAGAGTTGGTATTGGGTTTGGCAAAATTTCAAACTGTAATTAACACCGCGTTACATGAATATAGTAAAACACGACAAGTTGTTAAGTCTAATCACATCAGTCGGATGGTAAATGAAAATTTTCCTTTTATTTTTACTTTTTCATCACGGCAAGTTAACACATTCCAGATTTTATTATTTTAGACCTTTATTTTACGGTAGAAGGATTCAATGATCAATGCTTGAACAAGTTTAGAGAGCATACATTATTACACCAACATGTCAACCAAAATTACAAAAGCAAAACATAAACTACGACATGTGAAATTCCCCCAAATTACATAATAATACAGATAACAAAAGACTAAGAATAGTAGAGCCGATCAGAACCTTCCTCCCTCCCTCTAGACAAGAACCGCGGCGGCAACGAAAGCTAGGAATCCAACAACCATGGATGGATATGTGAAGCTGCTGCCAGAGGGTGGTGCTGCTGGGGGGGCCGCCATACCGGGCATACCCGGCATGTCAGCTGCAGTAGCAATCACAACTAGTAGGGCAAAGCACAGAGCATACGTTGCCCTTGAGGCCATGACTGATATATGGAATGATGACTTGCAGACTTGCAGTTGACTATTTGGTTTATGGCTTACAACAATACAGGGACTGAGACTATATATAAAAGATGAAGGGGTTAGATTGGCCGGTCGTTTCTAGGAACTCGTTAATTGTTAGGGAGAAATGTACAAGGCTAGAAGCTGTCACCTTCTGTACACATCTAGGTTTATGGTTTTGTCAAATTTATTTCTGCCTGCAGTAGTTGCTTGCTGGTTTGTCAATTTTATCTAGGAAATTTTAAGCGTGACAGTAACATGTTGAGTTGGGAATAATTGCTTAATTATTTCTTTTGTTTAAAGAGTTTCTTTGGAATTACTCCTACTTACAAGTATTATGTTTTTTCCTAGAAAAACGGTGAATTTTTTAGTGAATTCCGAAGTGCTTTTCGAAATTCATTTGGAAGTGACCCAAAAGCATTTTTTAAGTTTTTTGTTTGTTTTGATAATCACTATCACAAGCAGTTCACCATCTGAGAACTGTCTTTAGATATTTTAAAACAATCTCAAACCTACAATAAGACCATTGAATGGATGGATTGATTTGGTTAAGTTAAGCTAGTGATGAGAGGCCTAAATGAAATAATCCAAACAGAAATATCTTGGTTCAAAGCTGATTGTCAATATGTCATTGATAGTGTTTCGGTATTATAGTAGCAAATACAATGTACACATTATAGATGAATTATCAATTGGACCTGACTAGTAAAAAAATTAGAGAAAGAATGGTTCTTTATACGCTCAAATTTCATCTCTAGACACCTATTAATTTTATTTAAAAGAAACTCTTGTGCCTACATATAAAATTACTATAAAAGACTTAGCGACTTTAGACTTCTAATACATACTTTTGTCCTATTCTTTTATCGTAAACTTGGCTATTTGTCATATACCTCCTCTTTCAGGTAGTAGAATATGAAGTTCTATTCCTTCTTATGGTATCGTATTCCCCCATTCACGCTTCTGTTATATGTTCTAATGGAATTTCCTTTCGTAGGCTCAAACTAAGTAGTTATTATTCAAATCGTTGTTGATTGGCCAAAAGAGGTGTTTAGAGAAAAATATATTTATGAAAAAAAGGAAAAGAAGGGTATTTTTGAAATTTTAGTAAATCATTTTGGGTGCCTAAAAATATATGTGGGAATAATTTGGGTGTCCGGAAAAACAGGGTGTCTATAAACGAAACTTGGGTGTACATGTAACCAGTGTTAGAGAAATCGCAAAGGGCCCAAATTGAGACTGTTCGTTTTGGGCCGTAAAGGCAAAACGCCCAACAAATTTCAAGAAGCGGAAGCAAAAGTTATGGAAAGGTGTATTGGTAGTTGATAGAGTGATCGTCTGCTCGCTCGTTTGTTCGATAACAATCTTCAGAGTCCCCGCCGCAGCTTTCGCTCTCTGCAACAACAACAGAACCTCCATAGCCGTATCCGTACATATATCTCTATGCCCTTCTAACTTCCCACTCACTCTCACCCTATGGGCTCCACTTCCGCCATCTTTCTCTGCTCTCGTCCCAAGGTTCTCTCTCTCTCTCTCTCTCTCTCTCTCTCTCTCTCTTACTTGAGTGCTGAAATTCGTGTTGGGTTTGCAGATACTACTGCGGCCGCAGAGGTTGCAATCTCAATTCGAATCCCAAGGTCCGGGAAGTGCTTGGCTTGGGTATCGTGCGCAGGGCGTGTTTTTACCTCCTATCCTTCCGCGACCGAGGAGATGCTTGGCGGTAAAAGCTGCTTCTAGGCCATCCGGTGCTCGAAGAGTGTACAGAGAATTACAGAGTGGGAGCTCATTGTCTGTTGCTCCCGTCAAGCAGCTCGCTTCCTTCGTCGTTCCCGTCGCCTCCTTCTTCGCCGTCACTTTTGGTACTGCTTTTGCTTTCAACTGCCTTTTCTACTGTCTATTCAGCAAAAAAATTGACTTGGTTGAATGTTGGATAGAAATTAGAAAACTTTAACTTGGTTAAAATGTGGGGTAGAAATTGGAAAACTTTAATTTGGTTAAATGTTGGATAGAAATTTGAAAACTTTAACTTGGTTGAAAATTTGAAATGTCGAATAGAGGATGCATTTATTTTTAATTATTAGCAAATTTCTACTGGAAAATTGCATTTGCTTTAAATTTTTGTTATAATCAATAGATACCTTTTATGCTTGTGTTATCAGAGTCATTTGTGGTCCGGCATTGTTGTTTCGTCATTATATTTGCCTTGTCGCTCAAATTGGTGCACTAATTTATGTCTTCAGCTGACAGTTTTGTGGAAATTGGTGGAGAAAATCCTTGTTCCAAAGCGGCAGAGGACTTCATCGGTAGAGAGCAGTACGCCCGCACAAGGAATGAAATGGTCTTTTGCCGCTGGTACGAATTTATTATCGGGTCTGGGTGCAAAGATAGAAAGAGAGTCCAAGCTGAAGCTCAATGACTTTGCCAAGGAACTTAAGTCATTCAGAAGTGTTGACCTGTCAGGTAGATGCTGTAGTACTCATGAACGTAGTTTCTCTATCTTTGCCAGCCTTTTGGAGAACACTAGCCAGCTAAAAAAAAAAAAAAAAAAATCATATTCTGCTTTATTTTTGTTTTTTTCCTTATTTATACCAGTTTTTATCCGAATACCAACTGGAATCACACTAATTTCTGGAACAATTGATATTTGAAATCATATGTTGTATGATTTTTTTTTTATTAGAGGTTTATTATTGTTTGTTAACTTCCTCATTGATTGTACCTTCCTTTTTGTTGGAGTTAAACCGGGTTTAGTATGCCAGTCATTGTCATTTGAAGGTTCTAACATATCTACTAACTAAATGTAATAACTCATGCATGTTCTGGCAACACTTTGTTTTGACAGGTCGTAACTTTGGAGATGAAGGATTGTTTTTCCTTGCAGAGAGCTTGGGTTACAATCAGGTTTGAGTTCATCGGTCAAACACTAAAGCTCTCTGTTTTTGTTATATATATATATATATATTCTTGTTTATCTTTTTAGTTTACTAAGAAACTGTAACTGTGGACTATTATTGCGTGCTTTATTGTGTTTCAGACTGCTGAAGAAGTAAGTTTTGCTGCAAATGGAATAACTGGAACTGGAATGAAAGCCTTTGATGGTGTTCTTCAATCTAACGTCATGTTAAAAACTCTTAATCTTTCTGGAAACCCTATTGGAGATGAGGGAGCTAAGGTCAGTACAAATTCCTCCCACTAACATTTTTCGCTCCACCTCAGTCACAACTTACAATTGTACATTGTTGTGCTTTCTTAAATTAGAGAGCTGATTGTTTGTGTGGTGTACTATTGTTCACAGTGCCTATGCGATGTATTGGTGAATAATGATGGTATTGAAAAGCTCCAGCTAAACAGTACTGACATAGGGGATGAGGTTAGATTATTTCTTCTATCCAAGCTGGTGTCCTAATGACTACATTCATGTGATTTCAAAAGATGGAAGAGGAAAGGCTTGTTCATGAATGGTACACTTAAGATGCATGCTGCTCATTTCACTGTGCAGGGTGCAAAGGCTATTGCCGAAATGTTGAAGAAAAATTCAACCTTACGTGTTCTCGAACTTAACAACAATATGATCGACTACTCTGTAAGGAATGGCTTCCAGATATTCTAAGATAATAATCTTCGATGAGTTCAGTCATAGTTCACTAACTGATTCTATTTATAATTTACAAAAATGGAGGTAGGGATTTACAAGTCTTGCTGGAGCTCTTGCTGAGAATAACACACTACGGAATATACATCTGAAGTTAGTCAAGTTCCCCTTTTTTTCTCATATAACACAACCTTTCTGGTTTTTATCATCTTATGTAACGCTTGTTCGTGCGTATTGCCTGGCTATGGCTTTGGCTTCTTTTAAAGAAATTCTTCTGACAATCTTTTATTTGATTGAAGTGGCAATTATGGTGGCGCCCTGGGGGCGAATGCTTTAGCTAAAGGACTTGAGGGGAACAAATCTTTAAGGGTACCTGTCTCTTCACTACCACTCATCTTTCTGTTTTGCAATGCGATAAAATTAAATTACTGCTCTATGTTGATGATGATGACTCTGAATGTTGCATAAATTTTCAAGGTATTTTACATCTTTGTTAACTGGAAATACGATAAGTTAGATAAGTGAATTTTCATACGATAATAAGCCTGAGGAAGACATTCAGTGACAGTAATCCACAAAAATCTATTCTTAAGCAATTTTAAAGATTGACGGAACTCTGTTTATTGTTTCCAAGAAACACCGCTTATTATTCTTCTTTTTAGCTGCCACAATGTTGCTGCATAAAAATATATGAGCTTGCAACAGATTTGGTTAAGTTTTTGAGAGGGCTCTGGTATTAATAGCTATGATATATATGCAGGAACTTCATTTGCATGGAAATTCTATTGGAGATGAAGGAGTGAATGCTTTGATGTCAGGTTTATCATTACATAAAGGTTTGTGTTTCACTATATTAATTGCCAATTTTTGGTCAGACTTCTTCGTTTTCCTGCAGTTTATCTCATATGCATATTTTCTTAGGTAAACTTACACTTCTGGACATTGGCAACAACTCTTTTACTGCAAAAGGTGCCTTCCATGTTGGTGGATATATCAAAAAGACCAAGAACTTGTTATGGTTGAACCTTTACATGAATGATATAGGCGACGAGGTATAGTATTTTCAAGTTGTTGATCACTTCTGCTACACAATTATCTGAACTCACAATGTCTGGTTTCCTTTTCAATTGTGAAAATTACTCAATAGCCAATCTAGAATATTTGGGAATTTTGTGTACAAAGTAGATTATGATGGTGTGCCCCAAAAAAATGTCGATTATGATGAATGAAGTCATTAAGCATATGTTTTTCATTTCAAGGTTATCAGTTTGCATTGAACTATCTACTGCTACAGCTATCACTGTTTGGATTTTCTGGCATTTGACAGTCTTAAGACAGAACAGAGAATTTGACCGACCGAAAAAAAAACAGAAAAAAGAAGTTTGAACATAGTTTTAGTATTTCCATTCTGGAATTTGGTACATTGTTTGTGCTATAAAACATACCAAGTAACTAAACAGTACTTCATTGACATGTTTAGAGTTTTATAACTACAAAAACCATGTCAAGTTCCTTGCTGATGTATAAATCCTGTTCATATCTAGGGAGCTGAAAAAATTGCAGATGCTTTGAAGCAAAACCGGACGATAACAACCATGGACATGGTGAGAAGAGCATGCGTCTTTGTTAGCAGCATTTTTTTTTCAATGTATCTGTGAAAAACGGTGTCCTTAACGTGCTAGTTTAGTAAACATGGGGATCGTTCTTACAGGGGGGAAACAACATCCATGCCGAGGGAGTCACTGCAATAGCTGAAGCATTGAAAGATAACTCCGTCATTACATTTGTAAGTCCTTAATCTTTGTCAACTACCTTTTCTTCCATCTTTCCGTTTTTATTCATGAATGTAATGGCATACACTTCTTTCCTCGCTCAGTTGGAACTCGGTTACAATCCCATGGGACCTGATGGGGTGAAGGCTTTATCCGAAGTTCTCAAATTTAATGGAAACATAGAAACCCTTAAGCTTGGCTGGTGCCAGGTAATCTATAGTTTTGCATATGCGCTTATCTATTTATAATCTTGGATCTGAGCTTTTAACGTGTATTGTAAACTTTGTTTTGCAGATTGGTGCAAAAGGTGCAGAGTTCATCGCAGATATGTTAAAATATAATACCACCATCCGTGTTCTGGACTTGCGGGCGAATGGACTTCGAAATGAAGTGCGTTAATGTAGATAAAAAATGTCTTCATACTCCATTTAACCCTTTATGATCACTCAATCTTATGTTATTTTATACGTTAAAAATGCAGGGTGCATCGTGCCTGGCTCGTAGCTTAAAAGTGGTTAATGAAGCTTTAACTTCATTGGATCTAGGGTTCAACGAAATTAGGGTACGTATTGGCGTTGTGTTTTCCGTTTACCCCTTCACATGTTAGTGGTCTTTTGCACACCATCTGACATTGGTTTTGTATTCAGGACGACGGGGCTTTTGCAATCGCTCAAGCACTCAAGGCTAATGAAGACGTGACGGTTACATCTCTGAACGTAGCCAGCAACTTCCTCACCAAATTCGGTCAGGTATCCCTTTCGGCGTCAAGGATCTTCGAGTTTCACCATTTATGTTTGCCATTTTGTTTTCGGTATACAACGGTGTTCTGGTTCATGCTGCAGAGTGCTTTGACGGACGCAAGAGACCATGTGTACGAGATGAGTGAAAAGGAAATCAACATTTTTTATTAGCAGGCTTACTTTTTAGACCAGAAATGTGGATGCAGAAACTCGAAACAACACCGTTCTCGCGGTTCATTCTTTCCCTCGGAAGCATCGGCAGGAACTCGAAAGTCCAGGCACTTGGTTGAAGTTTTTGAGTTCTTATCAACTTCAACTTACCAGGAACAATTGACAATTGGAAATTTTGACGTTGAGAGATCATAGTTAGCTCTTCGGTGGTAGGCATTGTTTGTTCTTAAAAGGTTGTCAATTTTTATTTTTTTGAATTTGGAGGTCGGGGTGGGAGTGGGAGGTGGTGTTCATCACTCGAGTTAAAAATAATTCTACAAGCTTTGCATCTGTCAAATGAACTGATAAATACTCGTACAAGTTTTGTAAAGATTTTTGTGTTAAAGATGACTAGTGTCTTGTAGGAAAATGAGAAATGGGAAGGACTAAGGAGAGTCTAAAGAGTGGAACTATCTACTGTCTCATGTTTTTGGCACAATATTTTATATTTGTATGAGATTTAATGTTAAACTATGAGGTGACAGAGTTTATGAAGAGTCCTACTGTGAGAGTTTCCTTAGCAGTTCTCCAGCAAAATACTTGGTTCCTCGTAGCATTGATTCATTTATCGTAAATTTTAGTTTAACACGTGCACATAATATTTTCGTGTTTTCAATGTCTTATTTTGTGTACAACTAAGGAACCAAATAATGCTTAAATTATATTTGAACCGATTTGAAGGTGCCACTATCCGAGAACTTTCATGACGTGAAAATTCCGGTGACATGGTGGCGGTGTATGAGGCCATGAAAGTTGTCTCCCACTGTCCATATTGTCTATTTTATGACGTGGAAGCGGTGAACAGAGTTCGTGGCTGTCCTTGGAAACAACACTCATGTCATGGCTGTCGGACTGGTACTTCGTGGCTGTCCTTGGACGACGCACTGTTTCAGTTCCCGTGCCTACCCCTGACCCACAATTTTTTTATTTTCAAGAAAAAAAAAATTTACATATAACCGTTTATTATTACCATAGCATCTCGTCATAATAAATTTTTCAACGCATAACATTATATTATTAAATTAAATTTACATAATGAAAAACATGTTTCATGCAAATTATTTTCCAAAAAGAGTACGAAAAAAGTGAATAACACCCTTGAAAAAATGTCCTGAACAGAAATGCAGGAATTTTTTGGGCGTCCGTTTAGTAAGAAGAAGGTGAAGGCTTCCTCCAGCTCAACATGAGATTAATATTGCAGTGTGTCAAGAGCTGTTATACCCTTACGGTACTTCAAATCAATGATGCATTACTATATGAAAAAATTTGATGTACAAAATATAAATTGACTTGAAATATCGACATAATTTCATCCTCGTGTATCAATTTTTCTCGTACACGTTATAGTACAAAGAGAGTGACTTCCCATTCTTTTGATATCAATCCATCCAACTGGACTTGAGCTGTCCTCTGCTGAATACGAAATCAGATTATAATTATTATTGATCAGTAGTTCCATCCAGCTGGGCTTCAGTACTGCTTTCCAACCGACTCGTTCATTCATTCATGCATGCATGCATTCATAGAATCTCAATCCCCCTCATTGGCCATGAACAATCCATGTCCTTCCTTATCCCACGACCCATGCGTGTTGGTGCTCATGGAAATGTAATGGCCCTTTCTTCTTTTTGCCCTTGGTTTTATCGATACTGACTTCTGCACTTATTTCATGTATTTGGAGTGAAAAAACCGATACACAGAATAAAGAGACAAAAAATATATTTAAGCAGAATCAAGAAAAGTGTAATGCCCGTGTGCATGCCATGCATACTAGTTCCGGAAGATCCAGCATTTAATTAATAGGCATATGTTCATCTTCACTGATGTCGACAAATGCTAAAGCAATCTGTTGAATATGGTACATATCCTGTTAAATGTTATTAAAATATTCTTGAAAAGACATTCCATGAAACACTCATTGAATAAAGGTCCTAAAAGACCTTCACAAACGCTTTTCCCGACTAAAAGGGTCCAGCACCAACAGGGTCATATGTGGATATCCGCCAAGGCTAAGCCATGAGTTAATCGAAAGAAGTAGCCGCATCCTACCTGCATGCGATATTCATGAATGATTTATCAAGCAAGAACCTAGCTGGGTGCCACGTACACCAAAGAACTGAAGTGGAAATTAAAATCGAGTTTTGTTTTTTTTTTTTTGGAAATATCGACAAATATTTTATTTCACCAAAGTGCGTGGTCCGTCATGGTTCAGACACCGATATGGCGTCGTATTAGTTCAAGACATGCCGAACAGCAGGGCATGGGGGCATGCAAATACGGTGCAAGAGACATGGGCAATGACGTAACTCTACCAAGACGAGAACGACTATATAAACAAAAGGGGACAACTCTTTCTCTATGTACTTCAAGACTTAAGTTTTCAGAAACACTAGTTTCGACTGCTGTGAGCCTGTGAGTAAGCTAAACAGAGAGAGTAAATATATATACTGTCACAAAAAAAATGTCGTCACGCTTGCTTCTCGTTGTGGCGGTTTTGCTCTTCGGCTGCATGGCGGTGGTTCCGTCTGAACATTCTACCATTGAAGACCATGAAACGCAGGTTAACTAATTAGTCACCACTCACCAGCCACTGGTCATGCATGACTGCTTTCGTTTTTTCTCTTTGGGTTCTGTTTCTGGAATTTCTGTAACTATTTCTTACCAGTTATTAATTACTTATGTGTTTCTTGTAGGCGGTAGTGAAAGGAGCTAACAGAAGGCTTTTACCATTCCTGAGTATGCATGCATGGCCTTAATTTTCATTTGCTTTCAAAATTTAAATCTTTCTATTGCTGCGTGTAGTTAATTAACTTAAAAATCAATGACTTAGCTTTTTCTTTTTTATAATCAATATTTTACTTAGGAAATGATTTCTGAACGCTTAGAGAAAAATAGTGTATGTAAATTATTTTATTTACTATAAATTGATCTAAATGGTGTGAGAAGGAGTATTCGAATCGAGAAGCATATCAGCACTAAACAATGTGCATGGATATATTTGTGCGTGACTTATTCAATTGATTTAGTACATAGTGATCAATTGTTAATTAGTGTTAATGAATAGGGTTCGCATGTGTGTTTGTTTTAATTTGCAGATTGTGAAGGGTTGTGCAATCAGAGGTGCAGTAAGCACTCGAGGCCAAACGTGTGCAAGAGGGCATGTGGGACCTGTTGCATGAGGTGCAAGTGTGTTCCTCCCGGCACCGCCGGCAACAGGGAAGCCTGCGGGACCTGCTACACTGATATGACTACTCACCACCACCACATCAAGTGCCCTTAATTACCACTAGTTATCAATTACCGCCTTAATTAATCGGGAATAAATAAATTTCAGAAAACTTATATGCTGTATGATGTTTTTGTATATGTATTTCGTTATTTGTATTTTCTGTCGATGTTAATTATGTGAATGTACTTTAATTTAGTAAAAGTGTATTGATACTGCAAGAGTGAGTTTTCAATGTGCCGAAAATTGTTAATACACGTTATTTCGTTATGCAATTTCATTTGGAGTAACTTCAAAACACGAAGCATGATTTAAATGCTCTTAACAACTTAAGTTTGTAAATTTTTTAATGCATGTTGGGGGAAACAAATTTTATCAGATTAGTTTAGTCAGATTTCACTATAATATGGAGCGAGCCAATGCTGAGAGGCATGCAAGCCTCTCAGCGAAGAATGCACCAGATGGTTAGAAGCAAAGCTACCCAAATCCGTCGTGTATGTTTCCTTTGGAAGCATGGTTTCTTTGACTCCGAAGCAGATGGAGTAGTTGGCATTGGGATTGAGAAAGTGGAGTGCATTTCCCGTGGATGGTAAGAGAATCGGAACGCATTAAGCTGCCCGGTGAAATCATCTACTCGGCGAAAGAAAAGGGTTGGCTTGCGACATGGTGCAACCCAGCACTGGCACATGGAGCAGTTGGGTGCTTTGTGACTCATTGCGGGGGGAATTCGATAGCCTTGGGGTGCCGATGGCGGCTGTGCCTCAGTGGGCTGATCAGCTGTTTGGGGAGGAGATACGGGAGGTTGGCGTGAAAGCTAAGGAAGACGAGGAGGGAGTGATAAGGAAAGAAGCATTTGTTGGGTGCTTGAAGGAAGTAATGGAGGAAGGGAGAAGCAAAGACATTAACAAGAATTCGAGTAAATGGGGGGAGATGGCTAAGAAGGAATTAAGTGAAGGGGGGAGCTCTATCAAGAGCATTGGTGATTTTGTAGAGCACGTGAGGCTTGCTAATAAGAAAGGAGAAGCAAAGGAGTTTATGAACGGCACAGATTGAACTAGATTATGCCTCTTACGAGCTTATTTCTTATCGATCACCACAGGAGAAGCGGAGAGAGATGTTGTCAATAAAATTGACAAGTTAATCTTACCGAAGCACCATGGCATAGTCGGAAAACGTTAAATATCTATAAATATGAATCGACTGTGCTTCTTTTTACATCAGTTTCCTCGCAGCCTAGCTTTCTTAAGCTACAACATCCTCATCAACATCTGTGAGAGTGATTTTTCGGCAGACCTGCTAAAAGTATAAACATCATAATCAGTACCGTCCCTTATATCATAACCAATATGTACTCAAATCATAACGAAATTATTCAAGATGTCAAGTTCTATTCTACTAACCTAGCCAGTCTTATGCTAGAACGCTCTCCTCATTCGATGATGAATCCTTGATCCTCCGCAAAGCAGCTATAAGAACAAAAATGATAGAATCAGGCCCCATATATCATAACCAATCTGTTTCCAACCATAATAATTCATCGAATAAGTTAACCAAATTTCTAATGAACTTCTAATGCACTACAGTTTTTTGAGCATGTACACTTGATTTTTATCTCAACTTTGTATTCCTGAGTTTTGGACAGTTGAAGATCTGAACTTTTACCTTTTTTCTTAAGCTTATTTCGAAAGCTTCTTTTCCTGCTAAATGCCGTCTCCTATAATAAGAAAGCAAACTAATAATTACCAAGATGCACCAAAAAGACTCCATCTTCAATCAGAGCAGTAAAAACACAGCAAAATGCAATCCATTGTCTAAAACTGAGGATTAGGTGGAAGCAAAACGGCTGAATGATAATTAAGAATATCTTGTTTCGAATCGTATGTTTTTATACTTACCACAGGCAGATCAAGTTCTCCTGCTCTACGAACAGCAGCAACCAGGTCACGGTCAGATTCTGTATACATGCTAGTCACAAGTCCATATTGACCAGCTCTGGCTGTGCGACCAACCCTGTGTATAAAGTCCACAGCAGAAGTAGCAAAATCTGCCTGAAATGAGTAATTGACGCCAAGAGTTAGCTCTGTTCATACTAATAAATACCCGATGAATACTTGAAACAGTATAAAAACCTTAGACACACCTGGATAACATGTGATACATTTGGAATGTCAACGCCACGTGCGGCAGAATCAGTGCACACGAGAATGCCACCTTTCTCTTGGAAATCAACCAATGTCTTTGCACGGTCTTCCAAGGAGCACTCTTTATGGTATTGGTAACATTCAATCCCAGCTCTCATCAATATCTTTGCCACCGATTCCACAGCCTCAACAGTATTTGCAAACACCATAGTTCGGCACTGACCAGAAGCAGATCTCGTCTCAATTCCATGTTTCACAGCCTTTATAAGTTCATCCACCTGAGTATCAAAAGTAACTTCAATCCACCTTTGCTTCAATCTGAAATATAACAGAAGCAACAAATTAACAACACTTACAAACACATCAATGTTAAAACATCTACTATTAACAGAATTGACTCCAAACAAATCCCCATAAATGCAGCAAAATGAGCACAATAAAGCACTACAGCAGTTATCTAGGGAGCAAAGGAGAATATAAACAGTAACTGGTAGATAAAAAAAAGGTGTCCCACCTGGGGTTGTGGCAATGGAGGTAGTTTCCACTAACCCAATCGGCCTCCGGAAACATCTTCTTCAACACTGCCCCGGCAGTTCTCTTTCCATTCGCTGGAAGAGTAGCTGCAACAAAAACGTACTGTTTACTGCGCTTGTAAACTTTTCTCACTCTCCTCCAGTCTAAACTTTTTACGTGCCCAACCTCAACCTCCTCCTCATGTACGTCACCATCTTTCTCAGAATCTCCCTCTTCTTCAAATACGTCTTCAGTCTGAAGATCGTCTTCATCTTCTGAACTGAAATGTGAGGAAGTGGGTTCTGATGGATTCTCCTCACTTGACCGTGACAATAGCTTTTCATCAAACCGGAGCATGTGTATGAGACGGATAACCTTATTCTGGTAGCCCCCAGAGAGAAGCATATCTGCTTCATCAAATACCTGCCAATGCCAAATTGGCCATAAATCATGTGATTCCTTTTTCTATATGCATGCAATTATAGATATGTGATTTTGAATGGAGAAATAAACATACCACATATTTTACACTCCTTATAAAATCCGTACGACGGAAATTTTTTGGGTCAATATTATTCAGAAGAGCAGCTGGTGTCGAAACAATAATATCAGGTTCATTAACTGGCCATCCCTGCAATCAAAGTTTGTTTTTTTGTGAGAGAACAGTATCACAAACATTTGATAGGCACAGCGAAAAGAGAAGGTGAACCACATCCATCTAGTAATACAAGTAACACCATACAATTGCATCATTCTATATCCAAAACCGAATAACAATAACATCAATACCTGTCTCCCACAAAGAGATACAACACTCAGAAGTGGTTCGCCATTTTCGCCACGAAGACCGTTGGCCATCCGAACCGCTTGGTCTGCAAGTGTCACATTTGGACAAAGAACAAGAGAAATCTTTCGGGGTTGGGACACTCCTTGATCAGAAGAAGCAACATTCGCAGACTCGTCGTGCTCATTGCACAGCTTATCAATTAAAGGGACAAGAAAGCTGTGCGTTTTACCACTACCAGTTTCAGCTGCCACAACAACATCCTTCCCTGAAAGTATAGATGGTATGCTAGCAGCCTAAAATCCCAATACAACAAAAATGTATCAATAAAAATTCAAACTTCGAAGCGATTTCACAAATTGGGATCAATAATCTGAAAACCCAGTTCGAGTTTTCACTGCCCGAATGGAGAAAATTGAGAAATGAAAGAATTAATTAGGGTTGGAAGTCTTAGGACTGAACTTGTCACCTGAACCAGAGACGGTTGGCCGAGGCCGGCATTGTAAAGAGCTTGAGAAACGTTATCGGATACGCCGAGGGACGTCCACGAAACGCTTTCTTCAGTGAAAAACGTATCTCCGCCTTCCTTCCGGTACGCGGCGGTGGTGGCGGTTCCGAAACGGCGAGGGTGGCTGAGCCAGAGCAAGCTGATCCGAAACGGAGACGAAGAATTGGAGAGAAGAGAGAAGGAGTGCCGGAACTGGGAGAGGAACCGGGGCGGAGATGAGGAGAGTTTGTAGAACGGAAGCATTTTTGTGGCGGAGCGCTGGGTTTTTGGGATTAGGGTTTATGGAATGTGGATAAACCCTTGTTGCTGTGTGAAGATTGGGTTTGGAGATGGAGGGAGAAGATTAGGAAGGGAATACGGTGACAGCACCAAGCGAGCGTGTTTCGTGACTGACGCATTTTGGTCCGTTGGATCATTTGCTAATCATGCGAGTAGTTTAGAACATTACTCAAGCGAACGAATTTGCAACACGAAAATCATGGTTTCCCTATTCATAAACAAAAACAAAAAAAATCATGGTTTTCGTCCCTCTAAGGCCGAAAAACCTGCAAAGGATCCTGTTGGTGGGGATTCTGAAGATTTGTGAATTGTGTCTGTTTATCGTACATTGTACGATCAGTTTTTGTCAAGTACTGTTTATGTTTATTTTTAAATAAAAATATTTAAAATAATATATGAACGCACGATGTATAATAAACATATATAATTTATGAATCTTTGAAATCCTCACAAAGTTAATCCAGATTCGAAAAACCCTACTCATGTTTTTCTCGATTTAAACTCAGACCCTCAAGGATAACTTATATAGCACCAATATCACTACGTGATATCCTTTTCAATAAAAGTACATATGTATGTTTTTATTCATGTGCCTTTGTTTTATTTACATAGAACGTTCAACGTAGTGTAGATTCACTTGGTTGCCACCCATCAAAAGTTTAGCCTTAGTAACATCAACTTTCGGTAATGTTTGCCACTTGTACTATATATTAAGTAAATGATTCACACGTGATAAATTAATGACGTGAGATAAGCACATGTCTTATGATGTCTTTCTATCACACTGACCCCTTCGGTCATGGGGTTCAACTGTAAATTCCGAACAGTCAAAGGCCCTCAGGAGAAATCGACGAGTATATACGACACCAGGATTTAGAGGACGTTTTAGATAAGAGGAGAAAACAGATGAGCTGGGCTACTGTAACTCCGCTTCTATCACTGCCTCCTCCAAAGCTCCACCCTTCCTCCTCCTTCCTCTCTCCTTCTTCGTCGACGTCTTCGATTCCAATCGTTCGGGTTTTAACAACCAGTGGCATACACTTCTCTTCTACTTCGCCATTTTTGTCGTTAAGAAAGCAGCAGATATGCAGAGCAGCGGGCGAATACAAATTTCCCGACCCAATTCCCGAGTTCGCTGATTCCGTAAGTTTTTGTGTAATTTACTCGTTAGTTTTCCCAAAAGATTTGATTTTTTATTCTATTTGTCGATTCTTCGGGTGCAGGAGACAGAAAAGTTGAGGACCCATCTCTTGAACAAGCTCTCCAAGAAAGAAACGTATGAAGACTCGGTTGAAGAAATCGTAGGGATCTGCACTGAGGTACTTGAACCACTTTTGGATTTAAACTTGACTTAATTATCTTTTTAGGCTGTTTAATTTGCTTAATATATGTACATTACATCATTGCCTCGTTGGGTGGCTCGCCCTGGACCGGACTATTTCGATTAAATTAGACTAATGTTCTGGCCGCTGTTTGATGAACTTATTGAAATGCGCAACAACGGACCAAATCCCCACCCCCCCAAGCACGTTTTTGCAGTTGCATAGCTGCTAGGTGGGTTTAAGAAATGTTCATCCAAAGCAAAATGCAGGATTTGCACGTTACAGTTTCTGGATAACAGAACCACTTTGTGACCGAGTTCTTAGGTTGCTTATAGAAATGTTCTTGCACTGAACTTTTGTCGTTAAGGAGCTTGGATTTTCGAAGCCACCTTTGTTGTGTATGTACTTATATACTTTGTTTTCGATATCATATCTAGGGAAGAACCTTGTTGATTCGTAGAATACAAGGGCACTATACTGTTTTTCCCTATCATGAATCGTTCTTTGAACAGATATTAAGTACTTTCTTGCACACCGAGTATGGTGGTCCGGGGACACTCCTGGTAGTTCCGTTCATTGACATGGCCGATACACTAAATGAATGGGGATTACCTGGAGGCCCCCAAGCAGCTCGTGCGGCAATCAAATCGGCACAAATCATGTCGACAAGGACTGGAACGAATGGACTGGCGGTGATGAAAGTTAACAGGAAGCTCAAGCTCATGTTATGCGAGGTTGTTTCGTTGTAGTTTGCTAGTTGAAGGATAGGTTATAGAGTTGGTCAAGCAGTTTTGATATCTGTTGTGCTTGTAAAACTTGATGGCAAGGGAAATTTGAACGTGTGTTAGTTTGCTTTTGTTGTAACATTATGCTGTGAAAATGTATTCCTGAGGTCTATCAATGAAGAGCTTTTCCTTCGGCCTTATGATCCCGTGATCATCTTCTACTTGTTATTCGGTGTTGAAATTTTCGAGTTTGTTTTCGCATTTTGTTTCGAATGATTTTTCGTAAGTACAAGGCTTAATCCAGTTTAATCGAAATCATCGTTCGCCGCAAATGAATTCACTCGCTGATTTGTTTTGCTCTGTGAGCATGGGTGTAGTTTTACGTAGTAGTGTAGTGAGGCAGGACATCTTCTGTGTTCTTACAGTGAAACTTCGGCATATCTTGGGCAACCTCAACTTAGCACCAGAGGCCTAGCTTTCGGGTTGATTCTTGAGCCGCTCTCACTTAATGTCGTGCAAGGGCATTAGTCGCGAGTAGATTTTTTTTTAATCACCAATTGTATACAATCATATTTATCTTTGTCAACCGATGAAAGACTGATAGTTCATCTTTTCTCTTGGACGGACTCACGGTAAAGGGTCTAAATAGACAGTTGTTAAGCTTAAAAGCTACTTAATGGATGTATATTTGTGAAATAAACAAGTTCACTTTAGAAGGGAATTGTTATTGGCACTTCAGAAGTCTCATTTTGCACTCCAAACTTTCTATATTTAGAAGAAAATGTACAGTTGTGAGGAGTGCCAAATAAGATTTTAGAACTGCTAATAACAGTTCCCCTTTCGAAAACCACCAAAATATTAATAAATGTCTCATACTGCCTATGTGATTTTCGGTGAACATAGACGAAGACAGAGTATAAGTGTTGAGGAATAATTTGCCACGATGTCCCACATCGCTTAGGAGAAGCGCACAAACCACAGGAGAGCCACGACATGGTGCTTCTCCAGCCAACTGTTTACTCACAGAGCTGTACGGTGAGCACAAAGCGAACTATTCTTTCGCCTTTTACTAAAGAATACCGTGTGCACACCGCCAATAATGGCATACGCCTATTTTTTTTTTTAAGGGTATTTCTATATTGAAGTGCCCTACAAATTTAAGTCTAATATTTGATAGTAAAATGTGACAAGTGCAATGTGGAAGGATATGCGGCTATAACCGGAGAATATCCGCGCCTTCGCAGCTGCCCATCTTTCTTCTTGGGATGCCGCGAACAGCCATAACTGTTGATGATGCCGAATAGCCGAGGACCAATGCTTTTACCGATGCAACATTTTGTCCCGTCAAAGGATTATACGCCAGAAGGTACATAGAAGCCTGCCGCTTCGAAAACAGCAGCCTTTAGTAAAAGGGAAATAAAAAGAAAGCAGAATGTAGAAATGCGTACCCCGAAGCTAAGCTGCAACGAAGGACTAAACTGTTGCATCACAACGTGGTAATATGAAAAGTTTTGATCCATGTAACAGGATAGTGCTGTAATTCATGAGGCTGTACACACAAAGTCATATTTCATTTCGTTCCATCCAACTCGTAAGCAAAACATACGTGGATGATGATTAGCTCTCGGGGAGCTAATTACAAATCTGGTGGAGATCGATCCATAATCTCTTCCCTATCAATGAAACGCTCTAACAACTCTTTTTCTCGCAAAACTAAGCAATCTTCAGACTTGCCAAAGATGTCGTAGCGCCGCTTGGCAACATAATCATAAACCATCTCTCTCAGAGGAGTTGGGATCACCATGAAAGCACTCAAAGCAGAGTAAGGGAGAGGCAAGTACGACAAAACTTTCAGTGCAGCTGCAAATGAAATTTTGGAATTCAACTGTATAAATAAACTGAAAACTTAAGACTATATTTTAAGAAGCTAATTACAAGGGGAAAATATAAGATGCAGGCCAACAGGAAAAGCAATCGCAATTGACATGATTGACATTCACATAAATGTATAATATGTATGCATAAAATCTTCCCATGTTTAAAGTCTTGTTCCTTGAAAGCTGAGAGAAGAAAATTCGTCCAAATCAACAAGGCTTAGAACTAGTATTCTGTGGAGACATAGGACTAGTATTCTCGATCAACAAAAGTTCGAAAATCCAATAAGTTTGTTGCTACTATTTACAATCAGAAAAAGAAAAAAAACAACAGAAGAATTCCTTGAAGATTAAAGACATCATCCCAAGGGAGTCTTAATGCTATTAATAGATCCCTGGATTTGAGAAAATGGACTATGGCAAGGTTCCGATACGACTGGATTTTCTGTTACTAATACAAAAAGGAAAAGAATAACATACAAGATGGACAGTTTAACATCACATTTGTGTTTATAGAAGAATAGCAAGAAACCAAAGTTTTCTAGCTAACTCCTAATATCTGGGAAGAGAAATTGTTCATTCTGTTTTAAACATAGCTGTACAGAATAAATCTACCAAATAGATAACCCATGATCCATACACCGGTCCAAGCCAAAGGAACTCCGTACAAATCCAAAGTTTATAAACTGTAAATTCATTAGTACAAACCTAAGTTACTTAAATGACCTTAGGCAGCATGCTTCCAATCTTGTGTCTATCTTCTCATATGATATACATTCTTTCATCATAATTTCCTTAATCGAGTTTATTTACCAAACAGCGTCAACAAATTATGACACGACATTAAAACAGAGTTGCTTAAAAAACCAATCTAATGGATTCCCCATGTACAATCCAGAAACAACACTCAAAGAATATGGATGTCTAGTACGGGTTGTTTATGAAGATACTTCATAATCACTTTGCATTATTCCTCACCGCACCATATTAAGAAAACCAAGCATTCGCAAAAGGGTTTGTAGCTCAATTAGTTAGGAGCGCATACCCCTGCACTCGAGGTCCTCTGTTCAAATCCCCCTCCACGAATATAACGTGTATGTATAAACAAAAAAGAAAACCAAGCCCTATTTGCTTCCTATCACTTTGCATTACCCAATTTTAGTTTGTTACTTTATAAACTCCGAGTTGGTAAACGGAACAATGAACTATTTTTTCAAACCCAGAACCAAAATGGAAAATTGCTAACTATTTGTAACACGCAATGCGATTATATGAATTCTAAAGCACATTAACAATTACAAAGTTCAAGAAAGCCGAACGATTCTAACCAGTAGAGCCTTGGTGGTAAAGCCCGGGGCCTTCGACAAACAAGAATCGACGAAGAACGTCCTCTCGATCCAGACCACATAATCTCAGGTAAGGCTCAGCAGTCTCCGATTGAACGCAACAGAATTTGATCTTCCTGTACTTGTCCGCTTTGATCACCCACTTCACCCCTGTTTTCAACAACATTTCAGACCAAACCCCAATTTCCCATTTCCGATCAAATTGAAAACCCTAGAAATTCATATCCCTCAAAACGCACAAGAAAAGAGAAAGGGGAAATGGGGTTTCTGAAATACCTCCATGGCAGAGATGGCAGACCCCATCGTACACCACGACGCCTGGCTGAAGGAGAGTGGGTTGCACGATCTTCGCCGCCGCGGAAGCAGTCGGGTTACAGTAGACGGGCACGTCATCATCTTCTTCTTCGCCCAGATCAACGACGTTGGCGGCAGTGCTCGAAACGACGTCGCGGGGAGACGGTGAGTTGGAAGAAAATAGACATTTGAACGAAGGAGATGGAGAAGAAAGTGAAGCTCTTACTTTTGTAAGTTTCGGCGGCAATCTGATCAGCCTTGCCGCCGTCATCTTTGGCTCTGGTTTTTTAGGGCTTTTAGCGGCGGCCCCGACTGTCGTTCAAAGTTTGTATTCCCACAGAAAGAAAATGGGATCAGATCATTCTAGGAAGAGATTTTTCAATGTGTTCGGTACAAGAAGTGATATACTACGTATTATTATACAAATAGTGGGATTTATGTGTTAAAATGTTAATAATTTTAAAAATAAAATTTTCCACCACTTACATAAAACAGATATACCACATCCGTATTCCCGTCATAAGGAAAATTTTCTCTCATTCTAGGGCCATCCGTTTGCTTGGTTTCCAAGTTTTGGGCTGAACATTTTGACTCAATTAATTTGTTTGTTTCACACATTTAATCGTAGCTACACTGGTTAGATCAGATTATTAGTTTAATTTTACACTCCACATATATATTCACTCTTACGTATGTAAAAAATCTTAAGTTTGAATCTCGTGATGATGAATAATTGTTTAAAATTAATTTATTTCCCATTTTTTAAATGTGAATACATTGTGTTTAAAAAAAATCGCTTCTATAAATAAAATAAGGCTAAATCAGATTAATGACCCCCGTGGTGAGAGGGTAATCGGAAGATAGCCGTTATGGTGAAAAAATTCGGATTTAAACCCTCGTAGTGAATTCCGTTAGGATTTAAGCCCAAAATTAACATCTTTCTCGTCTGTCTGTTAACCCATTCAACCTTTATAACCAAAAGAGAAAAAAACTCATTCATCCAAGGTTATGAATTCGTTGATCCATGCTTCAATTCCATTCAAATACTGAAAAATGAAATATTGGGTTGTGAAAACTGACCTACAGATTGAGGATGGTGTGGTTGGAGCCTCTCTGCAGTAAAAGAAGCTTCAGGATTTGTAAAAATAAGAACGAACCGCAATTTGGGTGGTAAATATAAACTTACTCAAACTTTACAAAATCTAAAGGTTAATAAATTACAAGGGATTGGAGCCAAAAGCTTAAAACTTCACAACCCATATCAAATCTCAGCCGCAGATGCCACCCTGAGCATGAAAGCAAGCTCCTTTTTCTGGTTTTATCGTAAAGAAAGCTCCTTTTTTTTCTTCTGGGTATTCTACTTAGAGAAAGAGCTGAAATTTAAAAACTCGCTCGGGTTGAATTAACCCAGACAACACAAAAAGTGACACTGCTTTGGACCAGAAAATTTAAAATCCAATGAAATCTTTGGGGGAAGGGTGTGATTGTTAATTTTGGGTTAACGGAGAGTTCACATAAATGTTAATTTTGGCTTAAATCCTAACGGAGTACACCATAAGGATTTAAATCCGAATTTTTTCACTACGAGGACTATCTTCCGATTACCCTTTCATCCCAAAAACCATTAATCCAATTTAGCCACAAAATAAAAAATTACTTGGTTCAATTTGAGTGCAATTCGAACGGGTTGGACAAATTGGATGGCAGACACAATCTAACCCAATTTTAATGTTTGGGTTTGTCATTATTAGCAAAAACGATGACGCGTTGGAACATCCTGCACAGAAATTTTTTGCCATTTTCATTTTTCATGTATAAACCAAAATGTTGTGCATGCCTTCTTTCTTTTGGTTATAATGGAAGAAAACTCACTTAATTTTAAACCATTTGTCCACCCACCCACCCTCACCACTTGAATTATCCTCAAAAATTTATGTAGTATAGACTTTTTGCCTCAGTAATTTGGGTTTTGTCTTCAGTAGTCCAATCTACCAAATAGTCCGACCTTTAAAACAATTTTCACCATTTTATTTGCGAAAACCATCTCCAACTGAAAAGTTCAGAGGGCCAGAGGGCTAAAAATAGTCTGAAAACCGTCTCCAACCGAAGGCTAGGCCAGAGGACTCGTGAGCCCTATGGAATCTGAAAGGGCTAGCCAAAAATTCAAAAAATCATGTCGGTTATAGTTTAAACAAAATATTGAATCCAACGGCTAGTTGACTAGCCGTTGCATTCATTATCTTTTTTTGGGGTCAATTTTTTTTGTAAAAAAAAAAAAATTCTTAAAAATTCGAATTTTTTTCCCTATAAATACTTAAATCATTCATTAAATTTAAGTATAATTTGTTTGGTTGTTTGGGCTAGTTACCTTTGTAGTTTTTAAATTTAAGTTGTAGTTTTTAAATTTAAATAATAAATTATGTTTGGCCCTATGACCATTTGACCCTCGGTTAGAGACTGTTTTTTGTGACAAGGCTAAAACGAGCCATTTGGCCCTCGGTTGGAAACGAAGGCAAATATGGTCATGTACTGTTCATTAAAATATTAATATCTTAGAAGACCAGATGATTAAAACAAGCCATCTGCCCAACCATCGATCAGAGATGTTCTAAAGTCAACTTCGGTTACTGGTTAGCTATCTCCCTTTGAAGCCAAAGCAGCTTCTCTGGACCCATATTTTGCGAACACGTCACCGAGCACAGCCTTCTCCTTCACCTTAGCCTACAGCACAAGAAACAATCTTGATGTAATTTACTAATTTTGTCCCTTAAAAACAAACCAGACTGAAAACTCTCAGTAAATATGCAGCTGAAGCTGATTACCTCCTGGGGGATCCGCCAGTAAGCTGCTTCTTCTTCTTAGGGGAGCTTTCTACTTTCCCTTTCACTACTGGCTTTTGGCGGGGAAGCTTCTCTTCTTTAGCTTTAACAAGTAGCTGGTTAGAGGAGGATGAATCTGCTGATAAAGACTCGGATTCCGTCCATGATTCCATGCTATCTCTGTCTCGACCATCTAGGTCTGAGCCACTGATAGATTCCAGATTCTCTATGGAATCTTCCAGTTCTGGTTCATCGAGTTCAAAATCAGAGCCGTCGTATTCATCAACTATGCTCTCCTCCCATGTGTCCAGGGAAGAATCATCCAAGTCAGAATCAGCTTTCTGATCTTCTTCCAATTCAGAAACAGTTAGTTGACGGGCATTATCGTTATCCGATGATTGTTTTATGGCGTCTTCCAGTTCTGGTCCATCAATCTCAACATCAGAGCCCTCATATTCATCAAGGATAGACTCCTCCGATGTGTCCATGGAACAATTGTCCGAGTCAAAATCAGCTTTATGATCTTCTTCCAATCCAGAAACAATTAGTGGAAGAGCACTACGGTTATTCGTTGATTGTATTTTATCCAAATTCAGCGGTGGCGTATCTAAGCTCACATTTTATCTGCTTTTGAATCTTACCAAATGTAACACTCTGCGAAGAAAACATCTCAACGAAACTGCCATGATAGAAAAACCAATCAACTCGTATGTAACAGAAAACCGGCATTGTAATAAAATTTAGACCACAATGCATAATGCTGGTATCCATATGCTTGATAGTATTCTCAACTGTCAACATTCATACTTAAAACGGTGCGCTATCAGGTATTTCACAACCACACATATCCACATAGCCCGAAAACTTCCGCACCCTTCTTGTCAGTCACTACCTTTCTTCATGTTTCTTTTTTTAAAGAGACGATATTCTAAACTACTGTATCCACAATGACGGGATTCGAACTCTATATCTACATTAAAGGGATTTAAACTCGGGTACAATTCAATGGTTGCATTCTCAAATTAGAATTCCATTTCATAAACCCTAAACCCACACATACCTAGTTGCATCCTTCTCCGTCTTGAAATGAACCCCAACAAATGGGGTCCTTAGTTTTGTTTCCGGAGACCCCACGGTTTATGCTAACCAAACCGGAGACTCCCGACCCGCTACTTCTCCAGGCGTGGACAGCAAGAAAACCGATAAGCGCGTGGTGGGTTTGTCGAAAGAAGCTGGTTTTGAAAATGGCGGTGTGGAGGGAGGCAGTTGAAGAAGATGGGTGCGGGAAGACGAAACCCAATTGGGATTTGTGTGGTGGGAATGAGAGGGCGGCAGCGAGAAGGGATTTGGAAGTGCACGGAGGTGGAAACCTGCCGGTGCTTATCATCTTTACCGCTCAGTCCCCTCTTCCTGTTTCTCTTTGCTCACCCTGCTACTGAGGAAGTGGATTAGTTCATCAACCGCTTTGGTATTAGCCTCATATATAATTTAATAGTAAAATTGAGAAATAATTGCATCAAGGTTTCGTGGTGTAGTTGGTTATCACGTCAGTCTAACACACTGAAGGTCTCCGGTTCGAACCCGGGCGAAGCCATGAATTTTGAAAGTAAATCAAATTTTTTGAGTTGGACTCTTTTGAGGCTTTCTTCAGTTGGGCTGGGTTTAGAGCAAACGAATTATTTATTGGGTTTGGTTGCTCTTTCATACGGTACCCAACCAATTTTTCAAGGTTTGTTATTTTATTTTATTTTCGACAAACGACATTGTCTATAGATTAAATTGTTAGTTGATAGAAGGAAGGAGAATTAGTAAAGATCGAACCTGCACCAAAGTACATATGCATCATTACTTTCTTGCACTGTGATAAAACATCATCTGCAAGCTTGTTAATGTCTAAGACGTTAAGGAAAATATTATTTTCTACCCTTTAGGCCGCACAGTCTCTGCCTTGTTTGGCAATATTTTCTATTCTCAAATTTATTTTTTTGATATGAAAATAAGTCGACTCATCAGAGAATCAGAAGGCATTATTTAGTAGTATTGTTTAAAATATCGGTATTGGTAGAAATATTGATAGGTAAATTTGTGGAAATATCAATGGATATATCGTATATCGATATCAATTGTCTTTGATGGAAATGATGAAAATTTTCTCAAAAACATGGAAATTTATAATTATTTTTTAGAGAATGTCATATGAAGTCACAACACACGTATGAATCAAGAATTAATGATTAGATAATGTGTAAACAATAATTATGTGATATGTGAGAATAAAAACTTCCTTATGACGACAAGTAATAAAATAAAGCATTTCACTATAAAGAATAAATTATACATAACTTCATTAAAATTTTCGTTATGAAAGCAGCACAAGTTTTATTGAAGTAAGCTAATACCATAAAGAAAGAAATTAAAAAAATAAAGAATGCATAGGCTCATGGATATTTCCTGCAAACTTTTTGCAAATTGTCTGCAAACACTAGATATTCTCTGGAAATATAAAAAATATCGAGGAAATTGACTGATTTCCTAAAATATCCTGGATATGAGGTGAAGTTTAGACTTCCACCCCTCTTGTCATATCGTTCCCTGAATTTTTAGATATTTCTGTGGAAATATCGAACATATCCATGATATTTCAAACACTGTTTAGTAGAAACAACACAAGTAAATTGTAGCAATGTTCCCTTAACTTTAATCAAATTGGAACAATGCTCCCTTAACTAAAAATCCATTATGATTGGTCCCTCAACTCATCAAAATATGCAGCTATGATCATTTTTGTCAACTTCGTTAGAATTTTGTCAAAATAAGTTATGTTGGAAGGATCATTGCTACAATTGGATTAAAGTTGAGGGATCATTGTTCCAATTAGGTTAAATTTGAGGGACCATTTCTCCAGTTAGATTAAAGTTAAAGGACTAATGGTAATGAATTTTTAGTTAATGGACCATAACTGCACGTTTTGATGAGTTGAGGAACCAATGGTAATGAATTTTTAGTTGATGGACCATTGCTCCAATTGAGTAAAAATTAAAGGACTATTGCTACAATTTACTCAAACAACACAGAAGTCAGCATCAAGCATGGACTTGGCAATATAAAAAATAGAGCAAGACGCTCCCCCGGTGCTGAGGGTCATGGTTCCACCTTCCATTTCCAACCATGTTTACTTGTTGGCATTAGGATTAGGTGAGTGACAGCTTTCCATCGCTCTCCAATCTTTAATTATCACTTGTTTGACATTTTAGTTGAAACGTATGAATATGATTGATCATCCATATACTAAATACTGATAAATCATAATTAGAGGTCTAGTATTTTTGTTCTTTTCTATATACCAAATTATTAGTTTTTTATTTGAGAAATCGGTTAAAATGATTTGAAATCAAATTTGTTGTTGAACTGATCAAAATCAAATATAAATGACATATTGGTCGGATATGAATGGCATAGCAGTGAAATGCTGATGACATAACCATCACATATCAATGATATACTGAAAACTAATTGTTTCAAATGAAGCACTACTAGCTCTATTAGTTTTTATCTAAAATCGGTTAAAAACGATGAGAAATCAAATTTCTATTGTTGACCTAATCATAATCAAATATAGACTACATATTGGTCGAATATGAATGACATATCGGTGAAATATTAATGAAAATAACATTCACATATGAATGATATACTGAAAACTAATCGTTTCAAATGAAGCTGGTTTTGAGCTTTCTTATCCAATATCCAGCAAGCAAGTTAACAACTAATTAGTTATTATAACACTACTAGCAATTTTCATTATTTAATTGTCTTCTATCAAACATGAGAAGAGTTGTAATCAAGGACAAGCCGGTTTTGTCAGTTGCATGACAAAGATGCAACTTCTGAATCCATTATTTTGGCGTATGGGGGCTTTTGATCCCATCAACTCAAATATAAATTAAAATAAATCAAGGTAACATAATTAATCTACTACCTAGTTCTAGCCAATTCACAAAGAAGACAGATTGTTAATCATGTTGTTAATTTTGAGAGTCCTTATGGAATCATTTACTTATTGATACATATTCCCCAAAATCATGATTAGTTGCACTAGAGTTTAGAATTAAGCAATGATCAAAATTCTTACAAACCTAGCTAATATTCCAAAACATATAGTTTTACGTACGTAAGTCTGTTAAGTCAATTGGTTAAAATATTGTGTGCTTTCTTTTGTATCCAAGTTCGAGGTTCATTTTTCAAATTTAGAATAGAATATCATTTGGTGAAAAAAAAAAAAAGACCAAAACTTCTAAAGGAAGTGTATTATGGGTCCTGTGTTTGAGTCTAAAACTAAAAGCACGGCTAAGAAAGGAACTGATACCAGAATTGAAAGGCACTAAAACATACTCTTTTGATTTTTATTTGATTTGATTAATTAATTAATTAATTTCAGCATCAATGGAGTCTATTCATCCCAAATCTAGCTTATTCTTCAATCATTCTAACAAAAAAAAAAAAAAAAGGAAAAATAATGCCCTCTCTCCAATAATCTTTGTCTGAGAGTGGTAGATAATACAAGGCCGAAGCGGATAAAAAGGAGAAAAAATCAAAAGCAAAAAAACAGTGCTGAACCCACTTTGTGTTTAATTAACAATTTTAGGACATGTCATGGGGCAGCAGAGTTGGACATACACACAGAGCTAGCAGACTAGCAGTGGTACCTATGAGGCTGTAACCTTTGACCAAGTGCATAGAAGAAATAAGGTACACGTAGAGAACTCATCAGATTTTTTTTTTTTCTCATCGCAAACATGGTGATGTATCTTCTTCTTTAACACTCGTTACGTAATGCATGTAACAAGCGTAATAGGAACTCATAGTTTTGCTTTCATAGTGAAGTCTTCTGACATTTTGGATCATACAATAAATTTGTATAACTGTTAAGCTGTACGTTAGAAAAGTAATAAAAGGAAGAAAACAGGGGTTCAATTATTTTGGACAAGAGACAGATGAATTGAGCTGAATTTTCAGGGAGGGTTGGGCCATGGAAAGTAGGGCTGTGAACTAGATATATACATCAACCTGCTGCATATATGGGGCATGCATGCACAGCAGCGAGTTCACAAAAGTCTAAAAAACTTCAAATGGCCACCTAACATTCCGGTCACACACAGTTACCATTTTACAACCAGCTACTTGCTCAATTCCTTTTTTCCTATATATATACACATATACATACATATTATATACATAATATATATATATATATATATATATATATATATCTATAAGGAAATTAACGTGAGAATTTAAACGACGGTGGTACGTCATGACGACGGTGGTAATGATGGGGTTCGTGACTATGGTGATGCATAGTAGGGGGGATAATGTTAGCATTGACATTGGAAAAAGTCGATGGCGCGACATTGCTAGTGCAAGTGCAGTACACATCCGTGACACTGATGACAGCCAATCCACAAGCCTTTTTTTTTTTGTAATTAACCTATTCTTTCGAGCAACAAGCTCCGAAAGTTGTTGTACATCAAAGAGGAAAGAAGACAAATTCTGGTTCTATGAATCGGCCTTAGAGCAACTCTAGCGGGAGCTGAAGCTCGATGGACCGGCGACAAAAATGACCCGATAGCCCCAGCAATCTGCTCCAGCCCATGCAGGCAATGGGGCTCGGGGGAGGCCCGAGTGAGAGGCCCGGCTCCAATTGGTGGCTCGAGAGCCTGAGGCCACATGATACAAGGTTGACGTCAGCCACATTATAAAATTAATTAAAAAAATGTAAAAAATAAATTTAAAAAATTTAAAATAAAAAAAAAGATTTAATTTTTCTATAAATATCTTATCATTATCTTCCGCCTTACACCACAATTTTATATTTTCTCAAATACATTGGGTTGTAATTTCTTATTTAATGAAACGTGGTACAACGAAATCGATTAAAAATCATATCCAAACTTTGAAATAAAATTATTTTTTATTATTTTATAAAATAAAAAATACTAATATTTTGTTACCTATTGCCATGGCTATTTAGTTTGGAGATGGAGATGCAAAAGCCAGTTACTGTTCATTAAAGGCAGTTACTGTTCACTAAGGGGATCCAATAGTGAGTTGTCCTAGGGGCCTTTGCAATGTTGGAGTTGCTCTTACAACTTGTAAAATGATCAATGAACCTTTCTAGATTTACAATTCATTCAAACGTTGTTTAGTCTTTAATATCCATTGAATCTTCGTTATCAATAAATAATGACAGAGATTCATTATTTAGTCTTTCATATCCATTGAATCTTCGTTATCAATAAAACACTAATATTTTATTACCTATTGCCATGGTTATTCAGTTTAGATGTGGAGATGCAAAAGGCAGTTACTATTCATTAAAGGCAGTTACTGTTCAATGAGGGGATCCAATAGTAAGTTGTCCTAGGGACCTTTGCAATGTTGGAGTTGCTCTTACAACTTGTAAAATGATCAATGAACCTTTCTAGATTTACAATTCATTCAAACGTTGTTTAGTCTTTAATATCCATTGAATCTTCGTTATCAATAAATAATGACAGAGATTCATTACAATCTCTTTTAATCGAAACACCTATATATACAGCTGTAGATCGTTTATTCAATCCCCTCCACACGACATGTACCATCAAAAGCCAACTTTAAGTGCCATTGCCTCCATTCCAAAGCATGATGTCGAAACATAGTTGTGTGTGTATATGGTTAGGTTCTGAATACACACAGTTTGGACACACGTTTTTTTGTAGGATTCATTCTAAATTGTACTTTAATGATCCAAACTGTCTATCTTTTAGGTCTTTTCTTAAAGATCATATTTACAAATTAAATGGCTCATTTGGAAAGTGTTTTTTTAATGACTGAAAGTGTTTTTAGATAAAATATTTTTTAAAATCCTTAGTAAAAATGAAATTTAATTATGGAAAAAACACTTAAGTATTTTCTGCAAGAAGCACATAACAAGTGCTTCTTTCAGGAAGTCTTCAAGCGCTTTTGAAACTCAAAAACATTTTTTTTCTAGAAACGCTTTCAATCATTTAAAAGCACTTCCCCAACGAGCCCAAAATCACTACAATCTAGAATCATATGATCGTGAGATTAAATTTAATATTTTTTTGTAGAACTATATTCGTCTATTTTCTTCATAACAAAATAAATATTTTAATGATTTTAAATTTATCTAATTTTTTTGGCAAAAAAAAAAAATTGACTAAAATATAATCGAATTATTAAAATACATTAAGAAGTTGGCTCAAAAAAAATGAATGTGAAAATATATAACGTTTATCCTTGTCTCTTAAGTACTAGCCAATGTATATACACATGTGTGTGTGTCAGTATGTGTTTCCACGCACATATCGGTGTCATATGACTCAATTAAATGGCCAAAGCTACCACCGTATTGGATTTGCAGTGAGTCAACTTACTCATTATGTGTAATTGAGGAAAACACAATACAGTCCAACAACCTGATGCGACTTAATGCCATTTTCAACAGAGTACAGAACAATGCCATGATCAGTTGCTTACTTAATAGTGTTGAATCATGACCCTGAATCATTTATCACATAGTGCTATAATTTAGTAGAATTCTTCTTTACTTGTAAATGAAAGGTCTTAAGTTTGATTATCGTTAAAACCGAATTGAACTACATTATTACTAACTTATTATCAGACTAAACCCGCATTTTCATTCTTTAGCGCAAATAATATCGTTTATTAAAAAAAAAAAAATTTAAATCATCCCACGCAAATATAAACGATTTGTATGCGCTTGTGTACGATGAACCCTAACGTTCTTAAAATTCAAATATGGTCCATAAACCTGTATCAAATGTCAGACGTTTTATCTCAACCCTTCACGTTAACCCGCAGGGCTAACGTTAGGCTACTTCTTGTTGGTTTGCAACTGGCGGTAGGGTTTCTGGATCTTAAATATTTTGACCGTCAGTACTTCCCAGTTCCCACCTTGACTTGTTGACTAGTCCATAACCACAGAGCTGGGCTGACATGAGATCATATTTAATTGGTTTAGCTGGGACCCGGCCCAACAATTTCATTGCCTGGTTGTTCTCAAATGGCAAGTGACTTTCAGAGATCAGACCGGAGACAAATACGAGCGGACATTATAAATATAAATATTAAACACCTTTATTATTGTTGCGAGTTAACGTACATTTTATAGTGTTTGACAAGAGAAAAGTTAAAGCGAGTCCTTTAAAGTGTAATTTTTTTTATAAATTTATGTTACTTTATATTTTAACGTTAATTTTTATGCCACATTGTTAAATTTTGTGTCAAAAATATAAAGTAATAAATAATTCATAAATAATTTACCTTTTAAGAGTCTCTTAAGCATTTCTCGTTTGACAATATCTTCTCGAAGCAGCAGCCTCTCTTGATCTAGACATTTTGTGAATTAAGCCACTAGAATTATTCACCTTCACACGAATTTGAAATTGTGAATTCGTGAATGGGACGGGGTTGTCATCATCAACATGAAAAAGTTAATTTAATAATTCCACATCTAATTGGAAAATCATTCCCATTATATCATGGCTATCCGAGAATGGCTACTTTAATTATTGACGTTTTATAATCTATATAGGCTTATTTTTTGTTATGCCATTAAACTCCAACTTAATCTCACCATTTTTCCTTAAACAAAAATATCGGCAATTTACACGCCGAAATGCAATTTCACAACATTTTATTGAGATTCTGTCAAAATGTGACAGAATGTATTGACATTTTAGAGTAATTTAGTATTTGTTGAAATTTGACTGCCAATGGAAGAAAATCGAAGAGAAGGAAGAAGACTTAACAACGAATTTCGACATGCAGTATGAAGTCGCGAGCATCATCATTCATGAATTTGAGATTGAATCATCGTTTAATTTGACTGGTAATGGAAGTAACTCGAATAGAAGGAACAAGACATGATAATTTTACCAAAACACCATTATCTTATATGCTTGAATAGACACCACATAAGCAATATTTATGTCACATCAACACATCAGTCGCATTTTGAAAGAATAGTCAAAATCTCGGCAAAGTTGAGCAAAAATCAAGTTTCTGAGAGCAAAATGACTATATTTTTTTTTTTCAAAGAAAAAGTGAGATTAAGTTGAGGTTCAAGTAACCTACCAAAAAAAAAGCCACCTATAATATCCTATAGTATTGCAACCTTTTACAAGTTCAAAAAGTTAAATCATGATGTCACAGAGAAAGAGAGAGTTTCGTTTTTACTTTTTTTTTTCTCTTCTTTTTGTGACCTATCAAAACAAAGAAATCCACCTTTCCTATAAAAATAAAAATAAAAAACAAAACCAAAGAAATCCACAATTTTTCATATGTTACATCTTGCATTCTCTTATGCTCCACTTAAAGTTACAGTTAAACTTTGCGCATTCTCTTATGCTCCACTTAAAGTTACAATTAAACTTTGGGCGTATTCAGTGTTTAATAATAAACTTTACATGTACATAACTAAGAATATATTATACATATATAATCGGTACATACAATAATTCTTCTCTTGTTATCATACAAATCAAATTATCCTCTTATCACCTGGTTCTGATTTTAATGGTGTTTCTCTTCCCAAAGTTGAAAAAAAAATCCCAAGTTAATCCTCCAACGGATGCGGGTGTTGATAGAAGGGAAAAAAAATGTATTAATTTGCTGCCAACCAATAACAACCTGATTGCTTCAAGGAATTGCCCCCCTTTTATTTGTTACATACAATAATTACTTACTGTATATAATTTATTGAAAAGGGTATATTTGAACTTAAATACAAGGGACAAACACTATTAACAAGGAGTTTAAGCATTGAGATCCTTTGGTTTCTTGTATCCCAAGTCTAACTGGTGCGCAGTCTTCTCCTTTTACTTTTTCTTATTGCCACAGTACCATCAGACCCATTCTCTTTCACTGGGGCAGTTATGCTTCTTTTTCTTTTATCCAAATTATCTCCTTTAATTATTTAATTAGATTCAATGGAAAAGTTAGGCCAATATTAGATACTGTAAAAATTTTAATATATAATTACAGTACCTTACCACAAGGTCCACCAATATAATTCTATGTCCTGTCAATCCTGATCCTCCTCCATAGGTTCCTAGCTACACGTTCTAGGGCACACTATATAACTAATATATGCAATTGTTGAAGATTTAAAGGGAGGGGATAAAACAATTTGAAGACAAAAAAAAAAAAAAAGAAAAGAAAAAGATAGTAAGAATTAGTTCCATTACCAAGGCATATATACAAATGAATAATTTTGGCAGACTATGCGGAAGAACCAACCAGTTTGTGATTTTCTAATGACTACTTTGTTTCATCTGGAAACCAACGTTGTAAACTGTAAACACATTTTTAAGCTAAAAATTAGAATTTTATTTTATTTTTAAATAATAAAAAGCATTTGATTAGGGCAGAATGTCTGCCTTCTTCAATCCAATTATTTTTTTGTTTACATGTGAGTTAAAGTAGTTTAGAATACATATCATTTTGTTAAGAGAAAAAAAAAATTAATGCTAGAGAATAGACCAGAATTAGCAAAGTGTTGATCTAAAATTGGTTTCACACTTCCAACAAACTTCTTGCTTACTCCATTACCGTCATCAAAAGAACTACAAAATATTGATTTTGAAATGAAAAATTGCAAACGAGAAAATCTACAATACTTTGAGTAATGAATATTTCTCCACATAAAGTCTTTAGATTCAATCTAAAGTATAGCTACTAAAGAAAATTGGACTACAATTGAATTAAATCTACATACTCTAAGTGACGGAGTATTTAATTATCCGGAATATATAGTGTGACATTCCACATTGTCCAGGGGACTGATTTTTATATGCATATTCCCATCCTTACCTTGCACAAGACCTTTTGAGAGCTCACTGGCTTCTGATTCCATGGGAACTCCGAAGTTAAGCTAGTAGCGCGTGAGAGCATTCTCATGGTGGGTGACCCACCGGAAAATTCTCGTGTGAGTTCCTAGAAACAAAATCGTGAGGACGTAGTAGGGGCTCAAAGCGGACAATATCGTGCTATGGTGGTGGAGCGGACCCCGGAAGTGGTCCCCCCAAGGCGGGATGTGACATATAGCCATAAGCAATAACGAAATGGGAGGATACCAAAAACTTAATTGGCTACGTTTGGCTGAGAAATTTCCAAATTTTGGGGGATTGATGCCCAATTAAAAAGAGATTATAAAATATTATATTAGATATTATAAAGGTGTATATATAAGAGAGATAACGACCCTTTTCGAATATGAACTTATAATATATCTCCCATGTCTTTGTAATATTTTCAATATTTTGTACCTAACATTTTGTAACAATTTGACATCAATATCTTGATACTTGAAAAATCCCTCCCCAAAACAAAATTAATTTTTTGACAAAAAATAAAATATTTTGGATTTTATCAATAAATCAAACGGGCCACATGGCATCATCACAATATACTTGTGAATTATGGATTTGGATCCTCTCCTGAGCAGAGGGTCCGAATCCTGCTGATCAAGAAACACGGACCGTTGGATTTAATCTAATGGTTATAATTATTATAACTTTTAAAGAGTCATTCTTTTTGTAGTCGTTGAATTTTGATCCAACAGTCCATGTTTCTTGATCAGCAGGATTCGGACCCTATGATCAGGAGAGGATCCAAATCCGTGAATTATAACAAGGATTTCCCATGGATGACGTGATGAAACTCCAGTTGCCGTCACGCACTCTTTACGTAATTATAATATTTTCCTCCATAAACAGAACTACATATATTTCCCGGGAAAATCACATCACTATTTCTTTTTCCTTTTTCCTACTCTCGAAATTTCACCTCCAACGAAAACGAAAAATAAAGAAATAAAAATAAATACAAAAACTTCATATTTATATCCAACGAAACTGATAGTCTCCAAATCAAAATCTCAAGTTTACTCATCTTCCTCGCTCCCACACACTCTCTCTCTCTCTCTCTCTCTCTCTCTCTCTCTCTCACACACACACACACACACATAATCTCTCCACAGAGACAAGCATTCCGGCGATTTCTCGGATCAATCTCCGACGACGATAAGCGATGGGTAACCAATGACTCAAGCGATCAGAGACGACGGCGATCATCATCATCATGTCGACTGTATGGAGCTCGGACTGTTTTTCGGACCTATTGTGCGCGGAAGACTCCGGAATACTGTCCGGAGAGTCGCCGGAATGCTCGTCGGACGTGGAATCTCCGGCGTGTAGCGAAGAATGCATCGCCGGATTCATCGAAGGGGAGCGCCACTTCGTCCCCGGTTTCGATTACTTGTCTCGCTTCCACTCTCAGTCGCTCGACGTCACCGCCAGAGCCGACTCCGTTGCATGGATTCTCAAGGTAAATCGGCGGCTAACTTTAATATAATTAATGTAGACCATTGCGAACGAACTGATCGTCGCACATCCTTTTCTCCTCCGTTTACATGGAATTAAATTAATCAAATTCGATTCAGGTCAAATGAATAGTGTAAAAATCAGTTCTCTTGAAACGCATGCGCGTGAGAACTTTAGATCTATTATCTTTAGTGTCTCTTGCATTGCTAGCGTCAGGCGAAGACGCTGTTTATCAGCCGCCGGATCTATCTGTAAATTGCTTTTCAGTTTCGGACGAATACTGGCGGCTCAATTGGATTACTTCCCTTGTAATATCAGTTAATCAATATTACGTTCTGTATGCAGGTCCAAAGGTACTATGGGTTTCAACCACTGACGGCGTATCTCTCCGTTAACTACTTGGATCGGTTCTTATACTCCCGCCGCCTGCCGGTAAATTTAATTAAGCTGAATAATATTTAAGATTATATCTTAATTATTGGTGAAAGACGTAGTTACTTTATTGACTATTCGAAGTACGTATAGACTTTTCAAACGTACGTGAAATTAATCGAACAGAACAAAAAGTCCACTGTACAATCTGGACAGTAGGTGATTCGTTGTACGTACTGTTCCATTACAATTACGATTACGATCCTCTAAAGTAAACTCCAAATTTTTTATTAGGTTAATCTGACTTTATAGTGTATAATTACCACAGTATTAAAGTACAATGATACTAATTATTACATGTCTTTTTAATATTAACTTTGTTATTTTTTCTCTGACACGTGCTAATACTTCTAGCATTGTGTATCGAGTGCAAACCAACAAATTGCACAGGAATCTTAATTAATTAAGTCCATATGATGACGATAATACTTTTTGTAATAATACGCGTTTTGTATGTTTATTGTTTGATCAGCAAGCAAATGGGTGGCCGATGCAACTTTTAAGCGTTGCTTGCTTGTCCTTAGCTGCTAAGATGGAGGAACCTCTGGTTCCTTCGCTGTTGGATCTTCAGGTATTAATTATTATACGTAATCAATCCTAATTTTTTCTTAATCTAGACTTATTGATTTTAATGTGTTTTTTTGGTTGGAATATTGATTTTAATGTTTAGTTATGGCAATAATATTATAAAACAGCTAGCATGTCACTATAATGTAAGATGTACACGTGTCATAGGTGGAAGGTGCCAAGTTTATATTTGAACCCAGAACAGTCCGCAGGATGGAGCTTCTGGTGCTGAGCGTTTTGGATTGGAGGCTACGATCCATAACACCCTTCAGCTTCATCGCTTTCTTTGCATGCAAGCTCGATCCAACGGCAACTTTCATTGGCTTTCTCATTTCACGCGCCATGGATATCATCTTATCCAATATCCAGGGTACGTACTGTACGTAATATTTACATGCAGATTTGTATATATATACGTAATACAGTTGTGTAGGTGTATGTACGTATATGCATTGTGATCTTGTAATTAATTAGCTGTTATTCTTGACTTTTGTTGTTATTTAATTCATAATTATGTCGATCCGCAGAATCTAGCTTTCTTGAATATTGGCCATCATGCATTGCTGCGGCAGCAATACTCTCTGCAGCCGATGAAATCCCGAATCTGTCACTTGAAAACCCTGAACATGCCGAATCATGGTGTGATGGACTAAGCAAAGTAAGCACAGATTATGATTGCTTTGCAACATTATATTTTAAATTATTCTAATCTACATGTTTACTTTAATTTGCAAATTCCGAAATATATCCATTTTTCTAATTAATTTGCAGGAGAAAATAATCCGATGCTATCGATTAATGCAAGATCTAGTGGTTGGAAATAGTCGGAATAAAAAGTCATCACCCAATGTGCTACCACTCCAACTCCGAGTTACGGTTCGGGGTAGAATGAGGTCGAGTTCGGACTCATCGTCCTCGTCATCGATCTCATTATCTTCGCCATCGTCATCGTCACCAATATCATATAAAAGGAGGAAACTAAATAACTGCTTGTGGGTAGATGATGACAAAGGAAACTCCGAGTAAGGCGATATGGGAATTATAAATAAAAGGGAAATGAAAATGGTGGTCCAAAAGTTGTCTAGAAACCTCATATTTTTAGGCGGGGTTTTGGCATTAAAAATTGACCTGGTCGTGGGGTTTTGTGTAGATTATAGTATATATAATGTCTGTATGTATGAGAGTTTGGTGAGTTTTGGAGATCTTTTATTATTTTATTTGTTGTTTTTGTTGGTGGGCATTGCCATTATTCATTATATAATGGCTTTGCCGATTCCCAAGGGAGGGGGATTTGTTTTAGTAAAGAGATATGATATATAAAAATAGTGGAGTCATGGAAGCGTGAATGTAGTGGGATTGAATTGAAAGGCCTCATTGAACTTGGTGGGACATGAAAACAAGGAAAGAAAAGAAAGGGTTGGCAAAATTAGGGATCGAGCTTTGAAGTTTGAGCAGTTTTTGCTGAATGAGACCAATATAGAGTCAAATGAAATTGAAATACAAGAATTTTATGCTTTTGTAAGCGCTACGATGCAGTTTGGGAACAAAGATAATATGATTCGTGTACCGTTGCCCAAGTTTTTCTCCTCATCTAGGCTGATTATTGCTTCTGACTCCTCAACCGCGTGCGTTTTTTTGACGGGAAGACCAAATGAACGGTGGAGGTGAAGACTGAATACGATCGGTGGCTTCACCCATTTTAGACTTTTGAGTGGTGTGTGTGCTCTCTCACACTGCTTTGGTGGCAGAGTGCGTGGCGCACACCTTTGTATGTGTGCATTTTTGGCGGGAAATTGCCTCTTTTATTAGCCTTGAGGTGGGCCTATAACCATACTGATGAACTCTGGTGTTCACACGGGTGGTGCATGGTCACTCGTGTCTACACCGTTTTTATTTCTCTTCATTGATTTGATTTTTTTTATTTGAAGGAAAAAAAGGTCACGAGGAGAAGAAACCTCCTTAATATTGTCCTAAAAAAATACAAAGGTCTTTGGGGCCTTTTCATGTGTGTTGTATTTGATTCATCATCAATAAAATATCATCAAGATTTCTTTCATCTCTCTCCAGCTATCTCTCTGGCACATCATTGACAATACATAATTTGTAGCTTGGTGCTTTATGTTTATTTACTGTGTGGAAGTTTGTGAGTGATTTTAGCTCCTGCAAAGTGAAGACCACATTTGGTCCCGCGATCAATAAAGACCGTTCATTCATTGAGCGTGACTGTTCATATTAATAGACAATTTGATTTCACATCCTCACACATATGAACACCTCTCGTGACCAACGATTAGAAAATTTAATGAGTTATTGTGAACAAGTCACGTGATAGATGTTGTTCACTTAAACGGATGAAAAAAATTTGTTGCGTCACTTTGAGTAAGTCATGTGATAGATGTTTAGTGGAGATATCTTTAGTTGTACGCACAAGCATATATATAATTATACACACAGACATATGTATATCTCTGGTATCAAGGGAAGTTATTTCATGATCGGCCCGTGGCTGTTCTAATATCTCTACCAGATATCAGACAACCCTGCCTGATATGCAGTGATATTTCACCTTCACAATTGTATTTTATTGATGATCAGCTAAACGAGTAGGGTTTCAGTTCGTTAATATGAAAGATAACAAGGTGGGGGTGTGTGCTGTGGTGGGCGCTAGGCTGAGATGAGATGAGATGATATGGTGGGAAAAAGCCAAGGCCTTGAAAAGGTGCTTTTAATTAAGCCCTTACAGCTTCTCACTACAAATAGAAAAAGGCCAACTAAGAGCATGTCATTTAGTCACAGATCCCCGACATGGGGTATATTATTTTTGCATGTAGTAGCATCATACATTATGGCCCTTTATGTACATTTGGCTTTTAAAAGGTGACCATGCATTTAAAGCAACTGCATGCATAGTCATGCAATCTTATCGTCAACTTCTCGATTAATTTTCCAGGTGGCAATATGCAAATCGATCGAGTATCCATCATCT
Source organism: Pyrus communis (assembly GCF_963583255.1). Taxonomy (NCBI): domain Eukaryota; kingdom Viridiplantae; phylum Streptophyta; class Magnoliopsida; order Rosales; family Rosaceae; genus Pyrus; species Pyrus communis. The sequence goes on along the minus strand of NC_084808.1, from coordinate 24,902,358 downwards.
CTCAAATCTTCCTACGTCACTTTTATTTTTCTTAGTTTTACTCACACACACAAGAGCCAAAACTTACTAAGGCCCCCCAGCTTTTGGCCAGTTAAAAAAGTGGTCTGAGCAAGTACGAAGGCTCCGTTTAAATCGCAATCATTTTCTGTCAATGCGACATTGGATCAAATTATAATGAATAATAATCAACTCACCACCATTATTAACTTTATCTCTTGCTCCTCATGCTGAATTACGAAGAGGCGGGTTTAACACATATGAAAAGGGATCATTTCCAGATCCATTCTTCCTAATCCACCAAGTTCGGGGATTCGGACTATTGAAATTTGATCAAATGACTACAAATAGAGGTCCACTATAAAAGTTATAATAACTTTAGCCGTTGAATCAAATTTTAATGGTCCGGATCTCCACTTGGTGGATTAGGAGGAAGGGATCTGAAGAGGATCCCTTTCCAACACATATATTGTTAGTTGTATAGTTGATTCTAGTAGCTAAAGAAGAAGAATTATCTCCCATACGTCTAATAAATTTGACCTCCTAGCCCTATACGTATATAACTTATCTATTTGTTCATTCTAACAATATTGACCCTAAAATACACTTAAAATGGCTAAGCACACAATGGGTATGAATTGGACAAGAACTCGACAAAATGCCTCACTTAAAATTTAAAAAAAATGCCACTGCACTATTTTTGAAATTCCACGAAGACTTGTATCTGTCATTGCTTAGTTGTGCTCGCATAAACATTATTTCTAGCTTCACCCTTGCACACACACATCTAAATTATGTCAATATGGCTGTTTAAATGGACCACCATGAAATAACACAACCAACGTAGTGATAATGGTTGGAAAGAAAGTACACTTTCTCCAATTCCTCTTGGATGGTTGCGCTTTTAGGGTATAATAATGCCATCATCCATCGAGGACATTGCGAAAAAGCATCCATGCTACCATATTAATTATTAAATTTTAGGGTTTCTACAGTGTATTTAGGTTTTACTATGTTTGAGAAAGTTGAATGTATAAATTTGATGAACAAGTGTTGAACAAATAAATTAAGTAAATTCTGAGTTAAGAAAAACATAGGTTTAGATAATTTATTCACATTGATGAAGCTTAGCTAGGTAATTCCTTGCTGCTTTACAAAAGGATTTAATTAAGTTTGATTCGACAATGTGGATCCCTTGATCGATCCATGCTGTCGGAATCCACTTAGTAATTTAGTTAATTATGAATGGAACTTGCTAATTAATCAATTCATGGAACATGGAATTGCCTCATTAGGGCCAGCTAGCTAGGGTTTTTCTTTTTTTGGTGGGAGCCATGAAGATTAATTTGGACCACACGGATCCGTTACCAAATGCCAATTCGGATCCACCATATTCTTCTTCTTCCCCCACTAAAAAGGTCACCCATTAGACAAAATGCAGGTCCGCAGGTTTGGTGTAATTTAATCACAATTAGCCCACCTCCTAGCCCTATGGATGATATGTGACAAAAAAGCTTAACTTTAATTAAAACATAAATCTGACGGGAAATAGGACAAACCGAGGAGCGCAATGACATTGCCATCAAACAATTTTAATCACACAAAATAAATACAGATGATTCATCTTTATCCAAGATCATATATTTTTATTTTTCCACAGCCGCAGCCATAGATGGTGCTGTTTACACCAGTAGATACAAATGCAGTGCTGATATTATATTCTTTTTATAGTGCCCTAACTCACATGAGCATTGAGCAGTAGGGTTTTTCAGGGTCCCTTGAGTATAATTCGATGGCAGTATATCGAACACATGATGGTGACACGACGCCTTCTCATTGGATATAAAAAGGTGAAAACGTTTTGTTTTGTTTTTTTTTTTCTGTATACACTTTGTTTTTTCTAATAGAAATAGGAAGGTGGTGGTGTGGTGTGGTGCATCTGTGAATTTGGATTTTGTAGGGAATTTCTTTCCAACATTATTTATCCCTCCCATCATGATCAAGGCCAAGCAGTAAAGTGTGGGGATGATTAACATGTTGCTATCATTCACCTATTATATACCATGCATATGTTGAAATATTAGATGTGGTAATTGACAATCATGCATCAACTGATGAATTTTTGAGAAACTTGAGATTACTGTAGATCATAGATCAATGAGGTAGAGATCACATGGGTATAACTCAAATAATTAGAGTAACTAGTGGCAAATGATTATTACTTTTTCCCAGTACAAATCAAGTTTAAGATTCATGCTATTAAACTCGATCGATCACTCATTTTAAGAATGAAAATACATGATCTGTCACTTAAACTATAAGCGATTATATCAATATATAGCCATGTAATTTGTTTCTCTTAAATTATATACGAGGGAATGGAATTGCAAGGGCCCAACCCTCTTATTTTTCAGTGGTGAAAACTTGTCCGCATGCTTCTTTTTCTCTAAACAAAATGGGGTTCTAAAGTGAGGAATCCTAAGTATAAACCCTAAAGCCAAAATTTCTTTTTCTCTCTTAGTGCTCAAAAGTAAGAGGTTTGGAGGTGTAGGGAGCAGAATCTAGCTCTTTACCTACTCTTTTTCTTGCGGAATTTTGAACTTTTTGAGGCCAATGACAAAGATAGAGGACCCTAAATATTCATCCTTTAAAGGTCATCTTTCGTTGTAAAAACCATATGCTCGTGGGGTTTCTGCAAAAGTCCATAGGCCCCTTAGACTAAAGGGTTCAAAAGCTAGAATGATGCTGAATATTTCGGATATCAGATATGGGTTTTGATTTTATGCTGAATGCAAGACACCACCATTCTCAAGTCCTTGAAATACTCATTGTCACCATCCCCCATGTAAAAGAATTAAATCAATTAAAAGAAAGGATGTTCAAATTAAAACAGAAAATTGGGAAATCGGACAAAATTACTGAAATGATCAGTTTTTCAGTATATCAATATGTTATCGATATAAATTGATAAGTCATCAATAAGTTAATGGTCAGAATTGAAATTTGATTTTGGTCATTTAAGCTAATTTTTCCACAAAATTTGATCGAATACCCCTCCAACGCCTGTAAAATTCATGTTGTCTCTTCAAAATGATCTTCCAGCTCAATCGAACAGATGACGACATGCAGATATGTGTAAAAGTGGTATCTGTATGGGGAGGCCTAGTGCATGTGTTTGGCTTTATTTTTACAACTTGATCAAATCAAAATTGGAGAGGACTCTTTGGATGCCACGAAAAGAAGTTGAAAGGGGGTAGGAGCCGATGTACGAAGGCCGGTTGGCTATTATCGAGGGAGCGTGTATGTCTGATATTTTTTTCTTCTTTCTTTTGCTTTTTTGATAGTGCCTGGAGCTGGACCTCCATTTTCAAGAGTGGAGACAAAAGGGTCGTCCGTTTAATCATCAATATACATTAAACAGCTACCATCTCTTCGTTTAGATCATATCATGCATATGCATCTTATTAATTATATATGTACACATAACACAACACATTTTTGTTTTCTTGTCATAATTTGATCAAAAGCAAACAAAATGTCTTTTGCTATAGTTGAAATTAAGGAGCATGTACTGAGGCATGATTGTCTCAAAACCTTATCAACAATGCATGTTAACAATATGACAATTTAATGTGTCGTACTAAGTGATAAAATAAAGTTATCGCACATATGAGGCTAAACAACTCACTAGACAAGTAGATTTTGCACAAAAAATTTGTTGAGCCATGGTCGTCTCAAAACCCTAATCAACGATGCATGTTAACATTCTAACATGTCATATACATTGTGTGTCAAAATGAACTTATCATACATGTGAGGCTAATTAACAAATCACTAGACAAAGTAGATTGCATAAAAATACATTGAGCCATGATTGTCTCAAAACCCTAATCAACAATGCATGTAAACAATCTAACAATTTCACTTGTCATATATAATGTGACAAAAGAAACTTGTCATACATATGAGACTAATTAATAAATCACTAGACAAATAACTTGCATAAAGAATACATAACCAAGTACGAATGGAAAATGTGACTTGAGTTTAGTAAGTCGTGTGCCTTAGCCGAAAAGGACGTTAGCCGAAAGCTTCTACTCAGACTGCATTAAAAGAATAACCAGGACAAAGACAAGATTAGAAAATTGCCTAATTATGTTTAGGTGTAGAACACCAACTGTGAAAGGTTGTGGTCGTTGAAATTTTTTAGGGGTAAAGGCATAGATCCCTTTTATCTTGGGTGCAAATTGAAATATATGCCCCTCTTGGTTAATGACAATTCAAATGATAATTCAAATATTTCCTGTTTTAATTTCGTATTAGTTTCTTTATCCTCATGAACATATTCTAGCTACTTCTTAAGTGCCATATCAGTTCTCCTCTCTGTCTTTGCATGTGGGAATATGTTACAGAAAGAAAAAGATAAAGGGCGAATGCATATAAACAATTGATTCTAGTGCATTCCACTTCATTAACCCATACGGAAAGAAGAAACAAAAAAATCTTTAAAGCGAAACGTCGAGTATGACAGAATATTTGTATCTCAACCAATTAAGAATTCACTTGAAATTTTGTATTCAACTATTCCGTATCAAAATATTAATTTTCGAAAAGAATCATAAAAAAAAATGAGGGAAAAAGAAAACATAATGTAGGGTTTGGAATTGGATGTGAACTTATCCATAGGCCAACAATCGCTAATTGGGGTGGATGCTTTTGTTTAGCAGAAAGCTTCCTCCATAATGTTTGATTTATTAATGCAATTAAGTAGAAAAGAAAGTTCACATTGTTTGAGGATGAACATGTTTAATTTGTAGACACACTTTTTAATTAGCATTAGGGATTAATACGAAGCACTTCTCTCTATGTTAATTGCCTTTTCCCATTTGACTGTCTCCTCCCAACGTGGTAGTAAACTAGTAATTTAGAACTTTTGTGGTTTAAGCAAAGTACAATAACGTGTAGGATCCAAAACTTTATTATTTTAAAGGTAAAAAACTTTGTTATTTTCATTTTATTTTAAGTTTTTTGAGTTTCCATTTGTATCCAAAACTTCTCTCACTTTACCACTTTTTTTTTATTTTTGGGAAACTCACTTTACCACTTATTTTGCACGCACAATACCACATCTTTTCTTTGGTTTTATTTCCCTAAAAAATTTTCTTTTATGCTATCATGTAGAAAAACTTGTGTAGTTGGCCCCGGCTACGTCATTGATAGAGTAATTCTAAAAAAAGCAGGGAATATTAAAGTGGGGCTTATTCTCAATACGAAGAAAGTTGAGGTTTACTATAAAATGAATTGGTAATGTAGGGAGTAGTTTAACTTACTTATAAATTCATGCAAGATCCATCCTCTCATTAATTTAGGATTCATTCTCAACACGCCCCTCATGTGTGGCCCCACACGAATTTTCATCTCAAACACTTGAGCAACACAAATGAGATGGCATGGAGTGCGTGAGATCATCGAGCTTCGCACGTGAGACAACCCGTTATAATACTGAGATTCTATCATAAAACTAATTAGCAATATGAAGAATAACTCAACTTACGTAGAAACCCATAAGATCTGAAACCCAAGGGTAAGCCAGCGATCTTAAAATGCTGGCCCATTAGAATTCTACGACAAAGCCAACCGGCCCAATTCAAAGAATGTTGCTGTGGTTTTGATTTCGTTAGAATCATATCCGCCATTCTGAATGTCGTGGTGTACTCCTTAACAATGGCGCTCCACAAACCCTGTGGCTGTGGCCCTCTCGTTTCGAGCCCAGCACTCACTCCTCCCTCCAAAACCCCAATGTCCACCGTTATTCATATTCTTCGTCCGCCGCTAAAACCCATATTCAGAAACTCCGCCGTAAAGCAGCCAAGAGCCACGGCGGCGACGCCCCACAAGTTTGTTTATCCTGACCCAATTCCCCAGTTCGCAGAATCTGTAAGTATGCTTGAGAATTTATGCCTTTTTTGTGGAGTTGATCTGAATGCATGTTTATGCTGTGTTATTAGCTCGACTTGTTTGTTGCAGGAGACTCAGAAGTTCAGGGCAGAGCTTTCCAGGAGGTTACTTAAGGAGAAGGAGGCTTTTGGGCATGACCTCCATAGTGTGGTAGACGTCTGTGCAGAGGCATGTTACTCATATCTCTAATGGGTTTTCTTTTCCCGTTTTCTGTGTTGAACAGTTGATTGATAAAAATGATAACTTTAGTTGTGTAATTTGAGGGAGTTGTGTCCTAACGTAACAAAACCATATGCCGCCACGTTAGCTTCGAGGAAGAATATGATTTAGCTCGTATTTATGAATTTGAGGGTAGCTAATAGAATGCCATTGTTTCACCAATTTGGAGTTGCAAATGATTGATGCACCCGCTCTCTCGTAGTTCAAGTGGATAAGAGTATTCAACCTGCAACTAAAGACCTGAGTTCGAAATTTTGGATCCCTTACCCAATTTTGCTTGTATAATAAAAAGGTTGATGAACAGTGAATATGTACATGAGTCTATGAGCAGTAGCTGGCCCATCTCGTGCTAGAAATAGGCCTTGGTTGTGAACTTCTGGTGCATTCAAAACTCTCTAGGGCAAAATTACTGGGCTTGGACTTCAGATTCCGGCCTATTCCAGTGAGAAGTTAATGAGAGAATATAATTATGATATGGTAATGAGAACATTCGGATTCTGCATCATAGAGACCTGATCGATTGCAAGTGGGTTCTTTTCTTCATGTTTGGTTTACATTTATTATTCTGGACTTCCTGGTGGCCGGTGGAGACATAGATTTTGATTACCTATTTGACATGTGGTCCTAGCCTTCATTGCATCTGTGGTCTGTGATATGCGTGTTGGATTTGATTTCTGACTCACTTATGGCTAGGTCTAGTCACCTAATTTTTCCAACCCTGGGACAATGTGATTTGTGAAGATTGGAAGAACTGTCTACTTTGATTACACAAGTAATGTGTATAATTATATACAACTATGTACAAGGACCTGTAATCTGAAACTGACCCTTCATTCTAAGAGGAGTGCATTTTTTCGGTCACCGCATAACCAGCGTATTGATTGTCGTTAGTGTGATTTACCGGCAATCAATGTGGTGGGGGAAAATGTTTCCCTCGAAGAGGTATGGCAACAATGTAATGGACAAAGTATGAGATGGTTATCAGACGAGCCCTAGTTTTGAAGCTGTGATGGCTTTGGGAATGATGGATCTATTGGCATAGAAAATGTTGATCTGGAATCCCTCTCCCCGTTTTAATTTCAAATTCAAGCCATGGCCGGCTGGAGGGGGAAAGGATTGAGGGATTCCTTTTCAAATTTTAATTTTTTTTACCCAATTGTATGATAAAGATTAATACTGGGGGCCTAAAGAGTTGTAACTTTTTTGGTGCAAGCCAACCCTTTATGTGAATCAGATGTTTCCTTTCTTTTCTAATTTCTATGGTGCGTGAGTGAGCCTGTGAGGCTATGAGTTTTGCCTGACCTGTAAAACAGTACAATAATTGAGCCTTTTGGACAAAAATCTGACCTCACTCCCCTGTACTATTTTCCAGATAGCTTACATCAAATAGTTCATACCATCTTTGCACGTTTACCTTCTGGCAAATGTTGTCTTATTCCTACCCACAATATCAATATGTGGTGCATTAAAACTCGGGTGCATAGGGTAGAACATATTCGTTATAGCCAATTTGGCTACGCTCATATCTGCAAAGTTGGAGTTGCATACTATTTGAATAACTCAGAATTCAATTAACTAATTTAACCTATTGTTTCAAACCAGATATTCAGTGAATTCTTGCACAGGGAGTATGGAGGACCCGGGACATTGTTGGTAGAGCCTTTCACTGATATGTTGGTTGCTCTGAAAGAAAAGGAATTACCTGGAGCACCTTTGGCTGCAAGAACATCTCTGTTATGGGCTCAAAGCTACCTCGATCGAGACTGGGAAATTTGGAACTCGAAAACACCGAAATGATGTATCATTTTTGTAATCCACACAAATTTATATTTTGGTTTTGTATTTCTCCAGATCATTTATATTTCAAACACAAAAAAATGGGGAAGGGACCCATTGGCTACCAGGAAACTCACACTTCTAATACAATGTCAGATTCAGTGCTTTTTTTCTGTGTGTTGCTATACAGATGGATTATTGCTTTCAACATGGGATGAATTTTGTGGTGGGGTGGGGGGGGATGTGATTGACATTGGATTAGAAAACTCCTTCCCGACTCCATTAATTTCGGGGTTTCGATCCATTTTTGCACTCTATTGTCTACTCTGCAATTTGTTCGCTATCGAAGTTTGAAGTTTGGAAACCGCTGATCAGTTTACGCCCTCGGAGATGCTCTGCAACGAGGGGCGCCAAGACTTGGACCTCAGTGCGGCTGCAGCAGCAGCAGCAGCATTCGCTGATGATGTCCTTGATCGGTGCCTTTCGCGTTTTGAAGCCTGAATTACGACACAGCTAAAGCATTAGTATTACCGACCGATGACACAAGTTTGTCGATACAAAAAGATTAGAAGGGTTGTTCAAATTCTACATACATGCTTGATATTCTCCTTGTCATTAGATTTCACTTCTGCTGCCTCTTCGCAACCCGAGCAACCCGAATTCTCCTTCCCTTGCCCCGTTCGCAACTTCTCGAGCAATTCGAGCTGCTGTTTCTTCTTTTTCGCCTTCAAAACCTTCTTAACCTCTACAAATACCATCCCAAAAAAACACAAACATCAACACACAGAAACTTTCAAAACCCGACAACAACCTCAAAAAACATGAACACAAAGACCATACCTTGAGTGGTGACCAGCCGGTAGGCATGGCCGAGAGCGAGAGTTTCGTTTGGCCGAAGAAGCTTGACGCGAGTGAAGCGCACCGCTTTGCCGTGCTCCTCCTCGTTATTCTCTGCTACTTGTTCGTGATCTTGTTCGGAAACCGGCAATGGAATGATAAGGGAAACGTAGTGACCGGGGTTCAACCTCATCACCTCACTCGCACTTATAGGCCAATACATCCTCTCTAGCTTCCCACTCGGATGCTGTATCACCAGAGCTGCTGCATCAATGGCTTGACAGTTCCCCATCTCTCTCTCTCTAGAAACTTACGAAAGAAGACGACGACGACGAAGATAGAGAGATAAGGAGGAAGAAGAAGAAATAGAAGAGGAAGAGAAGAAATAGAAGAGGAAGAAGAAAGAAGTCACTTTCTGTACAGCTCTCCTCCCATAAGTTCACAACCCGCAAACCCAAAGATATAAGCGAAGGTTTACCATGTTTCCCTCACTCTCCCTCTCCCTCTCCCTCTCACTTCCCCAATTAACTCATGCTGCGTGCTTTAGTTTAAAACCTAATTAACACTGAAACATGTCCACGCAATGAGAGATTTTTTAGTGTAATCAGCACATAAGATGGTACACTTTATTATATAAATAATGAGATATGTATGTTAAAAAGTTAATAACTTAAAATATAAAATTTTTCATCACTTACATAAAAACAAATAGTGTACTGCTTATATTCCCGTCACAATAAAAAATATCTCCCAAGCAACAATGCCGATTATTTTAATTAGTACTAATAGTGATTATGAGCTCAGTTAAGCAACGAGTAAGGGGGCACCGGCTTGGTGATTACGAAGCGAGTTTACTGCCACGTGGAGAGATGTTAGATGGTAGTGGTTTGGAAGAACACGCTCCGCGGTATCGACGGGGTCAAGGTTTAGGGACTTAGGAAAAACCGAAGCTACAGATAATGTAGGAAAAATATTATGTGACCAAGGCGGCAGATGGGGCAGTGCGTGCGTGTGCTAAGATTCTTTTGCTTTGAGTATGGACAGTCGACTACGACATCCCATCACACAATATCTTGGTGAGGTTCTAACTTTGTGTTTGGTTGCCAAGAAAATGGGAGGAAAGATGGATTCCGGAATGTGAAAAATTCAGAGCGATCGGAGCTCTTTATACACGTTGCGTCCACTGCCAATCATGCATGATTTATTTTGTGTAATTAATTTTTGAAAATCTGTATGAGGAGAGTAGTACTCATTCAACATGGGAGCTGTTCTGCGCATAAAGCAACCCACTAATGTGTGTTTAGTGCGGGAAATATTATTAAGCACTATGCACAACTTTTCGTACAAGCTTCAGTGTCCAACGCAATTTTGAGTAGGATTGGACCAGTGACATCTAAAAATACTTAACAGAGATTTGAGGGTTCATACTTGCACCTTTCATTTTATTTATCAAATTATCTACCTGCTCATCTTTAATTTTTGTTCTATTTCAAAAATTATATTCTCACAATTAGAATTACGAAAATCTAGATGATTATTTTCATATCACGTTGCATGATGATGATATCTAAAAATAAAAATTTGGGTAAAGTAGCCTCATTAGTCGAATGATCAAACATTTTCACAAAGAAATAAATTCGGTTGTATTCATGTAATAATAGACACCATACAAATACATCTTTCAATATTGTAATTGACTGTTCAAACTGTCGTACTAAATATTTTCACTACTTAAACATAAAAATGAGTTGTAAGTTTTCGTTTATAATTCAAAATATGTAACCCATTTTCTAATTTGACTTCTAATGGTTTAGTCATTGTTACTATTCCAAAGAATGAGAACTTAGGTCATCGACATGCATGTACAACAAAAACAATCGTTTCAATCCCCTAATAAATTTATAATTCTTTGTATTAAGGATTAAGATGAAAATATCACATCTTACCCACAAGAAAAGATGATTACTGAAGTCGACTGCCACATCAAATCATGTTTAAATTTTTGGGAGCAAATTCTGACACAAGACATAACAAATTTAGAATTGTTGTCACATAGTCGATTTGGAACCCTAAATCAGCTACACAAGCCAAACGTAAAATTTGACCAAATGAAGAACGAAAATTGTACAATTTTTTGGTCTGTATATTAAAAATATTTATCCTTGGATAGTGAGCAAAAATCCTAACCAAGTTAAGAGACAAGTGGTAATCTTTCTGACAGTCTTTGACGATTAATGTGAATCTGGTTTAATTAAGCTATATAAACATGAGATTAATAGACATCCCTTTTGGCTAATGTCAGTGTGTGTAATATGCCATGCGAGGTGTTGGGAGATTTTTTTTTTTTGCTCAAATATTAAATGAAAAATGGACTATTTCTTGTTCAATGTAGGAGTTGACACCCCAATAATTTTAAATGCAAAATGGCCTTAACTTCTTATGGCGTTGGGTGTGACAGTCATTAATTTTTAATAATTGGTTTTTATTAAATTATAAATCCCTTCACTTTTTATAATCTTGGACAGCTTTAAATATAAGAAGTGGATGGGTTTCAAAATTTTCAATAATAATTAATAATATTGATGTTCATAGATTGCAGCTTGTGGGGGCGGCAAGGCAAAGATTAGGTCCTGAATGTCTGTTCCTCCTTTCGTTGGCCTTTAAACGTTCTTGAAATCACGAACTTAAAAATGTCGTCTAGTATTTTTATTTTTTATTTTTTAGTATAAGTGGAAGGTTTTAAATTTGATTTATGTTAATGACGAGTTCGATACTAAATTATTATAGACTGTTCATTTTGCGGTCTAATCCATATCTCTCACCGCTTACTGTAAATATATATCGTTGTATTAAATAATACATTCTTGAAATCTAATTAAAGTTTAAATCTTTGCCAACAACCAGTGGACTCTGACAGGGTCTTGTTTAATTGGTGTAGGGTTTGTTCGTCTTGTTCTTTTCTTCTTGTTATGGACAAATGGGTTTCAATGTGTGTTTTACCACATTCTTCCCCCCACCATAATACTAAACACAAACTATCCATTCTAACTAATTTTTTTAATTTATTTTCTTTAAACAATGGATCGAATCGAAGTGTCGAAGATCCCGACGACATTAGGGTAACAAAAAAGGACAATTAAGTAAAGAAGAGGAACTGTAACTGATGTCACTTGGTTTCCGTTTTTGTTCATGCATCAGGATCATCTTCGATCGAATACGGAGTCGGTACAATTTTTACGGAGGAACTATAATTAATTGTATTTTAATTAGGAAGAGCTTGTGATTGAAAGTGCACCCTCTTTGACACATAGATTTTTCAGTATGCCAAAAACATGGTTTAGTACACCAAGTGTCGTAATACAAGTGAATTGTACTACGACACTTAGTATACTGAATCATTTTCTTAACATACTGAAACATTTCTCTCTAACGAGCCTAATCCTCTACGGCTTCTATTTCGGATAGCGAAAAAAAAAAGGCCCTAACCCCCCCTCTTTGACGCATAGATTTTTCAGTATGTTAGAAACACGGTTTGGTACACCAAGTGTCATAATACAAGTGAATTGTATTACGACACTTGGTATATTGAATCGTTTTCGTAACGTACTGAAATATTTCTCTCTAACGAGCCTAATCCTCTATGGCTTCTATTTCGCGCCGATATAGCTAAAAAAACCAAAAAAAAAAAAGAAAAAAGGCCCTTGCCCCTGGCTCCTACTTTGGGATGGGGTCAGTGGCAACTCCCCTTACTTGCCAATCGCAACCACTTCTTTCTCATCTCATTTGCCATTTCTATTTCATTTTGGCCCTTACAATTTCTAGTGTTGTTTGAGTTTTTGTCTCAACTTTTCTGAGCTTGTTTTAGATCTAGGTTTTTATGCTCTTCTCTTTCTCTGATGTTCTTCACGTCGTCAATTATCAGGTGCTTCTCTTCCTCGTCACACTTTAGTGTTGGGTGGTTGTTAATGGAGAGAGTTGAGATTCCACCATAAAACCAATTGGTAATATGGAGAGACTAGCCAAACTTACTTATAAGCCCATGTAAGGTCTCTCCTTTCATCAATGTGTGATTCATTCTCAACACGCCCCCTCACGTATGGTGAAATTTTCAAGCCTAACACGTGAACAACACAATGGGTGGTGTGGAGTGCGTGTGCCGTTTGGCTTCACACATAGACAAACTGCTCTAATACCATGAAGAAAGTTGAGATTTCACCATAAAACCAATTGGGAATATAGGAAGTAGCCCAACTTACTTATAAGCCCATGAAAGGTCTCTCCTCTCATCAATGTGAGATTCATTCTCTACGGTTAAAATGATATTAGCATTGTTTGGTAAGATGATAAAGCGGTTATTGCGTGGGTGACTCGCTCATCCCCATTTTTTGTTAATATTTTTTGTTTGTGGGTTCTTCTTGGTCGTGGTGGAGGATTTGCGATGGTGACGCAACAGGTGTGGTGGAGGCAGCAGTCTTTCAGATCTGGGGCTTTTTGTGGTTTGCTCTTTTTGAGCATGTTTATTGTATTTTCTTTTCAAAATATGCTTGTATTTAGATTGCCTTTTGGATTTTCCATATCTTGTACTAGCTATTTTAATTAATGAAAGTTATCTAGTTTGAAAAAAAAAAAAAAAAAACTTGGGAATTTCGTGGAAGAAGCATTGTACGGCACATTGTTCATTGACGATCACGTAGGGAAGCATGTCAATGCTACTTAGGACCATGTGAAAGGTCTTTTCTTCCTGGGTGCCCTTGAGTTCAAAGGTCAACATTGAGGGCTAGTTATTCACTTGCATGTTGTTGGTGGCACGCTTGCTTGACCGATAGTCAACCCGCTCAATTTTCTTGGGGGGTTTTAATACTTTCATACAAGTAATATTAAGTTGGAGGAATTAAACCACTTTGAGTGGGCAGCCATTTCGCCTTGTCGATCCGCCCAAGTCCCCTTGATATACAAAAATGGAAACATAGCAACCTGTTTCTGGCGATCGATCGTTAAGGGACCTTATAGCATGGACGTATGAGCAAAAAGATCACCAAATCAACATCGATCGTTCAACGATCAACCCTACCAATCACCATGAAGTGAAGAGCTACTCCACGGGTTGACGTACATTTGCCCTCCAGATAAGAAATACAACGCTTATTCTTTCCCTAATTGCATCCTATTGACGTTCAAAGACACACATCGACATCACAACATTCCACTATTGCCTTAACAATGTAATCTCATCTTACTTAGCCAAACACATAAATTTTTCTAATTATATTTGACTAACTTAAGCTTCGGAGTATCTTTAGTATATCAACTTTCACGGCGTTATAAGTGGTAACCAAATTTTATAATAAAATCTTAGAATAAGATGCTTTTATCTACATAATCCAAACTTGAGTGCTTGTTTGTCATATGTTCTCCTAGGACTCTTGAAGAACACATTATTAAAAGCATATGATATAATAATCAATCATCCTATATTCTCTACTCCTTTAATGGTCTAACCTAGCTAGTAGTGTAGCATCTAATGTTCTCCTATAATAATCAATCATCCTATATTCTCCACTCCTTTAATGGTCTAATCTAGTAGTGTAGCATCTAATGGTTCTCAACTAGATTGAGTAAGTGCAACATCATTGCACTCCACCTAGCGGATCTAAGGGTTATTTAGAACTGCTTTTAAAATAGCAGAAATTGTTTTTTTGTTAAAATGTTTTTTGAACTAATCTTTAATAAAAATGTAAGTGAATTTTAGAAAAATATTTGAAGTGCTTCTTACAAAAAATGTATAAGTGGTGTTTCTTGGGTAACACTTTTAAGTGTTTTTAGAACCCATAAACATTTTTTCTAAAATCTCTTTTAGTCATTTTACATGTACTTCTAAACTAGCCCCTAAACTTACATTTATTTACTAGTTTAACTTATTTAATTTCTTAGTGGATATAACTTTAACTCGGTCTTAATTAGCAACGAGGACCGGAAGATGAGATTATTTTTTTTCTTCCAAAGGTGGCCATATATATCAAGCCAATAATTATTAAAGATGCAGCAACATTGTTAATTAAGCACTAAGCTTTTATTTTGATATGTATCAGATCAGTATTGTCATTTTGACAACTTTAATTCTAAAATCATAATTGGTCAACAATGGTTGATCGGCTCAAGAAGGTTTTTAATTTGTAAATGCACTTACAAGAATATACACCAATTAGCAGAATAAACTTTATATCAACACGCATGATCGGTTAGTTTAACAACATTCAGTTTTTACTTACTGAAAGAGGTCTCAATGTTCGACCACCTTTCTTTTTTTTCCTTCTTTATGTCACACTCCCAAGAATAATTGGATAAATATGGATATAAACATATTTATGTTCTCTTGAGACTTATCAGAAACAGTCTTGCTGCATGCATCTTTTGTTGATGTTTATACTTTTTTCCTTATTTTCTTTCTATGATTTATGAGTGCAAATGGTTCCTTTCCTTGGTATAAATCTGCATGTCGGAAAGAACAGTTGAGATCAAATTGAATTATTTGATTAGGCAGAAAGATACCATCCATGGTGTTGAGAAACTAGAAATTGACACAACCATTTTGTGGTGGCCAGCTTGTCACCCTTGTGATTCTTTTGCTTAAATCACATCAACACCTGGGGCTGCCCTAGTTTTTGGAGACATATTATGAACATAATAGGCTGATTCCTTCCCTTAACAGGAACAACTGGTTTTTACAAAATGGGTTTGTCTACCCTGCTAAGCTTATTCTACAGAGGTATGTACATGGTAGTGTAAGCTCAAAGCGCAATATACAACTGGGATTTCTTAGTTTACTTCATGAATGTGACGAAGATTATTACAGTTTATATTTCAGCTCGTGGAAGATTAGATCTAACATATAATTGAAAATATGTAGTCGTATGACGAGAGGTATGGCTCGAGAGAAATTCTAATATATAATCGAAAATATGTGTGACTCATGAGATATTCTATCATTCTAACATATAAAAGAAAATATGTGATCGTGTGACGGCCAAGAATATGTATAGGAAGAGCGAGGTGGCCAAGAATCTCCCCCCACTTACCAGGCCTCATGACCGAGCTGTTAGAGACATGAAGTACCCAAAGAGGTTTGCGAAGAGAGGTTGTCGGCATGACCAATGCAGGAGGCCCCCATTGAGTGTGTAGTGTCCCAGTCCCTTATTTTTCTGCCTAATTTGCCCTAAATAATGGTGGAATGGAACTAAAATCCAGGACTCCTTGTCCCTTTTAAAAGGGTGGTAATATCCACTTTATCTTTTTTTACCTTCATCCTCCTACGATCATCAAATTGAATGAAACGAAGAAGATTAAAAAACCAAAATTAAAAAGAAATTTATAAAAAGTAAAAAAAATATGTGTAAATAAAACCGCCCTCTTAAAATTTCAGAAGTCGTTTATAATTTATGAAAGTTTCTGTAAGGTCCTTGTTGGTGGTGGTAGGAGCCATGTGGCATTGCCATGTCCATATGGGTACGTCCTGAGTTTTTGAGTTTTTGTTTTGTTCAATTAAGTATTTAAAAGCTGATAAAAAAATTCAAGTCCTTAAAGGAGTCTTTGTTTTCATGTTTTCTTACAAGAAGATACATAACTATTTCAATTTACAAAGAGGAAATCAAACTAAATGCAAAAGTTGAATACACTGTTTTGACTAAATGACTTATGCCGTTATAAACCCTAAGGCCCAATGCAAGCCCATGTTACTTCTTTACGTCCACACAATTCAGTCAGTCTGGATGAGGCTGCTAGAAGGAGTAGGACAAAGATTTTCATATATGTGATATGGTGTGTCCTTCCTTAGGGTAAATAGAAGAAAAGGAGGGAAAACAAGATTCATGTTCTAGTTTGGTACAGACAATGAGATCATGCCGGAGCATTTGAGACGGTTTGAATATCATCACACTGAGGGGAAAAACTTGTTGAGGTTGAAAGGCAGGGAGTAGAATTCCTCGCTTCTTGTATCCGTCTTGAAAGATCGGAATCTATCCCACCAATGCATGCCGCGATCTTTCCTTGTAGCGCTGTCCTTGCGGTGTAGCGTGATGTCCAAGAATACTGCCAAGAAACCGGCCACAAATGGTTCGGACGAGAAAGGAACGTTGATCATATCATTGAACTGCAAAAAAACATGGGGAAAAATGAGTCACCAATCTCTTGCATGAGGTATGGGACTCGAACAAGAAAAGATAGTAATTTTAAGGAGTTTAGAAGAAGACAGGAATGGTTTTGTTTCGTACCCATCTTGCTCCGGTGTGCACGGGGCCGTAGCCTCTAATAAGGGTGTATTCGTTGAAATATTGTGGAATCGACAAGCCCATGTAAATGGAGAAGCCTAAGATAAATTTCGTCCGAAAACTGTTGAGGTTGCAAAATTGAAGCAAGGTAAGACCTGCAGAACCTGCTCATACACAATTATGGAGAAATACATTAAGTGACCTTCCCACCAAGGTCTACCATCAAAAGCGGATTCATCAGTTGGCAACGCATACCGACATAAGCGAAGAAAAAGCAATACAATGCTGCAATGATGGGTGCCGGAATTGAGGCAAAGACAGCTCCAAATTTTCCTGAAAACCAATGATTGTTTAGCACATATATAAGCTAAAATATAACGCAGGAATTGTACCGTAAGTCACTTACCAAGTATGGAAAAGAAGATCATGAAACAGGCTGAAATTTGAACCACCCTTCGGCTACCAACCCGTGTCAATGCTAACAAACCGGCATTTTCACTGGAGATAAATTCAACAACAGTTTTCGGGACAATTGGGAAGATAGTCAGGTAATTATTCTTAAGTTATTTCTAGATATGTACGGGTGCAAAAGAAGCTTACACAGATACTGAAGCTCCATTCCCAGTGCCAAATATACCACAGAAAAGAATTCCGACTCCCTAAACTCAAAATAACGTTATAAAGAATAAATATGTTTGCTAAGTTTATAAAGATTAATCTTGAAGTTCTAAGTATGAAACATGAAATCATATGTGATTACCTGCCAACCAACACCGCGGCTTAAAACAGAAGGTGGCAGCGGAGTTGCACTTGCATACCTTGACACAGCAATAAAGGCACCGGTGGACTGTTCAACCATAAAACTTACGTTACAATAAGCAAATAAAAAGGAATGATACATCAATTCGATCTTCCAAATATTAACACATCGACAATAACTACTGGGAAGTTATAAAAATCTTAGTAATGAGAACAAGAATACAGGTATGCAAACCTCTACAAGAGCAACAAATGAAACAGCCATCATTGCAAAAGCTTCTCCAGCATCGAATGTGGGAGCTCCCCATTGAAAGGGATATGGAATCCTTATCCTGAGAAAATGTTGAACAATCAGCATCAAAGATGCATAATGATGTAGTATAAAGCATCATAAGTTACGAGAAGGAAGCACCACAAGGGAATTACCATGGAGCAGCACCTACGATACCAGCACGATCAGTTCGACAGGTTAATTGAGTTGTGGGTCCTGTGTTCTTATAGGCCCCACCCACAGTAAGCAGATGAGCATAAATCCACACAATGGCCACCGAAAATAGAACAGCAAAGCGATCAAAGACATGCGTCTCACTGCGCAACAAATGAGGGATGTACTGGAAAAATTCACTAGATCAATACACTTCCATACGAATATTTCAACTGAGGTGATCCACAGTTGATGTTGTTTACCAAGAAAGAAGGGAAAAAAATATCAAATGATCGAAGCTTACCTGTGAAAATATAAGTAGCATGATCAATTGCGGTAGCCCAATCTCCACACACTTCGCAAACTACACATCCAAAGCCAAAGTTAATAACCTAGTAAAGTTTAAAAGAAGGGTGGGAAAACAAATGAACGTTTTAACAGGTAATCTTGCAACCAACAAAGGAAACGTAAACGCATACCACAGGAAAACCAAACTCGTATAGCCCAAATCCTGACAAAGCGACCAAAGGAACAGCAGAAAGTGGACTTAGGAACCTGGACAAGTAGAAAGAATTGATAATTAATTGACAACACATGTTTAAGAGGCTTAGCGAATCATAAAACAAAAATGAAATTTAAATCGCAACCCATATCATCATGAATGTTTCATTAAATTGTAAAGTAACTTGGTGTTTGCAATGAACACGCAAAAATTGAAAGAGATGCAATCGACATAGGTGCTCACTAATGAACATATTAAAAACACCCTGAAGTAAATATTAGCCTGGCCAAAATACCACAACGCAACTGAAAAGAATTTATTAACACTAATAATATGGCAGAGTCTTAACAAACCTCGCCACATTGCGCCAAAGACCGCTGAAGCCAACTACAATCTGCAGAGTTGAGGCAATAATAAGTGCACCCTGCGTTCCACGCATTATCTTCTCAAATTTCTGCATATCCATCATGGAACATGTCAGACGCTGTTATGCTGTCATAAAGGACAATAGTAATTGAAAAGCACTAGTGAGATTCCAATGGAACAACCTCCTGGGGGTTCACAATGTCATTATACCGACCAGCCAAGATAATCGAAATGGTTGTTGGCACATAGGTATAGGATGCTCCGATCACTGCAGGTAAACGAGTCCCAAAGAATGTTTGAAGCAGTGTGTTTAATCCAGCAACAAAGAGTATAGTTTGAATCATTTTTGCTTTCTCCTCCTATAAGATGGTGAAAAAATTAGTTAGACACCTAAGAGTCATGATCCAGGAACAGATCAGCGTGTCAGAGAGAAGAATGATCGAAAATGGTTGATTGCTACTATCATTGTAAAAGCCTTACGTTTCCTCCTCCCATCTGAGGAACGAGAGAGGTGGGAATCAGAACCGTTGTGCCAAGCATCACCAAGTAATGTTGGAAACCAAGTAGGATGGCTTCAGCTGCATTGAGAAATAATTCCACAATCACACACAATAATCACATCGGTATACAAATGCTGGTTACAGTATAAATAAATAAAAACCGATGAAACCTAACTGAGACTCCAAATGTGTCCCAAGACTCCCAACAAATAGAACATAAGCATACATACAAAAGCAGAAACCTAACTGAGATTCATAAAACTCAACGAGGGAATACTAGACGCGAAAATGATCATCACCATTAGCGCCACATAACAAAGTATCAACGAAATAAAACGACTCCAAATTGGCAGAGCAAATCCTTATAAAGAGAAAATGTCAACAATGTGGAAAGAGAATTAGGCACTCACGCCAAGGAGGAGGACTGGTAATGCAGTAGGAAACGTTAGGCAGCTGATCTTTGACCAGATGAGGCTGTAGCTCCTCCTGTTTCGGTGGCGGTGCATGTCCACCTCCTGCCATTTTTCTCTCCTGTTTCCTTCTCCTCTCTACAAGACATCCAAAAAGTTCAGTTAATTATCGGTTTATCACTCAGCATGCCAACCAAAATTCCAGAGGGGAAAAGAAAAAAAAAAAAAAAAAAAACCAAATTCTCAAAGCACCAAAAACCAACTTGAATCCCACTGAAATAAACACCAAGACTGAAAATTTAAAAAAAAAAAAGAAAAAGAGAAAACAATGATTATTTCTACAAGAGGAAGAAAAAATAAAAAGATTATTACTTTTTGAAGAACTAAATCGAAAATTCAGAAGGCAAGTTCTTGTATTGAGAAGAACTCCAAAACTCTGGTCTCAGAAATTCTGCTGCTCAAGCTTAAACGAGGAAGAGAGAGACTGATGAAAGGTGGCATGAGAGAGGGAGAGAGATTTACAACCCAAAGGAGTCCCACTTGGACTCCAAGAAAACATTAAAGTGAGTGTGAAGAAGTGGAGAAAAGCAAAAGCAGGAGAGAAATTGAGAGCCTTCCCCCTTCAAAAAAAAAAACACTTCTCCGACCCAAATCGAATCTCTTCAAATGCATAATCTTTAACTTTTGTAACGTCGGTCGTCTTTCTTTTTCCTCGAATACGTAAGAATGAAGCTTTGTGTAAAAGCAGCTTCTCCACCGTCACCTTTACCGTTATTTACTGCCATTAAAGCTCTTTGGGAAGTAAAAGAAATTCCCTGTTCTTTTTTTTTTCTTTTCTAATTTCGTTGGTAAAAGAAGTTTCTTTTTTTGCAGAGTATGCAGATTACAATATTGCAATTTGCAGAGCAGAGAAGCGAGGTCAAATTTTTTATTTTCCATACCTTAGTTTTTGCAGGAGCTTCTGAGAGTGATGAATGATCAGTAACTTTCAGTCCCTTTGTTTTTCTTCAAGTATTTGTCAAACTGCATAGACAGATCGAAGTCTCCTTCGATTTGTCTCTGAGTGTACTTTTGATTCAGGGCTTTGGCATACATGACACTTGGACAGTCAAGTTCTGAGCTGTCCGTAGAGAGACACTGCCACCTTGTTTTTCTCTCACGTATGAACTCCAACGCAAAATTTGCTTTCACAAAATCTTTTATCATAGCGTGTACAAGAATCTACATGTAATTCGATTATTTGAACACCAAAATTGTTAATCCAAACCAATTACGAGAAGTTAGAAAGTCAGAAAACACGAAAATGCATAATACTTATCAAATACTATAACTTGATATCTCGATCGAATGTAAATTTGATGATCTTCTCCGTTGATAAAAAATACAAATTTGTAAATGAAACTACTTTTGTACACAAGTTTGTACAAATTAATTTCACATTGGATCCAAGTTCTAACTAGACTTAGGTTCACCTGATGAACATTTTAGACTTTTGCATTCCTGATTCTATCTCGTTGTATTTATCTCTCATCACGTGATGAGTAAGAAACTAAAACCGCAAGACAGATTCTTTCTCCATAGTCCTCACCAGATGAGAAACTGTGTTTAATGTATCAACTTTGGGACCAAGTGGGCCACGGATTGGTGATAGTTGGGTTGAAGGATGCCCAAGTTTTTAAGAACAAGATGCCAAAGAAAATGCTCCATTAGCGACCCTAATAAGCCTATAGGATGTCGTAGTTATCCCTAACTTTTGTTCGTGGAGTTTGCATGGGAATATATCCAGAACTCCAAACCATTGAACAGTTCCACTTAGATATAATTAAATTATTTCTTGATGTGAAGCTTCCCATAATTTCCACTGGATAAAAAGATTGAAATTGTTTTTTATTAAGTTTGGATCTAGCTCGTGTCAATTCATGAATTGATGAGGAGTATTGGCACTCGGCTACAACTTTTCATGATTCTGACCTTCTTTCCAAGTAGATAAAGGAAAACACAAAGACATCGTTTGAAATATCGAATATTTTAAAATTTTAACCGTGAGACTTTATGTCAAAAACATAACAATTAAAATATAACTGCTAAAAAATTCAAGGTATTTTATATTTTGATAAATGCTAAGAATTTTCTCTAAAAGTGAGAATTTTCATGATTACTCTATTACTTCATAGTTTAATATTAATTTTCGTGTTAACATTGTAAAATATTGTTAAAAAAATTGAGGGGATAGAGAGTCCCACTTCTGATGAGAGATTTTCAATGTGTCGTGAACACGATTCGGTATACCACGTGTAATAATATAATCAGTAAGACTCTTGAAAGAAAATATCTCAATCAATTATATTATTACACTTGATATACCGAATTGTATTTCCAACACACTGATAAATTTACAACTTATGAAAGAATTCCCCTGGCATTTTTCATATTTCGAAACGCCATTAAAAACATAGCAACATGGGAAAAAGTTTTATTCCCAAAGCCCCCACAAAAGGCCCCATCTTTACCTTCTTTTCCCTAACCCCAAAAACATTATATAAATAGATTAAGTAATCAACTTTACAAAAGAAGAAAAGATAAAAGAGAAAAGAGAAATAGCCGTAATAAACAAGAAAAGCTTGCTCATCAGCCATATAAAATGTGAGGGATGGCAATTGATTCTCATGTAACTGAGTGTCCTATCTGCTATGACTCCACCAACAAGTAAAATTGACTCGTCATAGTTTGAAGAAGAATGATTGATTGCTAAGATTTGCTTAGTTAAATTCACACCATAATTCTGTAATCATCTCCTCTGGAAAGATTTTAAGTCTCAAATCAACATCATAATCCTATAATCATTCTTAAGTTCGATCACATATTTAGGGCACCAGACACAATTGAGTGGGACCACAGGATGGGTTGTGGCCCAAAATACATGGGATATGACGGTTTGTGAGTACGGTCAAATGATAAAATTGTCTAAACAGACGCACTTAAAAATTTATTTTTTTACGAATTATAATTAAAATTATAAATGTAATTGTGTGTATATATTTTTATGTATATTTCTCTTCTCAGTGATAAAAATATATAAATCTGATTGCACTTAAATTTCTCCTAACTCTCCGTTGCTTAGGAGATAATTGAATGAATGAAAACCTCCTTGTCCTTAAAAGCTGTAGCCTGAGCGGTGGCCGTCAGAAACAGTTGCATAAGCACAATTCATCATAGAATAAGACTTCCCTGCTGAAATGTTAGGTTCTGCTTACCTCCAATTACAGATGGACACGTGTTTAAGTGTTCATCATAATTCCAATATTTTGCTAAAGCCTAAAGGAAACTTTACACTTGTCTTTCGGCAACACGTAATTCTGACAATGGTCACCTCCTGCTTTGACCTTTGGCACACAAATTTGCATTTTAGATAGTAAATCAATCTTACTACGGAGATGCAGGCACATCAATTCCATACAAACACCTATCAGAGCATTCCTAAGGAATTGAAATTTTCTCTGGATTTCCATTCCGAAGTCGACACACCTGAAAATTTGAACCACTCGATTAAAATTCAACGGCTCCTATTAACTCATTTCCTAATAGCCCCTCCCCTTCATGTTCAAGCTCATCCATACCTCGTCCCGTCTCATATGGAATACCAATTGGAACGCGTTCTCTTTTTAAAAAAAAAAAAACTTGGCTCTTCATACGTAAAAATATATTCGTTTGTGTCGACAAATTACATGTCATTTCTTTGCATTGTGTTGGAATATGACCCATCACCGCATTTGTCTACCTAGTCCATAAGAAACCCAAAATAGGATGGAGTGACCACAATTTCAAGCCCAAAATAAGAATGGAGTATTTATTTGGTTAATTTGTTGCATCCACGACGTTGGATTCTTCCGTCGAATCGAATCGAGATATCCAAAAGGTCGACCCTCAAAAGTAGCAACACTAATTTTCTTTAGACTCAACTAAACGATCAAATCCCACAAGCCGGTTGACATCCAGCTATAAAACCCTTTACATATTCAACTTTGGTACACTTCTCACCACCTCAACCCCATTTGAACAAAAGTGCTGTTTGACTAACACCAAAGGAGAATATAACCAGTGTATTAAAAGCGTGAGGCGTGGGCGAGGCGTCCGAGGGATAGCCCGACCTAGGCCGCCTCACAGGACCTAAATTTTTTAACATACACATTGAACGTACACATATATTATATTAAAAAAAGAAGATTATTCATCAATAATCATCACATATATATACATATATTATATTATTATATATATATATATATTAAATAGAGGATAAAAAGCACAATGAACACACATACAACAATGCACGCAGACAACACATACATCCATTATAAAAAATAAAAAATAAAAAGTAAAAAAAAATAAAAAAAGAAAAGAAAAAAGGGGAGAGAGACAATAGTGCAAGGAAGATATATGTGGCAGTTAAAACCCTACCCAAAATTTGGGTTTGGGAGTTAAAAAATAAAAAATAAAAAAATAAAAAAATAAAATAAAATAAAATAAAAGCAGCCAAACAGAGACGCCTCGAAGTCCTGAGGCGCACCTCCACCGCCTAGGCGGCTCCAACGACGCCTTCTGTCGCCTTCCGCCCACTCCCTCAAAACAGAGGCAGCAACCCTCACGCCCCTGAGGCAAGCCTTTTAAAACATTGAATATAACCAACAAACAGAACCACTAAACCAAAATGCAAATTTTACATCAATCTAGAACAGAGAAGAAGTTCAACCTGCCTTCGGGAATAGACTAAATTGACTTCTTTCTTTCTTTCCTTTCAAATCACTTTTGTTGGGTTTTTGCCATTTTCTCTAGTTAAATTTATACCGCACTTTGCTAATCTTGAAGTTGTGTGTGGAAGAGCCATAAGGTTGAAAGGTATTCTGGTTAGACTGCGGCATGCGGTTATCTTTATTTCAACAGAACATAAAAGCCAAATAATCCAAACTCATTCTAGTTTTCCAAGTCCTATCAGATTATTTATTCGGTTGTTCCTATTTTTAACAATTGTGAGATATGCACAATTAGATAGCATGTCCCCAAACATTCAATAGGTAAAAGTGTAACGATATTGGTATATAACTCAATGTGAGCACAACAAACTGTCTCAAAGTCAAATGAACAGCACTAGCAAACACAGAAGACAAACCTATTGTTGGAAAGACCAAAAAATAGCAACAGATCTAATGATATGCAAGAATTTAGATTGATTCTTTGATTCATGCGTTCGACTGTGTCAAGAGAACAAATAACAAGTTCCCCGAAGAGAAGGCCAAGTATACAAACATACCCATCATGAGTTATCCCTCGAGGGAAAAGTCTTTTCCTATCAGGCAATCAGGTGCAAACATGAAACCATCATTGACCACCACCACGAGTTTGCAACCTCCTCCTCTCCAGCTCAAGCTAAAACAAAAATAAAATATATTAGCAAAGGAACACAGTGTGCTCATGCCTATGTTTCCCTTATGAAAAATAAATCTAAAATATAGTGGTATTTTTCAAGTATCTTACCACTTTCTTCACCCGCTCATTGGCAGCAGGAGTTCCTCCACTGACAGACTCGGGAGTATATGGACTGCTTACACGGACCTCATTCATCACAACTATGACAGTCTTGTCCCAGCGCACTGGAAGCCTGATCATCACCATCATCAATGGCACCCAGTGATCATCATCATCATCAACGGCACTCAGTCCACAAAATGTAAATTTCCAAACTTTTAAAATATAAACTTCTTACCAAACCTAGGACTGATTTACATTGCAACTAATGCTATAAAATATTATATTTTTCATCCGTTCTCATGCAAGACTCATAATCATTCAAAAGTTCTCTAAACAAATGAAAATGCCATAAAAATGATCGTCTCTCCTCAGATGTTCTGACCGAAAACCTCATAAATTCCTAATCTTTAAGCTACACAAAAGTCCAATTCTTATTAGAAGCTCCAATACAATCAGCTTCATGCAACAACATTTGCACTTTACAGTAAAATGGGTTGTTTTTGCTGATATCATGATGCAGAAACAGCAATCCTCATAATTTTAGTTGCAACTTAAATCAGCAAGAACTGAGTAAAAACAACTCACGTCTTAGACAAGGCATCGAAAATGTTCTGCGCCTGGCCAGTGACCCCAACGCCTATCCTCTCCGACTCTGCCTCCGCTTGTCTGCAACCCAACACAAAACCCAACACTTCAGCAATCATCACTCAAAGACATTTCCCAATTGGATCATCAAATCAATTACCTAATCGCCAGTTCCTCCCTGGCTCGCAGACTATTGAGATCAAGGTAACACTTTTTGATATCAAGTGGGTCTTCCGCCTGACCCAAGTACAACAGCTCCTTTATATAGTTGGCCTTCAGCAGCCGTATGTTCCGCCGCGCTCCGCCTTTCGAACCCTCTTGTGATCCCAAAAGTTAAAGAAGAATTGCAAGAAAGATCACATTTTTTCTAGGGTTTTAAGAAAAATTTGAAACGAAATTACTGACTGAATTAATAAATTGCGAACGGTGAAAGGATATGAATGACGACGATGTTGGAGGGGCGATCGAAGGTGATGACTTGGCCTTGGAACTCGTCGCTTAGCGTGGTCTTGATGGAGACCAAGCACCCGATGGCCAACTCCTCTGTGAAGCCGCCATCCATGGCCATGCCTTATTTTTCCCCAGATTGGAGTTCTGATTTTGTGATACACAAGCCCTAGTTAATTTCGTTGCTCCTAATATTTTAGTGGGCTCCTGATCCAAGGTGGGCTTGCACTTGGCCCAAATATTTGTGATCCAATGCAAAACATTAGCTTTACAGTGGGTCTTTTTTCTTTGTTTTTTTTTGGTAATTACAGTGGGTCTTTGTACACTTTTTATCCATGGACACCAAGTCACCAACCAATTTTTCTTATTTCAAACACCATTTTATCCAATGTTAAATTTACCAAAATACTCAACTAAAAATTGGTTTTAAGAAAATACTTTATCTTTATTAGAGAGATAATACAAATGATGGTAGAAGATGGCGAAAGTCTGCCCTAACCACTAGCTTTACTCAAATTCATTCATGTCTTTTATGGGATAAATGATACTTGTACGAAGCAATAGATTTTGGGTCGTTTACATTCTACTTAAGACTTTAAATGACAAGCATATTAACAATTTATGTAATTGAAGTGTTGTTACACTGAGTAATCGTATATATAAATGATATGTTGGTAACATGTATTGATATTGGATGGTTGGACATGTTACATAATCAGGCATCCTAGTCCAAGATATTTCAGTAGTAAATTTCTTTGAACTGGAATCTCATTTCTTGTACTTCATTTCTACTTGTTTATCAAGAATCCGGTAAAAAAAAATAAAAATAGAGCTATCAATAACCCTTTGCTTTGGTTCCTTCGACGGTGCTTTGAAGCAAAATATGTCTTGTCACTCTCTCATCTTCTTCACCTCGGTATCACTCTGCAGCAGTGGTCCTTCTCCTTCACAATACAAATTTTGGAGGATGATTCTCTACACTCCTATTCTCATCCTCTTCCATTCACTCCTTTTACACATTATTTTTTATTTTATTATATCTATAAAAAAAATCAATATAAGATGTTGATGTGGTTTAACTGTAACGTTCAAATAGGAAGACATAGAATAGTAGAGAGATTAAGAGGGTAGAAAATCTTCCTCCTCCACAAAACTTGGGGGCAGGCAAGCAAGCAAAGCTCTTTTCTCTCTCTCCCTTTTATTTCAATTTCTTTTATATACATTTCATCAGACCGTACGTGGAATCGAATACAGGAGAAGGGTTTTTGTGGGATGAGACGTCATTGATAGCGGTTTTTCAGAAAGAATATCATGTTTAATTTGAATGTAATTATTAATATCGAGAATAATGCAACTCTATATAAACACATGTCAAGATCTCTAGCATCTCAAACATTGAATTTACACTCTCAACGGTTCGTTGGACATAAGTTTCGTTTCCATACAAAAAAAGAAAAAAAGACATGCCCCCACATCCCCCATCACTTTGACATTCTGCCCTAATCGTGGGTCATCTGAGCTGGCCACCACTCCATACATCCGGGCATGGCGTTCAATGTTTGATATAATTCATTTCATTGCACATTAGATAAAAAAAAAAATCATTGCTCATAGACTAGAATATTTTGGATTAAAAAAAGACGAAAATATTTATTTCCAGACTTAATTGGTAGTATTTCTTTTTGAATTTTGTACGTACCTTAAAAAATCAGTTCAACTTATTGCTGTTCTTTTTTGCAGCTTCTGTGATTCTGAATTCTGTCGATACAACGTTTTTCATTTATTTATTCGTCTCATGGTTTGGTTCCCTTTGGGTCTACTGGGGCACTGCCAGCACGACGTGCATGGCTTTATGTTTGTTTTTCCATGTTTATATAACTAGGGTTTCACTGACCAATATATATAAAATTAGGGTTTTAAAATTCGATGCTGTTTTGGAGTATGAAATATATATTTGTAATGATTAGATTTTAATTTTTGTGTTCTATATATTAATATATATGGTTGACTAGCTGGCCAATCAAATCACACATGATTAGCTAGATGGCTCCTGCAAGTGCTCCATATCAAGATGCATGGATCTATCTTGCTAGAGCTGATCAGTTTAGTGGGAGTTTTTTTAATCATAAATTTCCAAATCAGAGGACTCCATGCTGAAAAATTATGACTTAAGAGGGAAGAAGAAACTTCGCTCTCGAGTGGGTGAAAGGAAGTCAAATTCGGCGGTGTAAGCCATCGCAATGATGCTAAAACGTCTTCTTAATTCCTACTTGTTTTCTAATATAGATATAGTACGTAGATTAAGCGTCACTATGTCAAATCTTCATCAACTCAACTAATATTGTAGAACTCTGATGTTACTCTCATGTATAAGATGTTCTCAAAACTTTTTTTAATTAACAACTACAACTCATAATTTGAACTCAGATATTACTTTATAATATGCAGATTGAATGTCACTAAACTAAATCACCATCAAAAGATATTGCGGAACTTATGGTATTTTATGTGTGCCCCTTTCCTAGATTGCATCTCAATCATTGTTACTAATTTTTTCACTACAAATTGTCAATAAGGCGAGCCGTAGCATGACTCATAAGAAAATCAAAGGTTATGTGTTTCACTACAGTTTAATGGCTCATTGGAGAAGTGCTTTTAAGTTATTGAAAGTGCTTTTAAAGAAAATACTTTTTGGTTCAAAAACACTTAAAGTATTTCTTATAAGAAACACATATATGATGTTTCTTCCATTATTAACTTGCATGTTTACTAAGGTTTGATTTAAAAAACATTTTTTTAAAAAACATTTTCAATTATTCCGAAACACTTTTCAAACGAGCTCTAAAATTGTTGTTTAAGACCTTTTTGTGCTGGTATTTTTATACGCAAATCATTTTTGAATTTCTTCTCGTTAATTAAGAAGCAGTCCTGTCCAATAAAACATGTTTTACTTTTAATTATGATAATTTGAGTGCTTGATACAAAATGCTAACAATTAAGGAGGACTACACGTGTCATTATATTTGAGGTTGACATATGTTAAATTACTCCACCGACTCTAATGGCTTAATCATGTGAAAAATATATACAAACATGTCCTAATGTATGATGTGAAAGTGATGATGATGGGTAAGGGTGAAGCTTGATGTATCGATTAGGTAAGAGAGTGACATAAATAATGAATTCGGATCATCGTTGGATTTGTGAATCATACTCGTTCATCGTACATCGTACAATTATAAATTATTTTAAATTATTTTATTTAAAATTAAATACAACAGTACTTAACAAAAACTGACCGCACGATATACGATAAACAGACACGATAAAAATAGTAGTTGTTGGATAAATAATGATATAATATGCGATGCAGGTGAAATATCCCTCTCTTTAGGCTATTATCTAGCTAGCTTCACATGATTGTTATGAGTCGGATAGTTTGTAGATACATTTCAAAAATAACATAGTTGGCCTTACTTGGAAAAAAAATAAGTAGGTGGGTTTTTGGTATGGTAATTAATTTGCTAAGAGTCAATATCAAGGAGTTACTTCCATGAAGGATCTAGAACTAGCTAGAAACTTTAACCATCCATTTAGGGTTATGATCCAACGAACAATCCGTATCAACATTAAGTCATTAAGTCATTGACATGTACCAAAAGGGTTTCATATACTAATAGTTTCGATCTCATATGAGTATGCTGTCGCATACAACAATTTCACTCAAAACTCTCCCTTTTCATAAGTGGGATTTCACCTGACTGTAGCTGAAGGTGCTTACTTAATTTGTTGCCTATATATGATCAGATACTATTGATATATAGTCGATATTAGATGTTGTTATGGTGTTGATATGGATGTTGACATGTTTTTGCAACATATTGACATAATTTTGGTAATTTCCACATTTTGTCAATGTGTTATCTGATGACTATTGATATGTTGTCCAGTATCTTGCTTCAGCTACAATGGAGCAAAATCCTCTTAAGAAGGATGAAGCAACTAACGAAAATGGTGAGACTTGTAAGGTAATTCTATTTAGGGCTCAAAGCTATCAATAATTGCAATGGTTAGAGAACACACTTTACGGCTCAAAGACGATCATATCCTCACGCAGCCTCTGGTTATAAGGGAATGTTCCACTAAAAGAAGGGCAATTTGAGGTTTTTACTGTCCCAAAGTACAGAGTATAGGAACTTTACCAACAATGTACATACCTACACATCCTAGACAAAAGGAAACGGAACAAATAATTATATTCTTTTTTCCGAAGAAAACAAAAAAGCCAGCCCAAAAATGAATGTATAAAAAAATCAAAGGCCCCCAAAAAAAAAAAAAAAAAAAACCCTGAAAAAAGAAAGGGCAAAGCAGAAGCAGAGCACCACATGTGGCGAAGAGCCGTGAAGACAACAAATCACAAAACCAAAAAAATGGTCTGGATTTGGAATTAGTTGGCTAACCAGAGAGATAATGGGGTTTCTCTCTACGTGTTTTTGACGGAATCAATCACCCCACAAACAAGCATCCCCCTCTCTCTCTCTCTCTCTCTCTCTCTCTCTCTCTCTCTCTTAAACCTTAATCCAGCTCAAGAAAAAAGCACTTTTCTTTCTTCCTCTCAGCTGATAGTTTAAGCATTTTACCAGAAAGAAAAGCGAAAAAAAAAACACTCACTTCCTCTCTAGAATCTTAATCCAGCTCAAGAAAAAAGCACTTCTCTTTCTTCCTCTCAGCTGATAGATTAAGCATTTTGCCAGAAAGAAAAGCAAAAAAACGAGTCTTTGAAATGGGAACAACAAGAAGCCCTTTCAAAGACCAATATCATCACTCATCATCTCTTGCCAAAAAGCTCTTGCCTTATGCAATCTATGTCCTCCTCCCCTTTGCTGTAATCCGCTTGTACTTCTACACTCCCTCTCCCTCTCTCTCCTCTACAGATCACCTCCCTCACTCCACTGAAATTACCATCTCAACCTCCTCCTCCTCCTCTTCTTCCTCTCCTTCCCCATTGCCCCCCGTTTCCTCCTCTCAAGGTACTTACTAAAAGCACTTTTGTCTGCACTAGCTTTTGTTTAATTTTTCCGGTTGGTTTTTCTTTTAGGTACTTAAAAGTTTGAATCTTTATCATAGATAACAAATATTTTGCCTGAATATTTTGTTGGGTTTTTTCTTTGTGCAGAAGAGGAAAAGGCTAAAGAAACTACACCTTCATGTGACTACACCAGGGGCAAATGGGTCCATGAGAAGCTGGGCCCTTTGTACAATGGCACAACCTGTGGGACAATCAAGGAAGGTCAGAACTGCATCACCCATGGAAGAACTGATTTGGGTTATCTCTACTGGAGGTGGAAACCCAGCAAGTGCCAGCTCCCCAGGTTTGAACCCAGCACTTTTCTCCATCTCGTTAGCAACAAGCACATAGCTTTTGTGGGGGACTCCATGGCCAGGAACCAGTTGGAGTCCCTCCTCTGCCTGCTTGCCACTGCCTCTCCTCCCAACCTTGTTTACACAGATGGGGAGGAGAACAAGTTTAGGAGATGGAATTTTCCATCCCACAATGTCAATGTGTCAGTTTATTGGTCACCATTTCTTGTGAAAGGGGTTGAGAAATCACCAAATGGTCCAAATTATAATAAATTGTATTTGGATCAAGTTAATGAGAGGTGGGCTGCAGATTTGGGGGGATTTGATATGATTGTGTTGTCAGTTGGGCATTGGTTTTTGCACCCAGCAGTGTATTTTGAGGGGGATGATGTTCTGGGGTGCCATTTTTGCCCTGGATTAAATCACACTGAGATTGAATTCTATGATGTGTTGAGGAAAGCTGTGAGGACTACTTTCAATACCATAATTGAGAGGAGAGGGAATGGGAATGGGATTGATGTGGTTCTGACGACGTTTTCGCCTGCGCATTTCGAAGGGGAATGGGACAAGAATGGGGCTTGTTCAAAGACCAAACCCTACAAGGAGGGGGAGAAGCAGCTTGAAGGAATGGATGCTGAGATGAGGCAGCTGGAGGTGGAAGAAGTAGAGGCTGCTAGGGCAAATGGTGAGAAATTTGTAGGGTTTAGGCTGGAGGCATTGGATGTGACTAAATTGTCCTTGATGAGGCCAGATGGGCATCCAGGGCCTTACATGAATAAGTTTCCATTTATTGATGGGGTTCCTGAGAGGGTGCAGAATGATTGTGTGCATTGGTGCTTGCCAGGCCCTATTGACACATGGAATGAGATTCTGCTGGAGGTCATGAAGAAATGGAATCAGGGGAAGTGAATGGAGGAGAAGAACTTCCACGTAACGGTGATGCTACTGTGACGGTATTCCAAGCCGCACTTCCATTTGCTGATTGGGTTCCTGATTGGTTGGGAACAGTGACGCAATTGCATCCCCGTTGTGGTTAAGTTCCTCTCAAGACTTAAGGAGAGCAAAATGAGTTATTAAAGAATCATTGGTCGGTTTTGTTTGTTTGTTTCATTCTTGTTCCCAGTATGTGTGGTGGTTATGAAGCTGCGAGAAGGCCAAAGAAGAGGAAGACAATCTGCATCGATTGGTTGTTTTGTTTGGGCTCTCTGTTGTAATGGAAGAAAACAAGAATGAGTTGATTGAAGATGTGGTGGAGAAATTTTGAGGGGGGAACAAACGAAGACGTGAGTTAGGCCGGTTGGTGTGCGTGCTTGCTTCGTTACATCCAAGTTTGGATCTCCTCCTCGTAAATTAGATTAGTTTTTGTCAAAAGAAAAACAAAATTAAGGGTTCCACAGATTACAATCTATATGGTTGGAAGGTGTACGATTGAGTTGAATTGGAAGAAGTGGTATAGAATTTTGATAGATAATTGGCAAGTCCCTGCAGTTTGTTTGAGAACTCCAAATATACCGTAAATCTTGCCACCTTTACTACAATTTTTCAGCCTTCAAATTGTGTTCCAAGCCTTTCGGAAATAATTAACTTGAATCCTTAAGATCAAGGAGATCCTCCTGAAGATAATCAAGGACTAATTCACCGAATTTTGTGCTCATGATTAAAACCGTTTTGTTATTAATTATACTGTAAAGATCATTTTTGCAAAAACATCAGTAAAATATGAGATTGTTTAATCATCAAACTATATAAAAGAATTACAAATCGTCTATTTATCTACTTTTATCGATTGACTAAACGATCGTAGTTTTAATTGATCTTTATAGAGTGATTTATAATATAAACGGTATTGATCACGAGGAACTCCTCATTCATAAGGAGCCAAGCATTTCTCCTTTTGAGAATTTGTGTGGTTGCAAGTTTGTATCTTTCTTATCGTGTCTTGCTTCCCAACTTTTATGGACATTTCTCAACCAAAAAAAATGAAAATACCTTAAAGTTTCAAAGTATCATGTAATAATATGGAGTAGTTTCAATTTCTCGTACACACAAAAGAAACTCACCTTCCAATTGGTAAAAGAAAAAGCCCTCTACCATTTCAACATACCCACAATTATCCAAAGTTAGCTACTTCAATTTGCTTCACAAATATGTTAACATATGCACCCTTAAAATGGTATATTCAATAGATCTATCATCCAATGTCCTGGGTTCGAATCCCTACCTCTTGATTTTGCTTGTATGAAAAAATGGACAATAAAATGACAATTTTGAGCAATTTTAATGTTTGGGGATAAATTCTTAAATCTAAACGATCTTTAAATCTAAATAAATTCTTCAATTTGGACGACCATAAAAATAAATATCTTTCTTTCTTACCAAAAGTTTTTGGGCCATTTGTGAAGGGACTTTAGAGGACTGCAGGCCCAAAGTTAACTTTACGTTGCTTGTGTTTTGGGCTTTTTCCCTAAATATTTCTCCAAACTCCAATGGGCTTATGCAATAAGTTATCTTTTGGAGCAGAAATAACAGCTTTTTCTGTGCAGTTGACAGGAAAATCCATAGGAAAAGTAGAAGAAAATGGGATTACAGAAGATTTCAACTCCATACAAACAAGTAATAGAAGCACGCAAGTAGACATTGAGCTACTGTTTTTCTTTCCATGGCTGCAACTGTTTCGCTCTCTTTCTCTTTAGATCCACAGCGGTACCACCACCGCCGCCACTGCCATCTCTTCTCCGTCACCCACCACTTCAAACCCCACCAAAACCTTCCCGTCACTCCCTCTACCTCCTCAACTGTTCTCCCCAAGTACTCACTTTCTATTTTCCCCAAGTCAGACCGTTTCGCCTTCAAATCCTCCTCCTCCCCATCTCATTCTCCCACCACCACCACCGCCACCACCACAGCTGCTGATTCCACGACTACCGATTCCACCACCACCACTACTGATTCCGATACTACTACTTCAACAACTTCGTCATTTCTCGAATACCCTCTTAGAACAGGTAAGTTTCTGAGCAGTGAAGAGCTCGAGCAGCTCAAACGCCTCGAGGATTTCAGGTACTACCAGGAATTGGAATCTGGGTCGATGTGGGTTCGGGTGATGAGGCCGGAGGAGTTGGACATCACCGTCGGGTTGCTCGCCGAGTCGTTCGCGGAGTCGATGCTTTTGCCTTCTGGGTATGTGTCTGTGCTGGGCTACTTGGTCAAGCAGTACTTGTTTGAAAGAATGGAGCTTCTTCCCAACACCGCCACGCTCATCGCGTTTTACAGAAGAAGAAAAGAAGAGGGCAAAGAAGAAGAAGAAGAACAACTGGAAGAAGTAGAAGAAGAAGATGAAGTTGAGCTTTTGGCGGGGACGGTGGAAGTTTGCTTTAACAAAAAGGGTGCCGTTGCCTCGCCTCCTACACCAACTCCTCCCAAGAATTCGCCTTATATTAGTAACATGGCGGTGAAAAAATCGCTTCGGAGGTTTGTTTTGCTTCCCCAAGTGAAGTTTTACTTTATCAATTGTTGTTTCTTGGGCATGTTATGTTCTCGGCGTAATTGCATTGCATTGTATTCTTGTCGTAATTTGCAGATTGAATGCGTTTGGTTTTCGTAATTGTATTGTTTTTTGAACTGACTGATTACAAAACTACACTCATATAACACCAGATTCAGAAAGACAAAGCTTTAGTTCACTGTGTCACAAACGAGACTTGATATAAGATTATGACTTCGTAAATTTTCAGGAGGGGCATCGGATGGCATCTTTTGAAGGCAAGCGAGGAACTAATCTCGCAGATGAGTTCCTCAAGAGAGGTGTACTTGCATTGCAGGATGATTGATACAGCTCCATTCAACATGTATAAAAAAGCAGGATACGACATTGTAGAGACGAATACCATTTTGGTTTTGTTGCTGTTGCAGAGGCGCAAGCACTTAATGTGCAAGAAACTTCCAGTGTTAACCAACTTTTCAGAATCGGATACATTCTGTTCTGAAGAGGAATTAACACGATGAGTGTTTATGTGAAAATCATAATATGTGTCTCTGAGGTACATGCAGTTACTGCTTTGTATTGATAAATCATTATGCAGCAAAATCTCATACTGTTGCCTTGTTCCTTAAATCCATTGCTTTGCTCAGGATAGATGATTAAAGGCCTTGAGGTTGTCAAGATTATCCAGCTGGGTTGTCTTTTGCGTAGAATGCTTGATCCTATGTGCCGATTGCTTGCATTTTGTAATGTGTATGGTAGAGACTTGGTTTGTTGCAGGTAATCTCATCAGTCATTTCTATTTGTTGTATGTTGTATGTTGTATGTAGTCCTAGGGACCTAGACTTCTAACCTTAATGCAAACATATAGTTCAATGACCATATCCACTCTCGTTTTGGTACATGTGAGTTAGATATTGAAGGATTCAAGTAAATAGAGTAGGGAACTATAGAGATATATGAAACAGTAGTATTATTCTTTCCGCCTTGTGATTTGTAGGCTCGTATGGAAGACATATAAAGTACAAATTACATATACTCTCAGTTTACAATACATAATTTACGAAAGGTTACAAAGTTTCCAAACATAGTGATACAAGAAAATGATCCCTTCTTATATTGGAATCTCATTCATTATTAATTTACATCGTAGGCTTTCTTGATCTTGTACACGAAAACCAACTTCAATTTGATTGTTTTGTGATGAATTCTCTGTCTAATATATCTACTCAACTGCATTTTGTATTTCTCAATCCTTATCGAATTCTCTTTGTGGGTCTTGTTTTTGAGATCATAGGTCACCAAGCTATGAAGATTCAACAATTCTTTTATTAGCAGAAGTAAAGGATTTCGATTATGTTGTACCTTGTCTCCATCCTGCAATTAGAACATGTGTTTATTAGGAGCCACGGCCACTCCCAAGCCTTTCGCATTTGTATAGATAATCAACTGGAGCTCTTTTACACATTCTGCCATGGAGGGTCTCTCACTGCTCTCCGGACGCACACATCTTGATGCCAGGTTTGCAAACATAGCTATAGATTCCATGTTGTATGAACTTCGACCCAGCTCAGAATCTATCACCTTACGCAGTTTCTTCCTATCGTTCAATATGTGTCTTACCTGAAACATATGAACTTTAGTCATGTTTACTTCAACAACCTAATGTACTTAACCAGCATAATAAGTAGGAGTGAGAAAATATATACTCTACCTGTAGCACTAGGTTTTGATCGTTTGGTCCCAGGGTAATGTCAACGGCTTGACGTCCAGTCAGAAGTTCAAGAAGAACCACGCCAAATGCATAAACATCGCTTTGTAAAGTGAGTTTTCCAGTCTGTTTCCAAATACACCTCTTGTTATGTAACATTGGTTTTTCCATGAATAGTGTGATCAAAATTTCTTACAAGCATTCATTTGAGATGGGTGGTTGTGAATTAAATGAATAAGAGTGAAAATTACAGGAAGCAGCGTGCATCACAAGCATATAAACATGCCGGTTATGAAATTTCTGGAGAAAATCCGCCTTCGTGTCGAACTATATTGTTTTTGTTCGCTTTTTTTACAGTACTGAACGCAGAGAAGTTGCAGAATGCATGAATTTCGATGCATTATATCGTTTGAGAAACAAAATTTAATGGAATGTTCAAAGATGCGTACCGATGTATACTCGGGATCAAAATAGCCGAATGTTCCGAGCACTCTAGCAGTCACGTATATTTCCTTGCCCTCCGGCATCATCTTGGCGAGTCCAAAATCGGATATCTACATGAAATCGTGATTAAATTTGAGCTCTATATGTTTTGTTCAAAGTTCAAAAGCAACGTGAGGCAAAATTTCAAATCAAGCAAACACGTTTTTACCTTTGCTTCAAAGTTGTCGCTTAAAAGAATATTGGTGGATTTGAAATCTCTGTGGACAATAGGAATCCCAACAGCAGAACTAGAGTGCAGATATGCTAGTCCCCTTGCCGCTCCAAGGGCCACCTTGAGCCGTCGAGGCCAATCCATTTTCGCTTCCCCGATCCCTGTCGTACGATTAAAGATTGTTCCGAAGATTAGCAAACTGATTAATTGTTCTGAAGATTAGCAAACTGATTGGTTATTCTCATGTGAATTAAGCATATGTATGCATTCCTAGTTGAAATCCAACCATTCAAGTGATCTTGCAGGTTCCCTTTCTGCATATATTCATACACCAGAAACCGTTGCTTCCCGTCAGCACAATAGCCGATCAAAGAAACCAGATTTGGGTGTTCAAGTCTGCTCAAGATATCTACTTCCACCCGAAATTCTCGTTCTCCCTCAGCTGCTTTGAAAGGTGGCAGCTCCATTTTCTTGATGGCTACAACCTTTACATTCCCAAACAGAGCACACATCAGTATGCTCCTGGACAACTGAGTTGTTCATAAATCCAGAAACTCATTCCTGCAACGAAACATACCTCTCCTGACCGCAAAGTTCCCCGGTATACACGCCCAAATCCTCCTTTCCCGAGCAGATTTTCTTCACTGAAGGAACATGTTGCCTCTTCCATTTCTTTGAGTGTGAAAATTGACGAGCCATGATGGTGTCTTTTCGTCGGTTGGGGGGTTTGATCCTCGAGCTGCCAGTACTCCACCGGTTTATAAATCCCTGAAAGGGGATCACACGCAAATCATAACAAAACGTTGGCAACGAACACCCGCAAACAAAGCTGCAAAGAAAGAGAAGAACAATTAGAAGAAAGAACATACAAGGGTCCGTAAGGTCGTGGGACTTCGACCGCCGACGCTTGTTCCATGCCGAAACTAAACCGAAAGGCATAATGTCTCTTTAAGTTTGATCCAGTTTTTTCTCAGGACTGAGGATTGAAATGCATGAGAGGGTAGAAAACGAAATCGAAATTTTCGTAATTTGAAAATTACAGAAGAAAAAAAAATATATATATTACGAGAATTGGGTCGAGAGTGTACGTATAGAGCAAGTGAAGTTAAATTAGGAGAGGAGAGTACTCAACAAATCATCCGCCAACAACCCTAAAACGGTAGCTCTCAAAAAAAAAAAAAAAAAAAAAAGGGAAAGTTGGGCATTGCTTTTGCTTGCTTAATATTGGATGATGAGGAAGTTGTTTGACAAGGAAATTGAAGCTACTGCAACATCTCTTGTTCCTTACATTTTTACGATTTAATTTCTCAAAATAAAAATAAAAGAAGGGTTTGCAGTTGAGAGGGTGCTTTCATATCTGTTCATCTCATTTTTTTTTGTTGTTGTTTTATTTGTTACTATTTTCTAATTTTTGAAAATTTGACATGGAGAAATATTATGATGTCAGTCGCAATCAACACCCAAATGGGACCCAAAAGTTTGATATTATTCCAATCTTTCGTTTTGAAGTTACTTCCCAGTTCCTATATTTTTGAAGTTACTCAAAAGCATCACATATCGATCGATGGAGTGCTAAAAAGTAATAAGGTTATCCAGAATCCCACAAGTGATAGTTGTGTGTGTGCCAACGATGAACTTTTTCTAGATTCTAGACCAAATGAATAGCAATTCTTTTCTGGTTGTGTGAAAGGAGGCCAGGACTTTACAATGTGTATGCTCACGTAAATCCTAACGTCTCGTTTGATATTTCGAATTGTATTAAATATTTAGTTAAATGATTAATTTGTGCATTGAACATAATTGATTATCTAGTTGGGTGTTTATCGGATGGGTAAATAATGCAAGGCGTATCTCTGACACACCAAATGTAGACTAATTTACTAAACAAAGCGAAAAAAATGCAACATCAAGAGAAGTGAAAAGAAATAAGATAGCATTAACATTAGTAATGTTTTTCATGTGTCCTCACGCATAACATTAATGATTCATTTGAAAACCGTCTCTTCCATTTCATATATGGTTGCAGTGTCGAGCAAACTTGCCTCTAACTTAGGTGAGTCGTCCTAATCTGCTAATATCATCTATACAACAGGTACATAATGTTGAAAATTTGTATGAAATGATTAAGTTACATAACTCAATTGTTGAACGGATCAAACTTAAATACTAACGATACATATGTTGACGTTATATCAATCGAATATTGACAATAAATTGATTAAACATTAATAATGTATCGATTAACATTAATGACGGATCAATCAAATATTGAAAAGTGATACATTTCAATAAAACAATTTCACGAACGATAAGATAATCTACACTAAATTCATTTAAACTACGAAAAAGGAGAATCGAACATGGGACTTCTAGTCAAAGAGTGAATATGTTCTTAATCAGCTGAGCTACAAACCACTTGCAATACTAAGACATTTCACTAATTGAAATTTGTAAACTCACCATTTCAGTCAATTTTCTAATAATTGTGAAAATTGATTTGAAAATGTGAATGCTCCTTTAATTAATATCTTATCATATAGCAAAACACTGCCAAACGACAAATTTGTAGCTAGGTTTAACATTTTCCTATTTCTTTTAACTGACGCCTGCAAACCAAAAACACCAATTAAAGTATTGGGCCCTTCTCCCATTCCTTGCACATTCACGATGCACGTGAATGGCATGCTATCAGTTTTTGTGGTGTTTCTGAGGGAGGTTAATAAAGTGGCAGTTGAGCTTATTCCTACTGAATTTAAGACCTCCAAAGCACTCAAACTAGTATATATATGGATCCCTAATTCTCAGAAATCTCAAGCAATTCTTTAAGAAAATCAGTCAATTTCCTCTAATTACATTCTTGTTCTAGCCAAAGCTACCACATCCATATATATAAAATGGCTTCATGTGATGGAAAGCTTGAAGTAGAAGTTGAGGTGAAGTCTCCTGCACAAAAGTTTTGGGAAGCCCTTAGGGACTCCACCACTGTCTTCCCCAAGGCATTTCCTCATGACTACAAAAGCATCGATGTCCTCGAAGGCGATGGCAAAGCTGTTGGATCCGTTCGGCTTATTACATATGCTGAAGGTAGTTACATGCATATATTATCTTACTATGTACTTAAATTATAAATTCACGTACGTCTGAGACAAATTTACAGCTTGACGAGAGAACACTTCCTTATAATTAATGTATTTCCTTGCCGGTAGGTTCTGCACTTGTGAAAGTATCAAAGGAGACGATCGATGCAGTGGATGAAGTCGGAAAGGCGGTTGCTTATAAGGTGACCGACGGAGATCTGCTCAAGTACTACAAGAGCTTCAAGTGCACCCTAACCGTGACTCCCAAGGGAGACGGGAGCTTGGTGAAGTGGTCGTCTGTGTATGAGAAAGCACATGAACAGGTTCCCGAACCAAGCATCATCAAGGATTTTGCTGCCAAGAACTTCCTGGAGCTCGATGCCTATGTTCTGGCTAATTAATTATTTGCAAGCTTAAATAAGCTAGCTTTGGAGATCATTGGAGTTTTTCCTTAATAAATAATGGCCAAATAAATAAAATGAGTCGAAGTGTGCATGCTAATGCACAAAGCTGGTTTTATCTAAACCCTAATCTGTAAGCAGATTGCACCCTATAATATTTTGGGTTTGGATATTGTACTTTTATATGCTAGTAATGTTTCAATGTTTGTGTCCCCTCACTTTTACTTTTATCGCACGTACAATTTGAAAGAAGAAAAAGAAAAACATGTCATTTGGAAGAGAAATGTTATTCATACCATATTTTTATACCATCTTAGGTGGCATCTGATGTGGATAGTAACATCATTTGAAAAATTTGCAAAACCTAAGGAAAGGAAGGAGAAAGACTCATCGTATACCATAATTATCATTTAATTAACGAGTAATGCTATTCATGTCATGTTTTTATATCACATTTCTATATCGCCTTAGGTTGTATTTGATGTGGACAACCATATCATTTGAAAAATTTGCAAAACCCAAGGAAAGGAAGGAGAAAGACTCCTCGTATATCACAATCATCATGTAATTAACTAGTTTTTCTTAATTATTAGTTTATTAAATAATGAACTAAATTTAAAAATCTAATTAATTCAAATGATGTGGCTACCCACAATAAATGCCACCTAAGGTGATATGAAAATGTGG
Source organism: Pyrus communis (assembly GCF_963583255.1). Lineage (NCBI taxonomy): Eukaryota > Viridiplantae > Streptophyta > Magnoliopsida > Rosales > Rosaceae > Pyrus > Pyrus communis. The sequence goes on along the minus strand of NC_084808.1, from coordinate 24,860,415 downwards.
TAAAAAAACATGGTATGAATAGAATTACTCTTAATTAACTAGTTTTTCTTAATTATTAGTTTATTAAATAATGAATTAAATTAAAAAAAATCTGATTAATTCAAATGATGTGGCTGTCCACATCAAATGCCATCTAAGGTGATATGAAAATGTGGTACAAAAATATGGTATTAATAGCGTTACTCCATTTGGAATAGCAGTACTTTTTTTCTAATTTATTTATTTTTGATTTTTTTTTAAATATAAAGATTTAACTGGTTACTTCACCATGATAATCCAACCTTTTAGTGATCGAAAAAACTCACAACATTACTTTAATTTTTGAGTTTGGAGGTAAGTTAACTAAGGACAGAGTGAGTTACCTCATTGGGAAGGAGATACTCTCCAGATCTCTTCCACCAAAGTTACTGAATCAAGTGATATGGCCTTTGAAATTTTATCTAACAGCCCACTTATTTTGATCTCTTAAAAATTATAATAATTTTTTTACTGTTGGATAAAATTTTAAAGATCCGAATCAATTGATCTAATAACGTTGGTGGAAGAGATTTGGAGATGATCTCTTTCCACCTCATTGTACCCAATGATCAATTCCCTAGTCAGAGCCTACCAACCACCGTGGATCACATTTATTTCCTCTTTTGCCTACCTCTTTTCTTACGCTTAGTTATTGTCTAAAGATAAGTCAATAAGAAAAGTAGTGGTTGAGTGAAGTCACTTATTTATAAGCTTTAATAAAAAAAGAAAGATTCGAACAAAAATTTAAGATCATGACTCAAAATTATTATTGTGCTCAATTAATTGTGCATATTGAGTAATGTGAAATAATTATAGTATTTTTTTTAGTACATCTATATTTTTACACTAAGGGGAGGGAAAGTTCGGCTAAACCACACAATGGGCAGCTTAATTTGGTATCAAATTCGTCATCCACGAGATTCGAACTTAAGACCTCTCACTTCTAAGCGAAGATGAATACCATCAGACCGTAGTACTAAGTGACTAATTATAGTTAAACTGTAAGAGGCTTTCTGCTACCTTACAATTTAATGTCAATTTTCATGTCAACATTATAGGACATTATGCCAAAAATATAAGATGACAGAGTTCATAATGAATCCCACTGAGATAATCCACCTAGCATTTAAAAAAAAATAATAAAAATAAGCACAATGATTTTGTGCTTTGAATTTAGACTAATTAAGTTGGAAAAGGATCCTTGCCGGATCCTTGCCGGATCCTTTTCCTGGTAATTCTAGGGATCCCTTGATCGTGACCTTTCATCATACATCGTGTGATCAGTTTTCATTAGGTGCTATTTATATTTAATTTTAAATTTTAAATTTTGAAATGATTTCTGACTGCATGATATACGATGCACGATCACGATCACAATCACGGGATCCCTAGTATCTCCAGAAAAATGATCCGGCAAGAATCCTTTTCCAATTAAGTTCACATGGTACGTGAATCAGAACTCAGTTTTGTCAACCATAGTTCCAAACACAAACACAAAAACTAAAAACTAAAATTAAAAAAAAAAAAACAAATATATAAAGGTAGTTTGAATACTGAATGAAGATCATTTCCGAATCCTCTTTGTGAGAATCCATCGTTTCTGTTCATCGTACATTGTGCGGTTAGTTTTTATCAATTAAGTACTATTTGTGTGTAATTTTAAATAAAAATATTTAAAATATTTACGATGAATTGACACGATGAGAGGATCCGAAGAGAATCCTCGTTCTTTGAAAACTATTTCGTTTGCTCATATGCCCTAACCCTAAGCATTATTCTCTCGTGACCTAGACTTCACCTGTTTACTGCAACAAGTCAAGTCGGTCCATGCGTGAACCTAGCAATTTCCCACTTGTTTATTACGTTGCTTTTTGTCTAAGTCTCATTTATCATGTAAATCAAATGTCGCAATTGAATCTCTCCATGGAGATTTTCCGGCCATAATAATGTTGTTAGACTCAGAATTTTCTTTCAAGAAGACTTGGCCTTTGTCCAAAAATATCCTTCACGAGGGAACTTTGAAGCTAGTTCAATTCCCATGTGTATCCTACACACCGGAGAGCACCACTACCATGACACATATGGAAAGATAGAAAATATAGGACTTGGAGACAAAGACTTAAGGCCTATAAATGGCAAATTAACCCATCAACGTAGTCGGGAGGATAGGCATGAGCGACAAAGTTCTTTTTTCCAGCACCACCCTCCTTCGTCACTGTTGGTAAGAAGGTGACATCATATTTCTGAGCACTAATAACGTTAAAAAAGAAAGAGGTGGGAACTTTCTGAACCACAATTGTAAGTTTGGACTTGTAAGTTTTTCTAGATTGTTGTTGAACCTAGTTGTTGGGTGGGAACTTACTGAACCACAATTTCCAGTTAGAAAAGATAAGAAACAGGACGTGTACGCTCACTTTTTAACGTATTTCTCTGCTGCTTCAGCTTCTCCATGCATCCGAAACTAGGCGGGAACGAAACAGACAGGATGGCGTTGTTGGCCATCAAAGCTCAGATAAAGGAGGACCCCGGTCAGTTCCTGAGTTCATGGAACGAATCATATCACTTCTGCCTATGACAAGGTGTCATATGCAGCCAACGACATCAACAATGGATCACTAGGTTAAACATAGGGAACCAAAGCTTGGTGGGTACCATATCCCCACACATAGGAAATCTAAGCTTCCTCAGGGTACTACGTTTGAGCGACAACCATTTGTAAATCCCACCAGAAGTCGGGCGTTTGCGCAGATTGCAGGTATTAAATTTGACCCAAAACTCACTCACTGGTGTTATTCCTGTCAATTTGTCAAATTGTCTTGACCTCATCGGTTTCTATTCGGGCTCCAATCAGTTGGTGGGTAAAATTCCTATAGAGTTTGGCTCCTTCACTAAACTTGAAAAACTTGTTCGTCAACGCAACACTTCGTCAGGAGCAATCCCTGATTCCTGGGGAACATTTCATCACTTGATGTTTTTGCATTTTACGACAATCGCTTGTCAGGTGACATCCCTAGTTCCCTAGGTCAGTTGAAAAAGTTGATATTTTTCTCATTAGGCTTAAATAAGTTGTCTGGTATCGTCCCTTCCTCCATTTATAACCTCTCCAATTTAGTTCATTCGAATACGAAGAACGGTTGGTTATGCTGCTCCTGGTAAACATCTTCATGTGATTCTCTATTTTCATTTTGATCATTCATTTACTTGGCTGGAAAAATAAAGTTAATTAACTAACGAGTTCATGTTGCTCTTTTGTGATGTTTGAATTGTAAAGTATGGCATGGGAAGCAAGATTGCAACATGTGGGGATGTCTACAGCTTTGGTATTCTCTTGTTAGAGATGTTTACAGGGAAGACACACACTGACCCTATGTTTAGTGACGGCTTGAACCTTCACAATTTTGTCAAGATGGATTTGCCACATCGAGTTGCAGAAATTGCAGATTCACTATTCGACCCTATTACTCCCGACCAAAGCAGCATCATGAGTGCTGAAAAAATCCAAGTGTGTTTGAGTTCAATATTTAAAATAGGAATCTCGTGTTCTGATGAATCCCCGAGAGACCGAAAGGATATGAGTGATGTTGTAACTGAGTTGCACTCCATCAGGGACCTTGTCCTTGGCCAGAAGCTTTTATGATGACCCCAAATGATATCAATGATGTTGTAATTGACAGTTGAAGTGTGTTTGAGTAAATGGAGGTATTTTTTACATAACCAATTTTTTCATTTGCATTTCACATGATTGTGTATCCATCTTCAAAGACATGTGCTTTCCCCTATAAACCAAACTGCTACGTATGAAATTAAAAGCGTGTGCAAAAAATTCATTGACACCAGAAAACATATACAATTGATCTTGAATCCCTGCACATCATGTATTAACCTACAAGAATTTTTCTACACTCAGTTGCCACGCAATATGCTCAGATTCTAATGCATCAAACGTGAGGAGTTTGCTGCGCATCCACGACTGGCCATAGCAGACTGGCAATTCTAATGTCTAGGAGCCTTCTTTTGTCTCAAGCTTTCTGGTCTTTTCTGTTAGTGTAACTCGATTCGATGGATTTTTATACGAAGAGGAAGAACTGAACAGAAAATGAAAAACAGAGATGGAGGAAGCTGAAACGAAATTCTTCTTTCTTTTGTTGTTTTCTCTCTTGCACAGAATGTTGCAGAGGAATATTTTGTACTACTGAAAAAAGTGAGCACTAACACTCCTTTACATTAACTGATGGCCTTAGCTTTAGGACCACACAAAACTCTACTTATAATCTTAGTCACTCATCTAACTAATTACATGGATCACACACCACATGGCACTCATGGCCTTACAACTTGTAACTTTACACTTGACAAATATGCTCAAGTGAATACACACATTAAACTCATCTTATTTCTAATACTCAATCAGCTAGAGACTTATAATTCAACACTCCCCTTTAAGTCTTGAGCTGATTTAACTCCAAGCATGCTCCTGAGATAATTGAACCGATCTTTAGCCAAAGGTTTTGTGAAAATATCTGCCATCTGTTCTTCTGTGGGACAATAGATCAAATCAATGATTCCTTCTTGCAGTGCATCTTTAATGAAGTGATACCTTTTGTCTATATGTTTGGTCTTCTGATGAAAGACAGAATTCTTGGTGATTGCAATTGCTGAGGTGTTGTCACAGTGCAATGGAGTTGCTTCAGTTTGAAGTTCCCCAAAATCCTCTAGAACAAATCTAAGCCAGATTGCTTGTGCAGTAGCATTTGATGCACTTATGTACTCTACTTCTGCAGTGGATAATGCCACGCAACTTTGCTTAACTGAAGCCCAAGAAAAAACTCCACTTCCAAATGAAAATGCATATCCAGATGTGCTTTTGCTATCATCTGGTGATCCACTCCAGTCACTGTCGCAATAGCCAATCAACATTGCCTCCTTGCCTTTTGTATACTCCAAACCATAATCTAGAGTCCCTTTGATGTACCTGAGCACACGTTTGGCAGTTCCAAAATGCTTGCTGGTAGGACAGTGCATAAATCTGGCAAGCAAACTGGATGCATACATGATGCCAGGCCTAGTAGCTGTGAGATATAGAAGACTTCCCACAATGCTTCTGTACAGCTCTTCACTTACTGCACCACTTCCATCATCTTTAGTTAATTTCTCAGTTGCCACAAGTGGTGTGATCACAGATTTGCACTCATTCAGACCAAACTTGCTTAGTAAAGAACTTGCATATTTTTTCTGATGAATGAAAATGCTAGAATTGGTCTGAATTACCCCCATTCCAAGAAAATGATGGAGAAGACCCAAGTCTGTCATTTCATATTTTCTCTTCATGTCTTCTTTGAATTCATCAAGCATCAGTCTATCACTTCCAGTATAAACTATGTCATCCACGTAAATAGAGACAATCAGAATGTCTTGCCCCCTTGCTTTGATGTACAGTGTTGGTTCACTCAAACTTTTCTCAAAACCACACTGTGAGAAGTATGTATCGATTTCTCCATACCAAGCCCTTGGAGCCTGCTTTAATCCGTACAAGGCTTTATGCAATCGATAGACTTTATCTTCCTTTCCCTTGACTACATATCCTTCAGGCTGATCCACATAAACCTTTTCTTCCAATACACCATTCAGAAAAGCTGATTTTACATCAAGTTGATATAATTTCCAGTTCTTATGTGCTGCCAAGGCTACAAGGGTCCTGATAGTATCCAATCTTGCCACTGGAGCATACGTTTCATTGTAGTCTAGACCTGGCTTTTGAGCATAACCCTTTGCCACTAATCTAGCTTTGTTTTTTAAAACTGATCCATCAAGATTCAACTTGGTCTTATAGACCCATTTAACTCCAATAACAGGCTGTTCAGTTGGTCTATCCACAAGCTTCCAGGTACCATTCTTCTCAATCATAGCTAATTCATCTTCCATTGCTTTTAACCATGATTCATCCTGAGCTGCATCTGCATATCTTTCTGGTTCCAGAATGCATGAGTTGCATTGAGCAAGGACATCATTCAAATTTCTCCATTTTAGAGGTGAGTGATCATAAGTTTCTGGAATCTGTGCAGACTCAGGAGTGCAACTTTCTTGTTCTTGTGCATGAGAAGAAGAACTAGGACTGAGTGAACTTCCTTCAATCACACTCATCTCATATGGACTCCCACAAACTACATTCTCAGGTTGATCCTGAATGTAAGTTGCAGCAGCTGAACTTTGTGAACTTTCTTTCCAATTCCAGGTCATAGATTCATCAAAAACCACATCTCTTGACAAGATTAACTTGTTGGTACATGGATCAAATATTCTGTACCCCTTCTCACATGTAGCATAACCCACAAATACACCTTTAACACTCTTAGCATCTAGCTTCTGTCTTGTCTCAGTATGTATATGAACATAGCACAGGGAACCAAAAATCTTGAGATGTGCAAGACCTGGTTTTCTGCCACTATAGGCTTCAAAGGGGGTTGTATTTCCTAGTGCCTTTGTAGGACACCTATTTAGAATATATACAGCTGTGTGTACAGCTTCAGCCCAAAGAACATATGGCATACCTCTATCATGAAGCATAGTCTTTGCCATTTCAACCACAGTTCGATTTTTTCTCTCCACTACTCCGTTCTGTTGAGGAGTATAAGCCATGGTGAGTTGCCTTTGAATGCCCTCAGTTTCACAGAATTTAGTGAACTCAGAAGATAGAAATTCTCCACCCCTGTCACTCCTTAGACTTTTAATTTTGAAACCACTCTGCAGCTCCACCATTGACTTGAATTTTTTGAAGTAATTGAATGCATCAGATTTGTATCTGAGAAAATACACCCAGATCATCCTTGTACAATCATCAATGAATAGCATGAAAAATTTGTTTCCAGCCAATGATGCATTCTGCATAGGACCACAGAGATCAACATGTATAAGTTCCAGAGGACAGCTTGCTCTCCAGGCTTGATCTTTTGGAAACCATTCTCTGTGTTGTTTTCCAAATTGACATCCTTGACATACATCTTTGGTTGCTTCTAGATATGGAAGACCATGCACCATATTCTTTTCACTGAGTTGTAGAAGCCCTCTGAAATTCAAGTGGCCTAGTCTTCTGTGCCAAAACTGAGTAGAATGCTCCAAACTAGCCTTCAAAACCAACAGATTATTTTTCACCAGAGAAAGAGGATAGCATCGATTTTCCTTCTTCTTAACCTTGATGATAAGGTTTTCAAGTGAAGGTCCATCATATATGCTGCACAAACCTCCTCCAAACACTAGATAATATCCATGCTCATCCATTTGCCCAACACTCAATAAGTTCTCTTTTAAACCTGGCAGATGCATGACTTCCCTGATATACCTTTTACCTCTGTTAGTGTCAATCTGCAATGAACCCATTCCAGCCACATTCACTAACACACCAGTAGGCATTTGCACCTTTCCAGCAACATTTGTATTTATGTCAACAAGGAGATCAGCATTCCCTGTCATGTGGTTACTACAACCACTGTCAACATACCAATTTCCATTGATATTTGATTCTGAAATTGCACTATTAGCATAAAACAGGTTTCCTGACACTTCCACCTGATTTGCAGAGTTTGCCTTTTGCACAATCTTCCCTACAGTGCATTCTCTAGCCTAATGACCAAACTTATCACAATTATAACACTTAGGCTTCCCCTTATATCGACATTCACCAAAATGATACTTAGAACACACTCTACACTGTGGTTTAACAGTCTCTTGACTCATTGACTGTGACTGATATGAATTTGGTGCAGGACTAGTGAAAGGTTTCTGTTGGAATCGAGGTTTCGAATCCCATTTCTTTCCCTTAGCATTCCAATTCTTCTGGAATTTTGATGAGCCAGATTGAACTCCACTTCTATTTTGCCCCTTTGGACTTACTGAGAATGATGCAAAAACCTTCTCAGTGGTATCAACATTATGCAAGTCAAAACGTTGTTCTTGACTCTTCAAAATCGCAACAACTTCTTGCAACTCAACAGACTCTAGACACTTTGTGTTTTCTATAACTAAACAGATGGAATCATAAGGTTTACTTAGACTAATAAGAACCTTCTGCACAAGTCTCTCATTAGAAAGGGATTCACCAAATGTTCTCATCTGATTAATTAAATCATTCAATCTTGTAAGATAACTAGACAGAGATTCATCATCTCGCATTCTAGCATACTCAAATTCTCTTCTAAGATTCTGAAGTTTCACGGATCTAACCTGATCACCACCATGATATTCTCCATACAGTAGATCCCATGCCACCTTAGCTGAGTCGGCGTTGACAATCCTAGGAAAAATCTGATCAGAAACCGCATTCTGTATAATACCTAGAGCCTTTGCATCTTGCATATATGCTGCAACCATTTTCTCATCGTCTTCTTCTCCCTCTGAGCTTCCTTCAGCCTTCTTCTTCTTTGACTCTGAGATCGTAACCCCTTTTTCAACCAATCTCCATAACCCATGAGATTTGAAAATCGTCATCATCTTAATCCTCCAGAACTCGTAGTTCTCACCGGAGAAGATCGGAGTTCTCACCTCAGAACTTCCAGACCCAGCCATCTCTTAGCTTAGACAAGACGAACACAAATCGAAATCGGAATCTATGGAGTTTCGGCAACTTCGCTTGAGCCGGAACGAGCTTAAATGTAGCTCAAAATGCTTCACAGTTTACGCCCAGATCTCAAAATGATCGAACCTGGCTCTGAGGCCATGTTAGTGTAACTCGATTCGATGGATTTTTATACGAAGAGGAAGAACTGAACAGAAAATGAAAAACAGAGATGGAGGAAGCTGAAACGAAATTCTTCTTTCTTTTGTTGTTTTCTCTCTTGCACAGAATGTTGCAGAGGAATATTTTGTACTACTGAAAAAAGTGAGCACTAACACTCCTTTACATTAACTGATGGCCTTAGCTTTAGGACCACACAAAACTCTACTTTTAATCTTAGTCACTCATCTAACTAATTACATGGATCACACACCACATGGCACTCATGGCCTTACAACTTGTAACTTTACACTTGACAAATATGCTCAAGTGAATACACACATTAAACTCATCTTATTTCTAATACTCAATCAGCTAGAGACTTATAATTCAACATTTTCGAGGAGAAGTCCCATGTCACGAGGTGTATACTCTTTTGCTCTCTCTATCTCTCTCCTCAAGTAACTTGAGAAGAAAGATACAGAGAAAGAGGTTTACATACCTTCTCACGTGACGGGAGAGACATAGAAAGGGATACACCCAGTGCTAGGTAAATTTTCCCGTTTAAGAATTAATATTAATCTATGCATTTTCTTCTTGCAAGAGAGGGACCTTCCTCTCAGAACTAGATTCCAGATTCTCATCAACACATTGTTGATCTTGATCATGTATTTCATCTTCTCTGATTTGTCCCCAGATTATAATAAAGTACCCCATTCCAGTTATCACTGCTCCCATCACACTGCAAGATTATAATTCATAGAATACCAAAACAAAAAAGGAAATTCAAAAGCAACAAAGACTAATTAATTACCTTCCATAACGAAGACTATTTGCAGATAAACTGACACCAAAAATGGTTGCAAAAACAATCCTAAATGGCTTGAACAATGGCACATAATATGGACCCTTCATGTTCATACACAATGTTGAACACAGCCTCGAACTAGACCCCCGAAAATTGCCTACAACAAAGAGCCCGAACGATGAAGTTCAAGGGGATGATTAATTACAATTTAACTACATATGTTCAGTGCTAATTACTTACTGTTAAAACAATGAGAAGGAGCTCTCTGTTGAGTTTTAATTTCCAAGCACTTGGGTTTCTTTCTGGTATCGTTTGGTATGCAGACGGGACAGGACGGAACGGAATGGGATGGGATGGGACGGGACAGGATGGAACGGAACGGAGCGGGAGCAAAGATGCCCTCGGATGGAAACAAGGAGAAAGAAGAAGGAGACGGAGAGGTTATAATTTTGTGTTCCACGGATGTGGAACAAGTCGTTCCAGGGGGGTGAGGTGGAACGAAAATTCACCCAAAACTCGTCCCGTGGAACAGCTCGTTCCACCCGTTTTAGGTTCACCAAACGTGGGACGGAACGCCTTGTCCCACTCTGTTCCGTCCCGTCCCGTCCCACGTACCAAACGGTACCTCTAGGAACAAAGATAGTATTGCAGATTGGGTTGTCCCAAGCAAGCTATAAAAAGTTACCACTTCCATTACTTCCGCCTGTGGATATGAGGTCTTTATCACAGTTATAAAAAACTATAAAAAGTCATCTATCACGGGCAGTGACATGAGGCCTTTATCACAGTTATCTATATATGTCACTTTTCCCCCAACGTAGATGTCATAACTTATCTCCCCATCATGACGCAATTCAATAGAGAATAGTTCTGGATATACTAAAATTCACAAAAACAAACCCTAATTAAAAGCCAACAACAAACAGAAGCAATTGCATTTTAAACTAACAAACCATTCTATATGCAACTATATGCAACTAATGCACAACATTCTATATGCAACTGATTGCATTTTAAAAGCGAACAACAAAAACCAATGCATTGCAACAAACCACAACTATATGCAAACAACCAAAGCACATTAACCATTTCTCAACAAGAATAAACAATGCAATAAAGCAACAAACCACCTTATCTTCACAATAATAAACAAAGCAACACAGCAACAAACCCATTATCCAACAACTCAGTAACCATTTCGAATTAAGAAAGCATAAACCACATTTTCAAACAAGAATAAACAATGCTACAAGAATAAACAAAACCCACATTCAACCCATTCCAACATCCCAAGAACCATTTTGAATTAACAAAGCATAAATCCACATTTTCAAACAAGAATAAACAACGCTACAAGAATAAACAAAACCCACATTTAACCCATTCCAACACCTCAGGTACCATTTCGAATTCACAAAGCATGAATCCACCTTTTCAAACAAGAATAAACAAAACCCACATTCAACCCATTCCAAAAAATAAGTCAAGTATGCATTTGGAATCATCAAAAGCACAAAAAAAAACTTACAATAGGTAGGCGTCGTTTTGTGGATCCTCACGCACGTACCACCCTATGTCGAATCCTTCGATTTTTCTTCAAAGCCAATGGAACCCAGATGAAACCCCTTTCCAACACCAACGAAGTCAGGGAAGCGAATCGACAAGATGATTTGGGTTTTTCGCTGAATTTCTAATCTGATTGTTCGAGATTTGGAGCCGCGAGAACTAGGGTTAGGGTTCTTGTTTTTTTGGAATTAGGAATGGAATTATATCGACATGATTTAGGTGTACCGAGGGGAAAACCAATTCGAAAGGCACAATTTACAACTTCCCTTACTTTTTTTAATTTTTTTCAATTTTAATTTAAATTAATTTTTTAATTCTAATGGAATATCCATGTGTCGTCCTGTGAGAAAGCCACGTGTATTAGGAATCTCAACTGGATACCATTTGGCGGGAAAACATTGGGTGTGGTGCCATGTGGAATCCATATAGGCAAGGAACTGGGCCCCAGATCAAGCCACATCAGCATTTAACTAAGAAATTCATGGACAAGCTAACGAAGATATAATATTGGACCAAATTCTAAAGATGAGGTATGACATTATCAACTTTAAAAGATCAAGTATGATAGTGTCATGACACAAATAGTTGAGGTAGTTTTTTGTCATTTACCCTTTAAAATATTATAATATATAATTATAATAATTAAATGAAAAATAGTGTTAACTATATTTTGGAAAGGTTATGTTATTTAAGTGTATTCCCTTGTCAAATAATGTATACTTATAGATGAAAAGTTACATCTCTTTAACAAGAAATACTTGGGTGCTATATAAACTTATAAAACCATCATATTAAGGTAGAAAAATTAGAGTTAATTTCTACTCTTGAGAAATAGGGTTTCCCTACTTTATTTCTCTCATGCTTCGTGTGTCAAATTTCGAGTCGTGTTTTAAGAGTACAGAATATATAAAGTTCGCCAGAATTTGAAGATTGAAGTGCTTTGACTTTGGATTATAGATTGTTAAATCATAGGAGATGGATGCCCACCGAACTACAAGCACAAGAGTAAGGGCGAAATTATGTATTTAGGACATTGCATTTATGCAAGCCTCAATCTCCAAGTTTGTCAGTTTTTGTAACTTTATCTCTAGTTGTTTATATTAATCTTGTATACTATTGATGCTGTGATTTTCTTTATGATTATTATCACTAGAATTCTTGTGTTATTTTCATATTTTCTAATATTACTCCAACAATCTAAAGACAGAATTTTATAAACAATTGTTAGAAAAAATGTTTCGAAGGATTATGGGCTGTAAGACGTATATGCAGTATACGTAAAAGAGTGAAGAGAAAAAGAAAAAAAACATCGTCAAACAAGTTGGAGATCTTCAAATCATTGTATGTGATGATCGTTATGAAAGTATGACCTTTCGTTGTATTCCATGGTAGTTTAAATGAAAAATTGCCACATTCTCAAGTACAAATGATTGACAGAAGATATCTAATTGTGAGACTTCATATATATTGATGAAGATAAAAGTAAAAGGAGAATGGATATTTTGGATTTTGATTCACACCTTTTGGATTGAATGATTTGATTCAAACAAGAAGAGATCCCATTCGGATCTGTCCCATCAAATCCTAAGGATTCTGAGATCCGGACTATTGAAATTTGATCAAACAACTACAATTATTATAATTTTTAGAGGGACCTCCTATTTGTAGCCATTAGATTAAATTTCAAGGGCCCGGATCTCTTGATACTTAGGATTTGATGGGAGAGATCCGGATGGGATCTCTTCTTGATTCAAACAAAGGAGGTGTCTCAACAGCCTTTTTGGCGTCCTTGAAAATTTGACACTTCACTCTATAAGAGGTACGTGTAGATATTCATGAATTGTTAATTGACTTGGCATGTATATACACAGGCCACGAGGATCATGCATTATAATCTAGGCTTATAAAGTTATAATTTATGCATTAATCTAGGATTATAATCCATAATTACAATCATTAAAATCGAAAAAACACTACTAGTATAAATATTGCAACTTTGACGCTACGAAAGGTTCTAATTTGCTCCTTCACGTGTAGAGATATTGATAACACACATTAAGTTAATGGTATTTCATAACTAATCGATTGAGCAGCAGCTCGTAGACCACCTAAAAAGGAATATTTATTATTTGACCCGTATCCCAACATAAGAAGTCCAATTGGAGCAATACTGGAAATGGCAATCCATAGAAGAAAACACCGATATTGAGATCCGCTAAAACAAGGTGATACCCAAAAGGAACTACTGAATAGCTTATTAAAATTGCCCGATACTGAATAAACGAGTATCCCCTAGATGGAAAAAGATTTTCTTTGAAAAGTAGTTTTATTCCATCAGCTAGAGCTTGAAAAACTCCCAAAGGGCCTGCGTATTCAGGTCCAATACGTTATTGTATCCCTACCGATATTTCTCTTTCTAACCATACAATTACCAATACACCTATTGTGATTCTCGCTACAAGAGTCAAAATAGGAATAAGAACCCTTAAAATTCCATAAACCTATTTCTGTAAAAACATTTGTAATTACATTTGAACATAATTACATTTGACAAGTTGAACATAATTACATTTGTAATTATGTAATCAGATGTCACAATCGAATCTCTCCATGTAGACTTTAATTTCCAGCCATAATGATACGTTCATAGACTTTGAATTTTCTTTCAAGATGACTTGGCCTTTGTCCACGACATCCTTCACAACGACAAAATTTTCGATGGTGGAGAAGCTACTAGGAAAGTTACTCAGTGTAGAGTTGTGGATATGATATTTCTCTACAACTCCTTTGTATTACAGGTTCAAATCTTTTCATGTCTCCTTAGCGTTGAGTGGTAATTTTGGTTGTAATAAAAATAATAATGCATTTACCATACCCGTAAAATTACTTATGATCGGAGACTTTTCATGAGATGCCGCATAAAATTCCCACCCCCAATGTATTTGGATTTGTAAGGTTTTTTCTAGATTTTTTTTGTCAATTTTCTAGAAAAGAAAAGAAACAGGAAGTGATGTCATCGTCGGCGATTATATCCGACTTCTTCATGCCTTGCAGTTATATAAATATCAAACTGAAACCTTAGGTGAAATGCATACCTACCAATTTCTCAGTCTCTGCATGCACACATACCCAATTCAAACATGGGGGTTTTGGCTGTGAGATTGGTTTTTTTACACACACTTTTTAACCTACTCTGCTGCTTTAGCTCCTCCCTGCATCCGAGACTAGACGGGAGCGAAACAGACAGGATGGCATTGCTAGCCATCAAAGCTCAGATAAAGGAGGATCCCAACCAGTTCATGAGTTCGTGGAACGAATCACATCACTTCTGCCTATGGCAAGGTGTCACATGCAGCAGGCGACATCGTCGGAGGGTCACTGTGTTAAACCTAGGGAACCAAAGCTCCAAGAAAGAAAGAAAGGGAAAGGAGCAGGTCCAAGTGCTTTGGGGAACTCTACTTTACAAGTGTCATATAACACTCTCTTGAAGGCTACTGACGGGTTCTCCTCAACTAATCTGATTGGCATGGGCAGCTTTGGGTCCGTGTATAAAGGAGTTCTTGATGTTGACAATGGAACTCGTCAGCTTGTTGCATTCAAGGTGTTTAACATGTTACGCCAGGGAGCCTCTAAGAGTTTCATAGCCGAATGTGAGGCGATGAGAAATATCAGACATCGGAATCTTGTCAAGGTTGTAACGTCTTGTTCAAGTGTGGACTTTTCTGGTAATGATTTCAAGGCTTTAGTTTATGAGCTCATGGACAATGGGAGCTTAGAGGAGTGGTTACATCCAACTGCCGGAACACCCAAAAATTTAAGTTTTCTTCAGAGGCTAGACATTGCCATTGATGTTACTTGTGCATTGGATTATCTTCATAATCATTGCGAGGCACCAATTGTTCATTGTGATCTCAAGCCTAGCAATGTTCTTTTGGCAAACGACTTGACTGGACTTGTTTCTGATTTTGGACTGGCAAGATTTCTCTCAAACCTGACCAGTAACGTTGTGGGAAGTCAAACAAGTTCCATTGGAATACGAGGACCGGTTGGTTATGCTGCTCCAGGTAAACATTTTCATGTGATTCTCTGTTTTCATTTTGATCATTCATTTACTTGGCCGGAAAAATAAAGTTAATTAACTAACGAGTTCATGTTGCTCTTTTGTGATGTTTGAATTGTAGAGTATGGCATGGGAAGCAAGATTGCAACATGTGGGGACATCTACAGCTTTGGTATTCTCTTGTTAGAGATGTTTACAGTCAAGAGACCCACCGACCCTATGTTTAGTGACAGCTTGAGCCTTCACAATTTTGTCAAGATGGATTTGCCACATCGAGTTGCAGAAATTGCAGATTCACTATTCGACCCTATTACTTCCAACCAAAGCAGCATCATGAGTGCTGAAAAAATCCAAGTGTGTTTGAGTTCAATATTTAAAATCGGAATCTCGTGTTTTGATGAATCCCCGAGAGACCGAAAGGATATGAGTGATGTTGCAACTGAGTTGCAATCCATCAGGGACCTTGTCCTTGGCCAGAAGCTTTTGTGATGACCCCAAATGATATCAATGATGTTGTAATTGACAGTTGAAGTGTGTTTGAGTAAATGAAGGTATTTTTTACATTTCAATTTGTTCATTTGCATTTGTTCATTTGTGCATTAATGTGCATATTGGCATCCAGGTTTCTCTCACTTTTTTTTTTTCCCCAAACTTTGTGGCGTTTCCCAACTTGTTTTGCAGGTTTAGACCTTTAGGTTTGGTTTTAGAGGGGTTAGGTTTCATGTCCCCCCACTTTTCTTTGTATCTCTCTTATTTTCGTTTCTAGAAGGGTACGGTTTATGTTCCCCCTTCTTTTTTGTGTATTGTTTTTGTTATCTCTATTTTATGCGGGGTAAGGTTAATGTCCGTCCTAATTATGTGTAACTTCTTTTTTCGTTATCAATAAAATTTCTCTTGTACCGTCGAGGTTTCCCAAAAAAAAAAAAAAATATGTTCTTTCCCCTATAAACCAAACTGCTACGTATGAAATTAAAAGCGTCTGCGAAAAATTCTTTGACACCATAAAACATATACAATTGATCTTGAATCCCTGCACATCATGCATCAAACGTGAGGAATTTGCTGCGTATCCTCGACTGGCCATAGCAGATCCGGCAATTCTAATGTGTCTTTTCGAGGAGAAGTCCCATGTCACAAGGTGTATACCATTTTGCTCTTTCTCTCTCCTCCAGTAACTTGAGAAGAAAGACAGAGAAAGAGGTATACATACCTTCTCACATGAGAGGAGAGACATAGAAAAGGATACACCCGGTGCTAGGTAAATTTTCCCGTTTAAGAATAAATATTAATCTATGCATTTTCGAGAGGGACCTTCCTCTCAGAACTAGATTCCAGATTCTCATCAACACATTGTTGATCTTGATCAAGTATTTCATCTTCTCTGATTTATCCCCAGATTATAGTAAAGTACCCCATTCCAGTTATCACTGCTCCCATCACACTGCAAGATTACTCCTCTGTTAATTCATAGAATACCAAAACAAAAAAGGAAATTCAAAAGCAACAAAGACTAATTAATTACCTTCCATAACTAAGGCTATTTGCAGATAAACTGACACCAAAAATGGTTGCAAAAGCAATCCCAAGTGGCTTGAACAAGGGCACATAATATGGGCCCTTCATGTTCATACACCAATGTTGAACACGGCTTCTACTAGACCCCCAAAAATTGCCTACCACAAAGAGCCCGAACGATGAAGTTCACGGGGATGATTAATTACAATTTAACTACATATTTTCAGTGCTAATTACTTACTGTTAAAACAATGAGAAGGAGCTCCCTGTTGAGTTTTAATTTCCAAGCACTTGGGTTTCTTTCTAGGAACAAAGATAGTATTGCAGATTGGGTTGTCCCAAGCAAGCTATAAAAAGTTACCACTTCCATTACTTCCACTTGTGGATATAGTTTCATAGTCCCCATCTAATCACAACAGAGTAAAAATAGAACAAGTACTTCAATTGCCAATTCAAAACAAGAATTAAACAGTAAAAAATGAGATTAATATGAAACATATCATGCCCTCCTCGCTTTATTTTTTTTTCACGTAAGATGATTTTTTAAAGTTTCAGTAACATCACTTAATTGCCTGAATGATGTTCCATACGGAGACAGATAAAGTCGATGCTGCCAGTAAGAGGCCACCCACAACCCAATGCTCTTTCTCTGAGGACAAGATTAAGCCTACTTTCTCTACCAGGAGTTGAAGAATATTCCAATGTGAAGAGGAAACTGAAGATTTTCTTATATATTCGCCCTTGTAGAGTTCAACCACTATTGCCCCAATTATTGATATTAATGTGCCACTTACTTTGGCCTGGAAGCTTGAGCTTCTCCGATTTAGCTTTGTCGTCCTGTAATTAGGATAACTGAGTTAATTTTAAAGAGGTGTTATCAACATGTCAACAAGTTTATCAAACATAATTTTTTTATAATTAATATAAACAAAAAAAAATACGCATGAAGAAGCAAATGAGAACCTTTCGTAGCGTACTCAAAGTTGCAACATTTATACTAGTAGTTTTTTCGATTTTAATGATTGTAATTATGGATTAATTACGAACCTGAGTATGATACAGAGCTGGAAGGAAAAAGATGGGATCATTAGGCCCATGGCACCCACAAGAATTGGAGAGCTGTAACTGAGGCCAAGGAATCCAAGATTCTGAGATACTGTTATCCTACCAAAAAAAAAAAAAAAAAAACATAAACAAAATCAAGGATTTTTATTCTTCTTAAAGGTCGGATGGTTCCATAAGAAAGAATTAATTATTGCACATAACTTATATAGACTTTATTTATACATTTATTTTATTTCACGACTTAAATAACAAATATAAGACAACTATATATATGAAGGTTGAGAATGGATGAATATTTATTTGAAAAATTATCGTATCACACTAATATATAGTTACACGGCATAAATAATTTACAAAATAAGAAAAGTTTAAAGTTAAGTGCAAAGGAGAGAACATCGACCTGATCGACTAACCTGATATCTCTGGATTCACGTTACTGTG
Source organism: Pyrus communis (assembly GCF_963583255.1). NCBI lineage: Eukaryota > Viridiplantae > Streptophyta > Magnoliopsida > Rosales > Rosaceae > Pyrus > Pyrus communis. The sequence goes on along the minus strand of NC_084808.1, from coordinate 24,842,235 downwards.
GTAGACATTCAAGGTGTAATATATAACCACTATATATGTTTTGCAACATGTTTGAATTGATTATATATACAGGTCATAGTAATATTTATTCTAAGGCTTGCTGAGGTCAACTGGAGAATCCATGGATTCATGCGTTGAAGAGATGGAAGAATATGAAGTGCATACCCTGTAAGACCCAAGAGGAAGCATCGAACGAAGAGAGCCCAGATGAAGACTGATTGTTGTGTTGAATCTCTTCTGCTTATGCAATAATATAAAGAACATATTGTCAATTAATCTGTCATCGATAATATATCATAACGAACAAGTACTGCCAGATATTACTTGATAGTATGTGTTTGAGAGAGAGAGAGAGAGAGAGAGAGAGAGAGAGAGAGAGAGAGAGTTACCGGCATCAGCGAAAGAGGAGAGAAGAGAGGAGGAGGAAGCGAGAGGAAAGGGAGTGAGTGTAGACGACAAAAACAAAAGGGCTCATGCCATCATTTGTCATGACAGTTTTTGCCCAAATAGTTAATATTATGGTACAACCTTCCATTGACACCGTCACTGCAAACGGCACAGTTTCCTGCAGTTTGAGGTTACTCATCATCCACATCACTGCTTCTATTACTCCCACTCTCTCTTAATTTTGCACGACCTTAGAAAGCTAGCAAGAAAAAAAGAGGTCTCTCTCTCTCTCTCTCTCTCTCTCTCTCTCTATTTATGTATATGACGACTGGTAGCTAGAGGGAGGGCAACCCTTCATGAAAAGTTGAAGCTACTCGAAAAGGAGAAATAGCTACTCGGATATATACTTATTATCACTATTATTATTAATGCAAGGGAAGCTGACCTATTTTGGACAAAGGATTCCTACAAATATTGACCTATTTTAAGTGCAAATAGGTGAAGTTAATAATTTACTTATATTGTCACAAATATATTTATTTTGATTATGACGAGTATACTAACACATGATATTACCAATCAGTATGAGAATGATACCGACACGCAATGTCACTAATCTACCTACTATAATATGAGTAGATAACATGATTAAGGTTTCGTAAACATTAAGTTTAATATTAATAATCAAAAATACGTATTATAATAAAAATGAATTAATAATATTAATACAGCGTGGACACTAAAAATCTTCTCCAACTAGGACGCATGCTAGCCGCTCATTTGCCTCTCAGTCTATTTGTTTTCACTTTTCAGTGGAGCAATTCAAATTTAATAATATGTTTATATTGTGTTATTGCCACTATTTTTTTTTTCCTTTCTTTTCTTTTTCACTGCTAGAAAAATAGTCCTGGCCTGCACTCCTCCTGGAGATTTTCCTTACAACATTTCAAACAGCCTTGCCAAGAAATGTTGTTAAACTAAAGCTAATAAGTCCACCCAATTACTCAGCTATAACAAGGATCAATGGTGGTGCTTTGTTTTTTTCTGATAATATTTTGGATGTGATTTTATGTCAACCTTTAAAGCTCAGCTCAGGCTTCGGGAGGAGTTACCGTGAAAATAGCAGTAACTCTTCCTTGATTCTTTTCTCCTGCATTTTTGTTCTTAAAAGAAAATGGCAGATTCTTGAGCTGAATCCCACACCCCCATTTCAACAGATTAGCAAATTTCCACAACCGAATTCCGGACTGCACGAATACGTTTTTATGTCCAGATAACCCTGCATTTCAATTTGAACTCACCTAGCAGGCTATCATATTTGAAAGTACGAAACGCCTATGCACACACTACTAGTCATTAATCAGAATAATGGTATAAGATTATACAATCTTCATATTTTATTTGATTAAGTGTAAACAATCAAATATAGAACTTCAATAACTTTGGCCTTTGCCATACATCTATTCATTTCCAAATAAGGAGCTGCTTTTCACATGCACGTTATGTTGTGGTTATCTTAAGACAGCTTTGACCCTGCAAACTCAACGTTCAACTCCTGCTGCTGATATCTGTGATTATGCTCCCATGTCCATGATGACCCTATATTATCCATGGAAAATCAACTGTTATTTCCTGTTTAATATTCTTTTCGCAAACCTTTTCCATCAGATCAGCGCATGTTATGAAGAAGACTTAACAAAACTAACAAGCAAACTTTCTTAAGAATATCTATGCAGGAAAACATCAAACATATCTGCAACTCATTGGAAAATTGTCAAAGTTTAAGTACGATACCAGTGCGTTGACAATAGAAAATACATAGAAACTCTACAAATTATTCACAAACGCTTTAGTAGCTCAAAAGGTTGATCAACGGCCAGGCAAGAAAACTGGCTCCTCATTGCAGGAGGAGACAGCTAATGTAAGATACATGAGCTTGCATTGTCTTTTGAGATTTCTACTCTCTTGGGCAATATATAAACTGAAACAGGGGAGTCATAATATTTCGTTAGTATCAGTGCCAATGGGCATGGCATGCTTCTCATGGCAACTCACCTTTGCAGCGAATTTGCAGCCATGCTCAGTTTACACCAACACACTGTGTTTGAATCGATGCATATATAATTCCAATAACAAATGGATCTTCATTGCACCTGCATTACGTAGGGTGACTTATGCTCACTAGTCACGGCCTGAGCAAACCAATTCCCACAATAACATATCCCAGTTTTCGGGGATCAAGGAAAGGGTAACATTCTAAAAGAACTGACAAAAGCAACAGAGATTACCATTTTGTTTGGCAAGAGAGACCTCACAGGGTCATCAACTGAAAAAAAAACTTCTATATTTCTTCAATGTGGCCTTGCAATAGAGGGACCCGCTGTTTGATTGATGCCAGGCTCTCTTCCCCTGCATCCTCATCCATCTTCTCTTCGTTGGCTTTGCCCCACATCACAGAATAAAATCCAATGACAATAACAATTGCTCCTATCAAACTGCAGCATTTAGCAAATGTAAATTGAGAAGCTAAATTATGTCCTTTTTGCAATTTTCAACACGAACAAAATTGGTGCCTCTCAATCGACGACATATTGATAAGGTAGTTACAGGGAATAAGGATTGAAACCCTACCTCCCAAGGTAGAAAGTATCGCCTAAGAAGGTAACACCAATGAAAACTGTAACGATAATCCCCAAAGGCTTGAACATAGCTACAAAAACAGGCCCTGTCCTTCTAAGGCACCAAGTAGATACACCAACCTGGAAAGCAGAGCCAAACACTGCCTGCAATAGTATAACTTAGCAACTTAGGTTCATGTGTTGGAAAATATTACATCCGATAGGTATATTAAGGCTGGGTTTAGTTATCTAATTACCGAGTATAGAACAGCGATCCACCTGATTTTAGGAGTTAATTCCCACGAACGCAGGTCTCTTTCTAAAATTGAAGAGACTACTACAGATTGAATAGCAACAAAGAAGCAATAATAAAAGACCATGATCAGCTCGGCGCGGTATTTCTTTAGGACTGATGCCTGAAACACAGAAAAACGAAATAGGAAGCAGTCTTAGTTTCTAACCAAATTCCACCCTTTCATGAGCGTTTAAGTAAATTTTACAGATTTCACCTGTACGATAATCCAAGCTGAGGCCAACACGCAATTAGCCGCTACACACACTCCTCCAAGTATCCAGTTTGACCGTTCTGAGATAAGTTGTTTATGAGACAACACATCAGTCATAACAGTTGAGGATGTCTTCAGAATTGGGGGTCCCTTGTAAAGAGTCACAATGAAAGCCCCTGAAATTGAAACTATTGTTCCCAATGTTTTAGCTAGGCTACTGAAGCTTCTCATGTCAATTCTTTCCATTCTGAAATCACCCAGTTCAACGAATTTAGAAATCGGTGACAGTGTAAGATTACCAGTCTACCACTGTCTTAGAATTTTATTGTATCTTTAATGAGAGAAAGCTCATCAGCTGAAATTCTCATTGGAAACAAACAAGATAATCAAATATTTACACTGGTTCTTCTACAAATACCTCTAAGAACAGAAGATCTACACATTGCTAAGATAAGGACTCTTAACAAAATACGACAATTGTCATAAATCAGACTTCAGAATAAAGAAAAGAAAAACAAGGATTCTAAGGTCAGCTGGCCAAAGCAGCGTACCCTCCCCACTTGCACACGAGCTCGAATTCCCCTCCCCATGGATTATCATTAGAGTAGTTTAAAATATTGTCTTGTCTAAAGAAAAAACGAGGGTGATCACAATTTGCAGTATGAGTAAAAAGAGGAGGACATAACCTGAAGATAACTGCAAGTACAAAGGTAAAAGCTGGAATGAGGTTGAGCATAGCTGTACTCAGAGTAGGAGAACTATAATTAATCCCAGCATACCCAAGAAACTGCGCCATGAATCTGCAAAACCCTAATATCAAATTATCAATCAAACCCACTAAACAAAATCCCACTAATCACACACTCACAAACAAAATAAAAATGCAACCTTCAGTAATTTCTAACATGGGATTTTATCAAACAGATGAAATTATTAACTTACCCAATTAGACCAAGCAAGAAGAACCATCCGATTATCGAGATAGTGAGAGGAGGACGCTCAGATCTAACAAACACACCACAGTGAAAAATCAAATCTTTGGTTTCTGGGTCGTTGAGAAACAGTGAGATTATTTGATTACCTTTGTGATCAAAGTCAAAAACCCGACTGAAAAACTACATCTTTGGCTTCTGGGTAGTTGAGTAAGAGTGAAATTTAAGTAATTACCTGTGGAAGACGAGAGAAATTGGGAGGAGGATGAGGGCGGCGAGGGCGTTGGAGTAGCAGAGGAAGATGAGGTTGCTCATGCCATTCGACATGGCTATTTTGCTTATTATAATTAGCCCAGCTTGTGCACACTCAGCCAACACCATCCCAACAATGGGCAGTGCTGCGATCCTCCCCATAACTCTGTTTTTTTCTTCAATTTCAGAACCAAAATTTCTTACAGGAAGTTGCAGACATGGAGTTCGTAGAGGACGAGTCTAGTGGGGGTCAATCAAATCATGTGGGGGGTGAAGACAAACTCTAATTAGAATTTGATTGTTTAAGCACCCAATTGCATGGTGATGGTGGCGTAGTCAAGTGGGTGGGAAGCCGTCGAAAACGTGAAACGATTCTTTTATTCATTATCTCGTTAGGTTCATTATGAATCTAGCCGAAACATCGTTTGTTTTTTTGTTTAGATTAAAGAAACTATGTATTTTTTAACCAACAATATTATTACACAATAGGTTAGTAATAATATGATTCAAATTAGTATTTAACGAGAATCGAGCCTCTCACTTACAAATGAAGAGAAATATCACTAGATTATAGTATCAAATGACAGATAACATAAATGATTTTAAATGGGAAGAATCAAATTTACGAGCTTCCGAGATAATTTTTTAGGGCTGGTACTATCTACATACCATTTTATCTTTCACATATCTTTTGAAATTTTAACCGTTGGATCGAATAAATAAAGATGATTAAATGACAAAAACTAACGGAATATGTGGAAAGTAAAAAAAAAATTGTGCGAACACCCTTACTATTTTTATGTAATCACTTTGTCATGTGATAATTGTTCATTAAATGGATAGGATATTATTTGAACATGTGATGAACGACATTGACACTGTAACAAAATCTTAATTGTACGAGAGAATCCCTTGGTGACACATCGTTATTTGTCTAACTGCGCTCTTTTACTTTGTTACAAAAAATATTAAAATTTTATGTACCTTTTTAAGATTTTCACTGAATTTCATACCTTTTATTTGATGTCACATGTGTGGAACCAAAAATATTCATTAGGTGACATGTGAATCTTTGGATAAAGAAGATAAAAATACCCTTAAGGTGTATCAGGATTTCTGCGCGCGAGTAGCGAACGATCATCCTCAACCAAGTTAAAAATGCCCAAAAAAGGTAACAATTCAAAAAATCATCTCATCAAATCCTTCTACAAGGTAATTCCTAAAATTTATTTCATCCCATATATCTTTTACCTAATTTCCCTTTTATAGCTAAATCAATTAGCTAATTATTATATAACCTAATTATCTATTTATTCTAAATATTATGTAACTACCAAAACATTTCCCTTATGTTTAATTAGCCAATTAATACTTATTAAAATTGGCTAATTAAACCAAAATTAAACCCAAAAACCCACCTAATGGCTGGCCACTCTTTCTCCAAAGAGGACCGGCCTATCCCTATAAATAGGCTCCCATTTTCACCAAAAGATGATTCCAACACACTTAAAAAAAATCTCAAATACTCTCTAAACACTTTTCTCTATAAATTTTAACTTTGGTATCGGAAGTTCTTCGGCCAAAGCTCCCCCCCCCCCAAAATCATCGTGGGCGCGTAAGGCTCTTGACCTTGACCGTAAGGTATTAATTGTTTTATAGGTGCAATTTTGTCCAAGATTAAGGAGGAAGAAATTTGAATCCACAACATGTTGAATTGATAAATGCATCTCATTTTCAATTTTTTATGAGCCATAAAATGCATCCAACTAGAAATTCACACATATTCCTTCATGTTACAATTTTTTAATCAGTTTTCATGTTGCAGATGTAGTGGGCTCGATATAGCATAAGTCACAATGTGTAAGTCATAGATTAAAAGAGCGAGATAATAATTTACACTTTACAAAATAATTTTCACTTGACAAGTTGAAAGTTTATGTCCTAATTGCACAGAAGTTTTATATGATGAAAAGTTCATTAGACTTTTTACCTAGATGGTTAAGGTGGAGATAATACCCTGTGAACCAGGAGTTGAGATGTGTGTTTACGTAGGACAGTTACCCACCAATACTACTGCTTCTCTTGTCTTGTATTCCGGGTTGTAGCAAAGGGAGCTTATTTTGGTCCAGTGATTCTATTTCGATCAGCTTCTCTTCTGTGGCCTTCCCCCACATCATGGCATAAAATCCAGTAACGATTATGGCTGCACCAACCAAACTGCAAAGTTGTTCTATAATCATCATTAATTTGCTAATAAGAATGTATTATTTCTTAATCATGACTCGTGAGCTAGATTTTCTAACAAGCCAAAGACGTTGTCAACAAGCTTTAGCTTTCACCAACTTTCAATGATTAAATATCAAACAAAATCAAACACAAGAGGTTGAAACAAATGATATGAACAACAATATTAATTTATACCTTCCGATGTAGACTGAATCTCCCAAAAATATGGCACCCATGATCACACCAAAAATGATGCCAATAGGCTTAAACATAGAACAATAAAAAGCTCCAACCTTCTCTACGCACCAGACAATTACACTGAAATAAAGAACCGTCGCAACAATTCCCTGTATGATAATAAAATATATATTTTAACATAATAATCAATCCGTATACTCAAATATGCTAGAATATGTGCATACAACTCAAAAATTAATAATTCTAATTAAAGGGTTATGCTAGATCACTTCCAAATATTGAGTAAATGCTACAGCGTAAAAAATTGCTTACAGTGTATAAAGCAGCAATCAACCCCACATCCAGCCTTATTTCCCAGGCACTTGCATCTCTAACTGCAATTAAAGCAAATATTGCAGACTGAATGGTTGCGAATAAGCATTGGAAAAAGACTGAGAGCAAAATTGCGGGGTACTTCTTAACGACCGTTGCCTGCAATGCAAACATTTGGAATTTTGAAAGAAAAACGAATAGAAGGAAAAATTGTTATAATTCTCTTGTTCTTTACTTTCAGCTTTATAAAGGGTAACTGAATATTAGGGGTAGTTACCTGCAGAATGTACCATAAAGAAATTGAGAAGGCGTGAACTGCAAGAAAAAGCCCTCCGAGGATCCAGTTTGATCTCGATGAGGAAAAGATTTGATAGGGTGAATTAGGAAGTGATGAAGATAGCCGTATGATCGGTGGACCTTTGTAAAATGTTACAACAAATGCTCCTCCGATTGACATTACGGTTCCAAAAACTTTTGCCTGGCTGCTTGAGCTTCTCCAGTTTACAGTTTCCATCCTAAATACTCATTTGAAGCAATGCATGCTAATTACTTCTACGTAACATAAATGTTAATCTAATTCCATCACTTTCATCTTCTCTTCCAATAAGTATAACAATGGAGCATGCATACCCATACAGTCAGCTGACCCTTTGAAGTTTCAACTAAAAAGAAGTAATAAAAACCCTATTTATATAGGAAAAGCTTATAATATAGATGCACATACACATTTTTGAAAAATAATTTATGCTCTCGTAGATCAACGATGCAGAAAAGTACATGATTAAAATTGAACGTACTATGTATTGAAGTTCTTACGTGTTTTCACATAATTATTATTATATTCAATTTTTTTTGTCATCCCGTACTTTACTTACTACTATAAAAGTTGTAGTAATAAGTCTTTTTCCACACTCTAGTTTTGAATATGAAATCTATTATAAATTTTTCAAGTATAGCCAATTGGAGTCGAGAAGGAGGTACTTAAGCAGTATTTCTCATCACCAACTCCTGTGTTTAGATGGATACACCCGTTCTAATTGGATTTTATAAGAAAATCAACTTTGAAGAGAGTCTAATATCTTTAGTCATAGTCGTACAGTAACAGTACTTGCCATCAGTTCAAAAGAACTTAATTACATATTTACTGAGAAGCACTATATAAAGTGCTGGTCCCCCCCCCCCCCCCCCCCCCCCCCCCAAATTCAAACAAATATTATTATTCTCTCACTAAAGAAAATTAGTACCTAAAAATGATGGCAAGTATGAAGGTAAAAGCTGGGATGAGGTTAAGCATGGCCGTGCTAAGCGTGGGAGAGCTGTATTCTATGCCAATATTTCCAAATATTTGCGCTGAACAACTGCATATATGATGATCTCTGATTAAATTTCTAAAAAAATGTAATTAAATTATAATTCACATGTAATTAATTAGAATGTTACCTACCAAAACAGGCCAAGCAAGAAGATTCTGCAAAGTATGGAGAATGTAAGGGGAGGGCGCTCCGATCTGCTAGTAACCAGAACATCAAAGTGAGAAGAAAAAAGAAAAGAAAAGGATGGATGGTTAAAGAAAGTTGGAATTCCATCATAAAATCAATTGACAATATGAGGAGTAATCCAATTTACTAATTAGCACATGCAAAGTCCCTCAGATTTGGGATTCGCTCGGAGCAATAATACTGTCAAGACTTTAGAGAGAGACGGAGCAGAAGTACAGTAAAATAATAAATCAGCTGATTTGATCAAATAATTTGTATGCACGAAAGAAGGAAGGATTATCTACAATTAACCTGTGGAAGATGAGAGCAGAAGGAAGAAGAATGAGGGCGGCGATGGTGTTGCCGTAGACGACGATGATGTATGCATTGGTCCCTGTGGACATCGCTGCTTTGTTTACTACCACACTCCCAGTCTGAGCCATAATCGCCATCACCATTCCAATAAAGGGAAGTAAAATCTTCATGCTCATGTTCATCCTCTCTTTCTTTCTGAGAAACACAGTCACAAACACTGGTACACATGCATATTCTCACATCCCTGTTAATTATTTTGCGATAATCTACTTTATAGTTTTCTTTTTTAGCCCAATTTTATTACTTGTAAATTTGTTCTAGTGGAGGAATGCATGGTTGACATGCATGGGCATTTTGGCAAAAATCTCTTTCTTTGTCGAACGTGTACGATTGGATAAGAGGTAGATATTCTACGAGCATAACTATTTTTACGATATTTTTGTGACCATAATTATTAAAAAATACAAGAGTTTATTGTCACGATGACATCTCGATCATTGTAAGTCTTTTAAATTGTGATCCCCCCATTTTGATCTTAATTCTACGGCAAAAGAAAAAATACGAAAAAAAAAAAAATTTAAATGACCACTTATTATAAAGTTAAATTTAAATTATGAATAATGTCTGATAATGTGGGGAGAACATATCTGAAAGCTGCTTTGTTCCCACTACATTGTTTATTCTTGAAAAGAATATGAAGCTTTGTTGTTTGTTCACCAATTAAAATTTAAAACCAGCCACATACATTTATACTTTTCCAACAAGAAGGGGAACAATCATCCGACTTCATTTCTTATTTTCCAGTTTCCCCATTCAATTTTCTTGTTAGAGAGAAATGGAAATGAAATATGCCGAACCATAATATAAGGGGAATCTTATTCTTGTACCACGTAGGTTTCTCCCCACTTAAAATAAAAGCTGGACTTGTAAGCATGCAAGTTATTTTGACAACTAATAAGTTGTGTCTTTAGCGTAAGTACTATACCACTATTGATGATGATGCACCGACTGAGACATCTCTCCCTCCATAAATGATAGGTTATGGTTCAATCTTGGAGTTATAGATAAATGGAAAAGGAGAGACTTAGAAGTGAACAATTATTAGTATTTAAAAAAGATTACTTTGTACTCTAATTTTCAAGAAAATGATTTTTACACTTTTTTTTTAAATTTTTTATACACTTCTTATTATTTGTAACTATCAGATTGAATAAATTTCACAAATAACCAATCAATAATGTTGTTACCCATGCTACGGAGAGATTTTTTTAGGGTTGTTTAAATATAAGCACATACAGCTCATATACCTCGAATAAAAACCCACCTATGAATAAACATCTAATAAAAACCCAAAATTTAAATAAATTTCCACATAAGAAAATAAGTAATCTTTTAATATAAGTTATTTACAATTTATGCCACAACTTTCTATAACTATTCTCATACAACCATTATTAGCCAACCATTATGGCTAACGTTTTTAACAATTTCCTTTACCAGTCTAATAATGAATTAATATAATGCATTACCATATCTCTTAACTATATAACTTTAGATAAATTATCTTGCGAACACAGAAACATATATATAATAGTAAAACATAAAATAGAAGATACATTTTTTTGAAAAGTTAAATTGTAGGTAAATTATAAGGAAAACTAATGAAAATGGCTTGAAAATTTTGAGTTTTAATGATAAAGACAAAATAAAGGGTAAAGTGAATAGTATTATGATTGACTTTTTAGTGTAAAAATGTGATTTTTCGTTAAAGTGAACAATACCGTGGGTTTTTCGTTAAAACTCCCTAAATTATATCCATACAAAAAAAAAATTGTAGATACTGTCACATCCCAGCCCAGGCCCCCACCACATCCCGGGCTTGATTCCGCCGTAGCACGATATTGTCCGCTTTGATTTATCGCGCGCTACTCGCTTAACTCCGGAGTTCCTACGGAACCCGAAGCCAGTGAGCTCCCAAAAGGTCTTGTGCTAGGTAGGGATGGGAATATACATATAAGGCTCACTCCCATGGGCGATGTGGGATCTTACAATCCACCCCCCTTAGGGGCCCGACGTCCTCGTCGACGCACCACGACCAGGGTTAGGCTCTGATACCAAATTGTCACATCCTGACCCAGGTGGAACCACTTCCCGGGCCAGACTCCATCGCAGCACAATATTGTCCGCTTTGGGCCCCCAGCACACCCTCACAGTTTTGTTTCTGGGAACTCACATGAGAACTTCCTGATGGGTCACCTATCCTAGGAATGCTCTTGCGCGCTACTCGCTTAACTTCGGAGTTCCTACGGAACCCGAAGCCAGTGAGCTCCCAAAAGGCCTCATGCTAGGTAGGGATGAGAATATACATATAAGGCTCACTCCCCTAGGTGATGTGGGATCTTACATACATCATTAGCTTCGCAAATTATACACAGTAGGTAAATTATTTTTGCTAAAACTAAACAATAAGTAAATTATTTTTGAAGATGCATTAGTTTTGTAAAAATTAAATAATAGGTACATTATTACTCCACAAATTTGATACGATGGATAAATTATGGTATAAATTTATAGTTGGCAAAAAAAAAAAAAAATATATATATATGTATGTATGTATATAGGTACATTATTTTATGGGTAAAATATGACTTTAACCCCTCAAACTCAATCTCTTTCATATAAAACCCGACATAACCTTTTTATTCGAATAAAACCCAATGATTAGACTCTACATAAGCAAATTCATTAATTATGTAACATCCCACATCGCCCAGGGAATTGATCCTTAAATGTATATTCTCATCCCTACCTAGCACGAGGCCTTTTGGGAGCTCACTGGCTTCGGGTTCCATGGGAACTCCGAAGTTAAGCAAGTAGCGCGCGAAAGCACTCCCAGGATGTGTGACCCATCGGGAAGTTCTCGTGTGAGTTCCCAGAAACAAAACCGTGAGGGCGTGGTAGGGGTCCAAAGCGGACAATATCGTGCTACGGTGGTAGAGCGGGCCCGGGAAGTGATCCGTCCCGGGCCGGGATGTGACAAATTGGTATCAGAGCCAATCCTTGGCCGGAAGTGTGCCGACGAGGATATTGGTCCCCTAAGGGGGGTGGATTGTAACATCTCACATCGCCCAGGGGACTGATCCTTAAATGTATATTCTCATCCCTACCTAGCACGAGGCTTTTTGGGAGCTCACTGACTTCGGGTTCCGTAGGAACTCCGAAGTGAAGCGAGAAGGGGGCTAGAGCAATCCTATGATGGGTGACCCACTGGGAAGTTGCTCGTGAGTTCCCAAAAACAAAACCGTGAGGGAATGGTAAGCCCAAAGCGGACAATATCGTGTTACGGTGGTGGAGCGGGCCCGGGAAGTAATCATTCCTAGGCCAGGATGTGACAAATTATGTTTGACTTTAAACATTTTAAAATTTTCGAATACCTAAAATACCCCTTTTTGCATGTTTCATGTGCACAATTAAACATATGCACATTTTTAGGAGGATTAATGATTTTACAAAAATAAAAAATAAAAAAAGCACTAATATTCTAAATGCAATGCATGTTATGTGAGAATTCAAGATTTTCACGTTTTGTAATAATTTGGCTGATTCATTTTTCTCTCACTCCATAAAATTTGCTTCTAATTTGATGTAGTAATTCATTTGGAAAGTTTTCTTAATCTTAATAACAACTTTCAATTTAAATATAACTTTTTAGTGAAATAGTCTATCTTTTGAAATATTTATCAATAAAATAAGGGTCCCTCAGATATAAGTCCATGCAACACTTATTTCCTTGACAAAAACCCATCTCATTTTAAACATCCAAATAAAACCCAAATTTGAAGTAGACTGCCATGTAAACAATTAAATACCTATTATTTTCATACTATTTACAATTTATTTACAATTGTGCCACAACACTCTAATTATGTTAATGAATTTAATTATCCACCATAATTGTGGGAAATAAGTGCCTTATTATTATAAAATTATCTACTTTATACTTCTCTTACCATCATATGTTTCATTTCGTTTATTTGTTTGACAATCATTGTAGGTAAATTATTTTGCAGGTATGTATTAGGTACTTTGTTAAAATTATATATATGCATGCAAATAATTTATCTATATTTTTATGTAAAATAATATGTAATTAATTAATTTTGAATCAATGGGCTAAAAACATTTATTTATTTTGTAGGTAAATTATTTTTCATGTGATAATACATATATACTAGCCACATTTTGTTATTATTATATAGAGTGTGCAATCAATCTACATTCTTTTATTTTGTAGGTAAATTATTTTGCATGTAGGTAAATTGTTATATATATATATATATATTTGCAAAATATTGGTATTTAATTAATTTTGAATAAAAAATATTTATTTATTTTGTAGGTAAATTATTTTGCATGTATCATTGCATAATTTACTAGGAACTTATATTGTTATTATATATATGTTGTGCAAAATAATTTACCTATTTTATATTTAAAATATTGATAATTTTGAATAAAATAACTTTTTGATATTTGTAGGATATACTAATTTACTTGTTAGCATCATGTGAAAACAAATATATAAGGAACATTGGTATCATGTAAATTTCATATGAATTATAACATTTAAATTTTTTTTCCAAATCTCCATAAGGTATTTGAAGACATTTAATTGAATGAAATAATGTAAAATAAAATGTAGATAATAAGTGAGAGACCCAAAGTAAGTGTTATTAAGGGTAATTTAGACATCAACAAATACAAATTTTGCCAAGTCAAACTTAATTATGGATATTGCTTAGTTGGAGTCTAGTCATTGGGTTTTTGTTAGAGAAACTTACCCTGATGGGTTTTAGTTAAAGAAAATTGAATTCTAAGAGGTGTACTCATATTTTCAGTTAGTTTTATGGTGAAACTCAGTTTCTCCACGGTATCAGAGCTAGGTTGGCCCACGTGTGAAGCCCAACGGCCACACCTGCTTTAATACCATGAAGAAGTTAGAGTTCTACCATAAAACCAAATGGCAACATGGAGAGTAGCTCAACCTCTTATAAGCCCTTGCAAGGTTTTTCCTTTCACCAAGGTAAAAGTCTTTTACCTTCACATTCTCATACGTCCCCCTCCCGTGTGGCCCTTTTACCAAGGTGGAACTCTTTACCCTTTCACCAAGGTGTAACTCTTTTACCCTTCACATTTTCACGTGCCCCCTCACGTGTGGCCCTTTCACCAAGGTGGAACTCTTTTACCTTTACATTCTCACACGTCCCCGCACATGTGGTGATTTTTTAAGTCAAACATGTGGACAACACGGAATTGGGTGACGTGGAGCACGTGTGACCATTGGGCTTCATACTTGAACCAACTTGCTCTGATACCATGAAGAAAGTTGAGATTCCACCATAAACCAATTGACAACATAGAGAGTAACTCAACTGCTTATAAGCACATGCAAACATGCAAAGTCCTACCTCTCATCAATGTAAGATTCATTTTCTAACACTATTCATTTTTTTCTCGTCGTGTACTTTACTAACTACAATAAAAGTTGTCGTAATAAGTCATTTTCCACACCTTAGTTTTGAACATGAAATCCCCCTTCAAATTTTCGAGTATAGTAAATTGGAATAGATGAGGTATATTAAACGTTACTTCTCATCACCAACTTTGAAGAGAGTTTAATATCTTTAGTCCTAGTCATACAGTAATAGTACTTGCCATCAGTACTGGTCCACTATCAAGAAAAGGGGGAAGGAAAATTAGTACCTAAAAATGATGGCAAGTATGAAAGTAAAAGCCGGGAGGAGCTTAAGCATGGCCGTGCCAAGCATGGGAGAACTGTATCCTATGCCAATAATTCCAAATATTTGCGATGAACAACTGCATATTTGATGATCTCTAATTAAATTTTTAAAAATTGTAATTAAATTATAATTCACATGTAATTAATAAGTATGTTACCAACCTACATGTTAACTACATTGAAATATTTGAGAATCGAAGAAAATGGAGGAGTAATTGAAAAAGATGAACTAGAGAGAATTTAGAGAGAAATATGAGATTTGTATATTGACTTCAAAGAATGAAGATTACACATTCTGTTTTTATACTAGAAAGCCTAATAACTCTAACCAAATACTAACAAACTTGCTAACTGTATTGCTAACTGTATTGATGACTTGTACCCTTATTACTCCCCCTCAATCTCAACTGGGGAAATCCAGTTTGAGATTGGAAGAATTGAGACATGGTAGCGCTGAAAGTGTAGACTTGGGAAAACCACCATTGGATTAATACCCAAACATCTGTCCATATGTAGCACTTTGACTAGAGTCACCACTTTGGATTAGCCTGCTGCAAACAAGAAAACCCCTATCCTCATCCTTAGTTTCTTCACACGACCATACAACAGAGAGTAAGTGCATAGGCAATTAAGAACCGCACATAGGCAAATAAAAACTGCAAGAGCTAGACTTTTGCTAAGACAAGTAGCTCCGCATCCTTGTCTTTGTCGCAGGAAAAATCCCACATTTCAAGCTCTGAATGAGCTGCAATGAATATCAATTTATGTGCCTTGTCCATTCCCACCCCTGAGTGGCCATAGGCAGACACCCATCTCAATAGAGACCAATTGCATTTGAACCCACATGACGTTGCATGAAAAAAGATGAGCCTAACTGCAACTTTTCCTAGTGACTTAAACTCGGTGAGGCGTGTGACCCACAAAGCCTATCATCTTATGCCAAAAAATACTCAAACCTTATCACTGAAGCTTCTAGCTTTCCCAAAGCCCTGAATCAAACAAGTGTACCCCATGACCACTTTGTAGCTGTTGACCAAAAACCTATGTCTGTCAGTCCAAATTTCTTCCATTGCCTTACAGATAAAGACACCATGTATTCCTCTGCCTCTATTGGGAATTTTACACAAGAACAACCTTCTATAAAGTAGTTGTAGCATACCCTCATGTCGGTATAACACCTTCTTACGGGATTACCTTTCGTGGGATTTACCGTCAACAATCTCATTCAACATTGGCTTCCGTCTTTAATATTTACAAAAACGGAAAATTAACAAACTATAGTGTGGCATCGGCCTTAACTATAGCATCACGGGTTCGCCCTTTGTGGATTTTACTAGAAACAACTTCTTTGAACAATGCATTGGCCTTCACAATTTCAACAACAGAAAATCAACATCTATGTAGGATTACCCTTCGTGGGATTTACCGTCAACAACTTCTTCAAACTTTATCTCTTCAAGAAACATACAACCGGACTTCTAGTAGATACATGCTACAACTAAGCTGGTTAGACTCTGAGATTATAGGCTGAGATAAGCTTCTAAACAATTCCTACCCAATGAAGAGATAGCAGAAATTCAAGGACTTACGGTATATAATCTTGAAACTAAGTCCCATTTAGAACAAATTATGATAGCAACAGCTGCATTATCAAGGACCATGAGTAACTTCACCAGCAGGACAGCAAGAATCACCCAATTGAGAGTAAAATCCACAAACCATCAACAAAATACTTATTCTAACAGTATTGAACCCCAATATCAGAAAACAACATGAAACTCAAAAAAGATGATCGAAAATGAGATGATTTCATGCCTTAATAACAGCTTTTAATAAAAGTTTTTAATGCAAGCTTTTAATGCAACATGAAACTCAGAAAAGATGATCCAATGTCAGAAGAGTATGGAAAACTCTGATACCATGTTAAGATAGCTACAATAACAGCTTTTTAAGATAAAGAGAGATAAAGGGGATGAGAGAAAGTTGTATCAGTAGAAATGTTTTTCTTCATTAGCAAGCTATACGATTTGCATTGTTCACGTATATAGAAGTTTTCAATGCCAAACTTGCAGAGCAAGTACTCCTCTTTAACTACCTCCTTATATCAACTAACTCCCTCTAACCAAAGCACCAGATTCTAACTAACCAACTATATGTATAACAACCTATTTAATCTTTTGACAAGTGGCTTTGTTTTGACCATTGATAACTTCCTCACTTGGATCACACTCTTGAACTTCATCCTTCTTACATAGGCCAAGCAAGAAGATTCTGCAAAGTATGGAGAATGTAAGGGGAGGGTGCTCCGATCTGCTAGTGGCCAGAAAATCAAAGCAAGAAGAAAAACAAAAAAGGAAAACAAAAATTGAAGACAGATAAATTTTACCGTAAAATCAATTAACAACACGAGAAGTAACCAAAGTTATTTATGAGCACATATAAAATCTCTCATGTTCTAGATGTGGAATTCACTAACAATAATACTGTGATTACTTTAGAGAGGAACGGACCAGAAGTACAATTACTTTAGTCTAAAGTAGGAGGGAAATTGGTACTATTCATATGAACAGTGTTTTGATCGACATTTCAGTTTATTTACAAGATTGCCACTAAGTGAAGGGGGCTGGGTTAGTTCGTTTTGGGCTGTGTTTGCTGGGCTTACCTCAATTGTTGATGAGATCGGCCTTTTGGGTGTTCAAATGATGGGAATGCCAATCTAGGGTTAAGATCGGACGGTCCGGATTAAAAGTTTGGAGGATACTTTTGTCATCTTAATTGTCGAAATCGTTCCCTCTTTTTCTCTCCTGACTCTCTCTGTAACCATCTATCCGCTATGACGTTTGAGCGCATCTTAGGTTGGGGAGGAGGGCGACGATGAATCCGCTGTGAGTGAACTCGGCTTCTGCCGCAACCCATTCATCGTCTTTGTTTCGCTTCAAAGATCCAAGCTTATCTACATGTCGGTAAAGTACAAATTTCTTCCATAACTCTCGATTCAATCGTCGGTTGATGCATTAATTTCAATCGTCCTTTTTTTCCCCTTATTTCTTCTTCTTCTGCTTCGTTTTTGCTGCTGCTGCTACTACTTCTTCTTCTTCTTCTTCCCCCTTATGGTTCCCGCCCTCTCTTGCTTTATTTCTTTTGGTATTTTCTCTCTTTATTTCTTCTGATATTTTCTCTCTTTCTTCAAAATCCCACAACAGTCTTGAGTTGGAGGCTTTGGCTCTGTTGGGTTTTTTTCCAATAGCTCAAAGGGCCAAAAGGTATTCCCTTTTCATAATCTTCTCTCCCAATTTCTTTGGGGTTAATTTCGATTTTCTTATGCTATTTGCAGTGGTGCTTTTTAGGGTTTAACTATTTAATTTCACAGATTCATTATAGACACAGTAAATAGTTACATTTTAAATTCGTATTTCATAACTTGGTTAAAAATAATCTTATCCTTAAGGATTATTGATTGGGAAAATTTGGTTGAGTAAATTTAGGGTTATTGATTGGGCTAATTTGGTTGATTATTGGATGGGTTTGAGGGTTAGTTTCTAGGAATATTTGACAAGCTCATATTTATATATTTTTTGATATCAAATTCACTTGTTTTTTCTTACTTAGTTCCTTATATTTTTGAGTTATTTACTTTGTTTTTGTGTTTTGTAGGATTTGTCAAGTAAAGAAAAGAAAAATAACACAAGTGGAATTTTAAGTAATAAATTCGTCAAAACTGCCTGTGCATGTTAGCTGACTTTGGAATTAAGTTGCGGACAGCTCAGAATGAATTAGAGAATGAGCCTTATATGCTTGGAAAGCTATGGATGTCTATTTTCTGGAACATTTCGCGGATTGTTAATATCATTTTTCTAGAAGAAGTTATGGCCGTTTTAACACTGAAAAGTTCCCAACAGGCTGAGCAGTTTGTAACTGACAAGAAAGCATTGAAAGCAATAAATCCAATAAATTTAGCAGCCAAAACTGATGCAATCAAGAACACACCAGCTGACACCTATTCAAATAATAGAGGAAATGGAATTAAAGATGAGGATTAAGAGGGAGTTATGGGCATAAAGGCTACCCAAGGAGTTACAATTGTTTCACAATTTCCTCTCACTTATTGTCATCACTAAATGGCTATTAGTGGGTGAGTTAAGGAGAAGAAAATGATGCAGCAAGAATTAGTTTAAAAGTAGCATTGGGGAATGAAGGAAGGGGAGAGAGCCTTAGTTATTCGATTTCTTTCGGTTCTATTTTCTCAAACTCATGTCTATCTTTTGTTTTAACTTAAGGATTGTGTGACTAAATTTTTAGTAGTTAGGGGCTGTTTGAAGCCCCGAATATGATTGCAAGTTTGTTATGACATTTCGTTTGAATTACTTTTATAATGGATGAAAATTGGTTCACTACTTGTCTCATTGATGAATTCTTTATGTGTTTTCTATGGATGCATACTTAGTAAGCATATCTAGGATTCTAATGCTATGAATATGTGTGTGCTTGCCCTTGTTGAATGAGGACCTACATATGTTCTAGAGTAGTACGTGTTAATTGCGATTAACATGTGAACCAATTTCTAGGATAAGTAAGACAACGCCAGTACTTACGATGCCTTGTGATGACTCAAACTCTTTTCGTTCTTAATGATTTCTACTTGTTAAATCTATGAACACGCCATTCTAGATTGCATATTAGGGACTAAGTTAAGTTGAAAACACCATTCTCTTAACATACTACATAAGAAAGAGTAATAGGTTGAGTTCTAACATTGAGCCAACTTGAGCATCTTCATTCGGAAATAGAAGGAATTTGAATGAAACATAACATGTTTGCATGATTATTTGGTGGTGGATAGCAATTCCCCTAACTCGTTTTCTTAGCTTGTGAACTATAATCTATTTTTATTATTTAAAATCTGTTTCTATTCTGTTTTTGTTCGATTTAATTTAAATATCAAATCAACTCCAAAAATCCCAAAAATTTGTGTGAGTGTAGCTCTGTGTGTCTAGTATCTGCATATAAAATTTCGTAGACTTTAGATAAGTGTAAGTCAGTCTAATAATTATTTTTCGGTGGCTGGTCAGTAGGGACAACAGCCCAGTTTTTGTGACATTTTAAGTAGTTAGATAAAACAATCTTCTGCGGGAAATACCCTTATTTTCATATGCTACAATTGACAAATATTATTGTTAATAAGGAAAATTAATAGGATATTTGTGTGCTACTTTGTGGTGTGCTTTTAATCCTATCAGGGTTATTGATTGGGCTAATTTGGTTGATTAGTTGATCCGAATTGGATGGGTTTGAGGGTTAGTTTCTAGGAATGTTCCATTGGTGTTCTTTTTCTTCTACACAGTTACCAAAATCTCAAGTCCCCATTTGATCCTCGAGTACGACACAATCATATTTGCTATAATACAATCATATTCTTGAGGTTTGGATTTTTTACTCTCATGTTTCTGCCCAATCTTATTTGCTCATGTTTTCGCTGTTAGAAAATACATGCATGTTCTCTAAACTAAAATACACTTCTCAGACTTCTGTTTCTTATGGAAATAGGTGCCCTACGTGTTTTTGGCTTTGCACGTTTGTGCTTGAAAACTTAGATGCCAGAATAAGAACAAAACAGGTTTTTTTTTTTTTTTTTTTTTTTTTTTTTTTAATTTCTTTTTTTTGACAACTGTTAAAATATGTGCCTAACCTACAGGATGTATATTTTGCCACCTTGACTGCAAGGGCAAGTTTTGTGTGAACTGGATGTTGCTTCTGTTTCTTCTGTTTATTAGGGAAACAGAATGTTCAGTTTCGTCCTGTTAATTGTACAATATCTTTTCATGTCAGCTAAGTTGAATGTATATAAAAACGAAGTTGCATATCTTACCGATCTCATTCACTCATCTATCCCTCTGTTCATTCATGATTATGTTGAATTTATTCAGGTAAAATGTGTCTTATTCATGCAGTTAAAGGTGATGCATTCAAGTCCCGCAGCAACGTGCGGGTATATTTTCTAGTAATATACTAAATCAGCAGATTTGATCAAATAATTTGTATGAAAGAAAGAAGGATTATATATAATTAACCTGTGGAAGATGAGAGCAGAAGGGAGAAGAATGAGGGCGGCGATGGCGTTGGCGTAGACGACGATGATGTATGCGTTGGTACCTTTGGACATAGCTGCTTTGTTTAGTACCATATTCCCAGTCTGAGCCACAATCGTCGTCACCATTCCAATAAATGGAAGAAAATTCTCCATGCTCATCCTCGTCCCCTCTCTCTCTCTCTCTCTCTCTCTCTCTCTCTCTCTCTCTCTCTAAAATAAAGTCACAAACACAGGAACTGAGGTACACATGCATATCCTCACAGCTTTACTTGTAAATTTGTTCTAGTGAAGGAAATGCATGGTTGACATGACATTTTGGAAATGTCCTTGTCCAACGTGTATTATTGGATAGGAGGTACGTATTTTTATGAGCATAATTATTTATATAATAATTTGTGAGCGTAATTATTAAAGAATATAAGAGTTTATTGTCATGATTATTTCCGGTCATTGTAAGTTTTTTTTCTACTAGTGAATAAGGAGTTTCTTTTTTAAACTCTAAAGTTTAGAAAATTGTGATCACCCCATTTGATATTAATTTTACAACAAAAGATAAAATTACAACAACAAAATTAAATAACCTCCTACTGTAAATTAAAATTAAATAATAAATAATCACGATTTTCTTGAACACTAAATTTAGGAGAACAGATATGGGCTGGTGAATAATGTGTGATAATTTCACTTTTTAATGCTAAAAGCTGCTTTGTTCCCACTACATTGTTTGCTCGTGATAAGAATAAGAAGCTTTATTTTTTTTTTAATTATTATTAAAAAAAAGGAAGAGGGTTTAAAATTATCACAATAATTTACTGAATGAAAAAGTGTTACTTAGAACACATAGGTGAAGACCCAACATCCTAATAATGTCACATCCCGGCCCGGGACAGATCACTTCCCGGGCCCACTCCACCACCGTAGCACGATATTGTCCGCTTTGGGCTTACCATTCCCTCACGGTTTTGTTTTTGGGAACTCACGAGCAACTTCCCAGTGGGTCACCAATCATGGGATTGCTCTAGCCCCCTTCTCGCTTAACTTCGGAGTTCTTACGGAACCCGAAGCCAGTGAGCTCCCAAAAGGCCTCGTGCTAGGTAGGGATGGGAATATACATTTAAGGATCACTCCCCTGAGCGATGTGGGATGTCACAATCCACCGCCCTTAGGGGCCCGATGTCCTCGTCGGCACACCACGGCCAGGGATTGGCTCTGATACCAAATTGTCACATCCCGGCCCGGGCCGGATCACTTCCCGGGCCCACTCCACCACCGTAACACGATATTGTCCGCTTTGGGCTTACCATTCCCTCACGGTTTTGTTTTTGGGAACTCACGAGCAATCCCATGATGGGTGACCCACTGGGAAGTTGCTCGTGAGTTCCCAAAAACAAAACCGTGAGGGAATGGTAAGCCCAAAGAGGACAATATCGTGCTACGGTGGTGGAGCGGGCCCGGGAAGTGATCTGCCCCGGGCCGGGATGTGACAAATAATGTACTTATTCAACAAATGCAAAGGATACATAAGGACCAATTAATCTTTTGGTTACCTCTTTGATACAGAACCAATTAAAATTTAAAACCAAACATATAGAAGAGGAACAATCATCTGACTTCATTTCTTATTTTCCAGTGTCTTTTTGTTTTGGTCCCGTCCAATTTTCTTGTTCGAGAGAGAGGGAAATGAAATATGCCAAAACCATAACAGAAGGGGAACCTTATTCTTGTACCACGTAGCTAGGTTGCTCCCCACTTGAAATAAAGTTGGACTTATTCCAATTTTCATGTTACTTGTAAAGCATGCAAATTATTTGACAACTAATAAGATATGTTTTTACTCTTTAGCATAAGCACTATACTACTATTGATGATGAAGCACCCATAATCACATCTCTCCCCCATAAATGAAAGGTTATGGTTGAATCTATTTTGGAGTTGTAGATAAATGAAAAAAATAGAGAGTTTAGGAGGAAATAATTATTGGTACTTCAAAAAGATTTTTTTGTACTCTAATTTTATAAAGGAAAGTGATTTTCATCACTTTTTAGCTTCTCACACACTTCTTTATTTATGTCTATTATTGGATTGAATAAATCCCATGGAATCAACGGCCAAATTAAATAAGGATGTGTAAGAGCCTAAAAAAATATGTAGTTATTTTCCTTCTATAGAACACAAGGATATATATAAGATCTCTTCTTTCGTCGGTGTGGGATTCATATTCTCAACATACCCCCTCACATGTGTGGCGAATTTTCAAGTTTAACACATGGAATAATAAAAAAAAAACGAGTGACGTGGATGACATGTGGCCGTTGAGCTTCACACCTGAGACACCATGCTCTCATAATATGGAGAAATATGACTCATTGTACTAATGTGAGTAAAATATTACAATATATATAGTGATGTAAATGTCTATTTAGGTAGAAATCATACCAATTACAATCGAAAAATTACATTTTTATAATACACACAATAATTACGAAGATAACTCCGAATTACTTTCATTTAATCTAACAATCATCATCACTCTTACTGATTCTAAACCCAACATTCTCTTCCTCATTGTAGAATAAAAAAGGGTAAATCTCAGTTTACTACCCTCAAGTTTCATGGTTTTCAACATTTAGTACATCAAGTTTTTTTCGTCCCAGAGTCATACCTAAAGTGTTAATTTTGGGACAGTCTCATATATCCGTTAGTCAAACTGTTAAGTCTGCCGTTAACTGATGACGTGGCGCCCATATGGACAATGATTGGGCACCACGTGTCATTAAAAAAATTAATTACATAAAAGTACTTAAAATAAAATAAATAAATAAAAAACAGAACCCTCTTTTTTCCTTCCCCCTTCATCTTCCCCATTGGTGCGACGGTAAGCCTCTTGCCCCCCTCGTTCGCGCCAGCTTCCATCTCCACTGCTCCCTCTACTTTCTCCTATCTCCTCTCCTCTTTCCTCTTTCCTCTCTCTATCTCATAAGTTTCTCTCTCTCTCTCTCTCTCTCTCTCTCTCTCTCTCTCAGATTTCTCTCTCCTCTTTCTCTCTCTCGCTAAAAGGGAAAAACCCTAAAGAGTCGTTTACACCCACCTGAGTAAGTTTTCTCTCTCCTTTCTCATCTCTTCTCTCTCCTTTCTCACTGTCTCTCTTTCTCTATCCAAAATTTGAATATATGGGTAACCTGCCATTTACATTCTTGTGCATATTTGTATATTTAAAAGCTTCAAAATTTATTATGAATTTGTTATTTTTCTCCTTGTTATACCCAAATCTCATATCCCAATTTCTCAAATTACGAAACCCTAATTTGTTGTATTTGATTTTGGATGGAAATTCAGATCTGGGTGTTGTTTGTTTACTTGGTTGAGACATATTGACCGGGAAAGTTGTAGAGCTTGACGGAGTGGTCGACGGAGATGGAGGTGAAGTAGGTGGAGTTGGGGCTGAGAGTGAGAGCCGTGACGCCGTCATGGTGGTGGCAGAGGAGCTTGGGAGGGTTGGACAGGATAAAAGAGTCTTGGATGGCGATTATAAGGTCGGAGGAAGAGGCTGTCACGACATGGTAGGCCTGCTGGTCCCACAGCACCGAGCAGTACGATGACCCCCCGCTGCTGCTCGTGGGCTTATAGGCCTCTCAGAGCTTCAAAGTTCGGATCTTCATGGCTTTGCGTGCAGATCGACGAAAACTTGGATTTGGGTTTTGTTGGATTTTCCAGATTTCTTTGTTGTTTGATTTTTTTTTTCTTGGTTTAGGGGGTATTTGGGGCTAAGATTTGATCTGGGTTTTGAAAGTTTTAGCTCAATTTTTGTAAGGTTGTTGATTTTTCTGGATTTTGGAGATGAAGATTAAGATGGGTTTAGGAGAAGGGGTTTGGGATGATGAAGATTAAGCCATGGTTGCTGCAGTTTTAGGAACCACTTTTTTTTTTTTTTTTTGAATTTTTTTTTTTGAACCCCTTCTCAAAAAAAAAATCCACGTGGCCCCCTTAATGACATGTGGCGCTCAGTCATTGTCCACATGGGTACCGCATCATCAGTTAACGGCATATTTAATTGTTTGACTAACGGATGTATGAGACTATCCCAAAATTAACACTTTAGGTATGACTCTGAGACGAAAAAAATTTAATGTACTAAATATTGAAAACCACGAAATATGAGAGTAGTAAACTGAGATTTACCCAACAAAAAAAAATAGGAAGAAGTTGGGATCCTTTAAAATTAGCCAGTTCAACTCAGAGTGACTTATGAGACAAAGTCCACGAACTTCTTTAAGCTTCTTCTTTATCCTAAGCCCACAAATTTACTGCTACTAACAAGGTCCCCTATGGATTGAGAGTCTGAGGAAATAAAATTTTTAAACCCCAAGGCCCAAGCCCATAGGCCATAGGTATCTAGCAGCATGCCAGCATATATCATGGCATAGGATGAATGGTTATCAACCTTTCAAGCAGGTCAGTTGTTTTATAAGGTTGTCCAATATTATAAATGATAATTGACCAAGTTTGGGCATCATTGGGCACTTCTGCAACTTTGGGCCCAAGCCCATAGGCCATAGGTATCTAGCAGCATGCCAGCATATATCATGGCATAGGATGAATGGTTATCAACCTTTCAAGCAGGTCAGTTGTTTTATAAGGTTATCCAATATTATGAATGATAATTGACCAAGTTTGGGCATCATTGGGTACTTCTGCAACTTTGGGCTGGTTTAGTATCTAAGGTTGGATTAGAATGAATAACTTTCTAATTTTAAGGCATGTTGAGAGGAGAAATAAAAAAAAATTATGACCTACTAGAGGATGGAAAATAGACTATTCATGAAGAAAACTTATCCATTTCAATCCTATCTAAAATGGTAGGATTAGAAGGAATGTGTTTTCTTAATGTCTAATCCTTTTTAATGCCCTCTAAATGAAACGATTTTACTTCTACCTTCAATTTGTCTTGAAATTGGAGACTTATCTATTACAATCCAATCCAATCCTACTTTCCAAATGTGGCCTTCATACTTCATTATCCCACGTGAGACAAATCTTGCGGCATAGGTGCAGGGTGTCAATGGCGAGTTGACCATTTGTATTGTGCTACTCATATCCTGCAATTATTATCATAACGGAGGTAACATAAGGTCATTTTTTTAGTACATTGGAGAGTTTTGAACTCTAGACTTAGCCTACTCCTACTCTCATCTTCCTACCTACCCTCACCACTAGACTAACTCCAATGGCTTAAGGTAACAAGAGGTCATTAAATGCACATGCCCCAACAATCCCGCAAGATTGATAGATTTTGTTCGGGCATCACATTTGGTTGTATCAAGAAATCACAGATCATCTTAGCTACATTGAGGTTTCTAGTGTTCTTTTTATTGATTGATAGATTATGAATGTAAATCTTACAAAGCAGATTCAAAAATTTGGCATCTAGGGCTTTTGGCTCATATATATTCTCTAAGGGTTGGTTTGGTATTGTTGTGCTTTGAAAAAAAAACTGTTTCTGCTGCGCTGTGAGAATAAGCTCATTTTTGCTGCTTCACGTTTTTAGCTTCTTTTTTTTTCACCCAAAACTGTAAAAATAAGTTGTTTTTAAGTGTTTACCAAACACCTTTTTGAACTCAGCTTTTTTTTAAACCCACTTTTTATAAAAGCACCTCAATACTAAGTGTGTTGATTCTTCTGAGGCTTATAGCTAGAGTTCTATTCATTATTATGTGTAAATTCTTGGCTTTGGCACTAAACCATTTCACGCGAAAAAAAAAAAAAAAACACTTCCTAATTGTTACGTATGTGCGTGCATCTCCATATGTTGGATTTTCACAGTTTTACAAGGTGGGGGAGGTAACCATTTGGCAATGATGAGAGGGTGATGTCAATGCTCATTTTCTTTAGCAGCTTGGCGTAGAGTTTGTCTTATTTCACGTTTTTACGTTATTCTCCAATATTATATATATATATATATTTTTTTTTTTTATCCATTGAGGCGTGGTTTTGGTACTGAACTTCAGTTATTATATGGTAAAGTATAATTGGGGCATGTTTTTACTCACTTTGGCAAGCTCAAAATTTAATCTATGTTGAAGGAAAAATGCTTACAGTTGATGAATTGGTTAGTGGCATTCACTCACAAGTTTGTGAGGTGAATTCTTGGGATATGAGTTTTATGTTAAACTCAGTCGATGAGCGTTGCATTCTCAAAGTGCTTGTAGTGCATAGAAGGCCTTCAAGGGCGCTTATAATTCATGAGGTTTTTTGGCTTTCTCCTTGCGCTTTCCAAATTAAACTTAACGCTGATGTTGCAGCTCGTGGTTCACCAGGCATGGCTGGTTTTCGTGGTATTTTCTATGACCACTTAGGTCATTGTCTAGGATGTTTTGGCATTGTTGCTGCCTTGGAGCCGAAACTTAAAGCTATTATTCATGTTGTTTATATGGCTTTGGAGAGGGGTTGGCATTCTATTTGGATTGAGTGGGATTTTGCTTTGGTAGTGCATTTTCTTTGTAATGGATCTTCTCATGTACCTTGGCGTTTATCAGTTTATTGGACAAATTGTTGTACCATTCTCTCTTCCATGCATATTCGGATTTTATCGCGAAGGAATTCAAATGGCGGACTGTTTAGCAAATTTTGATGTTGATCATGTTGGGGTTCATTGGTGGGATTCTTGTCCGCCGTGTGCAGTTGCGTCTTTTGCTCGTAATATTTTGGGTCTTCCAAAGTTTCGTTTCTCTTAGGAGTTGTCTTAATTAATTGGTGTTTTTAATAGTTTTCTACATCTTGTTAGAGTAATGTTTCATGACCCCACTAACTTATTGTATCTGTGGAAAATCAGTCCCACATTGATGGGAGGAGAGACCTTACATGTTCTTGAAAGTAAGTTGGGTTTCTCCCCATATTGCCAATTTTTATGGTTGAACCTCAACTTCCTTTGTTGTATAAGAGCAGGTTGTTTCATGCGTGAAGCAAATGGCCACACGTGGTCCACATCACCCAGTTTATGTCGTTAACGTGTTAGACATTAAAATTCACCACACATGTGGGACGTCTTGAGAATGAGTCCCATATTGATCAGAGGAGGGACTTGGCATGAGTTTATAAGTAAGTTGAGCTACTCCTCATAACCAATTGATTTTATGATAGAACCTTAACAATTTTTCAATATCTTTATTTATTTTTTCTTCTTCAATATATTCACAGCAGTGTCTTTTCCTTGATAACAATGTTGATTGCTGAGTGAAAGCGACATTACTGTTTTATTTTAAAAAAAATGCTTACTTGATATAATTGGAGGGAGCATAACTTTGGAGAAGAAAAGCTACATGAATTAATGC
This sequence comes from Pyrus communis, assembly GCF_963583255.1. Classification (NCBI taxonomy): domain Eukaryota; kingdom Viridiplantae; phylum Streptophyta; class Magnoliopsida; order Rosales; family Rosaceae; genus Pyrus; species Pyrus communis. The sequence goes on along the minus strand of NC_084808.1, from coordinate 24,813,795 downwards.
CTCAATTTGACTCTAATGTATTAATCTTACAAACTAGATAAAGTTGTTGTTGTACTGTTTCCATCAGCGAGGTAGGCCGGGCACTCCCCTTGAGCAATTAGGACTTCTCAAGCTTATTACTTTCCACCTAGCTGGAATTTATATCCGTCTAATACAAGATTGCCAAACATTCAGGAATTCCTTGATGTTGTTCTTGTCTGCTGAGAATTGGAAAAGAAAATAGACAAGATAATTAAAATGGCAAGAGCACATTTCGGTAGTGCTCACTTGGTTAAGACATACTCTCTTTTATTCAATAAACTTCTGCCTTAGGTAAACTAGAAATAAGATGTCCGCTCTTTAATAAAGACTCAATATACTATTGATATTGTTGACAATGTATCAATAACAAGTTAATACATTTTGTTATTTACAATAAATGATATCAACTTATTATTGAAGATGTATTGATAAGCCGTTTAATAAAATGACTGACGTACGTTCAGTAGCTAGACTAAACAAAAACCTGACAAAAATGCTCTTATTGTATCAGTCATGTTTTCTAACCTAATTACAAAATTTTTACATCTTCAACGATTTTCTAACCCTAATAATGCAATAGATTGAAGATAAACCTTGTGCAATAGTTCTTGATCATTCTCAATAGTAAGAATCCACAAGACCATCTTTCTGTTCGCAACGTGCTGCATCAATTTCGATTATAGAATTAGAAGAAGAGGGTTGATGTACCACCCGAAAGCACTAGCAGAGAGACGGAGAAGGACAAGTTGGTGCAAGCCATTGGTTACTAGTACAAAGTACGTTCCCTCTCTTTCCTTCACTGACTGATGCAAATAAAGAAAAAAAGAAAGCTTCAGAGAGAGAGTGACGAGGGACCCTTGATAAGAGACTTTGATAGTGGCATATCCACCGGATTTCCATACAAAAACAATCAAAATATTTTGATTAATTTGCGGTGAAATAAAATGACTAATTATTATATTTTTTTTCATGGACATATTGCCTAGCAATGAGTGTGTGTGTGTGTGTATCTCTGAAAAATCATACTATCGATGGGTCAGTCAGAAAATGGGAATTGACTGTTGCCAACCCCAGCATTATAAAGTCCAAAGAACGGGGCCATAGCTTTGGACAATCCTGAATGGGGATTGTTGGGATTTGAGAGGATGTGGGATCATATTTTAGCTGCTTTGATTGGTCCATGTCCCACAGTACAAAGTTAACAGCCTAACTAGATATTAGATAAGCATCTGCACGAACCTATCAACATTTGTAACCAACTAACCATTGTCAAACATATGTATCATGTTTTCTTTTTCTGTTTCCGGTTACATGTCATGTATCATGTTTTTCTGTGTTAGTTTGTTAAACTTATATTTGCAAAAATTATGCACATACACATGATGCATGTAAGGATACTATAACTTCACCGGTTAACTTGGTTCCATTCAGCTCCAAATAGGTCAAATTGTATATTAAAAAAAAAAAATGAACAGAACTAGAAATTCGGTTTGATCCTTCAGTTTGCTGGTACTTTTTCTCAACCCTAATGCCTATATATGTTACGAGAAAATATATAGTAGTCAGGATACTCTCACAAAGGGTGAGTGCATAATGGAGCCCGTTTCTTTGTGAACATGTATGAAAATCCAACTAATCGTTAGACTGACGTCCTAAATCTTTTTCCTCTAGTACGTACTGAATGTGCAATATGTTATTTATATTTTGCTCTGTGAAAGTAGAGAACAAGGAACATCTCACTTCACTTTGGCCATACAACTATGTGTGTGTGTGTCATGCCAGCTAAGAGAGAGAGAGAGAGAGAGAGAGAGAGAGAGAGAGAGAGAGAGAGAGAGAGAGATTCAATGAGTCAATAATAATACTAAGAACATAAATCAAGACACCCTAAAAGCAGTCTAGAAGATGAAGAGAGAGAGAAATAGGGTTTTAGTGAACTGAGAAGAAAAGGGATGAGGAGGCAGTTTCTGTGTGATTTGATCATCAAGTCCCCATCTCTCTTTCTCCATGTAACCCCACACATCTCAGTCATATTGTCCTCAACTGCAGAGATATAGATGCCCTAAGCTATTCCATCTCTCTATGATTGTTAGTCCCTTTCAGTCTTCTGTTAGCCAAAGAAGCTCACATCATCCTTCAACCCCACTCAATTGAGTGCAATCATGGCCATTCATATCTATCTCACTTAACCTTAAATCAATTAATGATTAGCATAATCTAATTGTCAACCTAATCCAAAACATTCTGCATGCATGTTTCCATCAGTTAAAGTATACATATTTTTGTAATCTCCAACTTAAGCTCTATGGGGTAACTAAAATGAGTGCAATCATGGCCATCCATGCATCTCACTTAACCTTAATCAGCGATTAATTAGCATATTCTAATTGTCAATCTAATTCGAATATTCTGCATGCATGCATGTTATTTTTGTCATTTTTTTTTAAAGGAGACAACTGATGGTAAGCTACGATTATCCATCCTTTTCAGGGGCTAGAAAGACTCACATAGACATTTTAGCCTCCCATGACCACAAGTTTGGCTTCCAAACCAGAAGCGGGTTTCGAACCGGAGACCTCCAAGTTTCATCAATTAAATTAAGCATATATATATATATATATATATATATATTCACGTCATCTCCAAATTAAGCTCTAATGAGTTTTGCTTTCCAAAATCAGTCCATTCTTAGGCTTAATTTTAGTTTTCATTATCAAACAAGTTTTTAGTTTTTAACTAAAAAAAGTGAAAATTGAAATTGAAATGTAAAAATAAAATAATTATCAAACTGCCCCTTAACTAGCTAATCACTGAGGATAATGAAACTAATTAACTACTCCCTTAAGGATGTCACACATTTGATGACAGCTTATAAGTGGACCAGTAGAAATATATACTAGTTGTGTCTTGGTTGTCCCGAGTCACTTTATTCATGATGCTGATGGATGATATGATATGAGATGATGATATTTATAGTGAAAGGGATGGTGATGAAGGAAGGAGATTTTGGATGAATCTCTACAAGGCCCCAAAGATTGATTAAAAATTGTGTAGAACATCTGTATTCACAATAAAGGGTAGGTGGATCCTCTTATGGGTCGTCCACTAGATTGACATGCTTCAAACTTTCACGGTGTGATGAATCATTTTCCATTCTTTCAAGTACAAAAGCAAACAATGAGTATAATACAAGTGTGTAGCGTGAATACGGTCTAATATATCAAGTATTATAATACAAGTGGTTGAATATTTGAAAAAAATACCAATCATTTGTAATATGACACTTGATGTACCGGACTGTGTTCCCATTACACTGAAAAATATATCCTTTCTCTGACTTTCACAGCCCCAAAAACGATCATACACACACACTTGCATGTTTTAATTTTTTTCTTCCCTTGTATTTTTTTTCCCTTCAATTTGCAAGAACGCTGTGAACCTAAAAGAATGCATTGGGGGAAGTATTAGTCATTTCTTGATATATATAAATGTCTAAATAACATAAGAAAATTTAGAAAACTAACCGTTTTTACCATCGCATTAAAAACTTAGCCTTCTTCAAGGCCGCTCCAGCAATCCCTTTCAAGCAGACTCAGAAATTTTTTGTGAGATGGGCAACCTAATTTTTTCAATAGGGATTTGGGGTTAGAATCTCTTAGTGGACTAATATGTGCGAGTTTAGTAGCCAGGTTTAGCTTGAGTGGGCGAAGTGATTAACACACTTTATCCATGAGTGCTATCTCAACGCCTCTCAAGCAATGCTCGAATCTCCATCCGAGTAGTTAAAATTGTTAAGTCTAAAAAAACAGGAATTTTAACTAGTTTTCAAAATTTTCCCCTAATATTCTCATGTATTTCTACACCTTAAATTAATTCGTCCCCTGTGATGGACGGCCAAGAGCGAAAGGGCATCTTCCATTTTGTGATTGCAGGTTTGAATTACAGCCACTTTTTTGGTACTATATATGGATGGCTTTTTGCTACATTGATGATATGTGAAACTTGGCTGTGTGGGGGTGTTGGGGGTGCGTGGGAGCCAAGAATATTTCGTCTTTGAAAGACAGACTCAATTTTACAGCAATGAAAAAGGTTAGAAAAGCTACCAGAAAAGGGATATCTTTCTTTGATCTTCTCCCTTTTCCTTTTCGTTATTGGATGTGTACATAAAAGCTTTCCTGCGCCAAAATTGTGACCAGTTATGCCTTCACGTGGTGCCTTGCAGTTTTTCTTTGTTAAGGGAAAAAACTCCAAGTGTTTTGATGCATTTGACCAACTTCTGTCACACTATATAAAAAAAATTTTAAAAAAAAAACCCTAGTTTTGGACACTTTCTTTCTCGTTGGATTCTACGGCATCTTCTTCCCACATTTTAATCACCCTACACTATGAATGCATTAATTAAATGAAAGAAATAGTTTCATGTATGTTGATTGGTTGTGCACAAAACAAAAAGAAGCCTTTCGATCTAAAGATCAACTAAGCCTAAAAAAATAGATAAAGAAATATATATGACTCACCGTTTAGTTCAGTTTGGAATGTTTCTTGACATGAAGAGACTTCAGTTAGGAATTCCAAACTTTCCGTTAAATGCTTACTTGAGGATTATGACTATATAAATAATTAGGGTTAACTGTATTGTACACCACAAGGTTTTGGGGTCATTTGCAAAATAAGCCACAAGATTTCAATTTTTACATTTTTCACCATATGGTTTTTGAATTGCCCCCATTTAACCCCTTTGTCAATTTTATCGTCTAATAATTAGACGTTACGTGCTGATGTGGCATAGACTTTACTCACATTTTAAGCACTCGTTGACCGTCAATTTCAATGTTTAGTACTTTACTCTTTTACTATTTTAATCCTTTTATGAAATTGACGGTCAACAAGTGCTTAAAATATGTGTTAAGTCTATGCCACATCAGCACGTAACTAAACAATAAAATTCACGTAGAGGTTAAAGTGGTACCACGTGGGGTTTTATGCAAAAATTGAAAGAAAAAAAAAATGTAACTCATTTTGCAAATGATTCCAAATTTTATGATGTAAAATACAGTTAATTACCCAAATAATTAAATGGGTTTTCTTAAGTTTGTATATTTTAGGGAAACAAATATCGTTCCATCGGAAGCGTGTCTCCTTTCAATTGCTCTGAGTAGAAGTGATATAGGTTGTATTAGTAGTCGCAATTTCTAGTGTAGATTGATGCACTTAATTCCTTATGGTATGATGAATAAAGTTTTTTCTCTCAGGACAGTAATGCTTTTATTTTATGAACGCAATTCATCACTTTCTCTTGGAAAAAAAAAACCACCGAATTGTGACACAAGCATTTTGGGAGTGTGGATTCCATTTTATTAATCAATGTGAAAACAAATCATTTGGTTAAATGGACAAGACATTTCATCACTCCAAGAAAACCTGAAATTTAGAGTTTTGGACATTAAAAAATCACAGGGAACCTAAATAACCAAATAACTGAGCCCTAGTTAATGTTTCTGCCATTTTAAGACAAAATAGGCAATCTACCCAATGCAATAACCCATCACCTCTAAAAATAAAATACAATATCAAACATTCCAAACAAGATCAAATTACATTGATCCCCCACCTCCCATTCTCTGCTCCTATACCAACCTTTCACATAAAGTAATCAATTTAAATATATACTGAAGTTGTGTGGTGGGAGAGGGAGATCATATGCCCGCTTTAGTGTATGCATTACTAAGATACTGTCTCTTATTGTCTCATAATCACCATACAAATTAATAAAGCTACACACATATATATATACAAAAATATTTGGGTAAAATACACTTTACAATCTTAAATTTAGGATCTATTATAATCTCATACAATATATTCAAAATATTTTACTTTCATACCTCACCTACTATTTTATTTCAATATAATACATCCGTTATATTTTTCATCTATTGATCCATTAAGAATTGACGTGACTACCACAGGTGTGCCACATAATTACCAAATTTATGCCACATGGCAAAAAAAAATAATTAATTAAAGAAAAAGTTATTAAAAAAAAAAAACCCATAACCCATCTTCTTCCCTGAGACCCTCCCTTCCCTGCAACCTAAACCCCCATCCCACCCCACCCCCACCCCCCATCCCCACCCCACCCAAAACCCCAAAATCAAAAGGGGGAATTGAATTCCCGAGACGAAATGAGGGAGTAGGGGTTTTGGGAAGGGCAAAGTAAAGGGAATTCTAGAGAGAGAAAGAAGAAAGAGAGAGAGAGAGAGAGAGAGAGAGAGAGAGAGAGTGAGTGAAGAGAAGTGGACTGAGAAGGAGAAAACAGCTACAAGACCCGAGCCGTCTTCTTCTCCTTGTCTCCGTGGGGGCACCTCTGTGTGTCTTCTGCAACTTTCGCTTCCAAAAAACTCAGCTGGGTTTTTTGAAGGTTTTCTATGGGGTGGGTTGCGGTGGAGGGGGGTGGGCTGGGGTGGGGGGGTTGCGGGGAGGTGGGGATGGGGTGGGGTGGGGGGCTTGCGGAGGAGGTGGGGGTGGGGGTGGGGTGGGATGGACGGTTTAGGTTGCAGGGAAGGGGGGTCTGGGGAAGAAGTTGGTTTTGGGTTTTGGGTTTTTTTTTTTTTTTTTTGGTTTTTTCTTTCTTTAATTAATTATTTTTAAATGAATAAAAATTTATTTTTTGTCACGTGGCATAAATTTGGCAGCCACATAGCACAATTATGGCAACCACGTCAGCTCTTAACGGATCAATAGATGTAAAATGTAACGAATGTACTATATTGAAATAAAATAGTAGGTGAGGTATGAAAGTGAAATGTTTTGAAGATTTTGTATGCAATTGTAATAGAACTCAAACCTGAGGTGGTAAAGTGTAATTTATCCAAAATATTTTGTGTACAAACAAAGGATTTTGTATCGATAACGTGGACACTTGCTTTGATACGTTGATTACTAGTATACCTTCTACTAATTGTAAATGTTTTATCAATATTTTATATCAACAATCTATTTTTTAATAAAGAACATATATCTTGTCCAAAAAAAAAATTTGTATGCACCAACCAAAAATATAAAATATGTCAAATGGGAGGTGTGGAAAGGATGGGAAGAGCAGAGATTCCACTTCTTAAAATGGGAGAAGGGGATGGGACAATTTATCCTTGACCATGAGGACTCTCACTATCTTGTGCCATTCTTTGCTTCCATACCATCTCTTCTAACCCAAACATCAATTTTTGGAAGAGAGCTATTCAAATATTGAACAGAACAAAAATATATAGTGTAGACAAGAAACCATTACTACCACCAATAAAATCCAAATTCCATTCAATTGTTGCCCTCCTTTTGCTTGCATCACCACCATCAGACTTTGTCTCCAAATTATTAATTTACTCGTAAATTCATGCAGTATAAGATCCCAAAAATGACAATAAAAGAACCCATTTATGAATTATAATCTTCTTCTTCTTCTTCTTCTCTCTCTCTCTCATAGAGGACAGTACATACATGAGGGGTTGGCTTGGTGACAAGAATCCACAGAGAAAATTATGGAGATGGCAATGTCCGTCACTATCAAATGTTTGGCTATTTGCTGTAACTAAAATTTACACATGACATTTACTGCATGGCGTTAATGAGACGACGGTTTCTACTAAAAAGAAAAGGGCGGTCAAAGGGACGGTACAATGTTTCTGTCAAAATTTCCTTTGTGTCAGGGTGGGGAAATAAAACCACTGATAGCTCCTTTTGGTCATCATGTTCTGCACACAAAAACAGTGGAAGAGATAGAGAGAGAGAGAGAGAGAGAGCTCAAAGCCTCAAGCACTTCAACTTTGCACTGCGCTTGTTCTTTTAATCTATGATCTGAATTCTCTAACTAACTGAGACTGATCTGATCGAGCTACAAAGGAAGGAAGAGGATCCTCTCCGGATCCACATTATGGGGATTTTAGAGATTTTCACATCCTAACTGTTCATCGTACATTGTGCGGTTTGTTTTCGTCAGATACTATTTGTATTTAATTTTAAAAAGAAACTTTAACGAAAAGCTCCCAATATTAGTTACTTTAACGAAAAACCACATTTTTACACTGAAAAGTCAATCCTGGTACTATTCACTTTACCATTTACTTTGTCCTTATCGTTAAAACTCAAAGTTTTCAAACTCTTTTCATTAGTTTTCCTTTTTAAAAATCTAACACTCTTTACTAAAGTTAAAAAATTATAAAGGCTTAATTGGATTAATAGTCCCCGTGGTGATAGAGTAGTTGGAAGATAGCTCATGTGGTAAAAAAAATAGGATTTAAGTCCCCGTGGTAAAGTTTGTTAGGATTTATGCCTAAAATTGAAAGTTCCATCAACTTTCTGTTAATTATTAGCACGTGAGCTAACCTCACACGTTAACAATTAATGGAGAAGTCCGTTTTAGCCTAATACGTGTAAGGAGAGTTTTGCTTTAGCCTAATATGTGCGGCTCACGTGCTACTAATTAACAAAAATTTGACGGAATTTTTAATTTAGTGCATAAATTCTAACAGACTTTACCACATTGACTTAAATCCTAATTTTTTTCACCACAGGAGTTATCTTCCAACTACCTTATCACCACAAAAAAATATTAATCCAATTAGGCCAATTATAAAATATTCAATTTGAAACGTTGAAAGCGTCAAACTCAAAAGTGCGAAAATTGTTACCGTCAACATTTTTATGTAACATGGTTCGTCTCAGCGATGAGATCGAGTACTGTTCTTAACCTGGTTCCAACTTTTCCACCTTATCTGCAAAGCTTGGTAATGGCCGTCCCTCTAATAATTGTAAAAGTGACATTATGAAGTAACGGAAGGTAAGTACTGTTACAAGCTGCAACTCTGTACGTGTATTATGGACTAAGGTTTCTCGAACGGAAAAGGATCCTCTGTGGATCCTCTTTGTGGGGATCCGAGGGATCCATCAATCACAACCGTTCATCATATATCGTGCGGTTAGTTTTCGTTAGATACTATTTATATTCAATTTTAAAATTTAAATTTAAAATGATTTCTGACTGCACGATGTACGATAAACTGTCGTGATTGATTGATCTTCCGGATCCCTACAAAGAAGATCTAGAGAGGATCCTTATCCTACTCAAACCCTAATAGCTCTTGCGTCCATTGTTTTGACTACATGTACAATATCTCTATCGGACTCTAGCAGCAATAATATATATAAATATATAGCACACTAGCTACAAGTCAGCATGCATGTACCTAACGAGTGTGAATCCCACGTCGGAAAAGTAAAAAACTTTGTATGTGCTTATAAAGAGTTGGATCACTCCCTACTCGTTGGTTATTGTGGAATTTCAACTTCCTTAATAGTTAAAGAAGGTTAACTCATGTGTTGAGCCAAATGGCCTATGTGCTCTCACACCACCTAATATATATATATATATATATATATATATATATATATATATATATATATGTGTGTGTGTGTGTGTGTATTGTTCATGTGTTTGACTTAAATGATTGCACATTTGATGAGGTCATTGTTGAGAGTGTGAATCCCATGTCAATTAACTGAAAGACCTTGCATGTGCTTATAAATAGCTAATTTACGTACTACTCATATGATCAGTTTATTTTACGACAAGGGGTGTGATATTCACACACATTTTTTTACTTCTCACAAAACCTTCTAATTTTGGTCGTTGAATCAGATAAATTGAAGAAAATCAAATGACAAAAATTAACAAGAGTTTTGTGAGAAGTAAAAATGGGATGTGTAGATAGCACACCCTTTACGATAAAATGCAAACTTCCTTCAGCTTCACATTTCGAAATAAGTGTGTCAGAAGTCAGATAAATGATACTGAAACTACTCATGATGTAGTTTGATGAGAATAATAAGGTTTGGTCGTTTCTCTAATAGTTCATCATAATTTGAATGAGGTAATAATTAATACTGCTCATGAGATGGGATGGTAGTTTTTGAATCAAGGGGTAGAAATCAAGACCGTCGGGAAACGGGAAGAAATACAAGGTGGGGCCTCAGGGAAACATTTTGGTAAAAGTAACCAAAGAAAAAATTATTTCACTTCAGTCTTTCACACTACTCAGAGAGAGAGAAGAGTATATAAAGGGGGATAGGACGTTGGGGTTTTGCTTCTCTTGAAGATAGGTAAAGATTGGAAGAGGAGAGAGAAAGGAAGAAGGTAATTAAGGAAAACATTTGAGAGATATGGAAGAACATCTGAACCCCTTCGCTGTGACTCATCTGCTTCAACACACCCTGAGAAGCTTGTGCAATCACGAAAACTCTCAGTGGATTTATGCAGTCTTCTGGAGGATCCTCCCTAGAAACTATCCACCGCCCAAGTAAGCAGACCAAAATACTGAAAATGTTTCCAAAATAATTACAGAAAAATGGTTTTTTTTCGTACTTTTTCTTACAGTTCCCACTTAGTTAGTATATTAAAATTGATATTTTAGTTAATAATTTTGGTTTTATAACAGATGGGAAGGTCATGGAGCTTATGATAGGTCAAGAGGAAACAGAAGGAACTGGTATATATTAATTTAATCAATTTTTTTAATTTAGTTTGATAGTATAAAATAGACTCATAGCTAGGTTTATATATGTGTACATGCAGGATATTGGTTTGGGAAGATGGATTCTGCAACTTTGGTGCCTCCTCACCGGCTCATGATCAGATCAACTCCAGTTCTGATCAGTGCCCTGCGGGACCTTCATCAATGTATAGCAACTTAAGCGATCAATTTCAACAATACAATGGCCTGCAACCTGAGCTTTTCTTCAAGATGTCCCATGAGATCTACAACTATGGAGAAGGGTAATTAACCTAGTTATGAAGAAACATATATATATATATATATATATATATATATATATATGATTAATTAATTAACCAATTAAATATTGGACTGGTTTTAATTTTGTTTTTCTCTGGGTGTACCTGATTACTGATCTCTGACAATACTAATTAATCAACTGGTGATTGTTGTTATATAGGTTGATCGGGAAAGTGGCGGCAGATCATGGTCATAAGTGGATACACAAAGAACCAAATGATCAAGAAATCAACTTCTTATCAGGATGGCATAACTCAGCAGACATGGTATATAAATATAATACGAAATTTATTAATTAATTTAACTGCTCCTGATCAATGGTTCTATATATGATTCAGTTTGTCATTTCATGTGGCATATACTAATTAATTACATCCAAAATTTTTATATAACTACACCCTCGATCCCCAGTTTTGTTTCAATACAATTTGTCTGTACATGTCATTAGGTTTTTAATTTTTACTTTTTTTGCCTCAGCAACCTAGAACATGGGAAGCCCAATTCCAGTCTGGCATAAAGGTACTTAATTAAGCATTTTTAAACCCCACATCACAAAAATTCCAAAATCTTTTTATAATAATTTTGTTTCTAAATGTTTGATTTGATTTTGATTAAAATATCCTGCAGACCATAGCCCTGATAGCAGTTAGAGAAGGTGTCGTTCAGTTAGGAGCTGTTCACAAGGTGAGGCTCTGGACTCTCTCTCTCTCTCTCTCTCTCTCTCTCTCTCTCTCTCTCAAGTACTATTGAATGCTATTGAATGTTTGTTTTTTTTATAGGAAACGATATTCTTTCTCTAAACTAAAGCAACTGTACATAAATTGATTCAAAACGACATCATGAGATAAACTTTAACCGTACATCAAAGACTGCAAAATATTATTGCATGTTTGCAAATCCTGCAGGTGATTGAAGACTTGAGCTATGTAGTTCTGCTAAGAAAGAAGTTCAGCTACATCGAAAGCATCCCCGGAGTGCTTCTCCCTCACCCATCATCTCCATCCTTCCCCTTCAAGCCTGATCGTCATCATGGCTATGCATACGGTCCCACCCCAGATTATCATAATCATCCTCAACATGCATGGCATTTCCAAGGTGGCACAAACCCTCTTGCACCACCTCCAACTCATGACTTCATGTATGATCATCCCCAATATCTCAACCCTAGTCAAGTAGTTCCACTGAAAAACATAACCCCCTCTATGAGCAGCCTTGAAGCCCTCCTCTCTAAGCTTCCCTCCGTCGTGCCGACGAATGACGATCATCATCATCATCATCCACAGCCGCACGATCAATCCCAGTTTGTGTTATCTCATGGACCTGTGGACTTCATGGCAATGACCAAGCAGAAAGCGGCCAAGCAGGAGACTACTGATCATGATGACGGTCATGACCGTAACGAAGAATATAGGCCGTCGGATTACCAAAACGTCGGTGAAACCAGCAATTCTATGTCTGCTTATTCCCGTCAACAGCAACAGCATTTCCATCACGACTAATTATTAATTAAGCAAGTATTAGTAGTTTTTAATTGCTTTTATTTGGTCGTCAGCTTAATTTATATATAGGAATGCAGATTGATTATTTCTAACATTGTTAATTAGCAAGCTCTCATATATATAATCCTATTATTACACTATAATGTAAGGGCGATCTTGATCTTATGAATAAGGGAGTATTTCAGTTCGCCACCCTACTTTACACCGTTAGATGAGTTTAAATTTTGAGATCAGTAGAAGAGATAGCCACAAATCTCAAAATTTAAACACATCCAATGTTACAATTAGAGTAGTAAGCATTATCGCCACTTGAGGAGATGAGCAAAAATGCACCCGATGAATAATGCACTTGTTTAATTACTTCGTCTGTGGACGAGTCAAAGGCTCGCAGAAAATAGGACAACTGCAAACGGCAAGAGGATGTATACATTTGATGAAGAGAGCTGAGTTGTGGGAACAGAAACTTTATAAATAAATAAAAATTGAAAACAAATATGGGCAGTACAGCTGATGGAAAGGATCGTTAGAACAATGGTAAAACAACAAACGCATTCATAGTATTCTAAATTCCTGAAGTCACCCACCATCAATCTTAATCTTAAATAAGAAAATTAAAAAGCAAATCTTTCTAATGGAACGCTTCAACTTCGGCCTTGAAGTGCTGGAGTAGATTGTCCATAGTCATTACGGTGACATCTCCCTTGTCTCTCACCCGTAAGCTCACCTGGAACAATACGAATCAAAGATTAGCTTCTCAACAGAATAGCAGAAGTTCAGCATAACTAACACGAGAAGGAACCAGATACTGAGGTGACCCGTGACCCGTGTTGTTTGATGCTCTCGAAGTAAATTTTTTCAGTTTTGTTTATCATGTAAATTAACCAAAACAGACCGGTCGAAGGATAACTTAAATAATCTAGAGAAATAGAAATGAAGAGAACCTGTCCACTCTTGACTTCTTCCTCGCCCACAACTAAAATGTAGTTGTACTGTGCTATCTGAGCTTCTCGTACCTGCAGAGCCAAACAGTCAGGCAACAAAAAACAATCCATTGAACCAATCCTGTTTTCACCAGAGTTGGCCGGGTTTATGAGATGTGAGAGAGCCAGCTCCCACTACGGAACTACTAATAAGCCCAACGGACGTCCAATAACCCGTAAAAATACAAACAAAACGAGACCAAAAAAGTCAAGCTTGGTGCAGAGGACAACAGTATGAATTCTTACCTTTTTCTGAATGGTTCTATCAGTAGTGTCAACATCAACATAATAACCAGCTTGATGGATACGATCCCGAACCTACAAAATTGCAACAGTTTTTATTCACAATATAATATAAAATAATTTAAACCGCCGTAAATCTCACTCAAGCATTTTATACTACCCATAACATGATGCATTTAAAGATAAATTGAACTTAAAAACTGAGCAGTATACTCAAGCCTGGTTTGGTACTGAGGTGATTCTGAAAAAAAACTGGTATCAAAAAAAGCTGGGAGTTGTTTTTGTGTTTGGTAAACATTCAGCTTCAGTTTTTTTTCACAGTTTTGGGTGAAAAAAAGCCAAAAACAAGAAGCTGCAAAACCCAGCTTTGAAAAACCGGCTTTTTTTCACATCTGTTTTACATAAAAGTTTACCAAACACTATAATACTGCTTTTTTTTTTTCAAAAGCACTTTTACAAAAAAGTTAAACAAACACTCTGCTGCTTATTCTCACAGCACAGCAGAAGCAACATTTTTTCAAAGCACAACAATACCAAACCAGCCCTCGGTTTCATCAACTATCAAAACCAGCAAGTGTATGTACATCATCAACTGCATTTATATAGATCTAAGATCCAGAAGGGGAACAGAAAAAAGTTCATAGAACCTTATAGTGGTCAACCAATAACCAGAAAAGCACTAACATACTACCTCCAGAGCATAAGGTTGGGATTTGTCTGAGACAGGGCAAACAATTGCCTGACGTGGACTAAGCCAGAAGGGCCATTTCCCTTTGTAGTTCTCCAACAGTATAGCAAACATACGCTCAACGGAGCCTAAAACAGCTCTGTGTATCATAACAGGTCTCTCCAACTTGCCTTCTTCCCCCTCTGCAGAGTAATTCAGCTCGAATTTTTGTGGAAGCTGAAAATCAAGCTGCAACCAGAATATTGTTTCAATGATAGCTAGATAGTTACATAGGAGGAACAACAAGAAGAAAAACTGAAAGCGGTGTAACCATCAAAGAATTGATCATTAGTACCTGTAGTGTTGCGCACTGGTATTTTCTGTTCAGTGCATCAGATACACTGATATCTATTTTTGGTCCATAAAATGCACCATCCCCTTCATTTATCTGTGTAGCAAGACTAACAATGTAAGCATTCAGACAAAGGCAAGAAATTCAGGGGCCCCTAACACACAGCTAAAGAAAACAAAGCACAGATAATGGACCAGATTGGCAACTAAGCAATAACAGAAAGAACTCAGTTCAATTTATGTCAATGGTAAAATGGTGGAGTAGAAAATGGCTTAATGAGTCAAATCTATCCATTCAATACAAAGTTCCAGCGAAACAAATTTTGCTTTATTAAATATGCTGCTCAGCTACAATGAGGTTTGAACTAGGTTGGACTACACTAAAAAAGAAATATAACCACCCTGGCTCCACCTACAATGAAGATTGTATAAACTTTATGTTCATACTGCATAAGGTGCCAAAGGAGGAGTTCACTATATGTTTGAAGGAGTAAAATTCTCTCCCCTCCTCTCATAGTTTTTTTTTTTTTTTTTTTTTTTTTTGTCTCTATAAAAAAAAAATCAATACAAGATGTTGACGTGACTTAATCGTAACTGTTTAAATAGGAGGGGAGGGAAAGGGAGAGAATCCTCCACCATGTTTGAGAGCGACTAAAGCACAAGGTAAAAGTACCTGCCAAGGCTTGCCAAACTCATTTAATGCATCTGCAAGAGCAGCCTCAGCTTTCACCCATGTTGCCAGATCTCCCATGTGTTTTTCTGGCATCTGCAACATAAGTACAAGATGTTGTACAACACAACAAATTTGAATCTGCATCCTTAAGTAATGAAGTCAAGAGGTTTGAAGCTTTAAGCACAGGTAATAAGAATCTTACTGTTGATAGCTTCAGGTCGAAAGAAAAGCCAAAAATGTTATAAGTATACTGGATGAAATCTAAGACACGCTTTACTTCATCTTTCACCTGACAACAGAAGCACCAAAAACCAAAAGTCTTAAGAACGAAACAAAACAAAAAAATTTATAAAAAAAAGGTCAAGTTGTAAACAGTAGGTACAATTTAATTAAGCTCAACTCACTTGGGACTCCCTGCAAAAGATATGGGCATCATCCTGTTGGATATTACTAAAACATGTCAGAAGAGTATATATAATCAGAAAATTAATAGAAGAGAACTGACGAAAAATATAAATCTTCCGATAATAAAGTGCATCATTAGGGGCACTGGCAAGCATAAAAGAAATATGAACTCCTATTCCTAATGAACTAACAAATCTGAAGCCAGGATAATCTAAATTGTTTATTTGTTTACAAAGCAGGTTCAGGATGAACATGAGACACCTAAATTAACAGCTAGGTTAAGCTAAAACCAAGGCATTGAAAGTATACCTGCTGGAATCTCCGTACGCGTGTTAATCCAGTCAGTGCACCACTGGCCTCATTGCGATGCAAAACACCAAAATCAGCCAGTCTAAGTGGAAGTTCTGTCATCAAGGTTTAAAAAAAAGACAGATGAAAATGCGTATGGTGCAAAAATGTCACATAAAGTAGCAATTTCTAGTACTCCGAAGCAAAGCATGGGCTATCACAACTTTAATAAGGTAAAAAAATACCAAGCACCCGCATCCCAATAAAAACTTTAAAATTTCTTTGTAACAAAAAAAAACTTTAACAGTCATGTTACATTAAGAAATAACCAGAAAAATGCAACATAGAAACAACTCATACCGAGAGACTCAAGCCAAAAGTAACAACTCAAAATTATACCGAACTCAATCATGTAAACTAATGACTTTCTTGCTGAACTGGAAATATTTTAGAGACTAAAAAAGCGTACAACACAAAATGTACAAGAGATCTGTCCGAATAAAGAAAGACAAGAACATCCAAAAAGAAACAAGAAAACTGCTCAAGAAGCCAACAAGGCCCAAACTACAGGGCCGTTTGATAACCATTTCGTTTTCAGTTTTTGGTTTTTGGTTTTCAGTTTTCACTTTATTGAAAACTGAAATCTTGTTGGGCAACTACTTTCAGTTTCAGTTTTCAATAAAAAAGATGAAAGGTGAAAACTCAAGGCCAAATTTTGAAACTCAAGTAGTTTTCCGTTTTCATTTTTTTTTAAATGAAATCTGAAAATAGTTACCAAACAAGATTTCAGTTTTCAAAAAAAGTGAAAAGTGAAAACGAAATGGTTATCAAACGGCCCCCAAACTACACCAAAGAGAAACAAGAAAACTGCTAAGAGCATCTCCAAAGGAAACATCAAATTTCAATTTGATGGATGACTTGGCAATTTGACATATTGTCAAGATTTTTCTTCCACCCAATATGCCAAAATTTATTGCTTTATTTATGTTTTTTTTAAACAAAATTAATAATAGTTGGGTTGTTATCGGTTTAAAAATAATAATAAAATACTAAAAAAATGCTAGCATTTAAGGTAAGGAAAGTGGAATGCCTTTGGAAATAGCAAAATCAAATTTGAAGGCAGCTTCAAATTTGACATCTCTTTGTCCATGTCATCTTTGACATCTCGGTTGGAGTAAATGGTATGTTAATTGTTACTGTTATACGTCTATGTGGCATTTTTGACATCTCCTTAGGAGATGGTCCAAGCCAACAAGGCCAAACTAAGGGGCTGTTTGATAACCATTTCATTTTCAGTTTTTAGATTTTGGTTTTCAGTTTTCACTTGTTGGGCAACTACTTTCAGTTTCAGTTTTCAGTAAAAAAAAAAAAAGAAAAGTGAAAACTCAAGGCCAAATTTTGAAACTCAAGTAGTTTTCAGTTTTTTTTTTTTTTTTTTTAAATGAAATCAGAAAGTAGTTACCAAACAAGATTTCAATTTTAAAAAAATGAATACAAAAACTGAAAACTGAAAACGAAATGGTTATCAAATGGCCCCTAAACTACATCCTTAGAGAAAAAGAAGACAAATCCAAGTAAAAGATCAGGCAGGCATCCATAAAATGACCTCCTTATACAGGGGACTTTCTTATCAAGCAATTCGAAAGAAAAGGTAAAGAAAATTTTGTTAAAAAGCATACCTCTATATGAGCGAACCCTATGCTGAAACATCAAACAATGCCCTGGGCAATTCATTGGCTTCAATCCAAATTCTTGTTTCTCAATCTGCAAGAGAAAATGCAATATCCAGCAATTTAAACATATTGGTCATTTCCACAGCAAATATTGTAATGGTCTGGTAATTAAACATAGTCCTGCTCAGCCACACAGAATAACTACTCAATGAAAATCTCAATCATATGTAAGAGACCCCTTCATGACATCAGGTATACAAAGTTCCCGTAAACAACCAGACAAGTTTAGGTGGCACAGGATTAGCTATCATCAGATTAAGATGTATGTAGCCAAAATTTGGTATTCACTCTTTAGTCATATCCAGAAAAAATAAAATATGTCATCGTACGTTCAGTTCTTTTAAGTTAAGCATAAAGATGATATAACTGATCACAATACTATAATGTCAAAACTCACCTCAAATACAAACATATTCTCTTTGTAATTAGCAGCATGACCAGATGTTTCCCAAAGTTGCATATTGTACATGTTTGGTGATATAACCTACCAAAGAATAGCAAATTAGGTTAAAATTATTTAAGAGTACTAGGATGATGTAAAAACCGAACATTACTTGTCACCTCTTTATAGCCTCGTTCTCTATATTGATTTTTTATAAACTCCATTAGTTTGTTATAAATCCGAGTTCCATTAGGGAGGAAGAACCAACTTCCTGGGCTGAGTTTGACAAGAAGAAAAAATCAAATGGAAATCATGGGGAATCTTGATCACTTATAGAATGAGGAAGTATTAGCTCCATACATACCTAAGTGGGTGACAAAAAAAGAGCTCCTGCTTTGTACCCAACAGTCTGTGGTCATACTTTTTTGCTTCTTCCAGCTTCTGGATATATAGCTGCAGATAAAGTTGATGATGGTAAGTAAAATAATCCAAGACCAATATCCAATAGAAGATATTGGCATAGGTTCTAGTCCTATCCAATACAGTTCATAACCTGACTACTTCTCAATTTCTATAAATATCATCAGACCTGCCACATCTTTTGATATGGTATTTGTTACTTCAATATAAGGTGAACATGACGAGAAAAGATTTCAGATACTGCTAAGAAAATCCAAAACCCCATAAAAGGTTAAAAAAATAAAATATCACCTGCAAACTTTTCTTATCAGGATATGATATTCCATAGACTCTCTGTAAACTTTCACGATCTTTATTTCCCCTCCAGTAGGCTGAAGAAGCCTAAAGTTACACATTCATAAGTTAAACATACACATACAATGCATGCATACAAGAATAAACATATTCTACAGCTCTAAAATGTCATGAGAACACATACCTTCAAACATGCAAATGCTTTGACAAAAGAAGTATTTGGTATATGGGGCCCACGACACAAGTCAACCAAGGGGCCACATCTATATACTGTTATAGTTTTGTCTGCCGGAAGATCATTGATGATTTCAACCTGCTTAAAATTAGTGAAGAAAAAAACACATCTGATATTGCTATTTGAGAGTATGGAATGCAGATAAGAAGAGTAGATAACAATCAGTTACTGATGAGAAACAAACTGATCAGCTTCACTTACCTTGAATTGATTATCAGAGAAAAGCTCAAGGGCTTGTTCTCTTGTGACTTCAATACGCTCAAAAGGTTGTTTACCCTGGGGATAAAGATGCAACAAACCAGTCAAAGGAGTTTCAACAAACCAGATAAAAATACTGAAGCAACAATGTGCAATCAATCAAGGAATCTCAACAAGAAAGACAAAAATGTTGAAACAACTTATTGATTTTGCTACCCGTAAAGGAGCAAGCAATTCCTCCATAAGAAAGGTGTACATTAACTTTTCTACAAGAGTGCAAACAATACCTTAACAGCCTTGTCTGCCGCTGAGGCAATGTCCTTGAAGTGTTCGTCATTCAAGCCCAAATCACCGTAGAACGCATCGTAATAGAAACCCTGTTATTGAATTTCACAAGCGACCCAAATGAGTAATCCAGCAACTGATAGCAGTGAAGGAACTCTATACAAATTCATTTCCAAGAGTGGGAGCACAAAAGTTCAATATCCATGTGATAAAATTGCAAATGAAAAGAACAACACAAGCACATAGAGTTTCATCCAAACAGCAATGTCAACCACGGAGTAGACAAGTACAGAAGCATGTACAGACAACAGAAAACAACTATTATATCACGGTTAGACGTGTTGCATGGTAAATTTGAAAATAAAAAGTTTTAATGAAATCGTCTCCAAGACTAGATTACTTTTCACGAGAAAATTTACACAGTATTTGAAGAACCAGAACTGGCATAATCCAAAAGTCATACAAATGAAAACACATGATAACATAGCATAAACAAACTAATAACTCAAAAACTCAAAGTCAATCAGCATGGTAATATATCCAAGGCTAAAGGTACATAATCAAACCTCTCCTCTAGTAGTGCACGGACCAATGCAGAGCTTGCATCCATACTCAACCTCAAGTGCCTGCAACGTATCGAAAGTCAAAAACACTATAAAACCCTCAAAATCCAATCCAACAAACCATAAATTCGACAACTTTCATACCTGTCCGAGAATGTGAGCACTAGAATGCCAAAAAGTATCACGCCCTTCATCGTCTTCAAACTTGAAGAGCTTAAGCTCACAGTCCCCTTCCAGAGGACGGCTCATGTCCCACAGGTCCCCATTGACCTTTGCAATCACAGCGCTGGAAGCCAAGCTCTTGGAAATATCCTTGGCAATGTCAAATGGCGAAGTCACCCACCTCTTCCCTTCCTTCTCCTGTCCGCCCGGCAAAGTAATCCTACAAAACCCCAAACAAAAAATCAAAATTCAAATACCCAAAACCCGGAAGAGTTAGGGCTTAGGGTTTAGTGCTTACTTGATTGGATCGGAGGGAAGGGACTGGCGGTGGGCGAGCTGCTGAGCCTGGATGGCCTCGAAGAGCTTGATGCGCTTCGGGATTACGGCCTCGAGATACGCGTCGTCTTTCGGGCGGGGCGCCATGGCGGCGCTGTCCGTAGGTAGCTGGGGAAGAAGAGGAGGATGAGAAGTGGAGAGTGAGGAGAATGGGGAGTAGGAGTTACGGCGGAGAAAGAAAGAGAAAGCTGCTGCTGCTGGCCAGGTTTTAGAAAGGGAGACCAGCTGCATAGGGATGGACATGTAGTTTGGGCCTCACGGGATTGGTCGTTTTGGAATATGTTCTCCTACTCGGAGAAAAAAAAATTTATTGTAACGAGAACATGGATGATACATTATATATTTTTAAATAAGTGATGAAAAATTTTATTTTTTTAATTAATAATTTTTTAACACACATATCCTACTATTTTTATAATAACACATGATGTACCATCCGTATGTCGGCCACACTAAAAAATCTCTCCAAACGGAGGATTTGAAATTGGAAGGGGCAGCGTGGACATCAAGCAATTCGTTGCCGAGTGTTTTGACCTTTCCCTTGTTTTTTTTCTTTGTCCGCTGATTGGGGAATGGATTGGCTGTGCTGAACTGAGTCCAGGTCAGTCCAGTCCCATCCCGATTCCATGTAATGGGCTGAAAAGTTGTGTGACTTAACTAGGCCTGATTTTTCCACACTAGTTTTTGGTCGTTTCTGGGTAGGGGTGGACACCGGCCGTGCGAGGTCTAAATTTGGAGGAACTGGACCGGATCCATTTGGAAATGAAGTGGACAGGACGGGTTGTTAATTTTCAAAAATAAAACTGGACCTAACCCGATCTGAAAGAAATAAACAGTGCATATTTAATCTCCATATGGTGGAGATGGACGGTGAAAACAATCCGGGCCAGGGACCATTTTTTCAGAGATTTGGACTCGCCCCACCCCGTTTTGAGTTTACAAATTTCAATCCCGTCCTGTACCTGCCCATCGGATCCTAGACCCGTCTGCCCACCCTTATTTTTGGGTGGCAATAGGTTGGGTAATTTTCGAGATTTTTATTTGCCATAAACTCAATCATTGTAGACTGGCGATCTTTGAGACTGGAATGACACTTCACAGGGTAATTCAACACACGAACAAAATATATGCATGCAGATGACAAGATGTAACAGAAACACGTGCGTACCTTCAAACATGCAAATGCTTTGACGAAAGAAGTATATGATACATGGGGTCTTTCGCATTTTGGTTCAAGCACATCCCTAAGACGGGGTAGCACTATCATACACCCAGATCTTTGCAGTATCGCTACGCATATAATCCTGCACTGTAGTGAAGAACGGTATGCTATAGTGCACTGGTTTATCCAATACTGAACAAAACCACCCAATTAGGTTAATCAAATTCATTAAATTGACTATGTCAGGATATTTATTTTTCCAAAAGTCTAAGCAAAGCTTACCCATTTGATCGGAATCCTGATAACTTAGCAATGAACCACAAACCTCACGAATATCATGAATCATGGTTCTAATAGTCTTACCATATATTAACGGCATCAATAGCGCTTTGACGAGCTTTCTCGTTAACAGAGATTCTATGATGGTATACTTATTATGTTCCAATTCTTGAACGCAAGAACACCAGAAGTTCGTCTTTCAAATTCAATACAAATCTTGTAATTTAAGAGATTCTTCATTTTGAGAAGAAGGAAGAAGATTTGTTAGAATAGCTATTTCTTTGTTAAGTAATAAGAAACTTATGATTTGATAAGCACCAGCAGCAGCATCTTTAGTCACTGGAATCATATTTAATCCTTAATTCTTTCGGTATAACTAACTCTTTCGTTACAAAGCAACTTAGCTATGAACTGAAATGGATCACTAGCTTGTAGTGCAGAGTTAATTAAACACTCGTCCGATTCACTGATTTTTTTCATAGTTCTTTAGATACCAATCAAGAGCAGCACCTTCCGAATCGAATTTTTTATACTTAAATGCCGCAGCCGTTGCTAAATTCATTCTTAGAGTATATTGTTCCTTTTCGCTTAGTTTATTTTCAGGTGATTTTTCTGTTGGCAATATCCACGTGCCGAAAGGTTGTTAGAGTTGTTATTGAATTAGTTAGTTAAATAACTTAGGCTGCAAGCTAGTCATGATGGCTATATAAACTGTATTCTCATAGTTGTAAACATTAATTCAGTATCGATGTAATCAATTACTTTCTCTCTCTCTTATTCCCTTCTCTCTTTTCTTCTTTGATACATGCTCTTTCTACATTTCTGTGTTTTTCTGCATTTCTGTTAATATTTGCATCACTCGAAAATACAATTAAACTTTTTGACAAGTCACGTTCATGAAAATGCAATACACCCGTATGGTAGATGCTACCACGGGAGTCCACGAATGCGGGTAGATAAAATTTATAACCCGAGTATGCACTCGAAAGAGTTATTACGAAGTCTTCACACCTAGCTTGCTGCACCCACTTAATAAAATCCATTAATAAAACTTGAAGGTCACGCACTTCTTGAACAGCTTTGTCTTTAGTAACAATTCCTCAATATGTCTAAAGCGTTTTTTATATTCAACTCAGCTAGCTTTCTATTCATAAGAAGACCTTTTTTTTCTAAGGCATCACGATTTTTCAAAATAAATAACAATACCTTACTGTTTATCTCAAAGGGTTGAGACTGAAGCTTATTCAAAACATTGCACACACTTACTGAATCCGTCAACTTAATATAGAAGTTATTATAGTCACGTGAAGTTAATAGACGAAACTTATTATATGAGAATCCCGTAATTCCACTTAAGTACCCCCCTTGCATATCAGCTAACGTTGAAGGTGAAACAACTTAGATTCCAAGGTAACGGCATAGAAATCATGGGTATATTTAATTTAAGAGGGAGTTGGGATAAGTCGAAATTGAACAACGCATAACAATATGCCGTTTTATAACAATTCTTACCTTTTATCTTTGGTGCTTCATCAATTTTCATATTTTCATAAGGGATCAAATCTCTCGTACACAAGAAGTCTAACAAGTGTTTAGCAATAACATAATTTCTTTTTATCGTATTATTATCATCTTCTTTATAAACTTTGTTGTATCTAGTTTCTATCTGTACAGCTGATTGGATCTGTTCAAGCATAGTAGCAACCTTAACAACCGAAAAAATGATCAAAACTGTTGAACACTTTCCCTAGTACATTCAGAAGTACTGCTTCTAGTGTATATTGACCTAAGTCATTAATCAAAATAAAATCGTTTTCGGATAGATTTTGACTCTTTAGATATTCCTTTGCAGTTTGCTTTTCCTTATCAATTAATTTCCGCATCAACTCAGGATAGTGCTTATAAAAACTTTGATAATCGCAATTTAAAGTAATATTTTCAATTTCAGTCTGTAATTTTACCAAAGTATCAGGCTGTATATTATCACAATAATTATATTTCAATAAATTAATTATATTACTATGAATATTACTAGATTTGTTTTCAGTTTTGATTTCTTTGTATACATTATTCCAAAATATTTCAAGAATATCCTCCTTATTATACGTAGAATACTTACAAATCAATCTAAAAAATTTCCCTTCTCGAAGTTGACTTTTTCAGACTGTAATGCGGTAAACAATTTCATTTTGGAGATTGAAATAGATTCCACCGGTTGCTAGACCATCCACTACCAGAGCCGACCACCGGACATGCTCGACCTCGGTAATCTCTAGATGGGATTTGGTACCTAGATACACCGACGCTGAATTATTCAGATTTCATAATCTTGAATATCCTTCGCTGGGCTTATCGTGACCCAGAATCAACAAACAGACCCCGTCTTAGGGATGCGCTTGAGATTGTTTACCAATTGCTTTCTTCATGGGCACACGAAGCGGAACGCCAACAAAAATATCGATAAAAAGTACAAACCGGGAGTCTGCACTGGCCTTCAGTTTCATTTTATATAATGCGTTGATCTCCGAGGGCTTTTGTACTGAGTTCCTAAATTTCGGTATCTCCCGTTGCCGTACCCAGGATCTTTATAGATCACTCTTTAACACCATGAGTTAGGATCGCATCAACTTTCTCATTGTAAAGAGAACAGGCTATGGGAATTTCCGGGGAGAATAGCCTACATATAAGGATGTGCTTCTCGGAGCTTTTTGAGAAAATTATATATATCTAAAGGGGGAGTATTTGGTATTTGGAACCGCAGCTATATACGCTGATAGTTTCGTCTGCTGCCGAAAGTATTTTTTTTATTTTTCGAGGTGCTCTTCGATCAGCTCTGCTGTCTGTTCTACATCGACTAGTGTTACCAATCTCAAGTGTCCTTTGTGCAATTATAAGGCTAAAACCTAAATGGAGTTGTGGAATTAGGACAAACAAATGCATGCTAAAATTTGAAGTGGGGCATCGTACAAATTAACTTTGGGAATGCAGGTTAGTAGTAAGAAATAAGTCATGCATTGGAATTGCCTGCACCAAATAAAAAAACCAAGTTGTCTTGTCGTGGGTCTACTACGGGGTTTTATCACAACGGAGTCCATCAATATGGACACAAGTACTGCCATGTGCGTTCCGTTCCCACCACAAAGGCTACTCCAGCTAAGTACCAAATTGCAACGGCGCCCACTGTACTACTGCTAGTTATAGCTTCTAGTTTGGTGGACAAGACAAGTAGTAGCCTAGTGGTTGGATACGTTTAAGGACAAATACTTCTTAGGTTTATGACCTCAATCATTCATTTTTCAATCACGATGTGTCATCGTTTCAAAGTATAAACACCATAATTGAATAATAAAGATAATGAACAATCTCGCAGAAGTTTAATGACGTACATTTTCTGTTTGATCAATTATGGATGACCTAACCCCACTATTCGAACCTTGGAACCATACATGAGATTCAAGTCCAGGATTCAGCTCGAGAACCCTAAAACCTATGATTCAACTCGAGAACCCTAAAACCTATGATTCAACTCGAGAACCCTAAAGCCTATGATTCAGCTCAAGAAACTCTGTACGCCGAAGCCACCATATACACATGAAAGTCAAACTCAATCTATCCTCTTAGTCATGTGTAACACAAAATATAGGATTCGATCAACCTTATCTTCTCCAGTCAAATGTAATCCATGGCATTACAAAGTTACAGTCCTATCTAATCAAATTCATTAGACACTTGTGAGTTTTGGGTACCTTTCAACCAGCTTAGAGGCACCAACTTCGCTAAGATAAGCTAAGCTTAGATATAGCTAGACAGGTGGACAAAGAGACTCCTTTGAATCCCTCAACCACTAGATCTCGAAAAGCTACTAGCTTGATCGATCTACCACTACTACTACTGGGTACCCTACTAGACTCAAGTCTCATATGGGTTTGTAATTCATATTATATGAGGTCCCCCACCACATTGCGCCTGTGCATGTGACTTTGTTTTTGGTTTTTATTCCTGACGATCTGCAGCTCGTGTACCTCGATCTCTCTATTTCCATAACGTTGTCTCGATGGAACGTGGTGTGTCTACAGTTGTTCATTACAGTAGGATCATTATTATATCTAACCACACAGTTAGTCCTTATTAATTAACATTGTCTTCGGATCTCTGTATTCAGAGTCCGCGGACTTCGAGATCTGGACAACTCATTTTAAATCTTGTGCCCTCCTCTCCCCCCTTAGCCCATCCTATTGGCCAACCTCACGCAAATTAAGAGTCCAAATCTCTGTCTCCCCTTGAACGCCCAAATCTTTGAGTCTACTGGCTCCAAACTTCGAGTTCCAGATAGAATCTCGGTCCAGTCTTTATGTTATACCAAACCATCACCAATAGCTGCTTAATAAGCAGAGAAATATAATAGAATGTTGTCAGGTCTTATATGTATTTATTCATTTTTACGTGTAAATTACAATCTTGTGTGTGTGTGTGTCTGTAATTAATTCATAAAATCATAAAAGTAAAGTTGGTATGATAATTTAGATACACGAAAAACTTGCTCTCTGTGTATAAGAAGTCAAATGATTTCTATATATTATATTCCCTTGGTTTTCACCTGATCAATTAATTATATTGACTCGATGGAATGTTCGCAACAACTTATCGCGAAATTTCTAAAACAAATATGATGTCAATGATCATAGTTTTAGGTTTAGTGTTGACAACTTCTTTTGTGACCATAATATGGAATCAATAGTGACAACAGATCAGTTGACATGCCACGTGCATGTATATGGAATGCGGGAACCGGATCCTCTCCGAATTCCAATAATCTAAGCTTAAAAATCAAATGATCTGAACTGTTAAAATTTGATCCAACGGCTACAAATAAAGGGCTCCTCTAAAAGTTATAATAACTTTAGTCGTTGAATCAAATTTTAACAGTTCGGATCAAATAATTATTGAACTCAGATTATTGGGATTCAGAGATGATCCGGTTCCGGAATCCAGAATGTAAGTGGCCACCAATTTGACCTCCAAAAAATCATGTCAAAGCTTTAAGCCGTGCATTATGTAGATATATATATATATATATATATATATATATATATATATTTTTTTTTTCCAAGCATTATGTAGATATATGAAATTATTTATAGGGAGTTTTAACGAAAAACTCACGGTACTGTTCATTTTAATGAAAAATCAAATTTTTACACTAAAAAGTCAATCATGGTACTATTCACTTTACCCTTTATTTTGTCCTTATCGAAAACTCAAAGTTTTCAAGTCATTTTCATTAGTTTTCCTTTATTTATATTCATTTTTCATTTCTAAGAAAAATTAGAATATGGTCCTTATTTACTAATGTTTATTGACTGAGACATTATTAGTTTTTAGATTTTAATCGAAGTTCCTGAATGTGTTGATGAATTTACATGCATGTAAGTTACATAATTTTTTTAAAACAAAAATTAGTAATTGATTTAGAGTTTTAATACTCACGCCCTTATTAATCTTCTAATTAAATTTCAACTCCAAATATTTTCAAAATAAAAACATAAATTAGAATAAGTTTGTACCCATTAATTTTTTAATAAAAAGATATAATTTTTTAATCTTAAATGTACATTCATATAACTTTTTTAATTTAATCTTAAATGTATCCATTCTTAAATATATCAATTTATTATATGTAAAATGTATCATTTTTTTAATATTAAAATGTACTCATTTTTTAATATAAAATGTACCCATTTTTTGAAATAAAATCCATTCAATATTTTTCTATCCATTTTTTAGACTTATATGGGTACATTCTATTTTGTTGATTAATTTGAAAATGTATCCATGTCAATTTTAATCATAGAAATTTAATGATCTTAAGCCTAATATATGTTTTCTTTTTTGTGGTTAGTTACATCATCAATGCCAGCTCAGCTATTAGTTTGTTAACAGTTTTGGTACAATAATTTTTTTGTTAATTTTGATGAATGCACCTATGTTTATACATATAATATATTGGAGAGTCTAATTTATCCTTTAGTAATTTTAATCCCACAAATTATGTGTTTTATTTAAAATCTCATTAATATAAACAACTTCAGATTTCAATTTTTAATTAAATATAACAACTCACATAGAAATACATCATTACATTAATGTCAGGGACTTTGATAAAAAACTGAAAGCCAACAAGGTTTCAATCACTGAACATTGACAGCTAGAGACTGCATTAAAAGTCTCCCATTTTTTCTAACTACATTGTAGCAAGTGGTGCATTGCCTCAGTAGATAATAATTTTTTCTAATCTACTGTGTTTTAGGTTTTTTTTTTCTTCTGTATTATAACTTAGAATTGTTATATCTCTTGTAATATATAAAATTTTGTGTTTAAAAAAGCAAATTCTTGTATTGCAAAGAGTAATTTTCACACTCTTTTTAGCTTCTCACACATCCATCTTTATTTCGGCAATCAAAACGAATAAATCAAACGAAATCAACTACCCAAATTAAACATGGATGTGTAAGAGGCTAAAAAGAGGGTGCATATCATCTCTCAATTTCTATTCTTGCTCAACTAAACATGATCAAATTGCCACAACACATATGTCGCCTGCAATATGCTTCATTCAACATCAAATGGCTATCGCAACCAGCTGGAAGGTGACATGACATGCCTACCGGATCCGTTCCTTAGTCGGTTCAGACTAAAAGTCAAGTAATGTCAATGCGATCAAACATCTATTTTCGAACGCTGTATTTGATATAAATCCAGATTATTGCCAGCAAGCATGCTTCTTAATGTTAAATAATAATTGGCTTCTCTCTGCGACAATGCATATGATTTCTTCAATCCCATCCTTTTCTTCAACCCCCGGCCGACTTGTTTGCATTAACTCAACCCACGAGCCACATGTGTGTATATATACAAACAACAACAACAATCAAGTTTTATCTTACGAAGTGAAGTCGGCTGTATGGATTTTAAAACCCCACACATTCATGAAGTGTATATATACATATGTCATCATCATACCTCACATGCTTGTGTTCAATGTCGCTCTTAAGCCCTGGAAAATTTTCCGATCGGCCTGGGGACCGCTAGGGCATACATATATATATACACTAAAATAGCTGGTGTGATAATTCATCTTTTCACCGAGATTTGTTTTTATGCAGTCCATAGGCTAGCTGGAGGGGTGCAATTAAACCCGAACATTTTTGCTAGGGTTGGCCTTGCTAGTTTCATATACACGAGACGTGGTTAGAATTTGTGTATTCTACATTCTGATAGGAGGATCGACGTTTCACATTCCACATCTTCCTACTTCAAAAGGTTAATATCACTTAATCCTCTGTTTTGTTTTAATGTTGCATGGACTAATGCCAAACCAAGTTATTTTGTTTCCCTGAGCATAAACTCTAGACTCCAGTTGTAGTTCCGGTGGAACAACATCAAGTTGATCTGTATACTCCAAGCTCAAATATTTTAGCCTTAATAAGGCCTTCGATTCAAAGGGTGATCACATTGTAATTATATCAGATGACGTGATACATGATATATGTAGCTAGATAATATTCAATAAGATATGTTTATTAATTGATATGCATTTACACATAATAAAGTAGTAAAATGTGGTATAAAATTGTTATGTAATACTATAGCGTTAGGATTTAGGTCACGTTGTGTATCCTACACGCTTCCAGAGAAATTTTAATGATGAACATACACACGACATTTTGTTTTCTTTCATAACTAAACATACTGCATTTTTGTGTCATATTTTAATACCACATGATGAAGCAAGTGGTGTATATATACGATCAAAATCTAATAAGATAATGTACAAATCACTGATCAAATCATGTGATACGAAAATGTGATATGTTGAAACATTATTGTTTGCTATAATTATTCATCGATGATTATGGACATTGGACAAGTTGGCAAAGATCGTGCCCATACTACCTTCTTTCCATTCATACTTATTTCTGATTTCAATCATCGTTTACCTAAATAAGAAAAATATTGTTCATCACATAACACATGTTTTCTAATCTACCATAATATATTTGGAAAGAGAAATGTTAGGAAGACTAAATTAGCAAACCAAATGAAATGTTATCAATACAAAATGATGAACAGATTTATCAACAATTAAGTAATAATTCAATCACCAACTTCCATATCATTTAATTTACAAATTAAGTCTTCCTTGTATTACTCATTTGAAAAAGAAGGTGGATATTTGAAGACAATGAGGAGGAAACATGCCCTATTGGGTCCAACCACGTTACAAAACCCACTTGATAAATTATCCATTCACATTGGTTACGTTTCAATTCAAATTTTCGCCAGCCAACACATTATGGCACAAATTAATTAATTAATTTAGAATAGTGCAATTCATACGCCTATTTTTACCTCTCATAATTTTATTAATTTTTAATTATTAATTTTATTTAATTCTTCGATCCAACTGTCAGAACTTGAAAAAAAGATGTTAAATTAAAAATAGGTTTATAGATAGCACTACCCTCAATTTATTATTCTAAATCTTCACATCCCGTGTATAGCTAAGAACTCTCCTAGAACCTAGTTTGGACAACGAACTAAAGAAAATGCTAAGAATATTATATTTTTGAATCATATTTTGTTAATCATATAATACGACGGTTGATGTTGATTTATATATTGAATAATTAAACAAAAAATTCAACAACCATCACATCATATAATTTAAAAAAACAAAATTTAAATAAATAATCTGTCTAACATTACCTCCAAACTAAATACTAAATTTCTAGTGTGCTGGGTTATGAGCCCCAAGATATGGGTGTTCGAGAAATGGGTGACGTGGAGGATTACATCTGGACACGTGTGGGGATGCCAACCGTCGGGATTCGGGGACGAGTACAAGTTTAGAAATCAAAAGGTTATACGTAGTACCTAGAGTGGTGTGGTGAGAGAGATTCTCAAATTCCCTCGTATCACTAATTACATGCAAGTATGTCTAAATTTCTAGCAGCGTAAGGATTTTTATCACTATATGAGCGTTGTCTAAGAATTTTATGTCCGAGTGAACAAAAGAAATTTTTTCAAGTGTGATCGACATTGGTCTAACTTAATTAGTATTATTAATTTATATGTTATAAGACGACATTGTTGATATACTAACCTAACAAAAATTCTAATCTAGAGTATGGAAAACATCATACGTTCTTCCTTGATAAGTACCAAAAAAATGAAGGGCAAATTTTTTTTCGGAGTTCCAATCACATGATTCACAATTCTCTTAATACTAAATCAATCCATTTTAGTCTTGAGTAGGATAACTAATGCTACATGATGTCAAAATTTTGAGAGACAAACCAACGACTCTTTACTAATTACACTTATATTGTTTCCAACTTAATTACATGTGCAATGAACTAGGCGTGAAATCTTATTACAAAAAACCTTAGTACATCTAAAAATTTAAAAGTTGAATCAAATATTTGTTTCCAACTTTTTTTCTTTAAAAAATGAACTAACTGGTGGTTTCGTCACTACAGTCTATATTTCTGGAGACCAAAAAGATTTACATAGTTTTGTAAATTTTACTAAGTGTGAAATTTCATGACAAACATTCTTGATGCAATTAAAAGTTGAATATAAACCACTATAAAAAAATTTGTATTCTTCCACACGGTATAGTAGTCATATCGAAAACCTAGCTAGAGAGGCTGGCAGACACGTGTATGGGTCTCTTTGGAGGCAAAGTCTAAAGGGGGTCCCCCCATACTGCAAACGACAACAAAATTGTGTTCGTGAGAGAAAATTCGAAGGTGTCCCTCGGCCCACACACGTCCAAAAAAAGGCATGAATTGCTCGGCTCACATGGTCCCGTCGTCCTATTTAGTGTTGCCTTCATTTATAGAGCATAGCCTTCAGCCCTCTCCCATCATTCATCATCTCTCTCAATTCTGGAAGCAGACTTTCAACGAATCATTCTTTCTCTGGGTTTCTTTGGCAATTTTTGTGTTGCCTTTGCCTTTGTACAGGTAACATTATTTGTACTTGCTAGCAAGATTGGAAACTACCATACATTATGAATAATTTTCATGGCCTGAGAGGTTATTCTTCTTCATCTAAGATGAAGACGATGAAGATGAGGAGGCGGAGGCAGGCGGTGGGAGGTCGTGGCGGAGGAGGCATGTCGATGGTGCAAGTGAAGGTGAAGAAGCTACAAATGTTGATTCCAGGAGGGAGAGGGTTGAAGGCGGACCGGCTTTTTCTTCAAACCGCGGATTATATACTCCAGCTGAGGTTGCAACTTAATGTTTTGCAAGCGCTTTCCAAGATTCACAAGCTATGAGATGAGTCTACTTGTGAATTTGTGATGCCATGCATTTCGATCTTAATCGGTTTTATTAAATTATGTATGATGGTAATTAAATTTGTGTTCTTTCTCCTAATCCTTATAACTATATATTAATTTTCCTCCATGCCTGTTATATATATATGTATGGTCTTGATCGAATGCCATTTGGTTCCATATATTGGTTTTTTGAAGTAGCTAGGATATTTTCTAGATAATTATCGAATTTCGTTTCTTCTCTTCTATTGCTGGCCGCAGCTTGTAACATTTCTAGCTAGGGTTTTTCTTTTTAAGATCCTGAGACTTTATTCTAATTACCACGAACTGATGATCCACCTCGCTTCGAATTTAACATAGATTTCCCTGCACGCAATGCTGCAGGTTTGAGGTTTAGGCCAATTCAATCAAAATTTGGAGAGATATATAATTTTCTCATTAAGGGAGGGAGTCTAGCTACCCCAGCTTATTTACTGCGTAATCTCT
This sequence comes from Pyrus communis, assembly GCF_963583255.1. Taxonomy (NCBI): domain Eukaryota; kingdom Viridiplantae; phylum Streptophyta; class Magnoliopsida; order Rosales; family Rosaceae; genus Pyrus; species Pyrus communis. The sequence continues at coordinate 24,780,947 of NC_084808.1, read as the reverse complement.
CGTATGCAACGTACACTAGTGGAAAAATTGGCAAAGCCTGCAGAATTCAACATTTCAATATACACTGTGTTTGTTGCTCAATAGGCATAGATATCATACATGTTAGAATATTCCGATTGTATTGTATCCTGAATAATACGTCTGATACCACCAAAGAGGAACCCACAGATAATCTGCAGCGATTTAATAAGTATAAGCCATAGGTAATCTATGTCTGCGGCGAATAAGGCTGAACTGAATCCGAGTTGAATTCCAGTAGATTGAAACCCCACGATTTTGGAATATTTGTTTTCATCCTTTTCGTAGCTCTCTTTAAAAAATAATATGGGAATCCCAAATCAACTTAATAATTTACATGCTTGGAATGCTTAAATGATACTGCACTATCATTGCTGCTATGAAGAGTTTGAGCAATTTTTTGAGTGGAACTCGATGGGCGTTTTGAGCGCTTGGATAAGTGAAAATTTAGTGTTACATGTAAGATTTTTTTATTTACTAAGATTTGGCTAACCTGGACAAGTTTGAGGTTAAATCACAACAACAACGCAATGAAAAGACAGAGAGATGTTGAGGCTATTTTTTGTTCCCTAGACAACAAGTCACTTAGAAGAGTAAACGAACCCAGCATTATATTTATGAATCTTATGAAAGAAACTTCTAAAGCAGTTGGGAAGTTAGTGTCTCTATTTTGGTTGTAATATCCACCACAATTCCTACATTAATTCCTAACTTGGCTTCCATAAGGTCAATTATTTTTTGGAACATCGGCTGAAATGATTGGAGATCAAATCTCAATTGTTGAACTGATTAAAATCAAATATAGACAACGTATTCATGGATATCAACGAGCTGGTTGTTAAAGATTGATGACATTGCGAACAAATTTTGACGACAGATTGAACTCTAATCATTTTCAGCAAGTAGGATGGGAAAATTGATCATGTGGCCAATTAATTCCCATTATTTTCTATTAACACAACATTCTTAATGAAATTTATAAGGAGGGGCTTCAAGCTTTGGATGCAAGAGGCCAAATATACTGCAACTAACCTAATCTACATCTATTTTTAACTGATCGAAGCAAATTAATTTAAAGTATGTTAGGGTGGAAAATAAAACATTCCTAAAGTGGCCAGCCATGTCTGTAAGGAGCTTTACTTCTACACCATTTGGTGTGTATCTAATCTCTTCATGCAGAATATGTGCTCTACAAAATCTGTGTAACAAAGTAACTCAAGATGAAAAGAAAAAAGTTCCAGTAGGTCGCATAAAGTACTCAGTTTCATGGTTTGTACCAGTTAAACAAGTGCTTGGCAGAAAAGATACAACTGCCAGACCAAAGAACGTGGTATTCCATGGCCTACCATCCGAGCTTCGTCATTAACTTCCAGCAATATATGTACAGAACTGAATTCATTGGTTTTCAGATATATACAAGCAGCTTCATCTTTCAGTTAGACATAAAACGTAGACCAGGCTTGAGCTTTTGTACATGATTCTAATAATTGGCATGAGGTCCACATGGAGAATTTTTTTTTGGCGTGACGGTCGAATCACTATGTGATTTTACTAATGCACGTGTTATAATATGAATGAGTGAATCAACATATGGCTAAAGGGGGATCAAAATCGATCGATTGGAGAGTGGAGATAACACTCAAATAATCACTTTCTAATCAAAGACAATACCAACTCCGTTGATATGCAATCTCTACGCCAATAATAATTGGTGATAATTCTGCAAAAAAAGAGAGTTGTGAACACCAATGCATTGGCGAAAGCCACTAAAAAACTAACCATGGCAATCCCTGAAAACTCCTCCACATACAACAGAACCAAGATTTCCTTTAGACAAACCATCTATATTAAGTTAAAATCCAAGTAAACCAAGGAGGAGACCAAATCACATGAAGAATAGTAGGCGCCTTACGAGGAATAGGTCGGATTCTCAGAGAAGAAATGATACGAGTGTCGAAACCTTGAAAGTAACCAAAAACAAACTCGATGTACGTTTAATAACACAAGTGATTTTCTAATACTACTTAAATCATACTTAAAAACTGTCATTTCATCAATGAAGAGGAATCATTTGCGTCTCTCTATATCTCTCTACATTTACATGTGAGATATCATCAAGCACTCAAATGTATGGGTTTTAATTTTGCGTCTATTTGATTAATTAGTGCGCAGATGCTAATTTCGACAGCACAGAAAATGGAAAATAGGGCAAATATATACATGCAAAAACAATATTAGGTGTCAATTGAAGAAGATGGACCCGGTTGAAATATCAAGAGATCTTTGACTTACAACACCCATTGGCCATTTTATCAAGTGTCTGCAACAGCTGGCTTCTCTGCTTGTTTTATCCCGTCAGTTTTGGAGGTATATATAGGGAGGACAGTGATTGTGATTTAGCCGCCAGGTCCTATAGACTCTTGTTTGATTTCTTCGGAATAATACTTCAGAATTTATTAGTGAGTCCTTACTTTTTTTATTTTGTTCAATAATATTAACGAAATTTTATTTGAATTCATATGCCTTTCTCTTCATCCAACTTAAACTTTAAACGTTAATTATATTTTTTTACTTTATTGTATAATTATCATAAAATACAAGATAAAATTAACAATAAAATTAAAATTTATAATTAAACCCACACCCAATAATTAAACCTTACTGTCATTCCTTATTTATCTCATGTATATTCCGGCTAAAACTCTAATAGTTCTTATAAAGGAAAAACAAGCTTTACGAAAAAGATCAAAAAAGGAAATCTTCCATCAGCGTTGGCCTCTGCTACGTTGGGTCTTCGAAAACCCATTTGGAAATTTGAAACTTTACGAAAAAGATCAAATAAAGATGCATTGAAACAATTGATGAAAAAAAAAAAAAAAACATAAAACTCTATTTCTAGAGAGCAAAATATTCACTAATTAGTACCTAAATATTATCTTTCAGACAGTTTATTTATTGCTTGGTTTTGTACAATAAGCACTGATTTGTTAGATGCATGATTTTGCTCATTTCAAATTGAAAAAGCTATTAATTAGAAAGATACCTAGTTGCGTCTTTCTAGTTGATCTGATACTTGATTGTTCGATTACTAATTTTAATTTGTCACCCACTAATGTCTTTTGTTTCTTTACGTGTTTTAATGTGCAGGGAAGTCGAAAATCAGAATAATATCAATTCATTGTATACCTCCATCATAATAGGAAGTATAAACTAAAGTCACACAATGTGATTTACATTCAACTACCATAGATAACGAATTTGACATAAATTTATTCGAATCAAATCAGACAATAGGCAGGTGCATCTAGTGATTGGGCTTTTGAGCCCCATTTCAACTTGCAAGATCTTCAAATTGGACTATCAAAAGTCCATTGACCAAATAATTTTGGACCCACAAAGAAATGGGCACCATCCAATCACAATGGTTGGTAAAAAAGCCAACACAGAGGCAGGGATGCCAAACTTGCACAGTAAAATCGGCAACAAAATCCAAATATCATGTACCAGAAAATTGGCAAAAATCTAAAGAAAACTGGGTCCTTCCATGATTGACACGTACGAGGTCACTGTTCTTATATTTCCAACTGACAATTTTACCCTCGGACTGGCTCCTTTTGTTGCCGCTAACCACACTACCTTCCAACATAAATAAATTAAAACCCCTCCTCAAATCTCAATGTACCCCCCACCCCCGCCCAAATCATATTATTTAGGGTTTTTTATTTTATTTTTCATCACCTGCAACACTGTCCAAGTCCAAGACAAGAAGCACATGTCAAAGACTCAAATGGGCTCCGTTAATGGCAGATTTTCCAGTTTTTCAGGTCGGTAAACTGCAAACTGGACAGCTCCTGGCTTCTTTTTTTTTTATTTTTTTATTTTTTATTTTATGTTCTTCAACTTCAACTCCAGTATTTTGGTTGCATTTCTGAACTGAAAATTGAGAAAACACAGAGGTGGTGGTGGTTCTAGAACCAGTGGCTGTAGGTAGACTTCTGAATGGGTCAAAGTTTTTATTTTTCTGCACATTGTTGACTAAATCTGAATTGGGTTTGTTGATATTACAAGAAATAGTGTGCCAGTTGCTTGTTGTGTTGCTTACTTCGAAGTATGAGTTGGGTTTGATCTGAATGCAAGCAAGGAATCTGATTCTCTTGGTTTTTACAAAAAGGTGAGAAAGTGTAGGGTGTTTGGTTTCTGAGAAAATCCTAGAATTTGATGGTGAATTTAGTATGCCACTACCCTAAAATGTCTTGGAATCAAGCTCAAATCAGAGAAAGGACTTTGCTTTCCTCTCCACCGTCATCATCCTCTGGGGGTAAAATTAGCCCATCGGTTCTTTTTATCATAATTGTTCTAGCTGTTATATTTTTCGTATCCGGAATCATCCACGTGCTTGTTAGATTTCTCACAAAGCATAGATCTTCATCCATATCTGAATCCAACAGATACCCAGAAATGCCTGGCTCTGAAGATTTCCAGAGACAATTACAGCAGCTCTTCCACCTTCACGATTCCGGCTTAGATCAAGCTTTCATTGATGCTCTCCCTGTGTTCCTTTACAAAGAGATAAAGGGTTTGAAAGAACCATTTGATTGTCCAGTTTGTCTCTGTGAGTTTTGTGAGAAGGATCAGCTGAGATTGCTCCCAGCTTGCAGTCATGCTTTTCACATTGATTGCATCGACACATGGTTGCTGTCTAATTCGACTTGCCCTCTTTGTAGAGGAACCCTCTACACGCCAGGGGTTGCTATCGAAAACCCGGTTTTCGATTTTGATGATCTGATCGAACAAGATGGTTCTTTGGGAAATGGAGGAAATGGGGTTGGTCAAAAGTCTGCAGAGAATGAGATTGCTGGTGAAAAGAAGTTGTTTTCTGTGAGACTAGGGAAATTTAGAAGCACAAATGAGGAGGGAGGTGGTGGTGGAGGAGGAGGAGGAGGAGGAGGAGAGAGAGTAGAGGGAGAAACCAGCAGCAGCAATTTGGATGCAAGGAGATGTTACTCCATGGGATCGTACCAATATGTGGTTGCAGATTTGGAGTTGCAGGTGGCTTTGAGGCCCAAAAGGGCAGGTGATAGTGTGAGGCTTGTGAGAGGGAGAGGTGGACAAAATGGGAATTCTACTAATTACAGTGTTGGAGGTGGAGATGCTGAAGGGAAGAAAATTAACAGTGCAAGTAAAGGTGAAAGCTTTTCTGTGTCTAAGATTTGGATGTGGCCCAAGAAGGGTAAATTTCCAAATTCTGCAGAAACCCATGTGGGTAATTCCTCTGTTACTGTGGGTTTTCCATGGAGTGATAGGTCTCAGGGTGCATGATGAACTTTCTCACTGTAATATGTATTTTTCTTTTCCATATATCAATAATATCTACTTTTACATTTTTTTTGTTCAAAAAAGGAGTCTTGGCTTTTGCTTTTCTTCCAAAATTTCATGCCTTCACTGCTGTGCTGCTGCAGAAGCACTTTATCTTTTCAGTAAAATTCGATGCAGATGTGAGACTTTGAGAAATTCTTTTACTTTACCTTAAACTTTAGCATTATGCTGGGGTTCATTTTAGCATTTTCTTGTAGCACTCGTTGCATGGAAAGATGGGGATATATACTCTCATCATGTGACGGCTGGAAGGGATATATTCCTATCACAGCCAGGTATTTCTCGTAACGTTGATAATGCATTGTAAAAATGTGAAACCCTACCTTCCAAGTTCCATGCATTTGAAACGGATAAGTATTGTGTGCCCTCTCACTTTCGGTGCATTTCTGTTTTGTGTGGTCACGGTTAAGTCACGTCAATATTTTATATTATTTTTTTTATAGAGCTAATAAGACAAAAATGAATAGTAATATAAAATGTTGACGTAACTTAACTGTGATCACACAAGCAAGAGGGCACGAGAGGACACCGAAAGTGGAAGGGCTGAGAATCCTTGTCTATTTGAAACAGTCATTTCTTCCAAAGTATGGGGTCTTATCAAACCATGCGATGTCTATATACACAGAAAAAGAAAAAGGGAAAAGAAGAAGCCGAAGCCTTTTTACATGCATTACTTGGTTTGTAGGAAATATAAAGGGAATTCATATCAAAAGTGTTGGTTTTTGGCTGCTTTGGGTGTCTCTAGAATATATTTCTTTTTCCTTCTTTTTTGGAAAATTCCATTCTTTTCTCTTCTTTAGATCCAGCTGTGAAATCTTTTTGTAAGAAGGATATATGGTTTGTTTAAAAGTGTTTTTATAATGACTGAAACTGCTTTTATAAATAAATAAATAAAAAGGATTCTAAAAGCACTTGAACTACTTTTTCAAAAATTACTTGCTTAATAGGTTCAAAAGATATTTTTATTAATAATTTTAAAAACACTTTCAAACGAAGTGATAGATATAATAATGATTGTAGTGGTGGTGGGATCGTGAAAAAGGAGTATGAGGGACTCTTGTGGTTTTGATGACCGATGAAGGTGTGCCTGCTAGGATTGAAACGTTGACAAGAACAAGTGAAGGGTGGGGTCATAAACCATAATGTGCTAAGACGAGTTCACACTTATTCGTGGGTTGATCTTGGCCGTTCTTGGTTTTCGTTTTTTACAAATATGAATGGTTAAGATCAACTCACACAGTTGCGATTGATCTTAATATTTTCTTGTGCCCTCCTACGAATCTAACCATGTGACCATTCTTAGGGAAGTCTTGTACCATTAAACAATGGGGACTTTAATGAAAAGTTTCATGTACTGTTCAGTTTAACGAAAAACTATATTTTTATACTAAAAAGTCAATCCTGGTATTATTCATTTTACCTTTTATTTTATCCTTATCGTTAAAACTGAAAGTTTTAAAACATTTTTCATTAGTTTTCCTTTCAACAATTTAGGCTTAACCATTGCTTGTTTTTTCCTAGGAAATACTTAATCTTTTTAAAATGTACATAGGATGAATTAGATAACTAAATGACTAGCACAATTCCTCTGCCTCCTTACTCTTAAAACTTAAAAGTCTTAAATTTGAAACCCCATAAATTAGAATAATCTTAAATATCGTATTGTCGAAAAATGAGCTGAGTTTTTTTTTTTTTTTGTAAAACGAAAGATTTTATTAGATTAGCAACCGACGGAGTTCAAACTCACGTCGTCATATAAGAGCTCAACTCCTTTCCACCACCGTGGTAAAGGGCCACTTGCAGAAAATGAGCTGAGTTGGGTGAAAAGGAAAGAACTTGTGATTTTCTATTATTCTGGTAAACAAAGAGCTTGGGATTAATAAAATAGAATGCCCGATATTAAGAGAAACTCTTTTGTCCGAACACCAAACAAGACCCAAAGAGAGAGAGATGAGTCAAATAATGGCGCATGGGTGAGCCTCAATTTTGGAGGGGTGAGTCATGTGAGTTTTCTGAAGTGTGTACGTTAAGAAACCGATGATCTAGACAGCAGATACTAGAATTTCTCTGATATTAATAAAGGGTAGAGCCCTTGAAGTGAGAGGGAACCACTGGATGTGAAGGTGGGTTTGGTTAGAGATGATGATATTGTAGCCCCAAGTTCATGATTTTGATTTGCATACTTTGTGATGTTGCAAAGCGCCACGAAACGGGCATAAAAAATGGAATATGATGGCGTCGGTTGTCGGTGATGATCTTTCTTGTGATGCCGATAATAACAACTCCACGAGATACAAAGTCAACAGACATGAACAGATAAATATCGTCATCAGTTCAGTGAGGGAATAGGCAATAGGTAACAGGTCATAGGTAGCGTTTGAAATTTATGGGGATTTGAAAGAATCCAAGGGATTAAGGCCCTTCCACTTCCATGTGTTTGGTTCTAAATATATGATTGAATAATTGCTATGATTGCAATTTTGCTACGTTTACGTTACCAAATATCTATTAATTTGACCAAGTAGTATTCAACTAAAAGTGAGAGATGATCTTCGTCGAATTCTCATTGTGAATAAGAATTCTAGGAATCTTTTAATTAAATCTGTTTATCATATGTTATGTAATAATTTTCGTCAGATACTGTTTATATTTAATTTTAAATAAAAAATTTATAATAATTTATGATTGCATAATATATGATGATCGGATATAATATAAGGATTTTAGAAATCCTCACAAAAGGATCCGGCGAGTTTCCTCACTATTCAAAAGTTATGATTACCAGGATTGAGTAAACAATGACACGTGCCCGATGCAAAGTGGGTCAATGGGATCAACCAGCAGCTGCAAGTCTAGGAGAAAGATATATATGAGGAGAGGAGAATATTTGGCTTTTTATATTTAAGGTCTTTTGTGTTTTACCCGCCCAACGTCATTTTTTCAATAGGTTGAATCATTCAAAACCCAGAATTTCAACACTTTATCACATCGGTAGTTAAGACCGAACTTTCGTCTTCAAACGACTTAACATGCCAACACCTCGAAACTCTGTTTTCGAAAGATTGTTAAAACCTAAGAAACAAAGCAACTTGTACCAGAAGTCATAACCTGCATCTAATCACACTTCATTTTCAAGGAATATTTTTGTTCGCCATTATAATTATAGTGTATGTTCATCATGCATCTAATCATCTTGTTTTTTTTACTTGACTCTAGTTAACTTTCCTATTAAATGTTATTTTTTGGATTTTGAAAAAATTTAACTAAAGTTAAATGAAATGACACGTAACAAATGATAAGTGTATGATAAACATACAACATAGTTTATGATTGTGAGTAAAAATGCTCCCTTTTCTTCTGCACAAGCTAAAAGCACCATTAGAACACCAAAAACATTTTTGGTAAACATAGACAGAAGCACTTTTGAGATAAAAAGCTTTTTATTATTTTATTATTTTAAAAACACTTCTACACACAGACCATTTCAATATCACTGCGGTATGTAACCCTGCATTTATCTCTAGTTACATAGCTTTACTAGCCAACTTAGGAAATCAACCGAAGAATGGTAATGATTCCTCCTGACAATTTAAATATAAATGAAATAAAAGGATTAAATTAACAAATGGTACTGCTATTCACACGTCTCTTTTTTACCTTCCAACACCTTTGTTAATTTATGTCTATTGAATCATCTTCAATTCAATCAACCCAACATCCGAAAATTAAAAATAATGTGTGAGAAGTAAAAACAAGTACGTAGACAACACCGACCTTAACAAATGGAGTACAATAGAAAAGAAACAAGAAGCAAAATCAGCTTTCATTAATGACACTGTTTAAGATTGTTACATTTAAAGCGATATATAGAATATATAAACTGATTTTGTTGTTAAAAAGCAACATATGATCTCAAACAATAACGCTAATCGAGAGCAAATCCAAACTAACAAAAAAAAAATATAAGCAGGAACAGCACCTCAAGATCTCGACGTAAGATACCATAGCTCCCTCCTCTCGTGCATCAAAAGCAAAATTTAATTCCCACAATTTCGTACAAGAATAATTTGTACTAATGTACATAAAACCTCCTACAAGGGGATGGGAACGGGCGACGTACCGAGCCACTCGATAAAACCCCGCTCCGAAGAAAAATCATTCCCGATTGCCACAGAACATGCCACCCCAAACAGAGCAAATGAACAAAAGGGAAACACTGGACCGACATCACGGTCTGTTTGAATCTCTGTCTTTACCCATCTGTGCAAACTACTCAACCTCATAAACCCGGGGGAAATTTACTGATTTGTCCTTCCTCCAAGACATCTTTGTTGTTCATCTTGTAAGCTATCCGTATGCGCATGACAAGGGATTTCTGAAAAGATGTGAATTTTCTTAACATCCACCAAACAATGAAGGGGATAAAAAGAAATAAACCGTAGCTCTTACGTTAAGGATCTACGTCCCCAACTCAGTGTCGTTGGACTAAACTTGTTGGGTTGAGGTTACTAAAATACAGCACGGGTTCCAAACATACATATAAACCATACAACATTGTGTTCTAGATATCAAAATATAGGGAGGTGATCCAACGGGGCCTAACGTAAGCAAAGGATTAACTCAATGATTGCATCTCAACCATTAATGTCAAAACAGCTCCATGATTACTACAATTTTTACTATATGTCATGCTGTACTACATTCATGGTCAGCTCCTACGGATGACTGGCTCTATCTGGTACATGCATCTCATAATACAAGGAATGGAAGGGGATGGATGGAACAAAGGAAAAAGCACAACTAAACAACAACAAAATTTTGGGTAGCCACTGGTAACTCTCAAAAGGTGGAAAGGAATGAAAAGAATTAACATGAAATGAATTGCTTTCGCTTTCTCATGACGCAGCAGTCAAATTCAGAACATACCTTTCCATGTTGGCTGTTGGTAACTCTCAAAGTTTGTGTGACAGACCCATTACCACTTGCGGGCAAAGTATTGCTACTAGCTGGTTCTAAGTGCAATTGAAGAAACTGCAAATTGGAAGCACATAAAAAAAAAATCAGAACAGCAAGTTGAAATTAACAACAAATAAACAGAATCCATGAGAACATTAAAGGCTTCAACTAAAAATCGTGTGCAAACTTTCAATGGTTACCATACCATCAGAGGAGTACAACAACAAAGCACAAAAGAATTTCGTGCGTACGATGTGGGAATCTATACAGGACCACTCGGGTTTCATTCATGACTGAATTTACTAGCACACAGAGTTTCTCTTTTTTTCTTTTCGGATACACTTAAGGCAAGGTTCAAGTTTTCAAGTTCTGTGAATTCTAGAAGAGACATTCAACTTTGCATCTAAACTACATGAGAATGGGAAATCCCATTGAAAACAGACAACCTAAAAGAAAGAACAGTTACAGCATAGATTTAAGTAACCAAAATCACCTTTGGAACAGCTGCCTGAAAAATAAAATCTGTATAGACATTAGCGGACAAATTCGTGAATGTAGCCTCAATCACTGTTGTTTGTGGATTTCCAGGCTGCTTTGAGAAGTTGAAAACCATCCTTAAGTTGCTGCTTTCAAATGCCACTACAGATGGATAAGCTGTGCCATTGTTTTCTGCTTATTTAAAAAATAAGACTATCACGAAATAAACCCAATCATATCTAAAAAATAAACTTTTCCGGGTTGATAAAATTTTACCATGTTTTGGGGTGCTAGCAGCAAAGCCATCCAACAAATCAATCACAGGGGCAGCTCCCGCAGAAGAAGTGGCTTGTATTGAATTTGAAGAGGGAGATGCTAGTCCTAATGGTGAAACAGGTGTTTTGTTTCCTTGACTGGAGGATAACATGTCTGGCAGAGATGAGCTGCTTTGTGTAGGCGAACCAATAGACAAGAGATCCAGTAGAACATCGGTGCCATTATTATTTGGAGAATGATTTACACCTAACAGAATAACAAGCAATACATGGATTGAGAATTGAGAAAAGAGACATAATGCAAATACTTTTTCTTCTTTCCCTTTTGTCTATAGGTATATCTATATAACGCAACACCAAAACAATTGCAGTCCCATATAAATTATTCCTTGTATCACCACAGCAAGAAACAGATTCAATTTAAGACGAAGAATATTACAGTTAACTATGGGTTGCTGGGAGGCACTACCCTTCATAAGTTCATAAGGTTTTCTTACATCATTCATAGGACTAAATCAAAATTTCAAAGACAAGCACGGACCAGAGAGAGGTTTGGTAGAATTAAGTATTTCATTTCAATGCACTACGATGCTCAAAAATAAAATAACTAGTTATGGGATATGACTTCAGATTCAAAGTAGAGAGTTGAAAGCACTACCTAACCCATGCCCACAAAACTAGTTATGGGATATTATATCAGATTAAATTTAGGTTTTACAAATACCCCAACTTAGCCGATGTACCAAAACCTTTTATATTTTACCACTTGCTAACATTTTGGCTAAACATAATATAAGATGCTCCATGTAATGATGACGAATCAGGATAGTGGTTCAGTTAAATACTTCTGGCCCATAAAGTGACATTATCTTTTCCAAACTAACCAGATTGTTTAGAAGCTGGTGCCAAATTAACACCAAGAAGATCATGAAGCAAATCACCACCAGAGGAGCTAGGTGCTGGCACATCATCTGAAACTAGATCAAGTAGATCCACAAGAGGAGCTGCAGAAGGTTTGGCAACTCCATTTGGTAGATTGATTGAAGCACCAACAGGAGAAGAAACAGTAGATTGCATTGAACCAGCCTGCTTTCCGATGAAAGTTGCCTCATCCAAAACCGGCATCCTTTCAACAAGTGTAGATCTGCACAAACTCATTGTCAGATTTCATGTTTAACGGAAGGGCTGCTGGAGCATGGTGAGAAGAGGGAGAAAGAGCAGAACATAGATTATGCTGTTACAAAAAATAGTTCTAACTTCTTAAACCTGGATACCTAATGTTCTGATGCTTTGCAATAATAGAGTTCAATTCAATGGATCTTTGCTGCAATTCAAGGACAAGGCTTCCTTTGTATTGAACAACTATATCCTTGATCCTCCTACATAAGTCATTCAGATAACAATCATGCTTTGTGTCATAAAGGAAAATAAGATTAAAATATTAAACGCCATGTCACATCATTTGGGAAATTTGATAAACAGTTGAACATAATTTTTTATAAAGAAAAAAAACATACTCTGAACAAGATGGGAAACGCGAAGATAGTTTCAACAGAGCAATCAAACCCATTGATTTGGTAGTTAGATCCGAGGTATGATGCTTGATTGCAACTTCTATGACATCCACAGCATCAGACTCTGTAACCTGTTTAACAGATAAAGTAATTTGTCAGGAAACTTTGTTAAAAATTCCAAGAATTATAAAACATTTCTTTTGCAATTTTTAAATTTTTTTTTTCCAGTTCTTTAAAAATCGGTTCAAAAAATGAAAGTTTTTTTTCTGGGAGAACCAAAAGGGCATTTCCCATTTTTATAGGAACTTCTGTACCAGAAACAATGGTATCTCCAATTGGAAGAAACATAAAAGCATGCAAACTAATAGGACCCCAATTCCCTACCACCAACTTTTACTACCAACTAAAAATTTGAGTCTTCAATCAAATACGAAGTGTTTCACTATGCCATAACTTCAAATCAGAAAATGGCTAATATTCATTTAGATATTTTAATGTTCTAGCCTTGAAAAGATAAACAAACACTTTGCAGAAAATATCTAAATGAATAGCCATTTTCTGATTTGAAGTGATGGCTAGAACATTAAATATAATCATAGATCTTGAACCACCGTTCCAACTTATGAAAACAGCGCAGTCTTTGATTAATTTTATGCTAATGCAAGAAAGATGACTTCAGAAAAGTTTTAAATAAATAAAAGACAGCTCCGCTACTAAAAGCTCATATATTGGGCATACAAGGGCATGCACAGATTCTTTATGCTTTTCATGTTAAAATAAATAACAATTGCTAAATGCAGGTGCTGCATGTAACTTTATACAATTAAAAGATGAATCAAACACATGGAAAGGGTGCACTCACTGTTATTGGGTCCTCTATATCAAGCATGCTAACATTGTTAACCAACATGTCACCGTATTCTCCAATGCACCAAATTGCTACTCGAACAAGACTTTCCTGTATAAAATATTATACTCAAAAACATCAATGACATGCAACCTGGATACTCGAGATAATAGGGATTTTAAAATTGATAATTAATCCTATCAAAGCAAGACAATGATCACCTGTTCAGCTGATAATTGGAATGCTCGGTATAATGCCCTAACTGTATATCCATGGAGATCAGAAGCATTGCTAATCACAACAATAAGTGCGTGCCATACTTCATCTTTTACAAAATTTCCAGCCTACTAAGCACAACATAAAGATCAGTACTTCTTTGAAACAAATTCCCAGTTCAGTATTTAAAGAAATAAAAGTAGAAATAACCATCAAGTAAATGAAGAAATTCAACAAGCAGACATTAGGTATAACATGCCAAAAACATGTGCAAGATACAAGACCAGCACAAATACAACTTAATACTGACAACACTTCATTTGGATTTATACCTCAGAGAGAACCTTGAGCATCTGGTCAATGTACCAAATCTTCTCAGGGGAAAACCTAAATCATGAGAGGTGAATGTACATTAAATAATAGTTGCTAAAATAAAAATGCGATGAAATGCTGAACCTTGTCGTTGTAAAATAATCTTACAATACGGAGCAGCATCACGACCCTACCCTTCCCCCAATAGTAAATGAGCTCTTTCGCTAAATTTAAAAAGAAAAAACAACCCACTCTAAATTTAAACTGCATAAGTTTTTCTTTTATGATTTTGTCTGACTAAAGTGCATATCTTACTTTGTAACAATGGAGCAAATTTTCGCAGTAAGATCTCCCTTGAATTCTTCATCACTGACTTCCAAATAGTCAATAAGCTCTTTTGTTAGAGGTTTCACATTGCTCTCATTCACAAGCACATAAACAAGCTCAAGGGCCCTTTTCCGAATTGAGGCATCTGAATCCTGAAGGAACATTCAAGTCACAAGATTTTCAAGTTGTACATTAGTCCTAAAGAAAAGTTGAAAAATAAGGCATTTGAGTCAACATTTATTGGAAAAAGAGGCCTTCTTAATTCTCGTAAAACATGAGCAAACAATATACCTTTACACATTCCAAGATAGTTGCCCGATGCCTCTGCACAGCTTGTGCATCAACTGTAATAGCCTTCATCAGCATGTTTAATGCAACATATCTGGAAGGAATAAAATAAAATTTCAATGAAATAACAAAACAGGAAAACAGCTAAGCAAGAACATAATAAAGTCAAATGATCACAAAACCTCAGTATTGGTTTGTCACATTTATCCGAAACAGTAAGCAATTCAGGGTTAATTGGACAAACCAAGTTGAGAACCCCAATGCACTAAAGTATAATGTCTAAACAATTGCCAAAGTTGGAAAAATTCAACACTGATATGGTAGCAGACAATAAAACATTGTCCAAGTTGAAGTATCACAAAAGACCTGATATTGTTGTCAATTTTTGATAAGAAGGGTAAAAACTGATATGGTGACAGAACTAAAGCTTTGCATAAGTTAAGGTATCATAAAAGGACCTGATATTGTTGTCACGATTTGATAAGAATCTTCCCAAGATATTGATGGCAAGCACACGTAAGCCACCACTATCTTCAATGCTCATGATAGTTTCAACACATTCATATAGGATTGCATTTCCTGCATTCTTGTTTGACTCGGTTTTTGTTGCCACCTAGGAAAAAATGAGAGTCAACTTTAGAAAGAAAATCACAGAATAATTAAAATTACGAAACACAATGGTAACAAAGTTAATAGTTTTGGGAATATTCTTGTTGGAGTTTTTCTTTCGTAGGTAATGTCGAAGTTGAAATATTTTTACAACATTAATAACTACAGATTAATAGTTACACAATGGAAAAGATATTGCAGAAACATCAGCTTATTATATGGCAATAGATATTGCAGAAACATGGACTAAATGCATGTGATAGTATTTCCTCAGTTCTCACAGCCCGAATTCAATACTGAAAAATTAGCTACGATATGCTAGTTGTGACTAGTGAGGGTTTTTTTTTTCCCCCTTTTCCTCTTGCTTTCCTTTAATCCTTTATTATCATCAACACAAGAGGTTGAAAATTTTCTTTTGAAGGTACGAAATCTTTTTACAGCAGTAATAACTAAAGATTAATAGCTTGCAATGGCTAATAGCAAAGATGGCATGAAATAAACTCTGTAGCAACTTACCTGGGCAAGTATGTCATTCATACATTCACTAGCATCTGCATCTCCTTGGCCCAACACACGTAAAAGCTTTAGCAATCTAATATGTAGGAAAGGATCCGCGATCCCAGCAATGTCATACTCAGGGGCATATGGACTATTCACTACATCCTTAAGTGTCTTAACCAAGCCCTCGGTGCACTTCTGCATTAACAATTAGTTCAAGTTATTAGAAAACAACACATTTTTCCCCTTTTCAGGTTAACTTTTCAAAAGTTCCTTAAAACAACACTTTCAAATTAAAATAATAAACAACTCTATATAGGAGCATCCATTACACATAACTGCTAAGTGCTAAAGTCCATATGTTCTAGATTAACCATAGTTCATCATACAAAATTTAGATCTGCTACAATAATCCTGAAAGTAGAACCAGTACTGTAGCGCAATAAGAACTGGTCAATTGTAAAGCTAAATTATCTTGCTCAAGGAATCAACATGATACGATATTTGTAGTTGTATACTTGTATGCATACTAGCCAATATGAACACTGTACAACTTACAATAAGGCATGAGAAACAGCCTATTAGTTAACATAGCCAAATTAATCCCAATTATAACAATCATATTGCATAAGAACACCATTTCTGAGTTGTCTCTTTTTAAGTTGTATAGAAGATCCATTATAGGCCATAGTCAAGTTACCTTTCTGAAATATTCAAGGGTAGTCAAGTTACCTTTCTGAAATATTCAAGGGCTTCTTCACTGACTTTACAAAGATCTGTACAAAGTTGAACCCCTGTTATTAAAACACCATGATGCTTTTCTTTAAGTAACGTAGCAGCAGGATTAATGAAATTTTCCGCCAGCTCAGGGACTTTCTTTATAATCCTTATAGAGCACAATGCTGCCTACATTTAACAGGAGGGTAGTCAGTTCAAAATAAGAGGAAAAACTGATAAATGAAACATAAGGAATCCAGGAAAGAAATAAGAAGACAAAATGCCAAATTACCAAACACAATTTGAGGGACAAAAAAACAAGTGTAATTTTTCCCCAACAAGATCAAATGTCAAATTTCAACACTTTGACGGTTTTTGCTCTTCACAAAGAAAGGGAAGCCACCAGAAAAAGATGATATGTACAACAAATTTAACATTGGCAATTAGGAATCAAACTGCATGAGAAATTCTAACTTACATATAAGTATTAATACAGCTTCAGACAATTGCATTTTAGGTGCAAAGAGACGGACCAAAAATTTGTCAAAACATGTTCCAAAAGCAGACCAATGCAACAAAAAGGTTGGTTTGCGCAGAAACTCAATGACCAGATAGCTCAAGTGTTTGCGGACCATAACAACTACTATAAGACATTAACTAAATATGTAGCAGATATTCATAAGAGGACATTTAGTTTTATTCCTGAACAAAACAATATGTAAGAAATTCAGCCATGTGTATAATAAACAGTGCAGAATCTTGGCATTGTTCAAGGAATGAACTTTGAAGATTAAATCATATGATATATTTTTTGCGTCTAGTTATGAAATAATTTGATAAGGAAACCATGTCATGGTTTCCAGGCCAGTGCCCATTAACTGTACATTTTTATAAAAGAAAGTTTAATAAAAAGGACACTCAAAGAAGGTCATTGTCAACACTTTCCGGAATGGTAAAATTAATCTCAACTCTCAACGCTTAAAATAATTATAGCTCTTCCTTCTCCCTTCCATATTTTCCAAACTTGTGAGATTAACATATGATGCCATACGCAAGTTCCAAAAACAACAAAATCTTGGCCAGATGAAAATATATTAGTAAAACTCACCTTTTTTCGGATATTTGGATCTCGAAATTGCAGCAACCTTTCCACTTCTGGTGCAAGATCACGAGCCATTTCGGCTGAACAAATATTTCCCAGAGCACAAAGAGCAAGTCCCACAATATATTGGTTGGTGTGATTGAGATCTCTGCATATAAGTTAAGGTTGCTACAAGGAAACATAAATTTACACTATCTTGTGTGCTTGTGAAAGTATTGTATCTTTGACAAACTTATTAATTGATATTAAAGCAAGGGAAAAGCAGATCAGAGTGAGCAATGCTTTTTCTAATGAAATAGTCATCTAAGAGGTGGATACTGTTTCAATGAGTTTGTGACCAACATCAGAACTTCTTGTCTTTCATCAAGAAGCAGCATGAGGCCAAGATACCCTATTCTCTTCTCAGGAAAACCAACAGATGCAATCAATTTCAGGCACTCCATTTGACCAAAATGTGTGGGATAACCCAGCATGTGGATGAACATGAGTTTAGCAAGGTTACGATGTCTGTAGTCATGATCATTTTCGTTTATGGATGCACGAATAGCAGCACACTCTTTTCTTACAACAGCACGTTCCTCTGCCGCAGTTTTGCAAGCACGTATAGCCCGAATCATGTCCCTGCATTTAAACAATACATAACATATTACACGTGTGATTAGGTCAACAATTATGCATGTCAATCATCTTGGGTGAAAGAAAATATACTAACAAGGTGCTAACTATTTAGAATTTACTCAGGTACATCATTCCTAACAATATGAAGTGCCTTTAACAAAATTCATGGAAAAATATTCAAAACTAGAAAAATAAATGCTATGATTTGGAAACTATATAGGTTGTGAAATCCCAAAAGTGACTTGAATATTTGAAATCACTTCATTTTCCAGCCAATCCCAGTTTCTAAGAGGAATGAGAAGATTTGACACATTGTAAATTACATACTTCAACATTGTGCCTTCATGGCCTAAGGGCCATTAACTTCAGCTGACTGTTAGGTTCCAATTCTTTCAAGCTTTCTATTGAACTATTCTATAATGAAAGCAAGATCATAATGACTATTGTTTAGTAAAGAAAGATAAGATGGAATCTGACATACGTTTGAACTCTGACATCGCAATTTGTCATTTTTTTTTCCTAGAATCTTTCAAAGATCATGTAGAAACTTCAACGGCTAATATGTGCCAACTTGCTTAGCTAATACTATTGACATTACTTTAGGATTGCAAACCTAATTCAGAACAGTAAATAGTTCCCTAGTGGCAGCTAATCACCCTTCCAAGCACTTGGCAAGCATTCAAAATCACAAACCCACTATGGTGACACTGAATTGAACCATCAGAATACCAGGGAATCCCTCTATCAAGGTACATCATGCTTCATGAGTCTCTGACCATGTTAAGAGGTACCACAGTTTGCTAATAATGTGAACTTCCAACATAAAAATCAGGTTCGCTCTTTCTAAGCGGCAGAAATGACAAAAAGGTAAAAGTCTTAGAACTTAGCTGAGCTGTGAAATGTTCAAGATTGTCTCAAAATACAAAAACCTTGATCTGCCCGATGTATCCTTTTACTCAAAAGTCATATCTATGCACTGACAAAGCAAAGAGCCAAAACAAACCACTCCGCAAGAAGAACCTACCGCCACAATGCCAAACACCTTGAATGTACATATATCCCAATCATACTCAAGAGTGGAACTATGCTTCCCTGACATAGAGTTTTCACTAAACCAACTCGGACAATCGCCTTGTCAACACCTTTGCTCCTTTCTAAGAATCTTGACAAGAACAAACCCGACACTTCTACACCTTCTGAGGAATTCTTAAGAACTATAGATCAAGTATTCTCCTTCCATAGAAGCAAACACCAGCCTATGATGCCGCAAACCAATTACACACCTAAAGAACAATGCAATTAGCTACGTAGTGTACAAGCCCACACATTCCAACACTTACTTAGGTAAATTAAACTACCATCCCCTAATGAAGCAACGAAACCCGACACGCATTTTGCAATAAAAGCAGCTCCAACTACTTGGACCAAACGTACTAAAACTGATAAATCATAGAATCGAATCATAACCCAGTAATTTCAACTACAATGCACTCCTAACTACACAATTACACTGCGGCGACGGAAAATTTTCCCGAATCTCAAAAAATAGCAATGAAAACAAACCAAATTTTACAAAATTAAAATACGTACGTATTCACATATGAATTTCAACAAGTAATCTGACAATTGGGAAATGAGCAAGGGTTTTGTGGATTGTTACCTCAGGCGCGTACCGGACGAGAAGGGATTCATGATTGGGTCCGTGGTTGAAGCTCCGCGAAAGCTCAATCGGATCCGCAAATGGGAGGCAAACCTAGCAGCAGCGGCGATCAATCAACTGATTCGGGCGGCAAATTGGATGGTTCGAATTCGGAATCCGAGATCCGAATACGTTACCGGAGAGATCTGGGTTAGAAAGTGTAGGGAGAGAGAGAGAGGAGAGATTTGGATCTGAGAGAGAGTATTGTGTTTTGAGTTTCTCTCTTTTCTTTTGTTTCAGGGTCCCTTCCTTCCATTTACGATGAAAATCTCCTTTTTGGTCTTTGTAAAACAGAAAAATAATAAAATAAAATAAAAAATATGCACCCAAAAAAATTAATATATTACAAAATCAAAGGTAAATTGTCTTCCCTTCTATTTGGATGCCTTTTCATCCCCTCTTATTTGTGCAGTTACGGTTGAGCAACATTAACATTTTATATTCTTACTGTTTTTTGATCTTATTATCTTTATAAAAAAATCAATATAAAATATTGATATGACTTAACCATTATCGCATAAAATATAAAACGATAAAAATGACACTCAAACACGAGCACACTGCCTCCTACAAAATTGGCACATAAATTCTCTGTGAGTGGTGATTGAGTTACCCGCTGTTGTGAGTTGGATGGGTCCACCCTTGCCATTGGTATATTCTTTAATCCTTTATATTTTTTTGGGTAAATTTCATTACAGGTAGTTTAAAGTCTACATTAGTTTGGTTGGTTGAGCATTTTAGCAGAGCTTGTGATCACTTGTTCCTCGTTTGTCTTATGAAGGATATTACATTCACTTTGCAATTGCATCATCACGTGAGCCTCATTGCAGTTTTTCCCAATTCCTACCTTTATTTCGAACTTGAATTATCACGTAATTATTTCAACAAGTTAAATTTCACACGACCCTAATAAAGCCAAAAGATCCTCCCCTCACGATCGAAAGGCTCCTCAACATGATAGAGAGTAATTCATGTAGCATTGAATAATTTGAACATCTCAACAAATTAACAACTTTGCAAATTTAGAAAGGTGGTTTTTGCTAAGTTTTGAAAAACATGGATCAAATTGTTACTAGATTCAAAACCAAGGGGGCGCAAAGTATAATTATCCCTTTTCTCAGTGGATTCGATTGGCGCGAATTAACTGTGGAACCCGTGGTGACGTGGCGCGAATCCGTGCCTAATCATCCGACGGTCCAGATGAGAAGTTGCCCTCTATTCACCTGCCTGGTTCAGTAAAGTTTCTCAATAGAAAGTTTCTGCTTCCACTGCCGTCGCTGTCACGATTCAATGGCGTTGCGCTTCCAGTCCTCCGCCGTTGCTCTCTTCGTCTTCCTCCTCAGCGTCGCCCCACCTCGAGGTAAAACCGTAATTTTCTCAAATAAAAAGCCCTGAATGACATGGACATATTTATATTTGCGTTTCACTCCCTCGGTTTCCTTTTATTTCCGTTCAGTCTCCGCCGACGTGGTGCTGGAAGACGGGTACACATTCACGACGGTGATCGACGGCCACAAACTCGGCGTGAACCCCTACGCGGTGCTCGCTCCCCCTGGATCGTCCGATCTGCTCGTCCTCGACTCTTCCGGTAGCGCCTTCTACGCCGTACCATTTCCCACGCCCGGATCCCAAGGTAAATTCCAAAACAGTAAAACTATCTTACTTCTGAGTTCCGAAGTCCGAACCGTACTTTTACGCTTAGCTACGAGTCTTAACGTTTCAGAGAGTGTGATTAAACGGTTATCCGGCAACGGCGACGGATATTCGGATGGGGAGTCGGGTTCGGCCCGGTTCAAGAAGCCCCGGAGCTTCGCCGTGAGTCCGAAAGGAAACGTCTTCGTAGCCGATAAGGGCAATAACGTCATTCGGAAGATAAGCGCTTCAGGTGACCTGAGAGACTCTCTTTCTTCTAGGGTTTTAGCTAGCGTGGCATAATCGTAAATAGTCACTCACTCATCTCTGTGTTTTTGCTGCATTGGATGGATAGGTGTGAGCACGATTGCCGGAGGGTACTCGGTGAAGCCTGGGCGCGAGGACGGCCCTGCTCAAAACGCAACGTTTTCACCGGACATTGAGCTCGCGTTTGCTGCCGATCAGTGCGCGCTGCTTGTCTCCGATCGCGGGAATCAGTTGGTCCGGTTGATTAATCTCAAGCCGGAGGACTGCGCCAGGAGTTATCCGTCCAGTTAGTTTTTCCTGCAAATGCAATAGTTTCGTGCAATTTAGTTGTGAAATTCAATTTTTGCATCATGCAATATGCAATTTGCAGAATTTGGAGCAGCTTCGATTTGGATTTTGGGTCTCGGCTTGTCGTGTGTTTTCGGAATTGTTGTTGGATTTGTGATGCGGCCTTACATATTCCCCAATGTAAGTGTTTGATTGATGTTTGTGATGCTTTGAGTGCCAAGATCACAACTATAACGCAATGTGTCTAATGTTGTTAACTGGGATTTGTTAGACAGGAGGGCTGGAAGCGGCTCGTCTCCCGCGCGACATGGAAGCGCTGCCGAATCATTCTGGGGAAGCAAGTAGTACAGACACTTTGCTTCGCCGTCAGAGGCTCAACTGCTAGCTATGGCCCTGTTTTGTCGTTGTTGAGGCAGCTGTATCTGTTGGGCATCTCTCAAATTTCTCTTATGTTTAGGATTAACTACGTAGAGGATTCCCGGATTCCGCCCAAGGAGTGTGTGTCTTTGCTTGATTCCGATGTTGATAACAGTAGTAGTAGTTGTTTTGAGATAACAGAGTCGTCGTCCAAGTATGTGGATCAGCTTAAGGATTTGGCGGGTTTCGATGGAAGCCTGGAACTGTGCAGCATGAAGGAAGGAGACGGTAGTGATGGGACGAGCGATGTGTTATCTAGCTCCCATGGAAGAATAGAGGGTCTGATAGACAGTAATATTATGGGATTTGTGGAGGGAGCTAAAGAAACGAGTCTGGTGGATGGGGTTTTGGGCGGTAATTCGGGTTTAGTTAAAAGGAGATGAAGTGAAAAAACAAGAAGACGTCTGTTGTATATATAGTTTATTTCCAGTTGTGAGGATTGTGAACTTTTTGAATATGTTTTTGTCAGTTATAAATATGTTGATACCACACTCAGGTGAATGGTATCTGTCATCTTGAATTCAATTTTTATAACACCACTAGTGTGAGTTCAATATATTGATACCACACTAATAAGTTTGATATATCGAACTCATGAACTCGTGAGTTCAATAAATTGGCATCACACTCAAATGTTCCAACCCACTATAAAGTACGATTTCTATATGAGTTCAATATATTTGTATCACACTTTTTTCGACGTACTGTGGAAGGCCTTAGTAAAGCATCAAAGAGTATCACATTTAAAAGTGCAGCCAAGTTTATTAGAGCAGTGTCTTGCTCTTCTGCACCCAAGTTTAAATCTTCCTCCCACTCAAAATAAATAAATAAAAAAAGAACACCACATTCCTTGAACAAAGAAAGAAATCATATTAGGGGACCAATATTATTGAACAAAAACCTTGTATATTTTGACCAGAGTGAGATACCTCACATTGCAAAAGGGCTGAAAACCTTCCACATACAACTTACCAGGAATGGTTGCTACTGCCTATAACCTAAAATTTGAAGGATTTATATGAAGGATATAATAAGGTCAAAACTATGCATCTTTATTACGTGTATGATCAATAATATCCATGGGTATAACTATAGCCGTTCGGATTGATTCGGGACCTGAAACTGTGGTGATTGAACAATGGAGCTCCATAATCAATAGGCTTAATGACCACAGCTCCACCCTTCCCATCCTGCTCCTGAACTGCACCAAACACAACCTCGGTGGTATTTTCGCTACTCTGCTGATAGATAGTATTTGGGGTTGATGATTGGTACCGATGATAATGCTGCTGCGGTTGTTTTTGCTGCTGCTGCTGAAGATTATCCCACCCATTAGAGAAAACTCGACTTTGCCGCAACTGATGGATTGCTTCAGCATCCTTGGCCATGAATGGGTAGGTTTTGCGAGGGGTGGGAGTTCGGGTTTCAATGGAAGGTGGCTCATCTTCATCTGGTATCACATAGCTATCTTGCACAGGCCAGGAATTTGAGTACTTCTGTTGCTGCTGACTTTGGTATTGATAGTTCAGATGCTTTTTCCTGAAACCGGGAAATATTGCCCCAAGAATTTCCATACCAGATGCCCCGGCATTGACCAAAAGCTTCCCAAGGGATCCAAAGAAGCCTTCTTCATGCTTCTCCTGCTCATCTTCAGTTGGAATCAAAGGTGGCCTGACTGGTTTCAGAGGCTTCTGGTATGAACTTGGAGGAATGCTCGTCTTCATTGGCTCTTGATCCTTCAAAAATGCAATACAAAAGGCATAAGAATGCTTCATGCTATCATATAAGATACTACAAATCTTGATTTATGATTTGAGGTTGCAATGTCAGAAAGGTAGTGCATAATATTTAATCAAGGTACTTTTTCATAAAGAGTTTTCTCTCGGGTATCAATACTACACAATTACAAAATCTGAAGTCAGCGTACATTTACGGGATCCACTCGTCCTATTCACAAACCAAAGGCAAAAGCAACTTCAAATAGTTCCTGCGAGAACAACGGGCGCAAACCTCACAGAAGCCAACATCTACCCCACAAACAGATGTCGATAAAGTAGGCAGAAGAAAAAACTGAGTACTCACATTTTGTGAAGAGACAATTGTACCAACTCTACATTGTAGCAATGCTAACATATAACCAAAGAAGCCAGCCCCAACAAGCATTGCAATTCCTGCAATGATGAAAATCAGTATCTATGTATTTCTAAATATTTACACCATGCAAGAGAAAACATTGGGGTAAAATAAGTTACCAAGAGGGAAACCACTTCTATATTGATAAGCACAGTCATCGAAATGTAGTTGGATCTCCCTGATTGCTTGATTTCCTCTGTCTATAACAAGTAAAGAGCAGCTGCTTCCAATGTAAACCACATCAAAATCGTCCGAAAACTTTGCATCTTCACTTGGTCCATCCACATGGCTTCCCCCACGGCCCAATTTCCCTCCTGCTATTGTTGTAACCCCTAACAGTACAAATTTCAATGACATCAAAATTAAACGCCTTCCTACCAACTTAATTGGAAAAAATCTTATAATGTTGGTGGTGGCAGGTACTAAATAACAAACTATTGTAATGATTCTTGACAGAACAAGCGTAAATGTGTATATTCATATATACACACATACAAATATACAGTGGGATATGCTACACATACAAATATATAGTGGGATATGCTACATACTAGTACGTGTCAAAGTGAAACAATGAAGAAAGAAGAAGCAAATTTGCTTCATTGATATGCTGAACATCAATAAATAAACCAATTCTTCAAAGAAATCTAATAAAGCAATTACCAGCATCGCTTATCTTCCTGATTGCCATATTCATTGTGTCTGCAACATAAATATTTCCACTGTCATCAACTGTAAGCCCCTTTGGGTGGTTCATTCTTGCCTCTCTGGTCCTCCCATCTACATGTCCCGGGTATCCATCAGAAGATCCTGCAACCAGCTTTGGTCTGCTGTCTGCAGTGTTCCAATAAAATTAGATTAAAAATATTGGAGATATGCAAGCTCTAAGAAGTTCAATGTATCCAAAACAAGAATACAAGAGTCGATTTTCTAGTAGTGTTTGTATCACGCGGTAGACTGAAGACATCAACACAATATAGCATGCTTCTAATGAAGATAAAGGCAATTTCCAGTTTAGGGAATACGAGATTCATTGCACAAATAGTATTGCACATGGAAGCACAACCAGGAATTTTGAAGAAAAATCCAAACATAACAAAGAAAAACCGCATTCGAACTACAAGCAAAAACTTGCTAATCAAGACATCTGGCTCGAAAGATCGACTAAAGTATGTATACAAAACTCAAGAAAACGTGAGTCCCTCAGTAACTTGGCCAAGCAGCACATTGCGCAAATCATACTTCATAGATTGCAAGTTCAATTAAAACCAAAAACCAACTTACCAAGGCATTGCACAAAACAAAAGCAACTTACAGAGAGATAGAGAGGAAGAGATCCTATAGAGGTTGCTATTAGCAGAATCCAAAATCAGAAGCTCCCCACTTGGCAAAACCTCCACAGAGTAAGGCTCAACACCAAGCTTGCTTCCATCAAACACCGTCTCCACATTGAACCCACTCTCAAACTTCATCACCGGACGGCCCGAAACCGCTGCACACAGAAATTTCATAAATCCCCAACATTCCAGATTACAACACAACAAACCCTCAAAAATTCGAAGAAAATAACAATAAAATGTGGGTGGCTTCAGAGATCTAGACCTGTTTTGGTAGTTGCTTTGAGCGACCACAGCCATTTCATGAATGCAGACGCAGCATTTGAGAAAAACCCACCAACAATCTCTGAAAAAAAAAAAAAGCAAACAAAAAAAAGCTATTTTTTAATAATAAAAAAAACCAAAATTCCACAACCAAAAGCAGATCATGCAGAAGCTGAGCTCAGTCACATATATACGTATATATAAACAACTATACATAAATTCAAGAGTCACTCACTTGCTGGGGCAGTAGGGGCAGCTGACGAGACGCCGCCAAACATAACCAAAACGATGAGAGCCGCCGCCCAGAAACTCCGACCCATTACTCCTTTTCTTCCAATGGAGGCCACAACACCAAAGAGCTGAAACATTCAAGCTGCCAGCATTGAGAGAACCCCTAAATCCTATATGGGTTTTTGCAAAATGTGGGTGGTAAGAAGCGAGAGATGCTTTTTTCCTCAAATAATTTCTGGGTTTGGAAAAAAACACAGTGTGCAAAAGCCACTGTGTGTGAAAAGATGAAAGAGACAAAGGATGAAAAAGGAGAGAGGAAAAAGGCAAAGGGGGAAGAAGAGATGAAAAAGCAGAGAGCTCAAATGCCTCGGTGGGGACTCGAGAGTGAATGGCGAGAGTGTGAAAGAATCATATTCTCTGTAAGAGTGATTGTGTCATGAAATTTTATTTACTAGATTATCTTCTCTTACTCTAATTTATATAATAATATGAGAGATATTATCGTAAAAACTCAAATGAAACGAAAGTGTGAGAGGTGTTCTCAACATATTACGCATATTTTCTAAAAAAAAAAAAACATATTACGTATAATTTTCTTATATACTAACGTTTAATTATTTTAAAATACCGTTATTTTAACATCTATAATTCACGTAGCGTGTAAGTAATTTTTTTTTTTTTGTATGAATCCAACCTAGCATGCAACAGTTATTCTCCACCCAAATTCTCAGCACGTTCCCTTTTTGGAATAAATTTTTTATTAATCCGATCCAACTTTCAACATGCTGTTGTCGTTGTTTGTTTTTTACTTGTTATTATTAATGTTTGTTTATGGTTGTAATTATAGATAAAATTATTTCAATGATCCTTCAATTTTAACTCAATTAAAGTAATGGTCTCTCAACTTTAACTTAATTGGAACAATAATCTCTTACTTTAAATTCTATGACTAGTGGTCCCTTTAATTCATCAAAACATGCAACTATGATCCTTTTCGTCAATTCCGTTAAAATTTTCGACAAAATAAGTCACATGTCACGTACATGAGGCTGAATCAAGAGACAAATATGGAAAACCAAATGAAAAAAATTGTAGCAACGGTCCCTCAAAATTTAACTCAATTGGAGCAATTGTTCCTTAACTTTAACCTATTTGTAGCAATAGTCATTCCAACATGAGTCTTTTTTATGGAATTCTGACGGAGTTGACAAAAAGAACAATAGCTACACATTTTGATGATTTAAGAGAATAATAGTCACGGAGTTTTAGTTGATGAGTTATTACTCCAATTGAATTAAAGCTTAAGAACAATTTTTTCTCTAATTATAATTTAACATTATTACTTAAAAAAGATGTGTAACTAGTATTATTGGGATTTGGGTCCGATTATCGGGATTCGGATTTCATTTTGATCCAAATTATGGGAATCCTCACATCCTAACTATTTATCGTACATCGTAAAGTCAAAAATCATTTTGAATTTTTTATTTAAAATTAAATATAAATAGTATCTAACAAAAACTGAACATACAATATACGATAAATTGTTAGAATATAAGGATCTCTAAAATCCCTAAGAATCCGAAGATAATCCTCATCTGTATTATTGTCCCAGTGGATCAGCTGCCCTCTTGTCCAATGCAACGGTATTTTATTGTAGAATCCAGCTCATTTTTGTCAACTTTGTTTCAACAGTTTGACCGTACTAGAGCTACCATTTTGACCGGTTGCAATTCCGATGCAAATTGCAACCTATTAAAGTGAAAGAGACAATTTGAGGATGAAGCTGTTACCCATAACGTAAAAGTGTCATATCTAACACGAAGGCATATAATTGACAACTTAATTCAATATCAAATTCGTTATCTACGGAATTTGAATTTAAGATCTCTCATTTCTAAGTAAAGAGAAATACCAACAGACCGTAGGACTGAGTGACTTTAGTTCTTGAGATTTAAAATTGATAAAATAATCATTGAGTTTGTCTATCATTAATTATTTTAGTTATTTCATAAAAAAAATTTGTTAAATAAGAATCAAAATAACAAAAATACCTCAAATTGACAAACAATGGACAAAAATGATTTGACAAAATTTAAGAATATTCTAATTATTTTGGTCTTATTTAACGGAGATTTTTCATAAAGTGACAAAAATGATTGACGGTGGATAAACTCATAAAGCATTTCTATCGATTTTAAATCCTAAGAACCAAAATAAAAAGTTATACTAATATCATAAATTATTTTGGCTGAAAACACCTAACATGAATCACTAACTTTATTTTAGAGCAGTGAAATTCTCGTGGTACAAATTCGCAAGCGTCCAACTTTAAGATAATAAAATAAAACATATCAAACTCAAATGCACTAAATAATAGAATATTTCCTCTAACGAACTTGTAAGGAGCTGTTAATTTCTCTTATGAACTTCTATTTTAGCCAATTTCTCCCATAAGCTTTGCTTTTAGTCGGTTGCCACCTAAACTTTTATAATTGGACAGTTTCTGATAATGAATTTATTGAGAAGAGTAATTACTTTTCTAATTTAAATTTGCGTCTTGATTTGAAATAGGTGAATCGAGACGGTCATTTAAATGAAGTCACAAGAAAGACTAATGAAATAGCATCACAACCCAACATGTTGCTTAAAAGCAAGCCCATGGAAAACATTTATAGTTGTTCACATTAGAGACAAAATTTAAACAAAAAGCGTAGGAATTGATAAGTGAGTTATGGCCTTGGCCCAGTCACGAAACATGAGGCCCATTTCCAGGCCCAACGATGTTAGATTGGCAAATGTCAATCTTCACCTACCCAGGCTAGTGCTTGCATCCTACAGTCCCACTACTATTGGGAGGTCCAGGACTAGGCAGCCCACCAAACGTAGGGTTAAAAATTTAAAGATTTATAGTTTAAATATTTAGTAACATTTATCTTAGTACTTGAATTTGAAGTTCGATGTGTCTTTGAGAAAACAAAAGAGTGTGATAGACTGTTAAGGAGGTCTTGTGTTCGACTCTTAAAAAATGAAGGTTGGGTGTTCGAATCTTAAATAATGTCTCACGTGATCTTACTAATTCCAGTCGATCTAGAAAGTTCCGAACCCTAAGCTTCTCTTAAAGTCACCGTGGACCACCTAACTTTTCCACCATTGACTTTGAATATTGGCAGATACCTTCATGATGGATACAGGCTGGATTGTCCTCTTCCTGTCTTTAGAGTTTGTCACTGTTTGAGAACCTAATTACGTCCAACGCGTGTTCCATTTTATATACAAATTGCACTTAGGTGGCTCCGATTGACCTTTAAATCTCTCTAAATTCTTGAACGTACACTATACCGAGTCAACAAATTCATAAATTCTTGAGCGTACATTCAACCGGTTCACCAATATACACACACACCATACGAAAACGTTGACATTTTGATATACCTGAAACTGAAGTTAACAATTAGGATGGATCGAACCAGACATTACCTATTGCGACAAAGAGCATTGTATTTATGCAAGTTAAATGGTGCCCGCGAACGATAAAAAAAACAGTAAACATCTGGTTACTCTTTTTTACCTGGGCACCGATAAATACCATATTGATGTCCCCATGTACAAAACAAGAATAGTAAGTCCGCGGTCCCGACACGTACTGAAAAGTTACCTTCTTCACGTTCGCATCGAACCACTTGTGAGGTTAAAGAGAATCCCAAACTTCCTCCTGGACTTCAAGTATACAGTGACTGTTCAAATCAATAGACGCTTTCGAAAGAAACCTGGACATGGGGGAGATGCCTTGGCTTTGGACTCGAAGCAGTAGCAAGGCCTTGAAGTAGTTTCACCACGTCACTGGCATCATCGAGATAGTACTTGGCCTTGCTTGGCTTTCTTCCGACTGTGCAGGCAAATATCTCGGGAGGAGAAGGCAAAGATGGACAAGAAACTGTTCTTAATATGCTCTCGAACATGTCCTCATCAGATCTGTCATCCCCAATGCACATCACAAAATCGGGTGCCTTTCCATCGTTGACCATTCTCGAAAGAATTTTTTCAGTAACCAATCCTTTGCTTACTCCCTGCATGTATCAGAGGCATTAGTGAAACAAATTACACAACTGGGATTGTGTTTGTGTAAGTGTACATGCACATGCGACGAGAGGGACTGTGTGAAAGCAGTTTTACCTGTGGCTTAACTTCGACAATATGCTGGCCCCTCTTAACAACTGCTGGTTCATTCAAAAGAACATTTTCCAGATGATCCAACAATTCCTTGGCTTGACAGGATCCAAAGTCGGGGTCTGCATCTTGGTGATGCCATACCAAAGCACTCTCTTTACTTTCTATGTTGGAGCCATCCGTTGCCTCTGTATACAATCTCATCACAGGCTCCACAATTTCTTTCCAATCCAGATCGGCACCAACAGGACTGGTTTCCCACTCGGAACTTCTATTCCACCTACATCAAAGAACAGAACAAAATACCTTAGTTCAGTTTAAAAAAATATATATCAAAGGGCTAACTGAACATTCAAAACATATATTACAAGCATACCTTAAGAAGTACCCATGTTCAGCAGCAATTCCAAGCGTCTCACATGAGGCAAACCAATCGCTCAAAGAAGTCCGTCCCCTCCCACTAACAATGAAAACAGTGTTCTTCGGATCCTTACACAGGGAATTCATAAGAGCAAGGACTTCTGGGCTAGGGGCCTTAATAATGGAAGCTTCAGGAATAACAGTCCCATCATAGTCCAGAAATATGGCCCTTCTGCTTGTTCTTTTGTATGCCGAAACAATATGGTCTATAGACAACTTTCTAAAGTTTGGCGAAAGGGAAACCACTCTAAACCTCAAGCCCAATCCAATGCCCCAGCATCGTTTACTATAATGATCTTGGCATGCTCTATCCAAATCCTGTGCAAAGCTTCGCGCCCAATAAGCCACATCATGAGAACTAACATAACGATAGTGTTTCTCATGACGTAACTCTTTCTCTGATTTAGACATGGTGATTGCCGAGTTCAAGGCATCAGCCACAGCATCAATGTCCCAAGGGTTAACCCTGATTGCTCCACTTAAAGAAGGTGAGCAACCAATAAATTCAGACACAACAAGCATGCTTGTCTGAGGAGAATCTGCTGTCACGCCTAAAGCTTCATTCATGGGCGGTGTTCCCTGCCTGCAAACAATATAATTGTAAGGAACTAAGTTCATTCCATCCCTCACAGCATTCACTATACAACATTCTGCTACAGCATAATATGCTGTCTTCTCGTACTGAGGAACATGACGATCAATCAGAACCACTGGCTCATAATTAGGTGAACCATAAGCCTCATTTATCCTTCTGGCAGTCAAGTATGTCTCACTCTTTGCTTCCTGTACATCTTTCCCAGATCCCCTTGCGGGATTTATAATTTGAACAAGTACTATGTTGCCCTGCGACTCCCGATTCTGCTGTAAGAGTTGTTCCAAAGCTAGAAACTTTAAGCTGATTCCTTTAAATATATCCATGTCATCAATGCCAAGAATCAGTTTTTTCCCCTTATACTGCTCTTGAATCTCTTCAATTTTGGCAGTTGTATCAGGAAGATTCAACACAAATTCAAGCCGACCCATATGAACACCTACAGGCAGAATTTTAACGTACACTGTGCGGCCAAAATAATCAAGCCCAATATGCCCTCGCTTTGATTCATAGTCCAGCCCCAGCATTCTACTGCAGCATGAGAGGAAGTGACGCGCATAATCAAATGTATGAAACCCAATTAGATCACAATTTAGCAAACCCCTCAAAATTTCATCTCGGACAGGCAAAGTTCGATAAATTTCTGAAGATGGAAACGGGCTGTGAAGGAAGAACCCAAGCTTTACTCGGTAGTACCGCTTCCTCAAAAATGTTGGGAGAACGATTAAGTGATAATCATGAACCCAGACACAATCGTCCTCGGGATTAATAACTTCCATCACCTTGTCCGCAAATATTTTGTTGGCAGATACATAGGCCTGCCACAGTGAGCGGTCAAAGCGATCTCCGTGGTCTGGACACATGGGCAGCATGTAATGAAAAAGAGGCCACAATTGCTGCTTACAGAACCCCAAATAAAACTTCTTCTGGAGATCACTAGGCAGAAAAGTTGGCACGCAATTGAATTCCTCCAGCAGTTTCTGCGCAACTTCTTCTTGTTCGCTGGCATCTATTTCAGCCTTGAGAGACCCCACATATACAACCTCACTTTCAGATGAAAACCCATCCTTTAACTGTAACAAAATTGAATCCTCATCCAAACTGAAACGCCATTTCTTCGTTTCTGGATCCCTTTTAGCATGTAACGGTAACATATTTGCCACAACAATTTTCCTCTCACGACATGTGGATGAATTAGAATCCGAATCATCATCATTGCTATAACTATCCACATCTGATATAATACCAGGAACAGTCATAACCCTTGGAAGAGCCCTTGGAGTACAAGGAATATCCAAAAGGCCTCCAGATGCCCAATCAAAAAGGTTTTTGCAAGATCTTGACGCCATGATTGCTAGAATTTCTTTTTACTTGAATCATACAGATCAACACAGTACAGGAAAAGATTTTGGACTACGGTCAGAGAAGTCTACAAACCTACGCAAAACAAAAATGAAAGTGTGATCATATCAGTAAATAGCTGCCACTGAACAAATCCATTTTCACGCTTACAACAGTTAAAAGCATTAAAACTAGTCATACTCCAGTTTTATTGCTGGTTAACAGAATCAAAATAATGATGATCCATAGAGCATGCTTAGGCTCACTAATGCTCACATTTTATGTTGCGACATAAGAAATACAGAAATTTTATTCACTAGAAAACATACTGAAAATGGAAGTCAACTAACAAGCATGGTCAATTTACTTCCATGTTCGAATATCTATCTCATGCTATGAAAATTGAAACCCATGTTTGTATACACCAGTTTCGATTCTTTCTTTATCTTAAAATAAAAAGTACCGACGCAAATTGGTAGAACATAACTACGTAACCAAGCATCCAATGCACAAATGCCTTTTCGGCATAAATAAGGCGAGAGGAAGTTGCAACAGCTGGCACATTGGCATCCCGATATAGCAAAAAAGAAATTTACACTGCAAAGATTTTTTTTTCTAATAAAGCAAAGAGAGTTATACAGACATACAAAAAGCATAATTATAGGCCTATACAATGCCCCTTGTACCATCAGACACTGACCATTGTCCTACCCTGAATTCTTTCTCCACGTATTACTTGAATCTGATGCCGAAAATTGACCAACGATAAACAAAACACACGAGTATACAAGAAGAAATTTCTTTCTTCGTTCCTTTTCGGAGTGGCAGCAACATCCAACCAAGTCAATTTATTCCATATTACAAAAGTAAACAATACGCATCCAAAATTTTATCACTATTATCAACTTTGGCGACCGAAAAGAAGATCAATGATCAATCATAGTTCACAAATCTAACAGATAAAACCCCGGCCTTCGAATTCAGCAACGGCAGTAACCTACCGATATTCTAAATCCCTAAAATGAGCTTTTCTACCAAAACAAACACCAATGCTTCAAATTCTAATCTTTCTTGTTTTCGAAGCCAGAAAACGCTAATTTATTAACCAAAAATAACACATACAGTACGCTGTGAAAGCTATATGCTACAGTAACAAGTAAACGAAGATGGCAGTGAAAAAAAAAATATAAAAAGTAATATGAAAAAAAAGGTGAGCATTACCCGAATCCAATGAAATTTACATGTGAAATTAAGAGTCCCGTAAGAAGCTTCAATCAACAACTTCCTCCCGAAATCTGTAAAAATCACACAGAAAAATGCAAAATTTCAATAAACCAAACGGCCGGAACAAGAAAAAAAAAAACGTTTCGGATTAAAGCCTTTATACCGTCTGTTTGGTTCCCGAGAAAATAAAACTGTTAGAGAAAATAAAAAGCTCGTGCGTAACGGGAAACGGCCGCTAGTAGTGGTGTGAAGACAAGTGAAGAGCGAGAATTCAGGAAACTGAGATCAAGACTCGTACTTGTCATGGTTTTCTCACACAAATTCTCGGGAACCGAACAGACCGCAAGGAAAATTCAAGAGGCCGACTCGTAATGAGAAAGCGGGAGATCAGAGAGGGAAGGCGAGAGCTCACCTTTCCGGTGAGAGTCCGGCGACGGGGGTCCGTTGGATATCGGAGAACGGCGAAATGGTTTTAAACGTTGGGAGGAGAGAGGCTGCGCTGGGCGTTACAAACTTGCAATAAAGAATGAGATAAAGATCGGAATGTTATATAAACAAGGTAAGAAAGTTTTTAGAGAGAGAAAGAGAGAGATGATGGAGAGGAGAGGGAGAGAGGGAGAGAGGGAGAGAGGGCATTGGGGTCCATGTGAGTTTTTTTTTTTTTTTTTTTTACCGCGGTTAGATTATTTTAACTATTGGGTTGGGTTGGATTTTTAATTTGGATAGCGTTGAGAATTAAAACTATTAAATGACCATAATGCCCCTGGATACTGGTTAGTACTGTTTCAGTTTGTGTTAGTTTTGGTTTTCTTCTTCTGATTGCGGGAAGGTATTCGGTAGGACTTCCTGCGAATAAAGCATTTCTTAAATTTGAATAAAAACTGAAAAAGTTCGTGAGGAGTGCGTTACGAATGATACACTAGTTTTTAAAAAAGTTTTATGCTAGTACGAAGCTAATTGGCG
Organism: Pyrus communis; assembly: GCF_963583255.1. Classification (NCBI taxonomy): domain Eukaryota; kingdom Viridiplantae; phylum Streptophyta; class Magnoliopsida; order Rosales; family Rosaceae; genus Pyrus; species Pyrus communis. The sequence goes on along the minus strand of NC_084808.1, from coordinate 24,745,819 downwards.
TTTTTCTTGTTTTTTGGTAACGTTTTCTTTTTGAAAAAAAAAAAATAAGATTGTGGCTTGACCACGGCGGTCCATTATTAGGAGGATAGGAAGATTTATAAAAGTATTTTAGCTTCCCTTAACTCTCATTTTGTGGTTTATCAACACCCAAAGTCAAAGTTTAAGACGTGTCATGCTGAATACGAGACTTATTTATCGTAATCATTAGGCATTTCTTGTATTTTATTGAGACGTACCATTTTGTACAGGAAAGGTCACATGTTTTAATGTTGTGGATAAGGATATATACACTTTTCAATCTACAATTTATTATGAACAGAATAAATCACACAACATTTAAAGCACAAAAATCCTCCATATCTTATCTTCATTTTATTTTCGTTATGGGATTTGTACCTTGTTGAAAATGAGAGTGGAGCCACACGACTCCACCCATTATACAATCGAGCTAAATAAGGAAAAATATAGAATTGGAACATAATTTTAATTAGCATTCGTAATAATTAATTTATCTACTTATTATTTTCAAACCTTTTTCGCACATTTTTTGTATGTTCATAAATGACTTGTAAGTTTAAAAACATTGCCTCTTCACCTTAGATCTTATGATCGATTCTCTCCTCATTAATATTACTTGTATATATAAGAAATTTGTCGCATTTGTCTGACTCATTATGTGACTATGGATGGACAACTACCAGGCTACGACTTTAGTAAAGACAAAAGAAAATTTGAAAAATAAAATGTGGAACAAATAAAATGAATGAATTGATCAAAAGTTTTTATTTTATCCAAAATGGTAAACAGAGAACTATATTTTAATTCTTAAATAAAATGAAGTTTAGAAAAATATATATCTTATACAAGATTAAAAATTAATTTTAGTCCCAAAACTCTATTTAATGCCAGCATCCATATTCAATTTCTCTCCTTTTTATTTATAATTTTATGGTGTTCATAAATTAAATTTTATGAAGATATTGTAAATTTTAATTCTCATCATGGTAAGTATCTTATATAAGAAAATAGAGATTTTTCGGTACATTTATATTTTTCAATATTTCTTATGCGCCACTAATTCATTACAATATATTTAGGTAAGAATATTTTGGTACACTAGATTAGTATAATATATTTAGGTAAAGACATTTCGGTACACTAGTTTAGTATAATATGTTTAGGTACAGACATTTCGGTATACTAGTTTAGTATAATATATTTAGTTACCAACATTTCAGTACACTAGTTTAGTATCATATATTTAGGTGCATAATTTTTGGTACACTTATGTTTTTACATATTTCTTATGTGCCACTAATTCACTACAATATATTTAGGTATGGACATATCGGTACACTAATTTAGTAAGGAAATTGTTATTGGCACTCCAAATTCCTCATTCTACACTCCAAACTTTCTATATTTAGGAACAAAAATACACCTGTGAGGAGTGTAGAATGAGATTTTTGAAGTGACAGTAACACTTCCCTTTAGTAAAATACATTATGATACTGACGTTTAGGTACACTAATTAGAGGAAGTTAAATAAAATTAATGAATAAAAATGTGTATAAGAATAAATTTAAAATTTAATGTAATGATATTAAATAAGATATCTATTTTTGTTTTATAATATAAATTTAAATTAAGTACGCATTGAAAGATTAAAATCAATATTTAATCTAACATCAAGTTTTTATTAAATTTTAATATTCTTCCAGCATTAAGATTCAAAAGCCCCAATAGCAAATTCATTAGAAAAACTCCAACAATAAACCTAATAAACCAAAACAAACAAAATCCGTACAAAAATTGAAAGTCCATGTCACCGAAACTCAATGAACCAAATCCTAAGAGTCTTGAAGCAATGCCGTCGTTAAACTTGTCGCACTTAGCCCGTAAATAATAAGATTTAATGTTGTCACTTGTTGATTTGTTGGTTGCCCTCCTTCAAATTCAAGCCAATATACCACTAGTCCTATTAAAATGTATAGATCATAGATGTAGATTGGTTTCACGTTTTCACTAGGGTTTAATTTTAACGAAAACTAATGAAAATGACTTGAAAAACTTTGAGTTTTAACGATAAGGACATAATAAAGGGTAAAGTAAATAGTACCAGGATTGACTTTTTAGTGTAAAAATATAGTTTTTCGTTAAAATGAACAGTACCGATAACTTTTCGTTAAAATTCTCTTAATTTTATGTAGTCAAATTTGTCTTCCATAATAATAAATGACCAATTCAAGGCAACCTTAATTTAACCAAAGTTAAAATATTTGGTGAGTGTCGCGGGGTAGGTAAGGCAAAATATTATTATTCATTGAAAGAAAGTGTGCGGAAATTGTATTGCTCTCGAAGTTATCAAAACCTCAAGGGATATCTTAATTAACCTAAACACCTACGATTAAGCCTCTTTTTAGAGTGAAAAGCAGTTCCACAATGTATTAATTAACATTATCCTCCAATAGCGTAATTAATCTTTTTCTAATCACGTACTAATTTTTTATACTAATTGTTTAGATTTAATCGAGTATAAAGTTTAGGTCAAATGTCCTTTACTTGTGTATTAAATTGACGGCTTCATCCAAGTGTATCGTTATCTTCAAAAATGTAATAAAAATTTAAAATTATTAATATATTGAATTAGTAATTAATTAAGACACGAACCCACAACTCTGTATTTTCTTTGCTCTGTGGACGCCACCAGTGACTGGATCGTGATAATCTAAACTTTTTGCAATGTGTCAATTAACCTTGACAGATTCATGTACTTTATCCTAACAACCTAACAAATTAACTAACAACATAATGATTTATGTAACTTGTACTACCGTTTAGTGGTATAATTTTAAGGCGAAATAATAGTATTTTATTAAATTAGGGACAAGTGGAAATAGGGATCAAGGCGGTCCCAGGACCATCCAAATCCGAAAAACATACATGTGAAGATTTTTCGATAATCCTTTGAATGTTTGGTACGAGTCTTTTTTGTGCCTACTAAATATTGATGTAATATATGATAGGTAGATCTTGACATGTTGCATTGACAGCACCCAACAAGTTTTCTCTATATGACTCATAAGATTGGTTTGGTATATGCCGATATCTGTTGACATGTGCACAATAAACCCACCAAGTAAATAAACTGATTTTTTTTTGCTCACTTTGCGCTCTGTTTATATATATATAAAAAAAACTTGTATTTAACATTAATGCCCCAAGGTTTAAACATTAAAATATTTGACCTAAACATCTTGAATAATATCGAGGAAAGTGAGAGGTCTTAAATTGAATATGAAGAATGATGAGTTCGCAATCAATTGATTTCTCCATATTTCTTAGTGTAAATATATTGTTGTATATAAAAAAAACAATTCAACAAAAAACAACCAAACAATAGCATCCTCAATATTATGCAATAGTATTTTACCACAATGACGTTAAGCAACCATGCATATATACATAATGCAAGTTTGATTCAAACCGATTCCCCTCTATATGACAATTAATTATTTAACTCACTAACGTTATTATTCTACACTTTACTAATAAAATACAAAATATTATGATAATAAGAAGGTTTCCAAGCCAAAATGATCCACGAGATTAACATACATCCTGGCTTTGGTCTCTGACAATGAAAATCGATAGAAGTGGTCCATCAGTTTATCCACTGTAAATCATTTTGGTTATTCCGTGAGAATCTGTCAATATCTTCGTTAAATTGTCACGTGAATAACCACATGACTAACTTTTTAAGTATTTTTTTTTTTTGTCAAATCAACCACTCCACTTAACTAGAATATTGACAAATTTTTTACAAAAAGACTAAACTAATATTACGGTCCACAACTGAAACACCAATTATCTTGGTTTTCATTACCAGGGATTAAAATGAAGAGTTTTGCCGATGTGAGAGAACATTTGTCTAATGGAAATCCAAATAAAAAAAACAAATTAAATATTATTTTTAACTTTTTATAACGGGAAACAAATAGGAATATCCTAAGTTGCCAAAGAGATGCGATTTTTGCTACAGGACAATTGGGGAACAAGTATAACCTTCCGGATAGATACGACCAATAATTAATTAACAAAAAAAAAAAATGTTAAAATGTGGACCGAACAATGAGCTGTACGTTAATAAATGACAGCTGGGTCTGTTAAGGTTCGCTACTTCGCGTTGCGGTTCCCCAAAAAAAATACGAAAACCCTCAACTCTGTCAAGTCGTTTTTACAAATATTTTTTTTTGTTTGTTTTTATTTTAACTTTATGTGCTTTTTGCGTTTTTATGTTTGAAAAGCTTATCGACAAATTGAGGTTGGAAAAGATTTTTCAATGAGTCGGGAAGCGGATCACCGGTGGCGGATTTTGAAAAAATTAATTAAAGGGTTACATATAAAAGTTAATAAGTACTTTTTAGATATATAATAATTTTAAAAAATAAATCGTAGTTTTACATTTATAATTGGGGTTTTTTAATTTTAATCATTAGAGAATATTGAAATTTAAAATAAACCTAGCGTTAGGTTACATATTGATTATAATTTCTTGATGTGTCCTTAATTCAAAATAATTAATGTCATTTTATTTATTGTCTATAAATATTTATTAATATACAAATTTTAATTTTTTTTGACCAAAAAAGAGTTTTTTTATTTATTAATTTTATTTAACATTCTTCAAACTTGAAAGACTCAATTAATGTACCTAAATTGTGACATCCCACATCGCCCAGGGGAGTGATCCTTATATGTATATTCTCATCCCTACCTAGCACGAGGCCTTTTGGGAGCTCACTGGTTTCGGGTTCCGTAGGAACTCCGAAGTTAAGCGAGAAGGGGGCTAGAGCAATCCCATGATGGGTGACCCACTGGGAAGTTGCTCGTGAGTTCCCAAAACAAAACCGTGAGGGAATGGTAAGCCCAAAACGGACAATATCGTGCTACGGTAGTGGAGTCGGGCCCGGGAAATGGTCCGCCCCGGGCGGGGATGTGACAATTTGGTATCAGAGCCTAACCATGGTGGCGTGTGTGCCGACGAAGACGTTGGGCCCCTAAGGGGGGTGGATTGTGACATCCCACATTGCCCAGGGGAGTGATCCTTAAATGTATATTCCCATCCCTACCTAGCACGAGGCCTTTTGGGAGCTCACTGGCTTCGGGTTCCGTAGGAACTCCGAAGTTAAGCGAGAAGGGGGCTAGAGCAATCCCATGATGGGTGACCCACTGGGAAGTTGCTCGTGAGTTCCCAAAAACAAAACCGTGAGGGAATGGTAAGCCCAAAGCGGACAATATCGTGCTACGGTAGTGGAGTCGGGCCTGGGAAGTGGTCCGCCCCGGGCCAGGATGTGACACTAAATGTGTGTACTAAAATGTATGCACCGAAATGTTAGTACCAAAATGTATTATATTGAATTAATATACCTAAATGTTTGTATCAAAATGTATGTACCGAAATATATGCACTGAAATCTATTATAATGAATTTGATGTACCTGAATGAAGAAGGCAAAGTACATCAAAATATATTGTATAACAAAAATTAGTTTATCTAAATGTTTACAATAAAATATATTAGGATAAATGAAATGAAAATGAAATTTATAATTAAATAAAATTAATACATTAAAATTTAGGAAGAAAAAGAGAAATAATTAATAAATCAAAATATAATTAATAAATGAGGTTATTAATGTATTAAGGGACTAAAATTAAATTTTAATCTTACTCATGATTTTAATCTAAAAATCATCTTTGCCAAAGATTAAAATGAAGTTTTCTATTCATAATTTATAAAATAAATAATAATACAAATTACAATTGGCCACAATGCGTTTTTCATATTTTGAAAATGCAGCATTATAACTTCATTTTGGAAGAAAAAACATTGCTCTCAATATAAATCATCATAATATCACTCAACCATTGATTTCTCATTCGGTTACAATGAATTTTCACAATGTTCATAGCGAAAAATGCTATCTTTGCTGAAGCAGTAGCAACCAGTAGAATCAAAGTCAATATATTAGCAATACACATAATATACTCTATTCCTCCCTGTATCCACCATTGTTTTTGCAAGACTACCGATTTCTTTCAATTAAGAAAATTCACTATTTAAATGCATATCAAGAATATAATGCTTAAGTTGATTTAAAAAAAAAAAAAAATTGAGAACGAGAACTCCTGTTTGAGGCATTTTATCAAATAGTTGGATGTCATGTGTGAAAGACAACTCTAACATTCAAAAGATAACACTCAAGTCATCTATAGAGATCATCAAAATTCGTAGGTCAACTAAACCCACTTGCTCCATAATGGATCCGCCTATGAGCGGCTGATATATCAAATATCATAATATAAATAATTTAATATGAATTTTTTTTAACTATTTATATTATAATAGTTTGTATGACAAGCCTTTTTTTCGACATGCTTGAAAATTTATGTGAGGCTGGGCCAGCTCGATAAAAGCCTGACTCGGCGAGCGTGACCCGATGCGCGCCACTTTCATAGCTGGCATTTAGGATAAGTTTAAATGGGACACTTGATCCACTCTTTTACCAAATTACCATAACCCTTTTCACTTTTTATCAATATTGCCTTTTTTATAGGGTTTTTTTTTTTTTTTTTAATTGATTGTATGCAAAGTATTGACATTTTATTCCCTTAATCTCTAATTCAGATGCTCAATAGGGAAGTTACATAAGATGATACCTTGGATTGTTTTTATTCGATATTAATACCTTAGTTTCTCAACCAGGGCAGATGAAGTTTCTGTTTATTCGGTGGAGTGCAACATTGTTACGCACGCGGTGACTTCACATGGTGCCTTGCATGATGGTTATTTCTTATGAAATGCTCTTGACCCATAAATTGTTTTTAATATTCTCGCATCAGATGTAAATATTCCAATTATAATTTAGTAAAGTCTATCCTTTAACAACAAAAAAAAAAAAACAAAAAAAAACAAAAAAAAAGGAAGAAAGATTATGTATCATTTTTTTATTTAAAGTAAACATCATAACATGGGAGATTTTGCATGCAATGAGATACATAAATATTCATATAATAAGTAATTACATACTGCCGATGAGATGCTAATCGCACTGACAATATTAGAATTATTGTCTTTCTAATATAATTAGTTTTATGTTATATATACAGCAATAAATGTTCTTTTTTTTTAATTTTTATATGTTTGCATTTAGAACATAGAAAGGGACTGATGCGCATGCGCTTGTATTTTTGTATAGGCAAACATATGGTTGCGTTGAATAACATAAGCTAAAATTTAGAAACTTGTTTAAAATGATGATTTGGGAATAGGCACGCGCGTTAGATCACTTTTGATTTTGATAATATTTTTCGCTTTGTACTCAGATTCATTTGGCTTTTTAATTACAAAAGTTTCTTACATGAAAAACACGAAAGATAATGAATGATATAGATAGATAAGGACACCCGATCTTTATCTGTAATTGCAACACATCATCAAATTCTAGAGTCTTAAAAGGCTACCAAATACTTCCCTTTCAGGGTAATTTTGGAAAAGAAAATGTTCAAGAATATCGTTTCGGACGTCGCTTCACACAATTTTAACTACTTTTGGTAAAATTACCCCCAAAACAATGGCATGCATGTAATTATACCCATGATGAGGTGCTGTTGTTTTAGTGGCCTAGCCCCGTTGTTCAAAATCAAAGTGGATAAAATCAGGAAAGAGATCCTATATATGCTCCTTTCTACCAAGTTCATTAAGTCTAATCATCTGGACATTTAAAATTTGATCAAATGATTAAAATTATTATAATTTTTAAATGAACCTTTTATTTATAATTGTTAGATCAAATTTCATAAAAATTTGAACTTGATGGAAGAGATATGAAGATGATTTATTTCCTAAAATCAAGCGGACAAGGGTTTCCTCCAATCCCCCCCATTGCCCGAGTACGGACCCATCGACACGTGGACCACTAAAAAACTGTCCCCAGCTGGGGCCACCACAACGACCTAACCCCGCGCGGGACCCGCGGCCACCACCATTCGAAGGCAGCCGTCCACGTCGGCCAACCTCCCCCGAACCGACAGGGAGCACACGCTCGTGACACGCGTGTTTCACGTGATCTGTAAGTCAAACAAGTGGAGGTCTCCGTGGGCCTGGGTTTATCCAGACGCCGCGTTTCGTGGGGAGTTTAAAAGAACGGGGTTCGGCTTGGTGGGGGCCCGGAGCTTCTCTCCTAATCCGAAACCACAATAGGCCGTGGGACCCACGGGCCAGGTCTACCTCCCCGATGTTGAATGTTCCAGACGTGTCTTTCACGCTATCGGATTCCAAAACCCTTGGGCCAGGTCTACAATGTCAAATGCTTTGGTTTTCAATTTGGCCCAACTGAAAAGAAATACCCTTGAAAAATAGTTTCCAAGGGCTTCTAGCCAACATCAGTAACTGGCACTTAAAAGTGCACTGTGAACAGGCCCACTTATTGGCCCAACACATGCATCGTTGAGTGTCATCAGTTGTATACTAACTAGCCATGCAATAAAGAGATGTAGACACAGTTGTGCAACGGATTTTGCAGTTGAAACACAACCACCTAAATTCAGCGTCCCGCATATCTGGGTGTAGCCAAATTGACTAGAACAATATGCTCTCCACTCTACACCCTAGTTCGAACCCCTATTGTACTAGTTCAAATTAGATTAGAATCTCGCTCGAACAAAACAAGAGATTATGGTGTGGGAAATTTGGGTTATCCATATTATATGACACTATTCACATTGCCTGCTGAACAATTTCTTTATGTGAGACCCCAAAAAAAGCACCAGTTCATCCTCTCACGTTACAAAACCAAAATGGGGGATGATGACCAAGACCCTGCACCAAGAAAATGACTGAAGTTCTGGATATCCTTTGCAACCTGTCGTGTTACAAGATGTACAATTTGCCCTATAAATTCGTCGTGTAATCCGAATCATACATGGTAAATCATCCCTACCTCCAGCGCGGACGCATGCGGTACACTGAGTGCATAAGTGGATTTCCTGCTATTCCTTCTCAAGAATTCATATCCGTAGTTGATTGCAAACCTTCTCATGAAACTAGATCCTTTCTTTGCATTCGTGTATGTGTTCCCAACTATGTATACTATTCCAGCTTCCCGAGCTTCCATTAGCTCCTGCAGTTCCTCCCTTGTGCCCGTGTTGATCTTTGGACTCTCCGGAACAATGAATCTTACCTTCTTCCTTCGTTGAGCCACTGGCGGAGATCTTATTTCTATCTGCCCTGATGGGCTCATTTCCACGTTGATGTCCTCGCTCATCTGAATCCCATCTGCATGAGTGGAGCGTGTGCCAACTACCGTCATTTTATCATCTTCCTTGCCCGCATCTTCAACTGCAACAGTGAATTCAGTGCCTCCTGAGCGTATGAACTCTGCTATGCTACACATAAGATCATTCTCAAACTCCATGTCATCTTTGTGAACATCGCGATATCCATATCTCACAATGCACCTATAGAGCCGATACTCTTTTGGGCCAATTTGACCCACTAGAAACCGTTCCTCGGGTCTAACATGGGGGACTGGGACAGATTTGATGCAGAGGAAAACTAGGACCTGGTGGAAGGCCGGAAGGTTGGTGACAAAGTGGGAGAAGATTGCCGGAATTCCAGATACAAGATCGGTGTGTATGAGGCCAATCCCACGGACTCGTACAATGCCAAGGCTGGGACCAAGGCTAAGCAGCCAGTTAATGGAGACCTTGTTTTGGACTTCAAACTCGTACTTTTTAATTGTGCCGTAATGCCAAACGTACATGACGAAGAAAAAACAGAGAGCAAGAGCAACAGGAACCCAGGCTCCTTCAGGAAACTTTACAAGAGAAGCCGAGAAGTAAAGAGCTTCAATTGTGCCGAAAAAGACCACAAAGCCAATTGCAACAAAGACACTCTGCTGCCAGCATAGGACAATAACTAGGGACATTAAGCACGTGGTGACCAGCATCACTGAGATAACTGCAAAACCTGTTCGACATGAAGCTTTAGGTTAAGTAACTTCCACACGAAAGCATCAACATATAGGGATAGCTAAAAGTTAAAATCCAGCCGATAGATGCAGAAGTATTAGGGTTTAGGGTTCACTAATTTCTAAAATGGAATATCAAACATTAAAATTTGTAAACGATGTCATACCTGAAGCATTACCCATGCGCTTTGTGTCTCTAAAACCAATAGTAACAGCCAAGCACAACACCATCAAGATCCAATTGATTTCCGGGATATAAACTTGACCATGGATTTTGGATGATGTATGGACTATTTTGACTCTTGGGAAGCAATCCAGGGCAGAACATTGCTTGATGATTGAGAAAGTTCCAGTGATGATAGCTTGGCTTCCTACTACGGCAGCAAGTACAGCTATTACCAGAACGGGCCATCTCAATTTTTCTGAGGAGCGGCGGGGTTTGCTAGATTAGCTAAGAAGTTGCATATTTTTCAAATCTAGAAACTTCCTGCTAAACAAATGAAGGTGTCTACCTGGTACAGATGGGTAAAATCCAATCTGAGAATTTTTCCCAACATTGTGATGTGAAGATATATAGGCAGCTTGTCCCATATATGCTAGAACCAAAGCTGGATAAACCAAAGAGGTGAATGCAATCTGCAAAAACGTGAATATTTATCAGGAAAGTAATCATTTTGCGAATTGTACCAGGCTGAATAAGTGCGGACTGTGTGCTAAAGTTTTACTATTGAAGTGCCGAACCACATTTATACAATCATTATCAATACTGCCATATCAACTCTTTTCGGATAGTATAACAAGCCGTGCAAAAATAATATACCTGAATGGACAATTGTGTAAAGTGTCCAAGATCAGCAAACATGGCTTCTGAACCTGGAAAAGTTAAGTTGTGCATTAGAGAAACAGGTAAACCACTTTGCTTCCGAGGAAATATATACGTTAGTCAATCCTATACATGCTTACTTACCTGTTATACACAACAGAATTCCGCCAAGGGACATCCAGCCCCCTTTCTGAGTTTTCTTTAAAAATTTGTACATATAGTATGGAGAAAGTGCTTTGTACACACTCGGATTGAAGTGAAGTATATTATAAACACCGATCGCACTGATGCATAGAAGCCATATCAGAACTATAGGAGCAAACAAGAACCCGACCCTGTGAGTTCCATAATGTTGAAGTGCAAACAGGCCTATCAAAATGACGCATGCAATTGGAACTTCTACATCTGCATAAAGATTATCAAAATTTCAGGAGGAAGTATAAGGCAAAGCATTGATCTTTATACACCAGAGTGAAATCAAACTGTCCACTCAATTACACAACGAGATTTATGGAGGCCGACAATTAAGGAAAAAAAGCCTTATCACGTTAAGGATCAACAATACCAGACAACTAAAGTAAGGATAAGGCACAATTAACTTGAAGTACAAGGAAATTATGATTGGTAAAAGATGAGATGCACCGTGGAATTCCGGAAAGAGGAAAACAGCTGGTGTATTAAGGTGCAAAACTCGGTTATTCAATTTCACTCTTATGAATCCGACGAAACTAGTTGGAAAAAACTGGACCTATTTATGGCTTCGATTCCAAAAACTCCGAAGTAAAAAAGTTCACTAAATAAGAAATCTCTACTTATATCGAAGCTCACAAAAAACTGCTAAAGCTCCAAAAGTGATTGTGCTATAATAAGTTCTCTTACATTTGTGATGCTTTTCGGACATGGAAAGCTCAAGCCCTGAAACCGCAGAAAAAACTGCACCAATTTAAAGCAAAATTCCAGTTAGCCTCTAAATAAAAACACACAAAATTCCAACTTTCATTCCAAAAAACCCAAAAGCAATAAACTAAAAGGGGAACTGGCTAGAAATGATCAGAAGTCAAATCCTAATGTAGAATTGATCAAAATTAAACATCCACGACATATCAATTGACGTTACAGCGATCAGATATCGATGACATTCTGTAAAGCTGATCATTTTAGCAATTTGTATTTGAAAAAAGATCATTTTGGCCAATTTTCCAAATTAAAACCCAAAATTACCAGAAATAGCCGGCGTGAGAACACCGTCACCAATCACCATGCAAGTTCCAATCAAAGCAAGAACAAGCAAAAATCTCTGCAGCACCTTGTGCCTCTCCAGAGTCGACTTCAACCTCGACCCGAAGCTCGACTGCAGCGCCGTCCCGGCTCTTTCCTTCTTGTAATCGGAGAGCTCCTCGTCGGCAGACTGGCTGTTGGGCAGCGAGCTGACTCGGGCGTGTCGACACAGCAGCGAGTACAAGGCGAATGTTCCTCCTTCGCCATTGTCGTCTGCTTTGAGCACAATAAACACGTACTTGAGAAGGGGGATGAGGGTGAGAGTCCAGAATACGAAGGACAAGACGCCGAAAATTTCTTCGTTGGTCTCTGAGTACTCGATATCTTCAGCAAATGTGCTTTTGTAAACGTACAGAGGCGAAGTGCTCAAATCGCCATAGACGACGCCGAGGCTCTGGTAAGCCAGAGTCAGAATTGTCCTCCATGATTGTTTCTGCAACACAAGAAAGCAGCAATTTGATCACAAAACTCAATTGGGTTTTCATCATTGCGAAGAAAAAGTATGAAATCAAAGAAAAATACTGCACCTTTATATGGTTCTGACAAACCCCAGTTTCCTGATCCATGGCGGGTGGACTCAGTGATCGAGCAGAGCCATTTTTTGCTTCAGATTGAAGAGAGAAAACGAAAACCATTTAGCAAAAACAGCCTCCCCAAGTTATGTGCAGTGAAAAGTCACATTCTTTTGGTGTTCATTAAATTGCAAAAAGATGAAATGGATTGTTTAACTTATTTACTCAGCGACTTTCTGAATCTCTGACAAAGAAACGCACAAAAAACAGAAGAAAAACTCAGCAGAAAAACAAAGTTTCTGCAGAAAACGCCTTCCCAGAAAAGGCTTTCGGAAAAACTGAAAACAAAAGGAGCGTTACAGGAACACGAAATTGGTTTGTGATAAACCTGCACGGCGAGAGAAGAAGATTGTTTCTTTTGATAAAATAATAGTTTACAGATTTAAGAGGGAAATGTAGACAGCAGATGAACAACCAGAAAATGGAGAACAAAAACACGAAATGCCAAAAGGCAGTGGTGCCTTCCTTCTACTCAGTAGTCACTTCTGTAAAAAAAATATTAGAATATCTGGCTTTAAGCTTCTCTCTGAGAGAGAGAGAGAGAGAGAGAGAGAGAGAGAGAGAGAGAGATTTGTTTTGTATTATTTGTTGTTGTATTGTAGTGGGTGGAATTTTTGCGTTGGGGCTTTTATATGGATTAACCGGAAAGTGGAGAGTAAATTAAAGACCACTCGGTGGCTGTTGAGAATGAGAGAGCGGTGAAGTGAGTTTCTTCCGATTTCCAGCAGCCAAATTAGGAGTTGCGATGGAGGTTATTTTTTTCTTCCAAATCTAATGCTTTTTTTTCTTCTAAATTTTAGGTGGTTCGACTCAGAAATAACATTGTGATCGTTATTGAATACAATTAAAATTTGATATCTGTGTCTATTTACTTTACAAATTTTAAAAATTAAATTCATTCAACACTAAAAAAGAAGGTTGTAACTTGTAAATATCACCATTGTTTATGATACTGAGCAAAAATATACAATTAAGTTCGAATATGATTTTTTTATATATGTTATTTTAAAAGTAACATTCATTAAAGAGAAGCAAAGGTTATAATGGGACCAATATAGAGGAAGGCAAACAACCCAGAACACATTGGGAGAATAGAATACATAAAGGTCTCGTTCAATAAGCAAAAAGAGAAAAATAAAGGAAACTCTCTAATTTCATCATTCTAACGCAAAGAACATTTGTTGCCGCCACCAACGTCTTGACAACAACCACCAATGTAAGTACATTGGAGAAAACAACTGAGTGGTGAATTTGATCAAGGCATCGCAACACAAAAGGGACGACAAGAAGATAGGAAATGTGGAAAACTAAGGAAATTAAGGCATAAAAAACCGACGATAAACGACGGAGAAGTGGCGAAGAACGTTGGAAATTAATGCCACCGACTCTGAAACCGCCAGCCGACGGAGATGATTGAGGGCGGAGCACGGAAGGGTGAGAGCTTTTTAGAGAGAATGAGGGCTGGATGAGGCAGGAGGGAGGGAGAGGGGCAGAGTCACATTTGGATATTCTTATTTTCGGGTTATTTGCGAATATTTAGATATTCTTATTTAACTTTATCAGTTCTCCCTTTTATTTTGTTGCATTGTTGCATGGTGATTATTTGATCAACTTTTAAAGATTATTTATGCAAAAGTTAACTAATTAAATATGAACGCCTTTAATTATCTAACCATTATCTATGACAGATGAATCATGTTTATTTAAACACTGAAATTTTGACAACGTTAATCAAACGATGAGATTTATAATTTAATTGGTTTTTTGCATGATTAATCTTTAAAAAATGCGACTTAGAAATTAGAGAGTTTTTTTTTATCACCAAACAACATTGCATGATAAAACAAAAAAAAAAAAAGCTGAGAAAATGAAACAAGAAAGTTCATGTGAGAATTGTTAGCAAACCCCTTTCATAAATTAAACTTAACAATGACTGATATTGGTTAAGGTAGATAGTCAAACTAATGTATTCGCTACTTTGCTCTTTAAGTTTGAATGGATAAGAATTCTTTTTGTAGAAAAAGAACTATACGAACCAAATCTTTTAGAAGCTTTATGAGAATAAACAAAAATAAAGAAGAATAAATTCTTATTTTCCATTTCTGAGAAGAGCCAAATGTTTCAGTATTTGTTAATTGTTAATATTTGGTGTGACCTTTGTGTGAATTCCAAGCTCAGTAGTTACTTCTGGAATATAATTTGGCTAGTTTTTGGCAGCCACCGAACATGAATCTTGACTTTCTTGAAATTTTAGTTGAAAAGATTTATAGTTCGCTCATGATTTTGGAGTTTTATTCATATCTAATTCTCATATAATTTAAATCTGGACCCAATCTTTTTTGGTGGTGGGTTCAAAAAGCAAAAGCTCAATAACAAATTGGTAATGGTTTTTTTTTATTTTTTGATTTTTTTTATTTTTTTTTATTTTTTTTTTAATATTCAAAATGATATTTGAGAGTGATATAACTCCTCACTTTCACTTTTGTTTGACAAATAAAAATCGATATAAACGGTATTGAGTTTGTCCACTGCAAATCATTTTGGTCATTTCGTGAAAATCTGTCAATATCTTTGTTAAATTGTCACCTAAATGACCATGCGACCATCTTTTGAGGGTACTTTTATCAAACTAACTCCTCCACTTAACGAGGATATTGACAGCTTTTTCATAAAAATAACAAAATAATTTACAATGGATTAATTTATAGACTAATTTTATTGATTTTTATTATTAGAGATCACAATAAAGAGTTAATATCAGAAACCATCTTAATTAAAAACCAAATAAATATCGATAAATAATACAAAGAGCAGGCAGCTTTTGAGGCTTTGGTAGTGTGATTATTTGAAAAGCCAACAAATTTAAAGTTGGATTTTGACTAAAAATCAACACGTACGTGTAGTGTTTGATAGGCTATCACCAGTAATAAGCAAAGGCAAAGTGTGATAGGGATCGTTGAAGCCAAAAAAGAAAAACCCTACCATTCGGAAGCTTTAGACAGAATAATTCTGCCTCCATTTGATAAGGTGTTTTAAATGTCTTTCCCTTCCCACCACAAAAACAATATTTATATTACGATTGACTTACTTGTTCATAAAACTCAAATAAATATAAGAAAAACTAATAAAAAGAACTTGAAAACTTTGAGTTTTAATGATAAGAACAAAATAAAGGATAAAGTGAATAGTACCATAATTGACTTTTTAATATAAAAATGTGGTTTTTTATTAAAGTGAATTGTACCGGGAATTTTTCGTTAAAGTTCCCATAAATATAAGGGGTTGCTATCACTAATATTAGGTCATCTCCAACTGAAGGGTCCAGAGGGCCAGAGGGCCTAAAATAGCTCGAAAATCGTCTTCAACCGAGTGCTAGGCTAGAGGGATCGTGGGCCCCATGAAATCTGAAAGGGCCAAAGGGCTGGCCGCATGCTAACTAGAAAATCAGAGCAATCCTGTCGAATATAACTGACATGATTGCTTAAAGAAAATTTTGAATCCAACAGCTAGCTGATGCCAGTTACCGTTGGATTAATTTTTTTTTTTAATTCTTAAAAATTCTAATTTTTTTTCCTATAAATACCTAAACCATTCATTCACCATTCCTCACAAAATTTTCACCATTCCTACACCATTTCAATTCTCATATTTTCTTTCCTCTTTCAAAAATCTATCCTTCAATTTTTTCAATAATTTTCAAATGACTTCGTCTGCAATGAAAGGTAGGGCTTGGAACCGAAAAGAAGATGAAACTCTTTGCAAGGCTTATAGATGGTTGTCAGAAGATAGTGTAAGGGGGAATTTTCAAACAAATGACAATGTTTGGACTCATGTATCCAAAAAATACTTCGAGTTCTATGAAGGCACCACTTCACTGAATATCTGAAACCACGAGAGTTGTTATTCAAGATGGGAAGTAAATGTTTTCACAATTTATTTTAAATATTTAATTATATTACATTTAATTTCATAAATTAATTTTCTCTAATTTTTGTAATTATATTTTCTAGGTACGCCAAGCGGAGGAATTGTATATGGAGAGCAGCACGAAACCCTTTCAGTTTCACAGTTGTTGGGAAATTTGTAAAGGGTGGGTGTTATTTGAAGATCCACCTCAACATAGAGCTCTTTCGCCGGTGTTTGGAACTGCATCCTTAGTTGCAGATATGGATGAAGATGGATCTCCTACCATTCAACAAACAAAGGTAGAAAATCCATCTTCAGGTGAAGGTTCCATACCTAGGGCTATGGGACGAAACAAGGCGCGAAGGTTGAAGGAAAATGGCAAGGCAAATGATGATTACGCCGCTCAACATGAAGTGGTGGTCTCATTGCGATTAATGGCGGATCAAAATGCCCTTGAGGCAGAAGAAAGGAAGTGTAGGCATGAAGAACGGGCCAAACAAATACAGGAAAAGATGGATGTTAAGAATATGAAAATGAACACTTCGAATTACACTCCAATGAGTAAGGCCTATTTTGATAGTGAAAAAAATGAAATTATGACTCGGCGGCAGTTGTTTACCTACTATACTTCTATAATGGCGGATGATGAAGATGATGTTGATTATAGATATTAAATTTAAGTTGTTGTAGTTTTTAAATTTAAGTTAATGTTGAATTTAATTTGTAGTTTTTAAATTTAATTTGTCGTTTTTAAATTTAAGTTGTAATTTTTAAATAATAAATTATGTTTAGCCCTATGTGACATGGCTAAAACGAGCCTTATGACTCTTTGGGGAGACGCTTTGTTGGAACTTTATGGCTTATTTGCCCAAGTGGCTTTTTAAGGGTAGCTCTGAGCTTGGAAAGAAATTTCGGCGATGTGGTGACGTGACCCTAACAACTGTTGATCAATAATCTTTTAAGAATTTGACATAAGTAATTAATAAGTACTCGAAAATTGCTCTACGTTGTATATTATTTTAATTTTACCTCATTATGTCAGTTCAAAGAACTTATTTTAATTTTACTTCATTATCCAATTAATTTGTAAGAAACGGACTTACGCCCCGACAGATGAAAATGGACTTCAATTTCAATTATCCAGAAGTCTTTTTAGGGTCAATTATGTTGAAGGTAAGACGATATTTGTTAAAGAGGGAAAATCGAATTGTAAACATAAGAATATGATGCACAAGCGAATGCTTCATTAAAATTTTGTCGGAACTCGAATGAATAAAATTACCATGCAACCAAGAGAGAAAACAATATATAACTTGATTTGTAGGATTGTGGGCGAGGAGGATTTAGAGAGTGGAGTTATCTCTAGCTATATATGCAAATAATTTAATTTTGTCTTCCCCTTCGTCTAGTTAAAAGAAAGGGATTTAGAGCTAATAGACTAAGGACTAGTTTGATATTTCAATGCTTTTTAAAAAAAATTGTTTTTGTTGTGCTGTAAAATAAACAGTTGTAAAATAAAATTGTTGATGTTTGGTACTTTTTTTTTGGTAAAAGTGCTTTCAACAAATCTGAGTGTTTGGTAAACTTTTATACAATTTTTTTTATGTGAATATGTTAAATGACTAAAGAAATTAATACAGGGTAAATATTATAATTTTGTAAAATATGCAGAAGTATACATTTTAAAATTTCATTAAATAGGCATTGTTCACTATGCTTTGAAAAAAAAAAAAACAAACATGTTTTTTTAGAAGCATGGTAGACCTTACTTCTACTTTTCTATACTTCTCCGTTGTCAATGACAACTTTTTAAAAAGTAATTTTATTTTTATCTTATCAAACATATTTAATGTTCCAAATTTTTTTAATAACATGTTTTCATTTTTTTTTTCTTAAGAACCATACACCCAAACTGTCACATCTCGGCCCGGGAGGGATCACTTCCCGGGGCCGCTCTACCACCGTAGCATGATATTGTCCGCTTTGGACCCCGACCACGCCCTCATGGTTTTGTTTCTGGGAACTCACACGAAAACTTTCCAATGGGTCACCCATCCTGGGAGTGCTCTCGTGTGCTACTCGCTTAACTTCGGAGTTTCCATGGAACTCGAAGCCAGTGAGCTCCCAAAAGGCCTCGTGCTAGGTAGGGATAAAAATATACATATAAAAATCATTCCCTGGGACGATATGAGATGTCACACAAACCAACCCTAATATGATATCCTTGATGTCTAGAAATCAAATTAATTAACCCAGGATAGGAAATAATATGATACACATTTCGAGAGGGTTCCTTTGAAATCCACATATCCAAATGCATGGCTAGACTTTCCATACAAATTATTATTTTTTTGTCAAAATAAAGATTTTATTAAATTAAATATTAGATTAGCAAATGACAGAGTTTGAACTCACGTCACCATGTAAGGGTTTAACTTATTTCCATACAAAATTTAATCCTTATTAAAGCACCAAGTTTAGTAGTCAATTACCATTCTTTATATATAAGCACGATTATAAATTGTTGATTGACGAAAATGTAATTTCATTTTATATGGTATATAGTCGTATACAGACGTACATCATTAGTGGATTGTCAATAGCACATTTTCTTAAGAAAAATAGTTTGTAACTAGTGTTTACCAATAACCCTAAACTAAGTGAACAAATATGGTTCTTTTGAAGGATGGTTGGTGACGATGAATTATATTGGATTTTTAGTTGGGTAATGCTAAGGAGATTATTCATTTAAATTATATTTTTATATATGAAGTGGTTTTTGATGATCAAATTATCACGTGTCATTTTCTATCATACGGTATATAGATTTAATTTAAAAAGTTAATCTATTTAGCATTACTTTTTGTAGTCACTTAATCCCCAAGCTATCTATGCCTTATGGATTATGCACACTATTATTAGGAAGAGGATCCTCTCCAGATCCATTTTGTAGGGATCCCTTTATTAGGAAGAGGATCCTCTCTGGATCCACTTTGTGGGGATTCTAGGGATCCTTACATCCTAATCGTTTATTGTACATCGTGCGGTCAATTTTCACCAGATACTATTTGTGTTTAATTTTAAATAAAAAAAGTCAAATAATTTTTGATTACACAATATATGATGAATGATTAAGATGTGAAAGATTTATAAGATCCCCACAAAGTAAATCCAAATCAAATCCAATTTCCTATTATTATTCAAGCGAGTGAATTCTTACATTCTTCTTTTTACTTTTTGCAAACTGATCCTGGTAATTTTGTCCCTTGATTTATTAATGATATTAAATAGTTGAAAAGAAAGAAAGAACTGCAAAAGGTAAAAAGAAGATTGCAAAATCACTCTCCTTCTTCGGAGTTGAAACAATGTAAGCACTGGTTATGAGAGTTGGTCTTGAACTGGTGGTTGAATGAGGTTTAATTAAGATTGATATTAAGAATGATGCGCTTAGCAAACTCAATCGCTAACCCATCATCTGGCCCGTTTTACCCTCCACTCTTGAGGGAGACGAATTGTACTTGGTTAAATGAACCTCCTCTTACTAATCTTCTTGCTGAGGATGTTTCTTTATCTTGTACCAATTAGCCTGACTGACTTTATGAAATATATGCCGTCCTATCTCAAAATAAAAAAGATAAAAAAGAAACAATGTATTTCTTAATGGACGTACACGTTCAATTCATGCAGCACATCAGCTCGGTTTTACCGAACTCTTTGCCTTTCTAAGAAAAGAAAGAAACTTCTAGGATGCACGAATCAAACACGTGTCGTACTCCTATCGGCTCAACAACAATACGTGTCCCTCATGCATGGCTGGAATTTGGAGAATGCATGCATGGCTCACGTTTTGATATATATATATATATATATATATATATATATATATATATTATCAAATTAACGTGAGGGATGAAAACAGAAACACATTTTCTACTGTTGTTAGCGCATTTGCTAAGACATATACGACGAGGCAGCCATAAAGGTTGAAGCGTTTATTTGAAACTTCAGCGTAAAAAATCATTTCATGCACTGAATTTCGTACAATAAATAGTCCTTTCTGGTTTTAGGGTTAGGGTTTAGGCTAATATTTTGGGAGGTGGATTGTCCGCCTTCTTATTTTCATACTTTTTCTACGCTCTCCTATGATGTGTGGTTATAATTAAACCATGTCAATATTTTATATTAATTTTTATAAAAATAATAAAACAAAAAGTAATATAAATATAAAATGTTGACGTGACTTAACCGTGACCACACAAACATAGGGCATGGAGGGAGTATGGAAATGGGAGGGCTGACAATTGTACTTTGTACATACAGAGAAGCGACCAAGGTGTGGATCCTAGGAATCCCGTAATTGTGACTGTTTATCGTACATCGTATGGTCAGAAATAATTAGGTACTATTTATATTTAATTTTAAATTATGAAATAATTTCTAACCACACAATGTACAATAAACGGTCACAATCACAGGATCTCAAGGATCAAGCGAGGACCCTTTTCCCCTTGCAGCCAACCTTCACAGGTAACATGTGTCAAATCAAAGTTGTATGCATTTTACATCAATGGCTCGAATATTTTTCGATAATTTAGGGCTAAAAATTTTACAGGTTCAATCAAACTATGCAAATACTCATATTTTGACAAAAATCAAAATTTATAAATTAGCATACATTAATTTTTTTTATTTGAATTCATAAAATATAAAATTTGATGCATCCAAACACAGTGTAACTGAAAACTCATTTTTGTATGCAAGTTATGAGAGTAGTATATTTGTTATCGTACCTAATCGGTTATCCAAATTACTTTATTAGGTAACAATTTATAATAGTTTATGTCAGGGAATTTTGAAGTTAGGAGTTTGCATGCATGGGAGGAGAGAGGCATTAAAAAATGAGAGTCGGTATCAAAACCAGAATTCAAGCTATGCAGCACGTATGCATGAATCAAATTAATTAAATGATTACAATTCAGCATGGGGGATTAGGTAGCTAGATTTAACCTGCACCAAGAGCATGTGTATATAATAAATTAAGTAACATATTTTTGTCTAATTTCAACGATGTTAGGTCAAGAAGCACCGGATCACACAAATTAATTAATTAATACGTAGTTGTTTAATTAACTAGTTCCAGCTCTTATAAACCATAGGGTTTGTAAATGTTTGTGGTCCATGGATAGCGATGGATCCAGTAGCCTGTTGGCTCTCAAATAAATTAGCTATAGGATTAGTCATGATTTAATCTCATTTAATTGTATTGGGATCATTGTTTAAATATCAATATAGCAGGAAATATCAATATGCAAATTTATGAAAATATCGATATCAGTTACCTTCGACAAAAATACTCACAAAAATTCAAAATCAGCAATGAGTCTGAAAATTGAAATAATAGTATACGGATGATATTTTTAGCTATTATCAATGAAGGTAATATAATATATTTTCTAAGAATTGATTGGGTTACAAATAAAAAACCTCTCATTACTAGAGCAAGTAAAATACTATCCCAGGCCTGCCTGACTGTGAGACCTATTGGTCGAACAGAGACGAAAGTTGGCCATAGTGATCCGGGAGTCCTGTGTGGAAGGGCTCTCGCTTGACGGTTCTTTGGCAAATTTTTTGTACATTGTCGATATTCATCGATTTTCCAATATCTCCAAATAAATTAGCTATAGGATTAGTCATGATTTAATCTCATTTAATTGTATTGGGATCATTGTTTAAATATCGATATAGCAGGAAATATCAATATGCAAATTTATGAAAATATCGATATCAGTTACCTTCGACAAAAATACTCACAAAAATTCAAAATCAGCAATGAGTCTGAAAATTGAAATAATAGTATACGGATGATATTTTTAGCTATTATCAATGAAGGTAATATAATATATTTTCTAAGAATTGATTGGGTTACAAATAAAAAACCTCTCATTACTAGAGCAAGTAAAATACTATCCCAGGCCTGCCTGACTGTGAGACCTATTGGTCGAACAGAGACGAAAGTTGGCCATAGTGATCCGGGAGTCCTGTGTGGAAGGGCTCTCGCTTGACGGTTCTCTGGCAAATTTTTTGTACATTGTCGATATTCATCGATTTTCCAATATCTCGCCGATACACGATGAAGTTTATATTTCATCCCCCTCCAACGATTCTTGATTTTAGATATTTCAACAGAAATATCGACAATTTCATAGGTATTTTAAACCCTGATTGGGATCCAATAGATAAGAACTGTCAGCATTAGTCTGTGCAGCCAGTAATTGTTTATTATAGAAGGAAAAGCAATACAATCCTTCACATGTAGATGACTTTAGGTCGTTGGTGTACTCATCTCTGTCACGACTCAAGAAGAAACCTAAAGATCAATGGTTCTCAGTGGTCTTAGCAAAGCTCACTCGTAGAAAATTTGATTAAAAACTATATGATTGGTTTATGGTTGGACTCTAATGGCCCTTTAAAGCTTAACAGGACCGTTTACACCCGTTGATTATCGAAATAATGCTGGATTAAAATGCCATTAATTATTCAATTATTCTGAGACACATGGGTCACTTAATTATCTTATACAGTCTTAATTATTAACTAACATCTGACTTTTCACTATTTAGAAGAAGTTTTCAGCTTCCACGGATCTTAGTCCAGAAAAATTAGTTTTCATGAATTTCTTATGAAAATTCAACGAACAAAAAGCAAATTTTAAGTATCTAAACTCTCAAGCGTGCTTTCTTTCCCCACGTTTTAGGAGTCATGACACGTGGTGGATCTAGCGGTTGACTGGGAATGAGTCTGAGAGCTCCCCAATCCAATTGATGATGCAAAGTGCAAACCCTACTCATCTTCCTCTTTTGTTCATCTACGACATCCTCTCCACTTCCATTCTTTTTCAAAGTGTAATCCAACTTCCCGCACACGCAAACTCCACTAAGAGTCCTTGTTGTTCAGGGTGCTTTTAAAATGGCTTATGACAAGGTATGAATGAGATTGCTTTTAGAAAAACAAAACATGTTTTCCGACACTCAAAAACGCTTATGACTGTGTTTGACAAAAAAATTTAGAAGTGATTGTAGAAGTGTTTTCGAGATAAGCACATGAATGATACTTCATGAAGCACTTCATAAAACACTTGAAGCGAACCCAAACACGTAGTCTTATACATAGTGCTTTTTTGAAGGTGACCTTTCTAAAGCGTTTTTAACAAAATTCTTATAAACATAAATGCTTTCTATAAGGGAATGGGATCTTCTCCGGATCCTTCAATCGTGTCCGTTCATTGTACATCGTGTGACCAGTTTTCGTTAGGTATTATTTATATTGAATTTTAAATTAAAAATTTTAAATAATTTCTAATCATACCATGTATGATAAGCGGACACAATTGATTAATCATCCGGATCCCCACAAAGAGGATCCCGAGAGGATCCTATTCCTTCTATAAGAACCCTCAAGCACGCACTTGCATGAGTTGGCCTTCTTATTAAAACCCACAGCGTGAGAAATGTGGCTCGATTATATTTGTACATAAAAATATTCTTTAGGGTTTATTCTAAATGTCGATACTTTTCCACCAAGAAAAATAGGTTGCCACTTTTACCTGAAGCCCGACAAGAAAAATTGACCCAACAGAGCTTCTTGTACGCAAGAATTACTTTGGTTGGTGTTGAAAAATGGACCAAAACCAAGACAAGGAAACACAAAGAGAGAAGAACTCACATTCAACAGACCCGTTAAGGGGGCGGTATCGCAAACAAATCACAAGATACCACATATGGTATGATCAGTCGGTTTGAGATACCGTCACCAGAGCGTCCTAGTTGCATGTTTTTCTGAAGGTTGGAGAAATATGAAAGTGGCAGCAGGTAGCCAATTTATGATGCAATAATTGTCTTACAGTGTCTCACATAGAGGTTGCAATAAGCAGCAGATAAATATCCATAAAATGAGATAAATTCTGCAAGTAAAAATAAATAAATCAGACCATGTAAGTCATTCCGACTTGCATGATGTTCATGTGAGGCACACTCATATTGGCAGGACCTGCTCTGCAGTTCCTCCTCATGAATGCATAGAAGTAGTTTATGACTAGCTTCTTGAAGAAAAACGAGTTCTTCTTTGCCCTCACATCTCCGTGCGCTAGCAAATACGTAAATCCTGAATCCATTGCTTCTCGCAGTGCTGAGAGCTCATACTCCAGACTCGGGTCTTCATTCGATGACATCACACTAGATGGCAACGTTTCAGCAACAGCAGTTTCTTCTGAGGTTGAACCTCCTCCTACCTCCAGTGATCTTCCATTGTGCATCAATGGAATCCTGAGTTCCTCAATCTCATCGCCTCCTGGGACTCCCAAATCCCTTGACCTGGGAGAATCATTGTCAAAGTCCGAGTCATTTAAATTGCTCTCCAAGGCAATATCTTGAGCTTCCTTCCTCAGAAACTTCTCCAGGCTTTCAACTAGAAGTTGTTCAAATGAATTGTGATCTTCCTTCCGGATATCTTTGTAACCGTATCGGGCTACACAGCGGAACATATGGTAGTCTTTTGGGCAAACTCTTCGAAACAGAAACCTTTCTTCCTGAGGAACCACTGGGACAGGGACATACTTAATGCAGACGAAAACTATAGTGGAGTGGATAGCTGGAAGACTTAGAAGGAACTGCACAAAAATGGATGGGATGCCTTGGACAAGCTCACTATACAGCAATCCAATTCCTGGGACTCTAACAGTCCCTAGTGTGGAGCCAAGATCAGTCATGGAGTCCATGGATATCTTCTCCCTTACCTCGCTTCGGTACTTCAGCACACTCCCATAGTTCCAAGTGTACATCACACAGAGGAAGCAAGAGGCGAAAGCAAGAGGCAGCCAGCCACCCTCTTTGATTTTTGATAAAACCGCACACAAGTAGACAAACTCTATCGATCCAAATACAAGTGGAAAACACAAAGCTAGAAACAAGTTGGTTTGCCAAATGAGAAGCATTACAAGTGTCACCAAGGTTGTGCTCACCATCATGACACCAACTTCAGCTATTCCTGCGTGAATAGAGATAATTGGATTAGCAAAATTATCATTACACATTAATAGTTGGTATAGCTTGACTCATGTTCGACTAATAAAACTCAAGTATATTGTTGTGAGGAATATAAGCTCAATAGTCCTGCCTAGCGGCATTTAAAATTGTAACATATAGAATTTCATGTGATAACATTAGAATATGAATGTTAAACCAACTTCATTTCAAATATACAAATATCTTTTCCTTTGGACCAAATTCTTATAGGAAGGAGAGGAAAAGGATAATTCACCATATGCATTGGCAATCTCTGTGGTGCTTTGAAAGATGGAAACCACAACTATGCACATGATCATTAAAAACCAATTGATAATAGGGATATAAATTTGGCCCATTCGCCTCTTTGAGGTGTGAATTATCTTTAGCCTTGGGAAGCATCCAAGAGCCATTGATTGCTTAACACATGAAAATGTAGCAGATATCATCGCTTGGCTGGCAATCATTGCAGCAAGGGTAGCTACCACAAAGACTGGCCAGAAAAGACTATCTGTTTGTTCACAAGATTGGAGAACCATAAGTGTCAAACTGAGGAACCAAATACAGAGAGATGCCCCTTTATGAGACAGTTAGAGTGGAGTTGAAAAGAATGGTAGCCAAGATGTTGGAAAGTGTCACCTGGCACAGAATCATAGAATATTCTAGCCGAGGAATCAGGGTGTTTCATCAGATAAGCAGCTTGGCCCATGTAAGCTAAGAGAAGGCAGGGGAACACCACCAAACTGAAGGCAACCTGCATAAGATGTATAGATTATATGATGCTCTTCAATAAATAAAATGTATGAAGCTATTTCAAGGGAGAGAAAGGGTATGCATTGGCCAACCTGAATGGCTCGCACAGAGAAATGTCCTAGATCAGCAAACATAGCTTCAGCTCCTGAAACAGCATAACCGCTAATGCATTTGGGAAGTTTCTTTACTATAAATCCATAGGAGACATTGAAAAAGGAAAACAAATGGCTCTCATTAGAAACCTAACGGGGAGTTAAAGGTGAAATATACCTGTAATGCACAGAACACAACCACCAAGAGCGAACCACGCTTCCTTATTGTTCTTCTTGAAGAAAAAATAAATATAAGCAGGATTGAATGCCCTCAGGACGGTAATGTCATACTTCACTAAATTGTAGATTCCAATAGAAGCCAGGCTGAAGAACCACAAAGCAAGTATTGGAGAAAACATGACACCCACTTTTCCAGTCCCAAACCGCTGTATGCTGAACAGCACTAGGAGAATTACAATCGAAACAATAACCACAGCATCTGCAATTAAAATCAATCAGATTATGGGCCATATTGTCCGCAACTTATAAGTTATTATTTGTGTTTCCCCTTCCAATTCTATCCCAGGTAAAAAAAATAGTTAAGTAAACAAATGAACCACAGATTCTCAATCAGACTAAGAAAAAGATACTCACTTGTACCAAAACCTGGCACTTCACCTTGCAGGCCACTCACAGCAGACATCACTATGACGACCAAAAAGAAGAAAGTACATCAGTATACTCTCCTACACAGATACAATGGAAAACATTCGTATAATGCATGAAAATGACTGCACAATTTTGCAGTTTCAGCCAGGTTTAACAAAAGTCCTACTTCCTAATTGTGGTTTCCTGTCTAAGGAAGATGAACTTGAAAACGATGCAAGAACAATCTGTGGCTGTTATTGGTAATGTGATTTCATGTCAGTAGCTACAGCTTAAACATATTTTGTTGGCTGAGTACATGATATCAAGAGTTTTCCACCTCAAGCCCAGTCAAGTAATGCACCTGATATAGCTGGGGTTAGAATACCATCTCCTATAACCATTGAAGTTCCCATCAAAACGAACAACAAGAGGATAGTTTTCAAGAATGGTCTCTTTTCTAAAGTGTCTTTTATACGCAAGGCCCTTTTCAACTCTGGAGTGGGCAATTTGAGCTTATAACTTGAGATGTGTTCATCAGCTGGCTGACGATTTGGCAGCAGATTAACATTTGCATATCTGCATATCAGTGAGTACAATGCAAATGTTCCTCCTACAATTGGAAACATAAATAGTGTACAGGTTAACAAGTACTCACATGACCATATACTACCAAGCAACTAAGGACAAAATAATTGTGACACGAAAAAGTGCCCACCTTCTCCATTATCATTGGCTTTGAGAACTACGAAAACATATTTTGCTAAAGGTATAAGCGCAACTGTGTACATCACTAGTGATAAAGCTCCCAAGACATCAACATCTGATTCGATGCTCACCCTGCTGAACACATCAGCAAAGACATATAAAGGGCTCGTTCCCATGTCACCGTAGACCACGCCAAGAGTTTGGAATCCTAAAGCAAGAGTGCCCCAAACAGAATGATCCTGATTGATTAAATAAAGTTAGTAAGTCATGGATAGTATCATACTAGCATTTTCAAACTTTTTACATTATAGAATTGAGAAAAGGTAATTTTGTCTGCCAAAAGGGGTGGCAAATCATGATTCTGCTGATGTACAATTTCTTAATAAAAGGTTCACATGATGTAACAAACATACCATATTACAAAGATTATTTTTTAATACAAACGATACTCTACTCCAAGTTAATCTAAATCGCGGGGATGAGGATTCAAACTCGAGTGCACATGGAAGCACGTCAGCTCTAGCCATTGTGGCTACACCCACGTCTGCAAAGTAACCTTTATTCCAAATAACCAAATTTAAAATTTTAAAACATATAATGAATTTAAAATTAACCAACACGTAAAGAAAAACCACTAATACCACATAAAAATCATTTATTTCACAAAAAAACCGAAGAAAAATGTAATGAACTGTGTTATTACCTTCAAGTAATGGCTACCAGCACCAGCAATCGCCATGGCTTCCACATCAAGAGAATCAACTCTCCTGGGCTTCTTCACAAGCCTCCTCCTGAGAGATCCTCCATACCCTTCTCCTCTGCCGCGTCCTCCATTCTCAGACTGCAACGACCACGGCGGCGATTCCGAGTCCACCTCGCTCCCATCCACCCACCTCGAGTCGCTCCCAACCCCACTCCCACTTCTTCCCGCCCATCTCTCACTCCTCTCCACAATCCCATCTTCTTCTGCCATTTTTGCACAAATCCTTCAGAACCCACATGCAAAAATCCAATCTTTTTCTTCGAGCTTCAGTAATTGGTCATGAAATTGAATGATTTGTTGTGGGTTATATATCGTGCCTGCTGAGATGATGTTTGAGCCTGGCAGATGAGTGGGAGTGAGGACGGCGACAGCGTTTTCGAATAACGACACGGACATTATTGACATAATAACAATAAACCATCCATTTATCTTCCTTCGGCTTTTCTGCTATTGGTCCATAACCATACTTTCACGCACCTTTTTCTTGTTTTATAGTATACCTTCCTTCTTTCTATAAGATTATTTCAGTTTATCCTTTCGGAATTCTTTTTATATTACGTAATATTAAATGTTACGAATATTAGATAATGTGAATTAGTTTGGATTATTTAGTTTTACGAATTCAGATTATTCAATGATTGTATATTTAATAAATAGATTATCTTCTGTAGACAGTGAATTACTCTGATAATTTGAGTAGAAGACGATATGATGTTTGAAAGCATTTCTCTTATTTTATTTTTATGTTGGTCCAAACTCTTCACTATAAATTTAGAATTTGTTTATAATTTGCTTTCATACGAGGAAAAACACTTTTATGAAAAAAAAAATAATGCTTTTAAATGTGTTTCACTTAATAAAACTTGGAAGTTTTAACACTGAACTTTTATTAAATTTCTAAAGTGTTTATAACAACATCACTTCCACTAGAAAAGTTTTCCAAGTACGTCATTAGTCTTGTTTGATGAGAAATATTAAACGCTTGCACGCCATTTTGTAGAGAGTATGTTTCTTAAGATATTTCTAGACAATAACCAATAACTTGCAAATGGAGTAAGCAGAATCATTGGAAATATGACATGGATTAATAAAGGGGGTGAAATAATGTGAAGAAGTAAAAATTTATCCTACAAAAATGATTTGAGAAACATAGGGCTCGTTTGAAAATTCTTTTAAAATGATTGAAAATACTTTTGGTGAAAATATTTTTGGCTTTTTACCTAAAATAGTCACTGAGAATTGCATAACTC
The DNA here is from genome assembly GCF_963583255.1 of Pyrus communis. NCBI lineage: Eukaryota > Viridiplantae > Streptophyta > Magnoliopsida > Rosales > Rosaceae > Pyrus > Pyrus communis. The sequence goes on along the minus strand of NC_084808.1, from coordinate 24,715,996 downwards.
CTCATTTTGATCCCTGAGATTTGAAATCAATCAAAGTTGTCCATGAGATTGTCCATCATCAATCATTTTGTTCATTCCATGAAAAATATCCATTAAATAAGATAAAATAACAAAAATACCTTCAATTCTTTGTCAAATCATTTTGGTCTATTGCTTGTTAAATTGAGGGCATTTTTGTCATTTTGATTCTCAGTTAACATAATTTTTTTGCGGAATGATCAAAATGATTGATGGTGGACAATCTCAAGAACCACTTCTATTGATTTCAAATCTCAAGGACCAAATTGGTGAGTTATGCAAATCTCAAGGACCATTTTGGCTATAAAACCAAAATTTTTAAACCAATCTTTAGTAGAAATCCAAGTGAATTATAGAAAATCATTTTAAGTGTTTACTGCAAGAAAAACATATATGATACTTCTTTAGGCACTTATAGTGCTTATAGAAACCCAAAATTAATTTTACCAAAAATATTTTCGATCATTTTAAAAGTGTTTTTCAAACGTGCCCGAAGGCATATGTTAGCAATGACGATGGCTTTGGATATTAAAAACTTCATGCCGTTCAGACACCATTAGAAGGCTGGGCCTTGAGAACAGATAACTTTACATATAAGCCCAATAGCGGGCCAGTTGGGCTCCCGAAACTCACAGACAAGGTTAAAAGAGGAGATTCACCATAAGGGCTAAAAGGGGAATGTACAATCCATCGAAGAACACGCGGGGAAATTGGTTCTGGTTTCTAGGGTTTAATCGAGCTCTCCGATTCCACCCGCAGAGCACCCAATCCGTTTCCCCGTCGCTCTGATCAATCAAAGTTCACAAATTCTAGGGTTTTTTTCAAGGTAATATTCAATGCTATTTTTCCCTCTTTTCGATTCGTTAATCATTGAACGTTCGATTTGTTCTAATTTTTCCTTGAAAAGTTCGATTCTTTCTGGAATTTATATGAGAATTTTTTTTATTGGATAAATTTGTGTTAAATATATTTGTATTTTGCTAGGTTGAAGGTGGTATTGCGACGATGACTCGGGTTTATGTTGGGAATTTGGACCCTCGAGTGAACGAGAGGGATCTGGAAGATGAATTTCGGATGTTCGGCGTTCTTCGCAAGTATTTTCTGCTACATTCCTCTTGTTTTTTCGTTGTCTTAGCGAGTTGTGATCAATTTTCATAGGTTTGAAGGATTCGTGTTGCTAACCGATATTTTTATGAAATTGATGACAGTGTATGGGTTGCACGAAGACCGCCAGGATATGCATTTATTGAATTTGATGATCGCAGGGATGCTCTAGACGCGGTTCAAGCTTTGAATGGTTTGCCCAACTATCCCACTCTAACTGTATTTGTGTGTGTTAATTTGTTTTGTTTTGACCTTTGCAACTATAAGTGATAAGTTGGTGTCTTATTTTATAGTCCACACTATCTATTGCATCATATCTTCATTTATTCTTCCTATCTCCCGTTTTTTTGTGTCTACAGGTAAAAATGGATGGCGTGTGGAGCTTTCTCACAATTCTACGGGTAGTGGAGGCCGTGGTGGTGGTGGACGTGGGCGTGGTGGAGGAGAGGACTTAAAGTGTTATGAGTGTGGTGAACCTGGTCATTTTGCTCGAGAATGTCGCACGCGCGTTGGTTCACGAGGAGTGAGTAGTGGAAGGCGTCGAAGTCCATCCCCTCGACGCCGCAGAAGTCCTAGTTACGATGGCTATGGGCGCAGGTGTGGCCATCTTTTTTTTTTAACTCACTCTGTTAAAATTGTGATTCTGTATTTTGATGACCCGTTGTCTTTCCATTTTATGCTATTGTTGCGTTGAGTGTTTGAATGGTTATGAGAATTGTTTGTACCCTGATTAACCGCATCCTTCTTGACATACTTGTCTCAGCTCACTTAGAATTTGCCTTGTGCTTGCCAAGTTTTTTTTATTTGGAACACAATATTCCTAATGTTTGTCTACTTTTGAATTGAAAATATTTTGTTCTTGATGAGGAGAATTAAAATTATTACACTTAAATGATATCTTTTTTGGCAGGAGTTATAGTCCGCGTAGGAGAAGATCACCTCCACGACGCCGTAGTGTTACACCTCCTCGACGTGGACGGAGCTATAGCAGGTCTCCTCCACATCGCCATGCTCACCGTGCTTCACCTTATGCCAATGGGTAAGTCATGGCTATACAACGTTTTTACAAAATGGTGAAAGATATAAGCTCGAACAAGTAAAGTGTATTTGGAATGGGACAACTTGTCGAAAGTGTTAGGGCTTTGTGTTTTGGGACTTCTTTTCTTGTAGATATTATCGAGTAGCTGAGTGCATCTGCTTGTTTGCCTCTACAGGGACTAAGCTGGAATTGGAGCAACTGCTGGATGACTTGGAAGGATGATATCTCTGCTATATGGTAGTTCTAGTAGGATTGACGAGAATCATGTTAGTTATGTCGATGTCGTGACAATGGGTTTTATTAGAAACTTGGATTGGATGACTTGGACATCATTTGCCTCGGCTTTCTCACTTCTGCGTGCTAAAAATTTGAGGTTGCTTTCCTACTTTGAAGGTGCTATATTATATCTGTTTATATATGATTTTATGTGAACTCTTTCTTTGTGGTTGGATTTTCATTGTTTGCATTAGATGTTCCTAAAGTTTGTTTGTTTTGATTTGAGGTGTATTTTCGGCTAAAACGGCTTCGTTTCAACACTTACTGCATCTTAGCGCTCACAATTTCTATCTCTGCTCTGCATCCATCAAAGTCTTCTTCTTGTAGTTGCTCCTGCGTATTCTTCAGTGAAACTGGAATATCCACGAACTTTGGTACTTTGGTTGCACGCGACACCTTTTTATTGCATTCTTCTCCAGCAGAGCTTCATGAACACCCTTTTTTGTTGGTTCAAGAAGATGAAGTTGTATCCACGAACTTTGATACGTTGGATGTCTACGCGTAAGTCTGCTTCTCTTTCCTTGAGAAACTTGGAAGCAACTGGCCATATTAGAGTGTCGTCATCATCTACCGTGTATCACAGTAAGACTCCACTTCTTAGTTCTCCGCTTGCTGATCGAAGAAGGAGAGTTTGGTTCTCAGTGGTTGAGAATTGAGCATTTATGGTAGTAGTCTTTGAGCGTAGTAGTATGGTTGGTTAATCTACTGACTAAGTGCCAATGAGCTGACGATCTTTTTTGCTTGTGGAGTCCATCTCACCCCATCATTAGTCACAAAGACTTGGTTTTTGACATCTTCTGGTTGCGGTACTCTTATTTGTGCAGCATAGTTCAAACCTACCACATACTATACAAGACTAACCATTCTTTTTTGGTTGTATGTTCTTTGTTTGACCATTGTAATTAATGATCCAATTAGTGGATGTTGCGAACAGTTGAGAATCGAAAACCATATTCTGAACAAGATCTTGTGCGTAATCGTGCGTGGTTAGCGGATGTTGCAAATAATTAAGAATCGAATACCATATTTTGTAATTTACTTCGGGAATCAAGTCAAATGTTGATCGAACAAAGCATGTGGAGGTTAATCGATACTTTGTCAAAGAAAATCCTGTAAGGAAGATTGTGTTTATACCGTTTGTGAATTCTGAGGACCAGCAGGTTCATGTTCTTACTTAGGTAGTATCTAGTAAAGTTTTTTAGGATCCAATTATCAAATTGGGCATGTATGATATCTATGCACCAACTTGAGAGGAGTGTTGATTTGAGTCTTAACATGTAAATATTCTAGGAGTCCTATTTTAGATAGGACTAAGATTTGTTTGATTGTAATCTCTCTTGTATTTAGTTTTCATATCCTTGTAATTATATTCCTTATAGAATAAGGCAAACATACGTATATATTGTAAACTTAAATAATAAATAAAGTAACGAAGTATTTTAACGTATTTCTTCTCTTTGTACGCGTTTTGTCGTAAATCACCTAGGTCTAATCTACATGGAGGGAGTCTTGACTTGGGTGCAACGGGACGTGCACGCAGCCTTTGACCTAACCATAAAAAAGAATTAAAACTGCTCAAATGATTTATTAAATGATGTGCTTTGGATAATCAGAAACTTTCAAGTGTGAGTGGATCGAGCTTGGAAGCGAAGCCATGGAGATGGAAAGCAATCTTGTGATGAAGAATCAGAAGCTGGAAGCCTCCGGTATTCTCAGGAAAGCTCTTATAATCCCTGCCAGAAACATCAAATTCTTAACTTTCACAATCCTCACCTCCCTTCCTCTCTTCTGTTTCTTGATTTACTATGAATCCCATCTCCAGAAAATCATGGTTGAAACCTTGAAAACCCTAAACCTGCCTCCGCGTGAGGCCGGCATGAATCGCTACTTGACTTCCTTCAGGTTGAGTTGGTCCATTCCAGTTGAGGTATCCAGAAAATTGAACCAAGATTTTCCCAATGAGTTATTTTATCTGGGGTTTCTCTTTGTGGTGCCTCTTCATCTCCTCCATTTTGTAACCGCGATTCCGATCGTTTACTTGGGATCTAAGATACACACAGAAGAGAGTCCAGTGATGACTCTAAGAGAAATGGTGAAAAAAACCTTTGACAAAACAAGGCTGAAGGGAACTTTTGTAACATTTTCTTATGTCCTTGTGTTGTCAAGTTATACTCTGCTAGGGCTGACATGGCTAGGAATAACCTACTATGCTGTCTTCCGAAACTTCAATGATTTCGATGCTTTGTTGTATGCTGTACTGTGTTGGCCGGCATTTGGGCTTCTGGTAATGTATTTGGCATGGAGTGCTGTGTGGAATGTGAGCGTTGTGATTTCGATACTGGATGGGGCGGGCGGAATCAAGTCGTTTGGTCAGGCGATATATTTTAGCAGCGGATGTGAGTGGAGAGGGTTTAGTTTGATGCTCATTTTCTTTTTCTGGGAAATAAGTTTGAGGTTGCCTTGCCTCTATTCCGGCTGCTACAAAAGCAGGAATTATTTTGGTGGTATTATTGCACAGGTTTGCTTGTTCTGCTTTGGGAATGTGCTGAAGTGGATTGTCTGCATGATATATTTCTACGATTGCAAGAATCGCGCGGTGGAGAAGAAATTGAAGATGCAGGCTAAGAAGAGAGGCAGTGGATGAATATTCTGTTTTCTTGTAGCTCAATTTGTAACTTTTATTTTGGTAGTTTTAATTAATGTGTTACTTGGAAATGAAATTGTGAAGATGTTGCAACCCTTCATGTAATACTATTGCAGTTTGGATGCATTCTTCCATCAAATTATATGTCTTTCTCTTTTACTATATTGATAAGAATTTGACATTTTGCAGCACCATTGCTAGGGCAACTGTATTATCTCATCGGAATTTCAAAGCGTCCAACAATCTACAGAAACAAAACCAGTAACTACATTGCTGTTACACTGAATTATGTATTACTGCATTGTTGTTGCACAGGGTAAGAATTGGTCAATTTTGGTCCTTCCACAAAGTAGGCCAACCTTTTTTCGTTATCTTTTGTGAGCCAAGAGACAAGGTCAAGAATATAACAAACCAATGGCCCCCTCTACATGTGAAAATTAACAACTTTGGGCCATGATAGTAATGTTGTAATTAGTCGAGAAACAAATGGGGTTGTTTCAAGAAGAGTTAAAAGTGCTTTCTGACAATCAAAAGCACTGCGAAATTTGGCAGAAAAACTTACATAAAAATATTTTTGGGAAACAGAGTGCTTCCGAGTGCCCTTTTTTAGGAAGCACTTGAATTTTTAATAAAAATCTCAACGTATTTGCATCAAAAGCACTTTTAGAAAAAAAAAAAAAAAAAAAAAAGTTTATGAACATAAGCAATTCCGAACGAGACTTAAAGTTTAAGTCAAGTCTACCCTTGGCTCTCCAAGTATTCAATAGGCTGAAATCATCAAGAAAGACTTTTTCTGTTGATGGTGGTTGGGGTGGACTTGAGTATTGACTTGGACTTTTCCGCATTGCTAATTGCATCAAGAAAGACTTCAAAGACTTCATGTTCATTTAGAAATTCACGGTTGTATATGAAACCGTGTGGATTGAGCTTGGAAGTGAAAGCGATGGAAAGCAACCTTACGGTGAAAAATACTTAGCTTCTTGCCTTCGGATTTCTCCCCCCTCTCTTCTGTTTTTTTCCCCTAAAAGTTCATGGTTGAAATCTCAGAAATTGTAAAACAAATCCCTGATGATCTCCACTTCAATTGGCTCATACCATTTGACATAGCCAGAAAAATGAAAGACTATTCAGCTGGATTCATTCATCTCGGTCTTCTCTATCTGGTGCCTCTCCATATCCTAGAGCTCAGCACCATGCTTTTGATCGTTGATTTGGCCTCAAAGATCTATGAAGAGGGATCGACGATGACTCTCAAGGCAATGCTACATATACCCTTTTGAGAAAACTGTTGTGATTGGCTCATATTATGAGTTGGCAACAATTTCATCTCAACCATGTGGAGTGCTAGCTACTTTCGGCTAAAGAAAGGGACAAAGAAAAAGGGGGACATCATTATGATGTCTAGCCCTTGATTTGTGGCTTTTACAAAGGCAAAGAATTGGCCTTGTGTGATGAGCCGAAAGAGAGAAGAGGAGAGAGAGAAGGCGGGGCCTTTTGTTTATATTAAGGCATTTGGTTATGCCTTTGTGAAGTCTGAAAGAGAGCGTCCAAGGGGGAGAGCATTCGGCTCTCCCATGGAAAAGGTTGAACATGGTTTGAGAGAAAATCAAGAGAGCTAGAATGAAAAGTATTCTAGTGAAAGAACTCTTGGGGTAGAGTGAGGCTCTTGGGAAAATTCTGTGAGTGGGTGTACAAGGGATATGGGATTGGGTTATGTCGATTTAACTCATGTATATTTGTACTGTTATTCTCATAGTGAAGAGCAATATCTCTCCGGGGACGTAGACAGTTTTTTGCCGAACCTCGCAAATTTCTTTGTGTCTTTATTTCTTGTATTTTATTTTGTTCAACTGTGTGTGATTTTGGTGAGGTTGTAATCTGAATCTCGGTTCCGCACTAACGAACGGGCCAAGGCACAACAATTGGTATCAGAGCATCGTTGGGGGCTTTGGTTCGTTGGAGGTCCAGATTTGTTGTTCACCATGGAATTTTCAGTTGAGCAGTTTAAAGGGAGAGGCGGTTTTGCTCTTGGTAAAGGAGAGTAATGGAAGCCTGAAGAAATGGAAGCCGTGTTTAGGGATGCTTGGATCAACTGCGAAAGTTGATGTTGAGGAAGAAGACAAAGGCCTCTTTCTTCTTACCTCACTTTCAGATTTGTACGAGAACCTTGTGAAACTTTACTGCAAGGAAAGAAACAGTAAGTTTGGAGCAGGTGCAAGCTTCTTTGGTGTGGAATGATACACACAAGAGACCATGGATGATGGTGGGCACAAGACTGCTTAAGCTATTCAAGGTTGAAATCGTGGAAGAAAATTGGAAAGAGGATCTGAGAGAGACAGCAGGTTCGGATCCGGTTCCGAAGGCAAGGGTCCACAGTGCTACGGGTGCAAGGCCGGGTTAGCAAGTTTGTGGTGGAAGACTTTGAGTATGCCCTCTAGGTACTGGAAGCAACACTTCTCCTGGTGATGTTTAGTCTCAAGTGTTGCAGGGGTTTTGCAGCAGGTGGAGCTATGGGATTCACAGGTGATGAGAAGGTCCTGAGGTAGGAGGAAGTGTGGGAATTTTGTCTGGCTCGATGGGTTGTTGCTGGAAATAGGCGCGCTGACGAGTTTCCAGGTTGCAGACAATGAAGAGGAGGAAAACCTGCTGGAGGAGACGAGGATGTGTTGAGATCCTGTCTGAAGCTAAATGGTGATTTTTAGCTTGCAGCAGCTGCACATGCATTGGCAGTAACTAAATCGGAACAGGACCAACGAGGTGGATTCAGAATGTGCATGCTGGTAAGATATTTTACTTGGTGTTTGAGGACCAAAATAAATCGTGCATGCAACAACGTACAAGGTGACAGTCGGCGCGGCAACTCCCAAAGATAAGTAAACGTGGGTCTTAACTCTTAATCACCATGCTCGAGTATACTCAACTCAAACTAGCAATTGGCAAACACCAATACGTGTGCAATTAAATTTGCTTCTTAATTTTCTACGTTTCGTCACATCCACAAAACTGTAAGAAAAAGTTGCCTGCTTTTTAGGAATATTTGTCAATAGACTGCCGAACATAGCCACCAAACCAGCAAAGACAATCCTTTCATTTATATTTCATCAATTTTTGAAGAGAAGAGAAATACAGATCAAACCTTATAGATTAATCCTTGTTTCATTTATCTTGCAATTTTGAACATTAAACAAATTTTTAAGAATTAATATGGAATGGGGATTTTAATATTTTGAAAGATTTGTTTTTGTAACTTGTGGGAGTTCGGGAAAAGACAAATTATAGTGTTGTTGGGTGGTTCTGAAGAAAGTAGATCAGTTAAGAGGAGAACGTGGGAGAAGAGCGATTGAGGATTTTTTTGGCGACAGAGTGCAAAGAGAGGAAGAGGAGAGAGCTAGGGTTTTTTTATTTAATTTTTAATTTTGAATAGGGCTGCTATGTTTGTGTGGATATAAGGTTCACGTAAAAAAAAGTAAAATTCATGTTCGTGTAATTACTAAATTGTTCATAGTTTTTATTTATGTTCAGTTTTGTCTAGAAAGTTAGAATGATAATTTTACGAAGTTTTGGTTAAGAATCAGAATTCTATTAATATGTATAGATTATTGTTTTATCAGGTGTATGATTGAAAACTGAAAAGAACAAAATCAAACGGTCCTTTAATCATCAGAAAATACTCTGCGTATTTTCGATTGTGACTGGGATGAACGCGCAAGTGAAGGCAGTGGACATGGAAGCAACCTTGTGATGAAGAATTATGAGAAGCTGGAAGCCTCCACTATTCGTTACAACAGATATTGGTATTGTTGCTCAATGTTGGAACCATATTGGACTATAAACTTATCTCATTCGGGTTTTGAGTTTAGTGGAAACTGAGAATGGTTAGAGTTAATAGGTGAATAAACCTCTTTCCTTTAAAGTAGGACATTAAGGGTTAAACATGTTGGTGAGTGGATATCCCACGTTGGAGCACTATAGACGTGTGTTTTGAACAAACCGTTTTCCTTGATAGGAGGAAATGGTTATGGTTGCACATTTATAAAAGTATAAGTCCCTGCTCAAGAGGAACATGTTTGTATATCAGAAAATCTAGCCCTATTCTAGAAAGAACATAAGGTCCTCCTTGAGTAGAATATTTCCTTTTCATTTCCCAGCGATCAATGGCTTCACAAAGTCTGAACTCAAATCACAGTACTTGATGCATGTTCGTAATCTATGTTTGCAGCTGTATTAAATTCCAACACTCAATGCTTAGATCAATTAGCTTGTTCTGCTTTGGGGAATTAGTATGGTGAAGTGCGATCACCTACATGATTTATTTATGCGATATAGAATTTAATATAATTTTGATATTATCTTTAACTTAATCATCAGTCCAACAAAATGTGGTTCGTACACACCAGATAGGCCCAATAAACCATCTAATTGTAGATTATTGTCGTACTTCTCCGATACATGTTTATAAACACCAATTAATGGTAAATTTTTTTATTTTTTTATATTTGAGCAAAATTAATTGTATTTTAAACTTTTATTTTTTATTGGAAGCTTTATTGTAAAATATAAATATGTGCAATATATTTTTGTTTGTGTAACGTTTGCTATGTTGCTTCATGGGGACATATGAAACTACAACTTGTTGAGATCACTTTCCCTCACAAAGAGTCCGTGGAAGCCATAAGGCACCCGCCGGGGCATCCTCACAGCAGCCACAATGTCAAGCTGAGGAGACTTTGCATCCATCACCAAGAACCTCGATTCCCCAGCCTTCTCATCGTGAACATACGACACCAAAAACCCGTCGTCCTCGTCCGCCTCAGGATTCTCGGGCTCTCTGGCTACGAAAAACGGCTCGCCCCCGTAGCACCCCGGCCCAAACATCCTGCTGGCCACAATACACTCCTTGTGCTCCGCATTGGACACATCCAATTTTACAACTCCTGATATCTTAGGCATGGGATCACCCACAGCTACATACACATACTTATTCTTCCTCCCGAGGTAAGCCGGATTGATCACGGCGAAATCCAGATTTCTGGTCGAAATCAGCTGCCTCGTCACAATCCCCGTTTTGAGATCAATCCGAACCTTCTCAACCAAGGAATGAACAAGATCCATCCTCTCCATTGTGTGCTCTGCTGACAAAACGTTTGGTGCCACCATCACAATAGCATCGTCCTCATCCCATGCATTGGTGGCGTGTACGCTGTTGAAACCCGGCACCTCAAACCACCTCATCTCCGACTCGTCCTTTGCGTACCGCGGAATCACTCCAATTCTCGGCACTTTCGAGGGGTCCAAACCAACGGGGGAGGCTCGTTTAGTGATCATGTCAATAAGGTTCAACCCAATTTGTATGTCAGCAAATATGGCATGTTTTTTGGTGATTGCGAAGTCATGGAGGAACGTTGGAGTGACCATGGAGAATATCGGAACGTCCGGCTGCTTCACGCCATTCGAATCAAAGTGGAAGTAGGTTAGAAACGGCCGTATAAAGCCATAGCGGAAGGCGAAGGCCTCCCCCGTGTCAGGGTCTATCTTGGGATGAGCTGTCATGTTCATGGAGAGCTTGCCATCGAAATCATGGCGTCCCAGAGTTTCGATATCTCCGTTGGACGTCAGGCGGATGGAGTAAGGGAGATCGGACTCGCCGAGAGCATAAAGTCGGTCGCCAAAGAAGGCCAAACTTGTGTTTGCAAGACCAATGCCATTTGCAGGATTGTATTGGCCTATAAACAAAGTAACGGTGAATATTTGAATATTACATCGATCATTTGATAGTAATACTGAATGAAAGATTAGAATAAAAATATAATTAATTTAATTTTGTTATGACAGTTATGTACTTGCTAATGTTGTACTAAGTATCAGAAATTACTCCTTTTTCTTTTGTGCTCATCCTTTAACTTTTGGATGGAATAGACCAAAGAAAAATTGAGGAAGAAAAAGGAGATGTGGAGTAACAAAAAAGATCATTACTACAATTATCATGTATTTGTACTATTTATTTGGGCCCACAAATGTATATGGATCCCATTTTTATTAAAGAGATAATAAATAATGATATAAATAGATAGTAAGAACAACAGTTTTGAACAAAAAATAAAGGGTTAATTACAAAATACTATTTCAACTATTGGTGCCACGACACTTTCATACCTCATCTTTTAAAATTGACAATTTCATACCTCATCTTACGAATTTGTACCAATGTCAGACCTCCGTCAGTTTTCTGTTAAGTTTGACCGTTAAGTTATGAGCTGGTAGGTGTGGGAACCACATCCTTACCCAACTAAATTAAAAAAATTAATTAAATACAAATAAATATATTTCAACAAAAAAAAAAAACTAATAAATATAGAAAATCATTTAAAAATTTATTAAGAAAATGTGGGACCCACCCCATCCCCCACCTCCCACCTTTTCCCTTCCCCTACCTTTGTCCCTTCGAAGATCTTCGACCCAAACAGAGGCCCAAGACCTTTCCTCCTCCAACACCCCATCCAAACCCCCACCCACTCCTCTTCTGATCGCTGCCAATCCTAAGACTCTGACCACCGCCGCTCCCCGCCATCCTAAACCACATCCCACCTCTGACGCCAACGTCATCCACATCCTTAGCTATTCCAGCTAGTTCTCGCCGGACCACATCCACCACTGAGTTCTTCGATTCTCGATCCCCTTCGAAAAACCCTACCCTCTACAAGTACTATCGCAACACCATCATCGCCAAATCTAGGGCCATTAACCTTTCTCGAAAGCTCACCTTCATGGACCCCCACAAGTCTCTAGTTGACGACATCGGCTCCGTTCAGAGGATTTTCGATTTCCTCGAGGCGTGGGGTTTGATCAATTACATTCATTCCGCGCTCAACAAACCCCTCAAGTGGGAAGACAACAGCAAGGCCGTCGATGCTTCTTCTAACGGAGGCAGTGAATCCCCCGCCTACGGTGCCAAGGAGAGCCCCAAGAAGATGACCTGCAATGGTTGTAAGTCTGTTTGCAGCATTGCCTCAACTATGGAGATTTGAAATTTAGGGTTAAGGTTTGGGGGAATTAGGGTTTTCTGTTTGAAATTGGGGAATTAGGGTTAGGGTTTGGGTTGAAGAAGGGAGGGGGTTCTGAAACAGAAATAAGGACAAAGGTAGGGGACGGGATGAGTGCGAGTGGGGATAGGGACGGAGGAGGGAGACCGCATCCCAAAGAGAGGAGAGAGAGAAAAGAGAGAGAGGGTGGTGAAGGAAGGTTGGGGGGACAAGGAAGGGTTTGGTGGCTGTCGAAAAGAAGAAGAAAAAGGGTTGGTGCGGGTGGAGGAAAAAGAAGGGCGGATCCCTTAGGCCACTTTTTATTTTTTTTAGTTTTTTAATTTTTGAATATTTTATTATTAAAAATATATTTTATTATTTTTTTAATCTAATAGGATTAGTGAGTGGGTCCTGTCTTTGGCTACGTCAGGATTTAACAGATAAAACAACAGAAAAACTGACAGAGGTCTGACATTAGCACAAATTCGTAAGATGGGGTATGACATTGTCAATTTTAAAAGATAAGTTATGAAAGTGTCGTAAAACCAATAGCTGAGGTAATTTTTTGTCATTTACCCAAAAATAAAACTATAATAGTTTTTTTTTTTTCAATAGTCAGGACAATTTATAATAAGAAAAATGAACAATAATGATTAAATTGAAGAAAAACTATTTTGTTTCTTTATCAATTTAGTAGCCATAAAGCCGACATGTTTTGTAGTCCGGATCGCTAAAGATTATGTTATCCAATTTTTTTAGGCTTAAATGTCAAAATAGTTTCTGTGTTATAGCCATATGGCCAATTTAGTTCCCGTATTTCGATTTTGACTACTTTAATTCTCATGTTTGTCTCTATTAACCAATTAAGGACATTTCATTCAATCTCTTTTAAAAATTTCATATGAGAAATAATTACTCTTTCTCTTTTGAGAAAAATGCAAATCAACAAGAAATAACACATATAAGAAATAAAACTTCTAATCTGAAAAATGATTAAGGTTGTGACATAGAAAAAAGAGGGAGCAATGTTAGGGAGGAGGTCAGAGAGTTGGGAGGAAAATAATTTTTAATTTTATTTCATTTTAAATATTTTAAATCAAATAAATTATAATTTTATAATAATATATATATTTTTTATAAAAATTAGATAAAAATGTCTTTAATTAGCGAACGAAAAGAAAGACAATAACTAAATTGGCCAAATTAGAAACACAAAGATTAAATTGATCCTTTGATTAAAGGGAACTTTAACGAAAAACTCCCGGTACAGTTCACTTTAACGAAAAACCATATTTTTACACTAAAAAGTCAATCATGATACTATTCACTTTACCATTTATTTTTCCTTATTGTTAAAACTAAAAGTTTTCAAACCATTTTCATTAATTTCTCTTTAATTTTAAAACATAGAAATCATTTTAACATTTAAGTCAATTTTTTTAAAGGAAAACTAATAAAAATGGTTTGAAAACTTGAGTTTGAATGATAAGGACAAAATAAAGGGTAAAATGAATAATACCAGAATTGATTTTTTAGTGTAAAAATATAATTTTTCGTTAAAGTGAACAGTACCGTAGATTTTTCCGTTAAAACTCTTTTTTTTTTAATAAGAAATATGTAGAAGAGAATGCATTGAAATGTTTGCGTTTTAGGTATGGAATGGATTGTGGACCCTACCTGTAAAGACCCGGGCAGCGAAGAGAGCGCCACGTGTGGCGGAAGCGGTGAGGCCGTTGAAGCCAGAGAAGACGTTGGGAAGTATAGGGTGGCCGGCGTCACGCTCAACGGTGTACTTGTAGGTCTTGACGTATCGGCTGCAGAGCACCGCCCGGCCTCCAGAGATCCTAACGGAGTGCAGCATGCCGTCCCCGTCGAACAGGTGGTAGGGCCCACGAGGAAGGTATTGCGGGTTGGGGCCATTGCGAATGTAGGCTCCGTCGAGGCACGGCGGCAGGGAGCCGTGTATGATCTCACACTCCGTCGGCGAGAGCTCCTCAACCGGAGCAAAGTTGTGGGAGAGCACGTGCCTGGGGTCCACTGAGGGTTTCACTGGAGGGTCGATGAAGCTGTTGATGAAATCGTCCAAAGCATTGAAGATCACTGCGGGTAGCGCAGAAACTGTTTGTTTTGCCGCAGTGAAAGTTGAGGCATTGTTTTGAAGAGCATGATCGGCTTTTGCCGCTAGCGGCGGTGGTGGAGTGGTTCTCGGAGGCTGCTGCGACGGCGGCGGCCTTGAAGCTGGTGGTTGGGAGCTGGGTCTTTCTTCCATTCTGATAGAGGAAATACTGCTGAGCTTGGGGGAAGAGAAGGCAGGAAATGCAGATAGGAAGGAGGAAGAGAAGGCGTCCATATTTGGTATGGCCTTGGACGAGATCAGCTGGTTGGAAATTGGAATAAATAAAGGGTTGGGAGCTTGGGATATTTACATGATGTTGGGGGCCAAAGTATTTCTGGCCACAATTCTGCTACATACATCTGTGCCAGTTCCCAAATCGGTGGTGTGTTATCTTGGGTTTCTCTCTCTTATGTGAATTTTTTTTTTTTTTTTTTTGTCAAAAGTTGAATATTATTAAATACGTATCGAAATTTTTACATCAGATGCCATAGTATTAAATAATTATTTTGGTTCAAAATCATCCTATGAGTGATCACTCTCCACACGCATGGCATAAGATGCCACAAGATGCGCAGCCTCATTACAGGCACGGGGAGTATAAATAAACTCAACAAAACATAATTGTTGCTTAATAAGGTTAATGTCCCATAGAATACCATCCATGATTGCCTCTGGTTGCATGCTCTCATGAATCATGTTGACAAAGACCTTTGAATTAGCTTCCAACTGAACAGACCCGAAGCCCATTTCCACACAAGCAAAGCCAACCTCATTGCTTCCGCTTCCACCATGATGCTCGAAACATATAGTACTTTGCCCACACCTCCAACACCTTTTAAAATGCCCATAAAATCCCTCGCATTCTACCCAAAACCACCCACATCAGTATGATTACACCAGGCTCCATCACAATTAACTTTTATTGTTCCAAAAGGTGGCTTAACCCACCCTTCAGGACTCTCCCCTCTTCCTTGCTGCCCACAGGTTGGTTGTTGCACTACTTCCCCATCACATCCCGCTATCTTCTCCCATTGTTGTTGAAGTAATTGCATCACAACAGTAGGCTCTACCTCAATTTTCTCAAACACCATACTAGTTCGACACTTCAATATTCTCCATAGACCACAAACCACCCAACGCATAAGATCACTAACCTCCCCCTCCTCACCATATTCCGCCATCTCCGGCAACCATTGGGCTTCCAAATGAGTATAATCTTGTTCTACACTTTTCTATCTTCATTTTGATCTATTATGGGTCGAATTTAGTTAAGAAACGATTGAGTTACGAAGCTTTTAAATTTGCCCAAACTTATGGCCAAGAGCTCCAGGACACTTAACAAAGTTTTTAATGGAATGACCAAAATAATGGATGGTGAACAATCTCAGGGACTATTTCTATTGATTTTCAATCTCAGAGACCAAAATGATGTGTTATGCAAATCTCAGGGACCATTTTGGATATAAAAAGAAGCCTATAAATAAATAGACAAAAATGCCTAATATGCCTAATAATTGATTTATGTATGTTTTGTCACACCCAATAATTGACTAATGATTAACATGCCTAATATGCCTAATAAATTTATTACACATATTAGGCATATTTTAGCTCATTATTCATTTTTATTGGTGAATTTGTTTTGCATGTATTGTTAACTTAATCAAACAGCTTTTTTTTTATGTTGTAGGTAAATTATTTTGCATGGATTCTTATATATATTAGACATAATTTTTTTTTATAGTATATATATGTGTTTAAAATAATTTACCCACATTTATATGTAAAATATAATTTTCGTAACATTAACTCTACATTTATTATTTATAAGTATGTTTTTTAACATTCATTTATTTTGTAGGTAACTTATTTTCATGTAATATTATATATATTAGGCATGTTATATATTTTATAAAAATATATATATGTATTTATATATTGGTAAATTAATTAGTACAAAAATATAGTTAAATTTTGTACATATCATAAATGGATGGTGTATTCAATTCAGATTCTAAGGAATTTTAATTCTTTTGATAAATCTCAACAAAAAAAAATCTAGAAATATTTAATCAGGATTTTAAATGATTCTCTGAAATTTAACATGCATTGAATTAGGGTTTTAATATAGTTTATTTAGATTTTTAGAAATCCATTTGTATTCAATTAGAATTTCAAAATGTTGATAACATTCCAGGTGTATTCAATTGGAAATTCATTTTATATAATTTTTAAAAGTTGAGGAATTTGAGGGAATTATAGAGATTTCGTAATGTATTTTAAGCACTCGCAAATCTCACCTCTTCCCTTGAGATTTCAAGAGAATTGAATCAAAATTTTACATGCAATTTCTCAAAATCTAAATAGAATACACATAATTGTCTTGGTCAACTCTTGAAAGAAGCTACAGTTTTTCACTCTCACAAATAGTGCACCTACTATTTGAATTTTAAAATGTTAAATTGCTTAAAGAAAAAAGCTAGATGGAAATAAGGATTTTACGAGAGAAAAAACAAAGAGGAAAAAAAACTGAAATCGTGCTTATTAAAACTCAACGAATTACATCATTATTGTAGATAATAATATGATTCATTAACATAATTAGTGTATTGTGTCATAAATTGCAAATAATTTGTAATAATACGTTATTTCTTTGCTCACATTTCAACAAATTTGAATTTTGAGTTTTATTTGAATGTTTAAAGATAGATGGGCTTCAATTGAAGAAACAAGAGTTACAAAGATCTATCTCTAGAAGAACCCTTAATTTTATGGTTCTCACCACATGATTAAATAATGTGATGGGAGCGATAGACATATGAGATAAACATATGAGGATAGTCAATTTCAACTCTCCTATTACAAGACTAAGTAATGTAATGAGAGTGCTAAACATAAGTGATACACACACACACACACACACACACATATATATATATATATAAGGACAACTAGTCTGGTATCTCTCGTTGCTTTACTAAATAACGTGAGATATATACATACACACATATTATGGAATAGATACGTAAAGTATGATTATTGTTTTTATTAATGGCATATTTTGCGTTTATTAACACAGTAGGGATTAAGTAGGCGATTTTCACGTTGAAGTACTATACATGTCATATCTAAACAATTAAGTATGTGTTTCGCATAGAGGAGTTGTTCATGACTTCTCTTATCTCAAGTAAGTAAGCAAACCTTACCGTTACAGGAAAACATAAATCACCGAGATATTACTTTATCTTTACTTCTTATTAGATCACGTTATATGTCATGTGGTTAGAGAAATAAAAAATAGTATACACTCGTGACATGCATATTCTTACCCAGAAGGCATTCTTTAACATATAAATAACGTGGATATAGTTTCAAAGTACACAAGTTATCATGTTACATGGGACCATGGGTTCAGATCAAAGCCAAACGTACAAGCGAAAACAACTGTAGGGGATGTGGTTTGTGTCACATTCATATCAACTTGTGACTAGAGTTGTCAAATCGTTCGGCTTGGTCCATCCTCGTTCATTTCAAGTTCGCTCACATGGGTTTGGGATCGAGTTTCTCTTGAAGTATTAAGGCGTTGATCTAGTCGTCATCGGAGTCACAAAGGATATCTAAATTGACTCTTTTATGCCGACCAGCTCCAGTCAGCCCACTTAATAAACGAATTATGCTTGAGCCAATCTTTTAATAAAAAATGAAAAATGATCTACGTCGAATTCTTTTCTTGAGGATTCTAAGGATCATGTGATCACGATCGTTCATCGTATATCGTGCAATTAATTTTCATTAAGTACTATTTACATTTAATTTTAAAATTTAAAATAATTTCTGACCGCACGATATATGATGAACGGTCGCGATCACAGGATTCCTAGGATCCCCAAAAAAAAAGATCCGACAAGGATCCTTTTCCAACATTAAGACTTGGACCATGTTACTAAACACGCCAAATTCTGCAAAACAAACTGCAGTTAAACATGTTATTAAGCTAAATATCACTGCTATTAAGTCTTACTAACCTTAAAAATGTATTCTTTTAATTGAAAATCAACGAATAATGAATTCTTTTTATAATAAGTCAGGGTCGCGAGCCGTGCTAGGCTCAGAACATGCCCAATGGGCCTCTATCCGGGTGACCCATTGAACCTATATCTTAGGTGCGGTCCGTCCACTTCTTACGAATCGTGTCGTACCGTTCCCTATTTAAATAGATCGTGCCTGTGCCGGCCGATCCGTTTGACACCTCTAAATTTGTCTAGTATTGGATTAATATATGCACAAATATAAATAGGTTATGAGTTTTTGATAAAATAAGAATAAAAATAAACAAAATTGGAAACACCAAAAATCATGATATAATGCCATTTACTAGACGTTATCGTATATTTGGATGAGAGATACGTAAGACTAACAAAATCAGGCTAAATTAATTGGAAATACATTGTAAAAAATTAGATTGAGGGATTTGAAATGATTAGATAGAATGCAATAAGAAATGACTGATTGAATCATTTGTAAAATCATTATTTATATCTTTGTATTTGGCCTGCGAGACAAGTGCCTAACATACCTTAATTAGAACCACCTAATATTAGAATCATGGATCTGTCACTGCTTTGCATTCTCTTTTTTGTAACCAATTTTATTTGTGTGTATTTCTCACACACTTTTAGTGTCAATATAGTTACTATTTGGGTAAAATCTGCTCTATGTTTCTTTCCAACTTCAATTTTAGAAAGGAAAAGCTACCAACCCTATGATGGTGAAAATTTCCTCATTTAGCGTTTTGTATTAATCACCTACCTTGCATTAGAGAGAAGAATTATACAGTTGTTCATGTTTGCGTAAAAGAGTGTTTCTAGCACAACTTTTGCAAAAGAAGCATGCTAGCTGTCAATCTTTCTGAGCTTCATGATAATTATATGTAAACGTGCGACTAATGCTAACATGACCATTGAAGAAGTATACCTAAACCAAAAAACGAAGGATGCAAAATCACTATCCCAATGATGCAAGTCCGTCCTTTCGACTTGTGGCTGTCTTTTGCATTGATTGATTCGCGGGGTATGTTTAAAATTAAGAAGACATAACCCGCACTCAAAACTCAAAAGCAATTCAAAACCCTACTCACTCGTCACCACATATATAACATCAATGTCCAATCAGTCAAAATCACCAAATTACCGATTAAATAACATGCGCCACCTCGAGTTATGAATTAATACTCTATCATGCAAGATTCTGGTAATGGAGGAAGACGCTTATCATATACATGTCATGATTGACCATTGTCCTTTCTTATATTTGGCCTGACGAAAAGATTGTGTTTGTTGTGTTCATGCCGTTTTCATGTGATACTCGTTAATTTAAGTGGTTATGTCATGTCAAACCTATTATCTTAACAAGTTCTTATCAGGTGACCATATAATGGCTCGATTTATTAATGGGTTGTGTCGTTTTGTATCGGGTTAACGAGTCATACTAGAAATTAACATGCCTAATGTCTAGATCTGAAAAACGATATCTTGTCGGATTCTTAATGGGTGACACTATAATGACTCGACTTATTAATAGGTTCTTAATAGGCGACCCGATAATAACTCGAATCGTAAACAAGTTAACTCAAAACATGTTATTTTTGTGTCGGTTTACGTGTCGTGCAAAAATTCAAAGGTCTACTTACATTCAAAGTTTAAAATTTGTTCGATGCAGTTGATATTTTCATGGAAATATCAAAAAATCAAAGAAATATATGGAAATGGGGAGCGAAGTCTAAATTCACCTCATATTGGAGGAACTCTTAAGTTTAGACTAAAATCGACATATATTACCAATATTTCTAACCCATATGTTAAATATCAGAGAAACTCTTGTATTTTGTCCAAACTAATGTTTGACAATCTCTAAAGTTTCATTTTAAACCTCCATCATTTCCATTGAAAATAATCGATATCGATATTCGATATTTTCACAAATTCACATATCACTATTTTTACCAATACCGATATTTTAAACACCGCTTATATAAACGTCTTTTTACAATGAAAGTGGAGCTGCATTGAGTTTCAGATTCCCACATTAGCACATTGGGCCTCCTTAATCCAGAATGCTATGAAAAATATCTTATTTTGGGCTTATCCAGACCCAGGTACATATATTTATCTCTGGTTAATTAGCCATGCTTCCTTTTTGGACTTAAAAATGCGGAAAGCGGGCAACAAGTTCAATCACAATGCAATCCCATTGAAGTTTGTGTAGATAAAACCCAACCCCAATTTGTTGCTAAATTCTCAATATCTCGTAAGGGCATTAAAGTGATTGATGATGGAGTTTTGGTCAAGTGATGGATGGTGTTTGAAATCTCTTCGCTAATATTGTTAGATCACTTTAAGCACGCCCTAAACTATTCAAATTGGTAGAGAGCAAACAAATCAAAAAAAACTTTGGGAAGCTAAAATTTGTCTTTTAGCATGCCAAAATCTAGCATTTGACACCACAATATTGGAAATGCTCTAAGCGCACTAAAAGTGCTTTTGTTAGAAGCATATTCAAATCCTTAATTAAGATTTCAAGAGCTTCCTACGTAGAGCTTTTGCTTTTAATTATCCAGAAGAGCTTTTAGTCTTAATCCAGCATCCGCTTGTATGACAATGTAGATGTATGGAAGTAGAACCTCACGTACCAGCAAGTACAGTATCATTGTCAGATACCATCCAAACCCATTGACTTGATGGCCACTGGGTTTAATCAAACCAAGCCTTCTCAATACATTGTCGTTGACTTGCTTAATAAGCTATTTTATATTACATGACAAGTGATTTCCGCACACATCCTTGTCACTTGTATTCTTGTTTATTTTTTGCATTTGAATTGAAAAATAGTATGCGTCTATACAGAAATCATTTTCCTTTCATATAAGTACTGAAGTATCCCCTGATTAATTTGTAGCTGGTGAAGGTTGTTGATATGGAAAGCAACCACATCATGCTGAAGCAAAATCTAGGGTTATTTGACATACTGAAACAAGCTCTAAACTTGACCTACAAGAATACCCACTTTATTCTACTCACCTCTCTCCCTCTCTTCTGCTTCTCACTTGTCTATGAACCATTGCCCCAAACAACTCTGGTTCAAATCTCATAATTCGTCCGACAACACCACCTCGATTCCTTCAACTACGAATGGAACATTGCTCCACACGGCCACAAGATTGATCGTTGCATTGATGCTCTCAGCTCCTCTAATCAGAGGTAGTGAGCGGCAACGGCATCAAGGACTTGATGATTCACCCGTTTTCTCTGTTTTCGGACTCGGTTTAAGAGGGTCTTGCTTGTTTTTTGCATGCTGTGGAGGAAGGAATGGAGTTGTTGCTCATGTTGGGGTTTTCTGCACCGTGAATGTGATGAAGTGGGTTGTCTTCGTGGTTTACTTCAACAACTGCAAAAGGCAGAGCTTGGGGAAGAAAGTTGATGATGAAGTCGTCGGAGACGATGGTTTGACGAACGCCAAAACGGCATATGATGTTCATGATCCGCCAGACGGAGCACTTGATTTCGGGACCTGTTGAAAAATGACGCATTTGCAGGAAAATATGATGTAATGAAGATTAAATGGAGGCAAAAACTAGCTTGCATGTATATAACCATCAGTGTAATTAATCATGCGGAAAGACGATCTTCGAAAACACTGTTCACATCACTACTACAGCTCCAATAATCCCAATAGGGATCGACTCTAGAACAGCAATTCAAATATCAAATTATTCCATGGTTCATTGCTCTGAATTAAACTATTTCAACTACGGGATAAAAAGGCGCTCGGCAACAACAATTCTGCTTGTTGGATGCTACTAAAGTGTTCCTCACTTTGTTTTTGCGTCAATAACCTTCTTCGCAAAAGATGGTAGACAGAAAGCAGCTGTATGAATCTGAAAATGAGAAAGGAAAGAAAGGTTAAATCTGACAGAAATAGGGATATCATGATGATGAGCTCAACGAAAACAAGAAAAAGCAAAATCACACCTCAGAGTTGTAAAATCTCAAGGATCGTTTCGACTCATCAATTGAATTCACGGGGTGCTTAAAATCCACAGCAGGTCCCTCGGTAGAACAAAGCATAAAACCAATCACGCCACTGAAACAGAAACGAAAGCAAAATAAACAGTAAGATAGGAACTTGTTCAATCAGATTAACGATGGACCAACAAACCAACATACAACACAACGCCAAGTTGTGATAATGAAAGAAAATTTGTAACTGACTAGTGACGGCCATGCAAGTGATGGAAGCACAGAAGAAAACAACAGATTAAGCTAACTTTGGAAAAAATATGTGGCCTATAAGTCAATTGTTGCACTTTTGAAACCATTAGCTATGATAATTTACCACCTAGTAAATTGCAAAATGAAAAGAATCCCGCAATTAAACAAGTTATAAACACAAACGTGGTCATGCAGGCAGGCACATCCTTGTACATCCGTGTATGTGTGTGCATGAGAGAGAGAGAGAGAGAGAGAGAGAGAGAGAGAGAGAGAGAGAGAGAGAGAGAGAGTGTGTGTGTGTATGCGTGAAGGAGACTCAGAAAAATGTATACCTTGGATATGTAGGGACTGTAGTCCATGCGTAGTTGACAGAGCCTTTGAATATCTCGCGACAGTTTGCCACAATATCCTCAATGATGTGCATGTGAAGCCATATACTCTCTGCCTGTGTACACACAACTCCTCCCGGACGAAGAGCATTCGCTACTGTCTGGAAAAAGGGCTTCTCAAAAAGTTCTTTTGCAGGACCTGATTGAAAAAAGAAAAAAACATCAAAACCAGTAAACTCACAACTCTCATATTTCTATCGAAAGCAAGATGCATGTAGTTTCTTATTAATACCTATTGGGTCAGAAGAATCCACTATTACTGCATCATAAGTTCCTGCAGGAACAGCCTTCAAAAATGCAACTCCTACAATATTAAGAGAAATCTTATGAGTAAGCCGTTTACAAGAAATGAAACGAAAAGGCAAGAAAAAAAAAATTAGACAGAAGAAGAACAAGCGTACCATCACCAACATGAAGTGTGACCCGTGGGTCCTCATATCCAATAGCTACCTCAGGGAAAAACTGTTTAGACACCTGGAATGCAGAAGGAAATAAATCTGTTACCATTTCATCGTATAAAAGTCAGAAGTCTTGAGTCCAATTGTGCGTATTGACAGAGTCTATGTCAAATGAGAACCACATGGTAACATGCATGCTCCAGTCAAAGTAAATTCCTTCAAGTAATGAATCTAGGTGTACACGAAAATATTACACAAGCTACTTTGAAAAGTTTTATACATTAAAATTACAAACAGAACAAGCCGAAAGACATCAAACAGAACAAGCCGAAAGACATCATCATCAACACTTACATCAATCACCATCTTATCGATCTCACATATATCAATCTTCTCAACCGAAGAATAACGAGCCACTTCCCTCAGTACCCCACCATCTCCTCCACCAATAACCAAAACCTAAACAATACCAATTTGGAAAGATTAGACTTCAAAAACAATTCACAATGCTAAAACCACTCAAAAGAATTTATTAAAAAACCATTGTCAAAGCACACAGTTCTAGTAAATGGTAGTTCAACAAAAAATAATATTAACCTTCTTTGGATTTGGAATTGAGCAGAGTGGGAGATGAGTAATCATTTCTTGATAGGCACATTCATCCCTTTCTGTTAACTGAATCACCCCATCCAACACAAGAACCTTTCCATATGTCGCTGACTGTAAACAGAAATCGTAGCATCAATTGAGATAATTTTTTTTCTTAAAGATCAAATGATCGAAACGATTAGAAATAGACGTGAATTTATGAGAAGTGTCAATTTACCTGGAAGACCATCACATTCTGATAGTCAGACTTTCCCTGAAACAAAATCTTCTCTACCTTCAAGGAGTGTGCCTCTCCTGCATAATATCATGTATAAATCAATTTCCATAGAGTTGCAGTCTAGTTCTATAATCAGTCTACCAAACAACGGGAAGATACAATAAACAATCAACAAAACACCGAGCAATCCCTGTTTTCATTTGGTAAGCATCCGATTATCAATCTTATGTTTCAAACATCCAGCACCACGCATTATAACTTGAACAAACATTTGATGAGAAATTATTCACCATAGTTAGAGAAAGTGCAAGTATTGGAGCATGTGACCATATAATATCAACATATCAAACTTGCAAGTGACTCAGAATCGCTAAGCGACATCAAGCAGTATACCCCTGCATTCCAACACTTGATGACATACAAGAAAGCAGAGGACTGAAATTTATCATATACTCTGTACCCCTGCATCCCAACAATTGTGGTCCATAAAAGCGGCACAATCTATTAGCTTCAATCTAAACTGTTATTCTGTGCAAAAACCCATTTCCAAGATTTCATTAGCAAGCATTAATACCTAACAGGCAAACAAATAACGATTCAGAAAACCCACCAATAATTTCATAACATTTATAGCTATAAATATTAAATAAACTATTTGGAAACTTTCCCACAATTTCTGAGCTTCCAAACACAAGTTATAGCGAGAAAATAAATGGGGATGGAAGAGAAAACCAACCTGGCCACATTGAGCTAATCTCAGAAAACCAGCCGGGAATGACAGCGGAGACAGAATCCGGCTCCTTGCTACCGTCAGTCTCCATGGAGACGGCTGAGGCAGCAGCTGCGGCGCCGTTCTCTTCTTCCTCCCTGGGCCTCTTCACAGGAAAATCAGCGGACCCCGCCACGCTCTCGTCCGCCATAGCCAAACGCACCAAAGGAATGAACCAGCGAAAACCTAAAGGAGGCGAGATATGAATGAGTGAGCCGCGAGCGAGTGAGTTTGCTAGCGGTAACTTTTAAGGACACTCTGAGAAAACAGACCGCACAGTCTCGGACTCTCGGCGTCGCTCAATTTTATATAAAGCCACAAATTTTAATATATTCTTTAATAATTAATTAGTTATTAAAATGAATTAAAACGTTGTATGGTAAATTAATCTGGTGAAAAACACAAAGAGTACGCCTCACCCGGGCCATGTAGTATTATTGTTTATTTGTAAATAATATCGTTTGTTCAAAAAAGATAAATTATAATGTTTATTTAATAGTACAATATAAATATATATAATTATTTATTTATTATTTTATAAATATGTTTATTTATTATCTTAGAAATATTTATAATTATTTATTTATTTAATTATTTGTTTAATGGGAAAGTACAATATAAAATGATAAGGTTCTCAATTAGGGTTTGCTGAATTCGGCTTTTGTTTTTGTTGGAAAAAAAAAAAAAGAAACAAATGTTCCCCAAAATATCATATGTCTGACGCTTGATATTTGCGCAATAAACGCCCTTCCTTTGTGGGTATTTTACCAATCTTGCCACTGATTTGCTTATTCTTTTTTTTTTTTTTTTTCTTTTTTTTGAACTTTTGGTTTCTGTAATTATAAAGTGAAGAAATTATTCGAATTAGATGTGGGCGGTGGCTTTGTGTGGCTGGCTGCTGTGACTTGGAAGTGTTTTAACTTAATGGGTGACAGGGTACATTAGTTGTGGGGCAGCAAAGTCGAGCGAGATTAAGATAATAGTGCAGAGAACAAAGTTGACGTGCCATCGACAAAAAAAAAAAACATAACAAACCCTACATATCCTTCGGCTTTCACACCCCATTCCACCATGTCGGCAATTTGCGGACTAACTAAGAACAGATAAGTTGGAGAAATTGATTGGGCGTGTGTGCTGAGTAAAAAGTAGTGTGGTGCATTTCCAGTAAACAAAGTAGGAAAGCAAACCCTACATATCCTTCGGCTTTCACACCCCATTCCACCATGTCTTTTTTTCATTTTTTTTATTTTTATTGAGAAAGCAATTAGCAGCAAAATTACAGAGACAATGATGGCTTCAGGCTTCTAGATGGAGAGATCGATCAGCCCCAGAAGGCAATGATGCGTGTGATGTGAACGCATTGTTGGGCCATCACAACTTGCGGGCGATTGCTTTCACTGTTGAGAGAGACAGAGAGAGATCGAGAGGGACAATGAACTTTTGCCAAATAATTAGGTTTTCCTAACTTGATGTTAATAGCAGTGGATGCCGAGCTGGCCTGTCGTCTGTAACATGCATGCACCCATGCACGCATGATTCCCATATCAACTTTGGGTCCGCTTTTTAATTCCTATGAAATCATTTCTCTGACGTCTTTTTGTAGCCCAACATATAGAAGAAGTATCATTGAGAGCTGAGAAGCCTGTTGGGCCACATAATGGCCTCTTCGAAATGCAGAGCATGACGCACTTGATGAATGTTAATGGCCCGTTTGGGATCCGCTAAGGCGCATTTCTGCTCGTAAGAGATGTAAGCACTGTCAATTTAGAGGCGTTTGAGATTACTTACGTAGGAAACACTTTTATGACCCAAATAACAAATTATTTGTTGAAGAGTCTCCCGAGTCTCCTTCCGTTTAGTTGATCTTTTTAATCTTAAAATTTGGTGTTCATGCTGGCTCTTTGCCCCTTGGTTGCACCGAACCAGTGGTCAGTCAAATGTCCCAATGCCGATCACGATAATTTTAAGGTTTGTCACCTGGACAATGTTGGCTATTCCACATTGATGCGGAAAGAAGAAAGAATGAGTTTAAATATGATTACTCCACTCTAACTAATAACAAGACTTCTTGTGATAAAGCTTCGCACCTGACGAATTTAGCAGATGGTAATTACCAAGTTTGGGATAATATCGATCTCGTTAGAGTGGGCCAGTGGTGGATTTACAGAGGGACCTAGAGGTTCCATGACCCCTCGAAGGCCCTAAATTGTGCTTTAAAATTATCTGGAGACCTCTCGTACTCAAAGACAACGCCCAATGCAGGCTGCAGTGGCGTGGTCTTCAAGTAAATTGCCTTGAGAAGATCGACCAGTGCAGGCTGCAACGGCGGCGTCTTCAAGTAAACTACATTGAAAAGACTGATTTTTACATGCTACATTGGGGCGTGAGACAAGCTTCATAGGACTATCAAGGGGCTAACCAATTTCTGAAAGTAGAGATGATAGAAAACAAGCGAAATTCATAGAGAAAACGACCTTGTGAAGACGAAAGAAAATTTTTTGTTTTAAGACTTTTGGGCCATAACGCTCGTTTAGGCCAATTGTTTGGTTTTCTTCGGTTTGCTGTATGTTTTTGGGCCTAATCTTTTTCTTAAGCTTTTGGTATGCTGGTTGGTGTGTTGCTTGTTTTCTTGTTTTCAAGGGCCACGTTTTCTTTGTGTAACTTTTTTGGATCTTTATTTTGTAACTTTTCTTGGTAACTAATGAATTTTACCTTTGTATCATAAAAAAATAATAAATAAATAAATAAATAACCCAAACCCCTAGCACGTCCCTCCCACCGCATGCCTTGCTCATCTTGATATTATATTCTACCTAAAAAAAAAACTTGATATTTATATTCATCTTGTGGGTTATGGTAATGATTTTTTTCAATTAGGGGATTAGCAACCTTGGTAAAAAAAATTACGGAAGAAAGGTTACATCAAACATTTGTGTATGTATATTTGTTTATTCAGTTGACTTTGGTTTTACCGATTGTAATTGTTTTAATGGAAATGAAAATTTTCATTATGAATATTATTGAGGGTCTACTTCGTAACAAAATGAGATATCAATGGTTTCATGAAGAGGACATTTTTTGCCATAATTTTTTTTCTTTATTATTAGGATCCCCAAATTTAAAAACCCTAAATCCGTTAGTGGAGCCCCGACCCGTTGATCTAAAATGCCAACAGACAGTCAAGACACAAAAGATAACACCTGTGTTGTCCAATTTTTTATTTTATTTCAGATTCATACCCACATCACTCTCTGGTCTCGCTCTCTCTTCCCCTCTCATTGTCCATAATCTGGTTTCCGAATAAAAGAACTTGTTTCATACCACATTATCAGGAAAAAAAATATATATATATATCCATGCACATGTTGGGAAACTGCAGATAAATTATGATGCTGCTGAGCTATTGGGTTTATATTATTATATCATGTGTATGGGATCAAATACGCAATACAATGATATGCATGGTATATAATTTATAGGGTAAATATCAGTTTACTAATTTCAAGTTTTGTGATTTTTAATATTTGATGTTTTTTTTCGTTCCAAAATCATATCTAAAATGTTAATTTTGGAACAATCTCATACATCGGTTAGTCTGACTATTAAATCAACCGTTAACTGATGATGTGGCACTAACGTGAACAATGATTAGATGTCACGTGTCAATATAGGGACCACATGAATATTAAAAAGTTAAAAATAATAAAATTTGTTCACCCCCTCCCTCCCTACACTACACCCATCCTCCCCGCACACCCCACCCATTCCCCTGCTTCTCCTTCCCTTCTCACCTCTGTAGTCCACACGGAACTCCCCCACCCCTCCCTCCGACCCTAACCCTAACCTCAAAATTCAAAACAAAAAAAAGGAGAAAGAAAACAGTAGATTCACCACCAAGATCAAGAACCCAGGTGGAGATTTTAGCAAAGGCAGCTAAATACCTGATCTTTACGGCGATTTGCGGCGGAGCTTTTATGGGTTTCAAGGAAAAGCCTTAAATCTTGACGTATTTTTGTCGGTTTGCGGCGGAGCTTTTTGGGTTTCTTGACAACAGTAAATGGGCTTGCCAACAATAAATATGTGTGGACTGCAAAGGAGAAAGGGGAGGGAGAATAAGGGGAATGGCTGGGTGTACGGGGAGGATGGGTGCAGGGAAGAGAAGGAAGGGAGAAGGAGGGAGGGGGTAGGGAGGGAGAGAGGGGATGAACGTCCAGATTTTTTTTTTTTTTGTTTTTGTTCTGAATTTTGAGGTTAGGGTTAGGGATCGGAGGGAGGGGTGGGAGAGCTCTGTGTGGACTGCAAAGGAGAAGAGGAGAGAATGGAGGGAGAAGAGAGGGGGGGGGGGGGGTGGAGGAATGAGTGCAGGGAAGAGAAGGGTGGGGGTCGGGAGGGAGGGATGGGGTGAACGCCAAGAATTTTATTTTAAAATTTTTAACATTCACAAGGGCCTATATTGACATGTGGCATCCAGTCATTGTCCACGTAGACGTCACATCATCAGTTAACAGTTAATGTAACAACTAGACTAATAGATGTATAAGACTGTCCTAAAATTAACATTTTAAGTATGACTCTGGAACGAAAAAAACTTCATATACTAAATATTAAAAACCACGAAACTTAAGGATAGTAAACTGATATTTATCGTAATTTATATTATATGTACATTCATTTCAAGGTGATAGAACTGCATAAAATAATCTCTCGATCATCTCGTCCACAAAGCGGTGCACTACGACGACAACGTGCACAACGTGTCAATATAAAAATGGATGAGGATTTTGAAAGATTTTTCAAAATGCTCGAAACACATAAAGATACCATACATGTTACTATTTAAATGATAAAATATATGTCATTATATAAGTGGTACACCGCCATTATTCAACTGTATTACGTGAAAAAAGTTGGGGATTTCTGGTTTATTTTTCTTGCTTTGTACAATAGGACTTAAATTTAATCCAATACATTGAACAGCGTGCAAGATAATCCATTTCAAACTAGCAATTTCTGCACAGGGTAACCCTACTTTATATACTCACTTGATTCGGCTCAATCAAAATATGTCATATTTATTTTATTAATATTACAGTTTAGTAATATTTTTTTTTATTTGTAAGTGAGAGGTCATAGGTTTGATTTTCATCTTAGGCGAATTTGAACCACATTATTGCTAGCCTATTGTGAGACTAAGTTCATTCTCTCTCCTTAGTGTAGATAATATCGTTTATTAAAAAAAAAAAAACTCAAGATAAATTAGTTAACGTGTCTATTGTTTATTGGGTAAGGAAACTAAATTTGTAAACTAAATTTTGTAAACTAAATGACATGGAAGTTAATGATTGGATTATTCCTTAAGTGATAATTAACATGCTTATTCCTTATTGGTGACACATTATTTAGTTTACAAATTTAGTCTACCTAACATTACTTTTATTTTTTAAGACAATAAAACATGTGTAAGTTATTATTATGCTAAAATCAAAAGATGGGTATATACTATATAGGGTACTCACTAATGAATGTTTAAGTAATTTTCTTGTTATACATACTATGCACGGGCATACGACATTATGTAGTAAT
Organism: Pyrus communis; assembly: GCF_963583255.1. Taxonomy (NCBI): domain Eukaryota; kingdom Viridiplantae; phylum Streptophyta; class Magnoliopsida; order Rosales; family Rosaceae; genus Pyrus; species Pyrus communis. The sequence goes on along the minus strand of NC_084808.1, from coordinate 24,685,548 downwards.
TGTAAAACTTAATTACAATATTGGCTTTGAATTTTAAAACAAATATTGAAAATCTCTAGTATTTTTTTTAACAAACGATATTATATATACTAATGAGTGGGAAGGGAGCTAAGCCTAACACTAGGCTAGCCATAATAATGTATTAGAATTTGCTTTTAACAAGAATCGAATCTAAAATATCTTATTTATAAGTGAAGATTAATAACATTAGACTGCAATATTAATTGGTGAAAATCTCTAGTATTTAAGGGTCATAGTGATCATTTATTTATTTTTATTGACATGGAGAATTCTCTACGGATTAGACGGAACACACATATTACGTGTGTAAAATAAAGGATTTAGAAAAACATGTATAAGAAAGAGATAAGTTGAAGAGAAAGGTGGAAGAGAGAAAAAACTTTAATTTTTATATTTTTTTTATAAATTAGGAACATAAGTTCGGATATGAAATTACTGCTTAGCCTGAATATATTTAATCTTACTTTTTATAGATGGGTTAAAAACAGTATAAAAAAAAAAACTAAAGAAGAAAAAAAAATTGGGGAAATTGTCATCTTAAAAAAAAAAAATCCAATAAAAGAAGAAAAACAAAACCCTATATAGAAAAAAAGCCTCAAATAGTAAGATAATTAATCAATTTCAAGGAGTTTCCAAAGAACGAATATAAGGACTGACTCAGAAAATGGTAACTTTTGCCCAAAAAAAAAAAGAAAAAGAAAAGAGAAAATGATAACTGAAAAAATCCCTTTTCTTTTGGCAGTAACAGTCTTTTTTTTTTCTTTTTCTTTTTTCCAAACAGTAACATACTTTTTATAAATACAGATTTTTGTCGTCATAATGTTCTTATCTTGCATCCAATTGATTTAAAAGAAAACTAATAAAAATGATTTGAAAACTTTAAGTTTTAATAATAAAGACAAAATAAAAGGTAAAGTGAATAGTATCATAATTAACTTTTTAATGTAAAAATATAATTTTTTATTAAAATAAACGGTATCAATAATTTTATGTTAAAGTTTCTTGAGTTAATTCCACCAAATATTCCAACTTATCCAAAGCAAACCAAAATTTTCAGTCTTATCTACTTATCCACCATTACACGTTTTGATTTGTCAAAGTTGGTCAGGCAACAAACACTTTATGCAACCGCCCTTGCACGGGTGATTTGGTGATTAGAGATGTATTTTAAACACATATTTTACACTTCACGTTTTGAGTTCAGCTCTTAGAACCGGTGAATCGCTAAATAGTGATGAGAAACAACTTAAAATACATCTATGAGTTTTTCCGATCCATAAAAGAGTTCCCTTTTTCAAATTATAAAAAATCAACCAGCCTCAGAATTATTTTTGTAGGCCGTCACCTGTCACCTTGAGAGAGCAAGAGATCAGTGGTGGTGCTGTAAACTATCGATCATGGCGACTCGGAGGGTCGGCTCGCTTTTGAATCGTTCCTTCACTTCTGCTTCTATGTTTTCCAAAGGTAATCAATCTACTAACCCACTTCCCCAATTCCAACGCTATTTCGATCTTTTGTGTTTTTTTTATTGTTTATATTCTGCTGCCTGGATCATATGGCCGACGGATCCGATCGGTTTGTGGTCTGCATTTTGTAATATCATGCATTAGCTGCCATGTTGGTTTGGTTGGTGAGAAAAACGTAGGATGAAGAACTGAAGATTGAATCTTTTTCGAATTTTTCAGAACTTGATAATCATAAATTGTATTTCTTGAATTCTTGAGTTTTCTTCAGTTGACATTGACATTTGAATAAAAAATAATTTCCACACATTCATTTTCTTTCTTCATAACTTGTTAATTTTCGTCATTTGATTTTTTCGAAAAAGAAAAAAAGTGTGTAAAATCAGTTCCTTTACTTTTCTCTTGTGGTTTGATTAAAATTTTCTTTGTTTGAATAAACAAAATTTGGATTTCCATGAGATGGATTGTTGAATTTTGGAGAGTTAGATGCTTGCGTTTTTGGATCTCTGATCTTTTTGGTGCAAGTGGCGCTGAAACTGATCCCACCACTGGCTTGTTCTTTCCTGGCTGATGTATGCCTGCTATCCCTATTTCTGGCTTTTAGCTTTTCTAATGAGTCAAGCTCAACGGTGGCTTTCAGCTTTTTCTCAATCACCCACTGTATCTTTTTATGATATAGAAATAAAATCTTTTCTGGATCTGTGTCCAGAAACGACAATTCTAGATATTTAGATCATTCATTTTAAATCATATTGTCCTTATAAGTCATTCTATCGGCCCATCCTAAGGTTTGAAACTCTCATTTTCTCTCTTCAACTGCCCGAATTTTTGAATTCTTAGACTCTAAACATAAAGATTAAAAAGAATCTTGACTTAACCATATACCTTCCCGACTGGCCAACTCGCATTTTTTAGGAGAAATAGCCCTTCTATTTAACGAGTAATATTTATATATAAAGCAAATGGAAAAGGTGAATAGGGATTTGATGTCACTAAATTTCAACAAAAAATAATTAGACAAAAATACTCGTACGACAAAAAACTTCAAAATCATCTCAAAATAATGCATAAAATAAGGCAATATCATTTTCGTCATTTTAATAGTACTTTTTAAATAATTTTTTTAATTATTACCTCACAATAGGCTAGCGATAATGTGATTCAATTTATCTATTTTAAAAAACGTTCAAAACATCTTAAAAGACATGTAATGTCAGTTATAAAAAAGATCATTCGCACGCGGATAATAATGTGATTAAATTAGTTGTCAAATGATTATTTTTTTTAACAAACGATATTATCTATACTAAGGGGGAGGGAGATCAGTTTAGCCTCACAATGGGCTAGCAATAATATGATTCAATCAGTTGTTTATTAAATATTACTTTCTCTATTTTAAACACATTTAAAACATCTTAAGAGACGTGCAATGCCGGTTATAAAAAAAGTCTTTCGCACACGGATAATAATGTGATTAAATTAGTTGTCAAATGATTTTTTTTTATTTTTAACAAACAATATTATCTACCTTACTAAGGGGGAAGGGGGTGGGCTTAACCTCACAATGGGCTAATAATGATGTGATTCGATCAGTTATTTATTAAGTATTATTTTCTCTATTTTTATACACAATCAAAACATTTTAAGATGCGTGTAATGCCGGTTATAAAAAAAAGTTTTTCGCATACGGATAATAATGTGATTAAATTACATTAAATTAGTTGTAAAATGATTATTTTTATTTTAACAAACAATATTATCTACACTACGAGGGAATGGTGGACTTAGCCTCACAATAGACTAATAATAATATAATTCAATCAGTAGTTTATTAAATATTATTTTCTCTATTTTTAAGCACGATCAAAACATCTTAAGAGGCCTATAATGCCGATTATAAAAAATGTTTTTCGCACGCAGATAATAATGTAGTTAAATTAGTTGTCAAATAAATTTTTTTTTTTAACAAACGATATTATCTACACTAAGGGGAAGGGGTGGGCTTAGCCTCACAATAGACTAGCAATAATGTGATTCAATCAATTGTTTATTAAATATTATTTTCTCTATTCTTAGTGTAAATTATTTAGAGACCGATTTTATTATGTGAATTCAACTGTTTTAATTGGTTTATGAATGATTTCTTCTAGCATGATCTAAGATTATTCATGTACTTCAAGCATTTGACTTTTCTTTTGTCAATTTACGCATATAAATACATTTAAAACATGTATGCCGTGATTCAAAAAATGTCGCGCGTGCATGAACGCTAGTGTCACATTAGTCATGATTATCTCAAAAGATGTTCCTACCAAATTATCATGTCATTCGTCACACTATTTGGTGATTAAATATGTTACTTAAGTATACATGAATTTGATTAATTAGTCAAAGCACAATGTGTTCGTTTATTTCCATTTAAGTTGAAGTCTCCATACTTCATAGATTAAAGTAGTTTAAAATAGGGAGACTTTGAATGCGGTCCTTAGTTATGAATATTCTTTAATTGAAACCTTGTTGGTTTTGAATTTTTGATCAAGGTCCCTGAAATTAATGTGATAATTTATTTCTATGTACGTTACTATATTTTTAAAATTAAAAATTAGAAATTTTAGTTGTTTATGTAAATGAGATTTTAACCATAATTTGTGGAATTAAAAATATTAAAATATAAATATACTATTGTGTGTGTGTGTGTAAACATGGGTACATTCATCAAAATTAACCAAAAAATTAATTTTATCAAAACATGGGTACATTCTTCAAAATCACATAAAATAAAATAAAGATATTAGACTTAATAACATTAGTAAATTTCTTCGATTAAACTTGACATGGATACATTTTAAAATCAAAGAAAAAAGAATGTACCCATATAAGTTTAAAAATGAATTAGAAAAAAATTGAATAGATTTTATATAAAAAATTGTACATTTTACATATAACAAATTGGTATATTTAAGAATGAGTACATTTTAAGATTAAAAAGTTTTACATGAATGAGTACATATAATTAGCATGGGTACATTTAGCAAAATAAAAAGTACAAATAAAAAAAATATATGGGTACAAATACAAATAAACTTTAAAAATATGGGCACAAAAAGAAATTAATATATGGGTACAAATTAAAACTGAAAAGAAAATTGGTACAAATTAAAAATGGGTACAAACTAAAACTAAAAATATATGATAAAAAAATTAGTCATAAATATAAATATACTAATTGTAACTGTAACATCCCACATCGTCCAGGGGAGTGATCCTTATATATATATATATATATATATATATATATATATATATATATATATATTCTCATCCCTACCTAGCATGAGGCCTTTTGGGAGCTCACTGGCTTCAGGTTCCGTAGGAGCTCCGAAGTTAAGCGAGAAGCGGGCTAGAGCAATCCCATGATGAGTGACCCACTAGGAAGTTGCTCGTAAGTTCCCAAAAACAAAACCGTGAGAGAATGGTAAGCCCAAAGCGGACAATATGGTGCTACGGTGGTGGAGCGGGCCCGGAAAATGATCCGCCCCTGGCCGGGATGTGACAGTAACATTTTTAACATTAAATGAATGTATTTAGAAAAAAAAAAAAAATTTATTATTAAAATAATTAATAATGTTATTAATACCCAAGGACCTTGATAAAAAAATTGAAAATGAATAGGATTTTAATCAAGTAAAAGGAAGGATGAGAACATAATTTCTCCTTTAAAATATCACCTGTCAGTACAGAGAAGTTAATAATCATAAATGTCTATCTTCCTGTACTTTTCTTTAATTTTGGTGTTGGTGGTATTTTCTGACTGGATATTTGACATTAGTAGTTTTACCCCGTTTATATTTTACTCAATTGACTTGATTTTACTTTAACCAGGGAGGTCTTCTTCTGTGGTTAGAGGAATTGGTAAATATAGCACCGATGCTTCCATTGAGTCACCAATCTCTCCATCCGTCAAAGTAAATAATACCCAGCTTCTAATTAATGGACAATTTGTAGATTCTGCATCAGGTGATCTTTCTTTTCCTTCACGAGTTGTCTAACAGTTTGTGTTTCTCAGCATTGTGTCAAGCATTCATGTTGTTGTAATTTAACTTCAATTTAGCATTTTCTGGTTCTTCGTGTGACGCTTGGATTTGGTCTCAGGGAAAACTTTTCCCACATTTGACCCCCGGACTGGTGAAGTGATTGCTCATGTCGCTGAAGGCGATGCTGAAGATGTAAACCGAGCAGTTTCTGCTGCCCGCAAGGCATTTGATGAAGGACCGTGGCCTAAGATGACAGCTTATGTAACTACTCATTTTACTTGTTCAATGATAGTGTATGGTTATGTGAATTGTTTCAAGTTCAGTGCTTTGTTCAAATTTTCTAATAGAACATCATTTTGCAGGAAAGATCACGAGTCCTTCTCCGCTTTGCTGATTTGATTGAAAAGCACAATGATGAAATTGCAGCCCTTGAGACTTGGGATAATGGGAAGCCATTTGAACAGGCTGCTAAAATTGAAGTACCAATGGTAGTTCGGTTTTTTCGTTACTATGCTGGTATGGACCTTTTTTACACAACTACACCACATGCTTTATGGGGTTTGAACAAAATTTATGTTCTGATCTTGGATATGCCACAGGATTTGCGGACAAGATTCATGGTCTCACGGTTCCAGCTGATGGAGAGTATCATGTGCAAACCTTGCATGAACCTATCGGTGTTGCAGGTCAGATTATACCATGGAATTTCCCTCTTCTCATGTTTGCTTGGAAGGTTGCGCCTGCTTTAGCATGCGGCAACACCATTGTTTTGAAGTCCTCAGAGCAGACACCATTGTCTGCTCTATATGCAGCAACTCTGTTGCAAGAGGTACTACACGAATAAAAATTTACCGCATCACCTTTTTTGATAAGTTCACTTTCCCATGCGTTTGCTTCGATGTGGTCTCATTTGCTTCAATGGTGTCTCCATTCCAGTTGAAGTAGTTTTTAGAGATAATCTGCCTTTCCATGCTTACTGTGGTGCTTTACCTTTCATTCTGATTTGACGGATTTTAACAATTTTCTGTTTTGAGTTGGACCTGCGAGTGGATTATGTGAATGAGCTTTCACATTGATCTTTCAATTACTAATGCTGATTGATTTTCCTTTTGTTTTGTTTTGGTTTTTTTTTTTTTTTTTTCACAGGCCGGACTTCCTCCAGGTGTTTTGAATGTGGTTAGTGGTTTTGGTCCAACTGTTGGTGCATCCCTTGCTAGTCATATGGACGTTGATAAGGTAATGTATAATTAATGTACGCTTCTTTCTTGTAGTTAGCCATCTTATGTAAGTTCATAAGAACTGAGAATTCCTCATATAGTTATTATATCCACAATAACATCTTTTTCTCAAGCGTAACTTTTCCGAACTCATGATGAACAAATGTTGCTCAAGGCTGCAACGAATTCGAGTAATAGTAATGCGTCTGCTAATATACCAGTTTGCAACTTTGCATCAATTTTTTATCTGATTGCAATGTTCCTGCTAAAATTACCGTTCATCCCTCCACAGTTTGCGTTTACTGGATCAACTGACACCGGTAAAAAAATACTTGAATTGGCTGCCAAAAGCAATCTTAAGAACGTAACTTTGGAGCTTGGCGGGAAATCCCCGTTCATTGTATGTGAGGATGCTGATGTAGATAAGGCTGTTGAGATGGCACATTTCGCTCTATTCTTTAATCAGGTATCTAAGCATTGTCTTCGGAAAAAAGTTTGATTCTAAGGGGCAAAGAAATCCATTTGCTGATTACATGACACCTCTGTTTGTAGGGTCAATGCTGCTGCTCTGGTTCTCGTACTTTTGTACATGAAAAAGTATATGATGAGTTCTTAGAGAAAGCAAAAGCCCGTGCTGAGAGACGCCTTGTTGGAGACCCGTTCAAAGGGGGCATTGAGCAAGGTCCTCAGGTAAAACAAGTGACTCCTCTATTAATCTCTGACCATTAAACATACTGCTGTCGAATGTTGTTTACACAGCCTCACCTGCATTTCCGGTTTTGTATTCTAAATCAGATCGATTCGGTCCAATTTGAGAAGATCCTGAAGTACATAGATTACGGTGTTAAAGCTGGAGCTAAACTGGAAACCGGAGGAGAGAGGGTTGGCACAAAGGGTTTCTATATTAAGCCCACCGTATTCTCAGATGTTCAGGTACCAATTTACATTGCAGATCATAAAAACCATAATATTTATCGAGAAGCCGAAACATGATTATATATTTATATTGATCTAAACATTGCTGTCCCGTGGAGTAGGATGACATGTCAATAGCTTGCGAAGAGATATTTGGTCCGGTGCAGACCATCTTGAAGTACAAGTAAGCAATAAAATCCTCTTCTCTATGCCTGCTGTGATTACAGCGTCTGGCGCTTCCATTGGAACTAACGATATGGCTGATTACAGGGATCTGAATGAGGTGATACGAAGAGCAAATAACTCTCGCTATGGACTTGCTGCAGGGGTCTTTACACAAAACATAGACACTGCAAACACATTGACTCGAGCATTGCGCGTCGGTAGTGTATTTATAAACTGCTACTATGTCTTTGATGCCTCTATTCCGTTTGGAGGGTACAAGATGAGTGGAATCGGAAGAGAGAAAGGCATTTACAGTCTTTCCAATTACTTGCAAGTCAAGGCTGTTGTCACCCCCCTGAAGAATCCTGCATGGCTATGAACTTAATAAGCTTTTTTTGTCCTTGCCAAAAATAAGTGGAGAACTGCATCAAAATAAGTGGCTGTGATGTCATGATGGTATTAGGGTGGTGATGATGATGATGATAAAAACTTTTGTTTCTTTGTGATGAACTCTAGAAATGTTTCTGTGTAATTAATTGTTGGTTTAGTTGATCAGTATTTTAGTGGTTGGTCTAATGGCAAATCAACTTTCTATGGTTTGTTGGTGCATCATTTTCTCCTTTTCAAATCACAAATCAAGACTCAGTTTACATGATTATTGTGTCTTACTCTATCTGCCATTAATAGTATGTTAAATTTTTTTTTTTTGTCAAATTTTTTTTTTCGTCAATATTAATAGTATGTTAATTAGTTGTTTTGTTAATTATGATACGTTGATCTAACCATGTGCCAACTGAATCCAAAAACTTTTAGCGTCTATAGAGCCAACTGAACCCAAAACTTAAATCATCGTTCAATCCATTTAATTTCACCTTCACCTTTCCGTAAAGTTTTGAAAATTAAGGTAAAACTTTTCATTGAGATTCTTGAGGGTAGGAACCCCATTTGACAATGTTTTGGGCCTCACCGCTAAATATACACTTGTTGCTCAATAAATTGTAAATCCGCATCGTAATACATTATAAAATTTTCCTTAAATGCTCATGAAAAATATTTTGGGAAAATAAAAAAATTGCATTTTTTTTTACAAAAAAATGGGTTAACACTCACGGTTTTCAGTTAGTTTTGCAAATTCGTATATAAATCACTATTCAATCTATTTATTTTCACCTTCACCTCACTCTGAAGTTTTGAAAATTAAGTTGAGACTTTCCATTGACATTCTTGAGTGTAGAACCCCATTTGACAATGTTTTGGGCCTCACTACTATATTTTTTTTACTTATTTTTTGAGTTTTCAGATGAAATATTCTACTACATAAACATTTGTTGCTCAATAAACTGTAAAAATGCTTTCAAATTCCTTAACAATTTAACTTAATGCTCATGAAAAATATTTCGCGAAAATGAAAATTTTGCATTTATGACAAAAAAATGTGGGTACTCACGGTTTTTAGTCGGTTTTGCAAATTCGTAAATAAATCTATTCTCCTAGAAAATATTTCACAAAAATAAAGTTTGAACTTTTAGCAAACAAACATGTGTGTTAGGCATGCACACCAAATGAGGTAGACTCTGCGCACGCAAAACAAGGCAGACCTGAACGTAGGAAAAGTGAAACGGGCTTCGTGTACACAAAACGAGGCAAGCTCATGGCACACAAAAAGAAATGGGCTCCATTCATGCAAAACAAGTCAGCCTCTGCTCATCGAAAATGCGGCGTCTTTTGGCATGCAAAACGAGACGGGTTCTGTCACTCAAGCTAAGGCCGGCTTGGCGCACAAAAAATGCGGCCCTCAAAACGGGGGAGGCTTGGCACACGAAAAATGAGGATATAAATCTAAATCTAAAGGTATTTGAATCTAAATAAAGTAACGTAAGGATAAAAAAAATCAATGAAAAAAAGAAAAAAGCAGAAAATAAATAAATAAAATTGAAAATGATCTGATCATTACTTCGCTGCTGATTGTCCACAAGAGATGTCACTAGCGAGGTAGTGATTAATACAAATATCAATCGATGTCTTCATACCGATCCCTCCTTTTCAAATTTTTATTTTATTATTTTATTTCAACGCTACATTGAGGCACATTCAATAATGGAATTGTCTTCGAAAATCAAATAGTGTTCAATAAATTTTTGTTGCTTTTATGTTGTTTTTTAGGCTCTCTCTAAAGTGAGCTTATCAAAATTTTTATTTCCAACTAATCACTCAATCAAACATAGTCCTATACATTCGTATAAACTATTCGATCAACTCGACCATTCTATTTGGTGACGATATAAACATCCACGAAATGTGGTACTCACACCACTTGTTCATTCTTCATTATACATACGATGATTTTGGAGCGAGTCCACTCCTGCTATTTGCCACCCACTACGTATAGACGGACATCATCTCTATTAGACAAATTTTTCCATTTGTACAATTATTCCGTTTCTCTATTTTTAATGCAACGACTTCAATATGTTATAATTATTCTCTTCACTCATAAGAAACTAAATAATTACACTTTAAATTCTCCATAACTGTTAGAAAATTACACTCAAATCACAAGAATCATTGAAAACAAAAGGGAAGTCTCTTCTTCCCTTCCTCTCTTCACAAGTCATAACTAATTAACACCCTTGACTTCGCATAAATAAATTGAAAAACAAAATTTTAAATATTAATCAATACCAAATTATATTATTTCTCCCATAACAACTAAAAATAATTCCACGTTAACTTCCTCCAAATAATTCCGCATTATTAGGTCATCTCAAACGGACTCGACCTAAGGGCCATAAGGCTAATCGCCTGTTTTGACACAAATACTGTCTCCAACCGAAAGCTGGCCAAGAGCAGCCAGTCCACCAGCCTGCCAGCCCAAGCACATGCTACCTGATGTCATGTTGACATCAAGTTACTGTTTGACCTTTTTTTTTTTTTTTTGATGAAATTTATAAAATTAAAAAAACAAACAAAATTCTATTTTTTTTTATTATATATAAACGCCTAAGTCATTTCTAGCCCATTTCTCACATCTTTTTTTTCACAATTCTATACTATCTTACCTTATTTTATTTCAATTTTGCACTTCCTTTTCATTCTATAAAAATAAGAAATCCGAAAACTTATTATTTTAGTGACAAGTGGCACTCAAAATATGTTCGAAAACCTTATTTTAATATGGTAGTTTAATTCAATTAAAATAATAAATTATGTTTGGCCTATGATCCTTTGGCCCCCTCGGTTGGAGATGATTTTTTGTCAAATGGCTATGTTTAGCTCTCTTTGACCCCCTCGTTTAAAAATAATATAAAATATGACCTAACATTATTTATTAAAATATAATTTTTTATAAGACTATCGGGCTCAACATAACCCTCAATTTGGAAATGACCTTAGAATCCAAAGTGTCGACTCTCTCGTGTGTCGTACTCCCATTAGCCTTCCCCAACTCGAAACACTCTACGAAGCCGCCATTTTCCCAACACCCAGGTGTCTCACAGGACACGTGTCGAACGGTGAACTCCCAAGTATGGCGCCCTCGGATGTCTCGTATTCGTCAGCGACGCACATACTTCCAACACGTGTCCCGTACTAATCCCTTAACATAAACTCACGGACGTCAAGTTCTTGAACCCAAACAAGCAAACAAACAACCAACCAAATCTAAGGATCAGACCTTTTCATCCATTCTTTTCGATGATCCAAAGATCTAACGGTTCGGGTCGCCGGATTCTCACATACCCGGCGGTTCATCCCTGCGAAGCCATAGCTCCGCAGACACTCCTGACGTCGCTCATTGCTCTCACCCGCAACATTTGCTCTTTCAAGCCGAAGTTCATGGCCAGCAACGCCAGAAACGCCCGGGAAATAATCCGACAAGTCGGAGTCGTACGGGTTTTTCTCGACGAAGTCCGAGACGGGTCGTTGGGTCTTCCGGCCTCCGCGGTTCTGAGCTTGTCGGAGCTCCACTTGGCCTTCCAGAAAGTTCAGTTCTTGCTGGAAGACTTGGCCAGGGACGACGCCCGGGTATGGATGCTGATGAATTCGAGTCTCGTGGCGAGTCAATTCCGTATCCTGAGTCGGGCCATGGGTACGGCTATCGATGTTCTCCCTCTCGGGTCGGTCAGCGCCGCCGTCGAGGTCAAGGAGCACGTGGAATTGGTGGCCAGGCAAGCGCGAAAGGCGGGGTATGAAGTCGACCCGGATGATATTCGGGTCGCGTCGGCGGTATGGTCCGTTTTGTCCGGGTTTCAGAAACGGGTCGTTCCGGGCGTGGGAGATTTGAAACGGGTTCTCGAGTTTCTCGGGATTAGGAAGTGGAGCAAGTGTGAGAAGCAAGTCAAGTTCTTGGATTCGGAAATTGTTCTCGAGAATTTGAGCGAGGAGAAGAGAGAGGTGGCCTTGTTGAGCAGCCTGAAGGGGTTGATGTGCTACTGTCGATGTGTGTTGTTCGATGTTGTCGATGGGGAACCGGGTCGAAGATCCGAGACCAAACGCGGCGGCGGCGAGGCGGTGGGTTGCTTCAATTTAGAAGATTTCCGGTGCCCGATTTCGCTGGAAATCATGGCTGATCCGGTGACGGTAGCAACAGGGCAGAGCTACGATCGGTGCTCGATTGCGAAATGGTTCAGAGCTGGCAATTTCATTTGTCCCAAGACAGGGGAGAAGCTCAAGAACACGGAAGTGGTGCCGAATTTGGCGCTGAAGAGGTTGATCCAGCAGCACTGTTTCGAAAATGGTGGTGCGTTTGCTGATTCGGGTCATCGAAATCGTGACATTGGGAGGGCTAGGCTTGCAGTTGCAGGGAGTTTGGCAGATGAGGGAGCCATGAAAATGGTGGCCGAGTTTCTTAATGGAAGGCTTGCGGTTGGGACAGTAGAAGAGCAGAACAAGGCTGCTTATGAAATCCGGCTTCTTACGAAAACAAGCATTTTTAACAGGTCTTGTTTGGTTGAAGCCGGTGTGGTTCCACATTTGTTGAAGCTGTTGTGTTCAGCTGATTCGGTGACTCAAGAGAACGCCATTGCATCCTTGCTGAATATTTCGAAGTATTCGAAAAGCAAGGCCGTGATTGTCGAAAATGGGGGTCTGAATTTGATGGTAGATGTGTTGAAGAAAGGTCTCAAATCAGAGGCTCGGCAGCATGCTGCTGGCACATTGTTTTACCTCGCTTCGATCGAGGAGTACAGGAGATTGATCGGAGAAAATGCAGATGCCATACCGGCTTTGATGGTGCTGATCAAGGATGGGACTGATAAGGCCAAGAAAAACGCGTTGGTTGCGATTTTTGGGCTCCTCACACGCCCTGCAAATCATAGGAGGGTGATAGCAGCAGGAGTAGTTCCTCTGCTCGTTCATGTCTTAACATCATTTGATAGTGAAGCTCTCGTCATGCATGCTCTGGAAATTCTGTCAACTCTCGCAGAGAAAGCTGATGGATCGATTGCAATTTTGCATTGCAAAGCATTGGATTCGATTGTGGGGATCCTGAACTCCTCCATTCCAAGGGCAGGGAAGGAGTTCTGTGTATCTCTGTTGCTTGCTCTTTGCGTAAATGGCAGCGGAGATGTGGTTGCTCTTCTAGCGAAGAGCCCTTCGCTTATGGGATCTTTGTATTCCCAACTAAGCGAAGGCACATCCCGAGCAAGCAGAAAGGCCAGTTCTCTCATCAGGGTCCTGCATGAGTTCCATGAAAGGTCATCCGGCTCAATCTCTCCGGTTCTTCCACAAGAGCGATTCGTTCACGTTAGGTAACCCCGAATATTTGTGGGGTTACTTACATTATCCAGGGTCCTGTGTATATATCGTGTTATTTTAGTTTGATTTTCTGTCTGGTTTGGTTTCGTTATTGGCTCGGTTTTTTCAAAATGACTGTATGTATGATATGATCAGCTTCTATTTTTTTTCAATGAAGCTTTGTACAAAATCATTGTTATATTGCAATGTATTGTAATTCTTTTTCCATTTAAAATCACTAATAAATCATTCATGATTGTTTCAATGTACAAAACTATCTGCTCGAGTTTCTCCGATTTCCAGCCTTGATTGGTAGGGTAAAAGAAGCTGACTGTTTTCGGGTTGAGGTATCAAGTGCCCTTTCAAGTTTTGATACCACTTGCTCCATGCTTGGCCTTTGCAGCTTTAGTCCTGTGCACGCCAAAGCTAGGTTGAACACAAGGTCAAAAGCTTCTACCGAATACTCCCCGTTAAGTTTGGGATCTGCGAATTCTGTTACATCACCTCCTTTGGTGGGAGCCCTTGCCTGAAGAGCAAAGACACGGAACATAAGAGGCTGAATCAGTGACTCGAAATAGTTTTGCCAATATGTGGGGAAAAAAGTATGAACTTTGTTACCATTTTACTAAGAGGCATTGGTTTGTTTGAGTTTAGATTGATAACCTGCGCCCTGAGATAAGTTGCAGAAGAACTATTCCAAAACTGTAGACATCTCCTGAAGCATTTACGCGGTGATTCTTTCGGTACTCAGGATCAACATAACCGAATGTGCCTCTCACTTCTGAGCTCACAAAAGACTGTCCCAAGTCCATAACTTTAGATAACCCGAAGTCTGACAGTTTTGCTTGAAAGTTTTCATCAATGAGAATGTTTGTTGGCTGCCAGTTGGGAATGCGACAAGAAAAGAAGTCGGATGAAAAGAGTGTGACAATGCAGCCTCCCGGATAAGTGTGCAGAAACCAAAGACCCCTAGCGCTGTCAACCGCAAGCTTAAGTCTCGTTCTCCATGGCAGATTTTTATCCATACCTGCAATCAGCTTTGATTGAATTGGCTTTCCAAATGATGAAAACGCCAGAGAAAATCAACACGAATGGAAGTGGAAACTTACTCAATTGCCACTCCGAAAGGTTCCCATTTTGACACAGTTCATAGACCAGGAAATATTCTTCTACATCCTCACAAGAGCCAAGCAAAGCTACAAGGTTTGGATGTCTAACATCGGAAGGGCTCGTTACTTCGCGGATGAATGTCTCAACAGATCCATCGTTGATTATGTGCTTCACTGCAGCATGTTTCCCATTTGATAGTATGCCTTTGTATACCTTTCCTGGAAATATTATCAGATGGTATCAGAAAGGAAACTTCGGATTAACTACATAAAAACTACCCAAACAATATGGCTATTTTCGAGTTGCTCCTGAACTATTCAACATATTCAAACTCAGACCCGAACTTACGGATATCTATTTTTCGGAAGAGACAGCTGTCACATATAAATTTATCTGCAAACTTTTATACAAAACATATATATGTGTGTGTGTATGTGTGTGTGTATATATATATAGAGAGAGAGAGAGAGAGAGAGAGAGAGAGAGAGAGAGTTTGTGTGTCTGGAGTTATTTGAAGTTGGAAGAGTGCAAACAAGGCAAATGGCTGTGAGGTGATGCAGAAGAGAGGAAGCTGGTGTATGTGAGATAGCTCCGTCGTGCCATGTACTATGCAGGCTAATCTAAACAAGATTAGCATTTTGTTAATCAAACAATTTGTTAAGAATCAATCAAACCACAATATTTTATTGATATAAATAACAAGTAATGCCGAATGTAGAAATCTTGAGAGCGATTTCTGAAGTTGGTTGTTAAGAAATAAGGGAATGACAAACCAATGGGACAAAACGCATGGTACAATTCTCCTGCTAATCAAGCTCACTGGAGGTCAAAATTTCATTTAAAAATAGTGGAAGACCGGTTGAAATGAGTATAATAAATTTAACCTAAGAATCGCGAAAATCCTGTGTAGGGACACCCGATCATGTTATTCGTAGGGCAATTCTCCACAAAAATAATAACAGACCTTATGTATTTTGATCTCATTTGACCTCACGCTGGTCTAACCTAATATGAGAGTTTCCCTAATCAAGGAGCTCTACGGCCCTACCTAAGATTTCCTTCTCCAAGACAGATGTTGCACTCAAGATCAAGATTCTTAACTTTAGTTCTAAAGGTACTCAAAGTCTCAATTTTCAAAATTGAGACTTTGAGTTGGTGTATGATCATATCTCTCTGGTTTGACAAGCGTACATTTATCACCCAAAGAATATCATTTAATAGCAGAAAGTTACTTTGTAAAAGTCGCAATTCCAAAACACACTATCTTCTAAGATCTGTTTGACTTGATGAAGATCACAAGTGTGACAATTTTTACGCCACACAAACGCCAGCAGTTATCAATTTGGACACCTAAACTTAGATAAGTCAATTCAGAGTGCCAAATGGGAACGTTCCTCCCAAGTTGGAGAGGTTTTTCAGTGTGCCAGAATACAAGGTAGAACAACACATATTATACAATTTAATAGATAAGTTGAAAAGAATTTTTTTTATAACTATGTAATATGTGATATTCTACCATATATTCCGGCCACAATGATAATTCTCACTTCAAATCGACTTTCTTGCCATCATTGGTTTGTGAGGATTCTAGGGATCTTAACATCCTTACTGTTCAAGTAGTCGTGCGGTCAGTTTTCGTTAGATAATGTTTGTATGTGATTTTAAATAAAAATTTTAAAATAATTTCTGACTGCACAATGTACAATAGACGGATAAGAAGTGAAAGAAAATATCTATAATCCTCACAAACAGGATTTCTAGGATCTTCATAAAGAGAATTTGGATGAGATCCAAATCCAAGAAACATAAACATGAAGATTTTACATGCTTTCATTTTTCATTTAAATTGATTTTTTAATATGCTCGAAATACTACATATATACGGTCTGACGTATTATTTTATGTTCGGATCACATTGAAAATCCCTCGTGTGTGTGGTGGGTTGACCACGATTCACGAGCCAATCAGTAATAACAATTCAATAATACAATAATATTACACAATAAAGTTTGCAACCTTGAATATGCAGCAGCAGAAGAAACGCCTATCTTTGTGGAATTCCCATTAACTGTTGATACGCATTTGATTTTGTATAATTTTATATTTTGAAGCCTCTCTCTCTCTCTCTCTCTCTCTCTCTCTCTCATATTATATGCATCACACTTTTGGAGTTGCACTTTGAAGCCCGTCACCTGTCACCTTGAGAGAGCAAGAGATCAGTGGTGGTGCTGCAAACTATCAATCATGGCGACTCGGAGGGTCGGCTCGCTTTTGAATCGTTCCTTCACTTCTGCTTCTATGTTTTCCAAAGGTAATCAATCTACTAACCCAATTCCCCAATTCCAACGCCTTTTCGATCTGTTGTGTTTTTTTTTATTGTTTATATTCTGCTACCTGGATCATATGGCCGACGGGTCTGATCGGTTTGTGATCTGCATTTTGTAATATCATGCATTAGCTGCCATGTTTGTTTGGTTGGTGAGAAAAATGAAGGATGAAGAACTAAATATTGAATCTTTTTCGAAATTTTCAGAACTTGGGTGTAGAAATTTTGCAAAATACACAAAACACATGTTGAATTTGATAATCATAAACTGTATTTCTTGAATTCTTGAGTTTTCCTCAGTTGACATCGACATTTGAATAAAAAATAATTTCTGCACATTTTTTTCTTTCTACATAACTTGTTTAGTTTCGTCATTTGATTTTTCCGGAGAAGAAAAAAAGTGTGTGAAATCAGTTCCCTTTATTTTTTTCTTGTGGTTTGATTAAAATTTTCTTTGTTTGAATAAACAAAATTTGGATTTCCATCAGATGGATTAAGTTGAATTTTGGAGACTTAGACGCATGCGTTTTTGTATATCTGATCTTTTTGGTGCAAGTGGCCCTGAAACCGACCCCACCACTGGCTTATTCTTTCCTGCCTGATGTATGCCTGCGGAAAAAGATCCTCTCCGTATCCCTTCTATCAAATTCACTAAGTCAAAAAATTCGAGCTCTTGAAATTTGATCAAACGATTAAAGTTATTATAACTTTTAAAAAAACTCTTGTTTTTAGTCATTTAATCAAATTTCAAGAACCCATATTCTTTTAATTTGATGAATTTGATAGAAAAGATTCGAAGAGAATCCCTTTACGTACGCCTACTATCCCTATTTCTGACTTTTAGCTTTTCTTATTGGACAAAGATTGTTTGCACTTCCACTTTCGATGCCCTCTCGTGCCCTTCTATTTTGTGTGATCACGATTGAGTTATATTAATATTTTATATTACTTTTTTATAAAAATAATAAAATAAAAATAAATAATAATATAAAATATTAACGTAACGTGATCACACAAACAAACAGAAAAACTCCACACAATCCTTGTCCTTTCTTATTCGTCAAGCTCAACGGTGGCTTGTGGCCTTTTCTCAATCACTCACTGTATCTTTCTATGACATAGAAATAAAATCTTTTCCGAATCTGTGTGTCTCGAAACGATAATCTCAGGATTCAAGTCATTCATTTTAAATTTTACTATTCTTATTAGTCATTCTACTAGCTCATCCTAAGGTTCGAAACTTCCATTTTCTCTTTTTAATAATCCGAATCTTTAAATTCTTAGACTCCAAACATAAAAATTAAAAAGAATCTGAACTCAATCATTTATGTTCCCAACTGGCCAACTTTCATTTTTTAGGAGAAATAGCCCTTCTATTTAACGAGCAATATGTCACATTAGTCATGATTATCACAAAAGATGTTCCTACCAAATTATCATGTCATTTGTCACACTATTTGGTGATTAAATATGTTACTTAAGTGTACATGAGTTTGATTTATTGGTCAAAGCACAATGTGTCCGTTTATTTGCATTTAAGTTGAAGTCTCCATACTTCGTAAATTAGAGTAGTTTAAAATATCACCTCAATACAGAGATGTTAATAATCATAAATGTCTATCTTCCTGTATTTTTCTTTAATTTTGGTCTTGTTGGTATTTTCTGACTGGATATTTGACAATAGTAGTTTTACACCGTTTATATTTTTTACTCAATTGACTTGATTTTACTTTAACCAGGGAGGTCTTCTTCTGTGGTTAGAGGAATTGGTAAATATAGCACCGATGCTTCCATTGAGTCACCAATCTCTCCATCCGTCAAAGTAAATTATACTCAGCTTCTAATTAATGGACAATTTGTAGATTCTGCATCAGGTGATCTTTCTTTTCCTTCACGAGTTGTCTAACAGTTTGTGTTTCTCAGCATTGTGTCAAGCATTCATGTTGTTGTAATTTAACTTCAATTTAGCATTTTCTGGTTCTTCGTGTGACGCTTGGATTTGGTCTCAGGGAAAACTTTTCCCACATTGGACCCCCGGACTGGGGAAGTGATTGCTCATGTCGCTGAAGGCGATGCTGAAGATGTAAACCGCGCAGTTTCTGCTGCCCGCAAGGCCTTTGATGAAGGACCGTGGCCTAAGATGACAGCTTATGTAACTACTCATTTTACTTGTTCTATGATAGTATATGGTTATGTGAATTGTTTCAAGTTCAGTGCTTTGTTCAAATTTTCTAATAGAACATCTTTTTGCAGGAAAGATCACGAGTCCTTTTCCGCTTTGCTGATTTGATTGAAAAGCACAATGATGAAATTGCAGCCCTTGAGACTTGGGATAATGGGAAGCCATTTGAACAGGCTGCTAAAATTGAAGTACCAATGTTAGCTCGGTTTTTTCGTTACTATGCTGGTATGGACCTTTTTACACAACTACACCTTATGCTTTATGGGGTTTGAACAAAATTTATGATCTGATCTTGGATATACCACAGGATTTGCGGACAAGATTCATGGTCTCACAGTTCCAGCCGATGGAGAGTATCATGTGCAAACCTTGCATGAACCTATCGGTGTTGCAGGTCAGATTATACCATGGAATTTCCCTCTTCTCATGTTTGCTTGGAAGGTTGCGCCTGCTTTAGCATGCGGCAACACCATTGTTCTGAAGTCCGCAGAGCAGACACCGTTGTCTGCTCTATATGCAGCAAACCTGTTGCAAGAGGTACTTCACGAATCAAAATTTTCTGCATTACCCTTTTTGATAAGTTCACTTTCCCATGCGTTTGCTTCGATGTGGTCTCATTTGCTTCAATGGTGTCTCAAGTCCAGTTGAAATTTTTAGAGATAATCCGCCTTTCCGTGCTTACTGTGGTGCTTTACCCTTCATTCTGATTTGACGGATTTTAACAATTTTCTGTTTTGAGTTGAACCTGCGAGTGGATTATGTGAATGAGCTTTCACATTGATCTTTCAATTACTAATACTGATTGATTTTCCTTTTGGTTTTTTTTTTCACAGGCCGGACTTCCTCCGGGTGTTTTGAATGTGGTTAGTGGTTTTGGTCCAACTGCTGGTGCATCTCTTGCCAGCCATATGGACGTTGATAAGGTAATGTATAATTAATGTAAGCTTCTTTCTTGTAATTAGCCATCTTATGTAAGTTCATAAGAACTGAGAATTTCTCAAATATTTATTGTATCCACAATAACATCTTTTGCTCAAGCATAACTTCTCCAAATTCATGATGAACAAATGTTGCTAAAGGCTGCAACGAATTCGAGTAATAGTAATGCGTCTGCTAGTGTTCCAGTTTGCAACTTTGCATCAATTTGTTATCTGATTGCAATGTTCGTGCTAAAATTACCGTTCATCCCTCCACAGGTTGCGTTTACTGGATCAACTGACACCGGTAAAAAAATACTTGAATTGGCTGCCAAAAGCAATCTTAAGACCGTAACTTTGGAGCTTGGCGGGAAATCCCCGTTCATTGTATGTGAGGATGCTGATGTAGATAAGGCTGTTGAGATGGCACATTTCGCTCTATTCTTTAATCAGGTATCTAAGCATTGTCTTCGAAAAAAAGTTTGATTCTAAGAGGCAAAGAAATCCATTTGCTGATTACATGACACCTCTGTTTGTAGGGTCAATGCTGCTGCGCTGGTTCTCGTACTTTTGTACATGAAAAAGTATATGACGAGTTCTTAGAGAAAGCAAAAGCCCGTGCTGAGAGGCGCCTTGTTGGAGACCCGTTCAAAGGGGGCATTGAGCAAGGTCCTCAGGTAAAACAAGTGACACCTCTATTGATCTCTGACCATTAAACATACTGCTGTCGAATGTTGTTTACACAGCCTCACCTGCATTTCCGGTTTTGTATTCTAAATCAGATCGATTCAGACCAATTTGAGAAGATCCTGAAGTACATAGATTACGGTGTTAAAGCTGGGGCTAAACTGGAAACCGGAGGAGAGAGGGTTGGCACAAAGGGTTTCTATATTAAGCCCACCGTATTCTCAGATGTTCAGGTACCAATTTACGTTGCAGATCATAAAAACCATAATATTTATTGAGAAGCCGAAACATGATTATATATTTATATTGATCTAAACATTGCTATCCCGTGGAGTAGGATGACATGCGAATAGCTCGCGAAGAGATATTTGGTCCGGTGCAGACCATCTTGAAATACAAGTAAGCAATAAAATCCTCTTTCTCTATGCCTGCTGTGATTACAGCGTCCGGCGCTTCCATTGGAACTAACGATATGGCTGATTGCAGGGATCTTAATGAGGTGATACAAAGGGCAAATAACTCTCGCTATGGACTTGCTGCAGGGGTCTTTACACAAAACATAGACACTGCGAACACATTGACTCGCGCATTGCGCGTCGGTAGTGTATTTATAAACTGCTTCGATGTCTTTGATGCCTCTATTCCTTTCGGAGGGTACAAGATGAGTGGAATCGGAAGAGAGAAGGGCATTTATGGTCTTTCCAATTACTTGCAAGTCAAGGCTGTTGTCACCCCCCTGAAGAATCCTGCATGGCTATGAACTTCATAAGCTTTTTTTGTCGTTGCCAAAAATAAATGGAGAACTGCATCAAAATAAGTGGCTGTGATGTCATGATGGCATTAGGGTGGTGATGATGATGGTGATAAAAACTTTTGCTTCTTTGTGACGAACTCTAGAAATGTTTCTGTTGAATTAATTGTTGGTTAAGTGGTTGGTCTACTGGCAAATCAACTTCCCATGGTTTGTTGATTCATCATTTTCTCCTTTTCAAATCACAAATCACGGCTCATTTTACATGATTATTGTGTCTTACTCTCTCTGTCATTAATAGTATGTTAATTAGTTGTTTTGATAATTATGATACGTTGATCTAACCATGTGCCAACTAAATCCAAAACCTTTTAGCGTCTACAAGGCCAATTAAACTCAAAGCTTAAATCATTTGTTCAATCCATTTATTTTCATATTAGCCTCACCGTAAATTTTAAAAAATTAAGGAAAGACTTTCTGTTGAGATTCTTGAGGTTGGAACCTCATTTGACAATGTTTTGGGCCTCACTGCTATATTTTTCACTTATTTTTTTTAATTTTTGGGCTTAAATATTCTACGAAATATACACTTGTTTCTCAATAAATCGTAAATCCACTTCCAAATACATTATAAAGATTTCTTTAAGTGTTCACGGAAAGTATTTTGGGAAAATAAAAAAATTGTATTTTTTTTTACAAAAAATCGTGGGTTTTAACACTCATTGTTTTCAGTCAATTTTGCAAATTCGTACATAAATCACCGTTCAATCTATTTATTTTCACCTTTGCCTCACTGTGAAATTTTGAAAATTAAGTTGAGATTTTCCATTGACATTCTTGAGTGTAGATGTCACATCCCGACCCGGGGTCCACCGCATCCCGGGCCCGCTCCACCACCATAGCATGATATTTTCCGTTTTGGGCTCCGACTACGCCATCACGGTTTTGTTTCTAGGAACTCACACGAGAACTTCCCAGTGGGTCACCCATCATGGGAGTGCTCTCACGCGCTACTCGCTTAACTTCGGAGTTCCCATGGAACCCAAAGCCAATGAGCTCCCAAAAAGCCTCGTGCTAGGTAGGGATGAGAATATACATATAAAGCTTACAGGATCCACTGCCCTAGGCGATGTGGGATGTTACAGTAGAACCCCATTTGACAATGCTTTGGGCCACATTACTATATTTTTTACTTTTTTTTTTTTAGTTTTCGGATTAAATATTCTACTAAATATACATTTGTTGCTTAATAAACCGTAAAACTGCTTTCAAATTCGTTAAAAATTTAACTTAATGCTCATGAAAAATATTTTGCGAAAATGAAATTTTTGCATTTATGACAAAAATGTGGATTGACACTCATGATTTTTAGTCGATTTTACAAATTCGTAAATAAATCAATGCTCTCGAAAAATATTTCGCAAAAATAAAAAATTTGAACTTTTAACAAACAAACGTGGGAGTTAGGCACGCATGCCGAATGAGGCAGATTTTGCGCATGTAGAACGAGGCGAACTTGGATGCAGGAAAAGTGAAGCGGGCTTCATGCACACAAAACAAGGCGAGCTCCTATCACACAAAAAAGCTGGCTCCATTCACACAAAACGAGTCAGACTCTGCTCATAAAAAATGTGGTAGCTTCTAGCATGCAAAACGAGGTGGGATCCATCGCACAAGCAGAGGTCGGCTCGGCGCACAAAAAATGCAGCACCCAAAATGGGGCTGCTCGGCACACGAAAAACAAGGATATAAATCTAAATCTAAATCTAAAGGTATTTGAATCTAAATAAAGAAATGTAAGAAGAAAAAAAATTCAATGAAAAAAAAAAAATTGAAAATGATATGGTCGTTAGTTTTCTACCGATTGTCCACAAGAGCTGTCACTCTAAAGGTAGCGATTTTTTTAGTACACATCGCTAGTTTCATACCGATCCCTTCTTTTCATTTTTTTTTTTAATTTCAATGCTACATTGAGGCACATTCAATAATGGAATTGTCTTCGAAAACCAAATAGTGTTGCTTTTATGATATTTTTTTTTAGGCTTTCTCCAAAAGTGAGCTTATCAAAAATTTTGTTTCCAACTAATCACTTTTGAATCAAACATAGTCCTATACATTCGTATAAAATATTCAATCAACTCGACCATTCTATTTGGTGACAATATAAACATTCACGAAATGTGGTACTCACACCACTTGTTCATACTTGATTGCTCATTCTTCATGATTTTGAAGTGAGTCCACTCCTACTACAAACAGACATTATCTTTATTAAAAAATTACGCTGAAATCACAATAATCATTAAAATCAAAAGGGAAGTCTTTTCTTCCCTTCCTCTCTTCACAAGTCATAACTAATTAACACCTTCGACTTGGCATAAATTAATTGTAAAACACAATTTAATCATTTCCAAATTATATTATTTCTCCCACAACAATTAAAAAGAATTCCACGTAATTAGAACCCCCTACCCCCTGTCGACTCTCTCGACCGTCGGCGACCTCTCTTCACGTACACTTTCCCTTCCCATAATCGACGGTACACGGGTCGCACTCCCATTAGCCTTCCCCAACTCGAAACACTCTACGAAGCCGCTATTTTCCCAACACCCACGTGTCTTTGGTGCAAATGGAAGCGAACCAGATTGGCAGAAGAGAGTGCTTGATTAAGCTGCTCTCTGAGCAGAACCGAGGCGGGTTTGCAAGGTTGATGGAGAATATGGATTCCTTAGGACTTCAAGTTGTTGATGCCAATGTCACGACACTCTATGGAACTGTTTTATACATTCTCAACGTTGAGGTAAGATTCCGATAAAAGAAGATTCATCTTGTATTTGAACCTTTGATAAGAAATCATCTCATATCGATAGCGAGTAAGAACAATTTATTTTGCTCACTTTTCTTATATATACATTGCACTGTGTTCGTCCACAGGCAAACAAAGACACTCAGGCAAAGAAATTCAGAGAGTTCAATCCAGCTAACAAGGGGTACAAATCAGACAGTTTAATCTGATAGATTATCGCTGATTTTGGAAAATCGAAGGTTTCATCCAAGAACATCTGAACAGCTCCTTTAGACATGTCAAAAGTACGGAAGATTTTTTTTCCTTTCATTTACCATCGTAAATATGCAAGTTTTGGAGGCTCACACGACAGTTTTTTCTGGGTCTAATGAAGTACAATTACAGTTAAATATTCTGCCAATGATTGCATCGTCGATTAATACATAGATCCCAAAAGCGTGTAAATGAAAAAATTAGGCACATTTAATTGAAATCTTATTGTTCTACCTGTACTATCAATACAGATTCTTCATATTAATGACTAAAAAAAAAAGTACAACGAGTAAACTTTACGAGCTCTTCCCTGCTGCTAATGCTTCGAGGGAACTAGAGAATAGAGCGACCTCAGCTTCTTCTATTTTTTTCAATGAAGCTTTTGTACAAAATCATTGTTATATTGCAATGTATTGTAATTCTTTTTCCATTTAAAATCATTCATGATTGTTTCAATTTACAAAACTATCTGCTCGAGTTTCTCCGATTTCCAGCCTTGATTGGTAGGGTAGAAGAAGCTGACTGTTTTCGGGTTGAGGTATCAAGTGCCCTTTCAAGTTTTGATACCACTTGCTCCATGCTTGGCCTCTGCAGCTTTAGTCCTGTGCACGACAAAGCTAGGTTGAACACAAGGTCAAAAGCTTCTACCGAATACTCCCCGTTAAGTTTGGGATCTGCGAATTCTGTTACATCACCGCCTTTTGTGAGAGCCCTTGCCTGAAGAACAAAGACACGGAACATAAGAGGCTGAATAAGTGACTCGAAATAGTTTTGCCAATATGTGGGGAAAAAAGTATGAACTTTGTTACCATTTTACTAAGAGGCATTGGTTTGTTTGAGTTTAGATTGATAACCCTGCGCCCTGAGATAAGTTGCAGAAGAACTATTCCAAAACTGTAGACATCTCCTGAAGCATTTACGCGGTGATTCTTTCGGTACTCAGGATCAACATAACCGAATGTCCCTCTCACTTCTGAGCTCACACAAGACTGTCCCAAGTCCATAACTTTAGATAACCCAAAGTCTGACAGTTTTGCTTGAAAGTTTTCATCAATGAGAATGTTTGTTGGCTGCCAGTTGGGACGCGACAAGAAAAGAAGTTTGATGAAATGAGTGGCAAATGAACAGCTACAGAGGCGGCGTAAAGAAAAAAAAAAATTCCTACCTTGATATCACGGTGAACAATGCAGCCTCCCGGATAAGTGTGCAGAAACCAAAGGCCCCTAGCACTGTCAATTGCAAGCTCGAGTCTCGTTCTCCATGGCAGATTTTTATCTTTACCTGCAATCAGCTTTGATTGAATTGGCTTTCCGAATGATGAAAATGGTAGAGAAAATCTATGCGAATGGAAATGGAAACTTACCAAATAGCCACTCCGAAAGGTTCCCATTTTGACACAGTTCATAGACCAGGAAATATTCTTCTACATCCTCACAAGAGCCAAGCAAAGCTACAAGGTTTGGATGTCTAACATCGGAAAGGCTCGTGACTTCGCAGATGAATGTCTCAACAGATCCATCGTTGATTATGTGCTTCACTGCAACATGTTTCCCATTTGATAGTATGCCTTTATATACCTTTCCTGGAAATATTATCAGATGGTATCAGAAAGGAAACTTTGGATTAACTACATAAAAATTACCCAAACAATATGGCCATTTTCGAGTCGCTCCTGAACTACTCAACGTATTCAAACTCATATCCGAACTTACTGAAACCCTACGTAAAACTAACCAATATTCTTACTGTTCTGGAAGATTCTTACCAGCTCCGCCTTGCCCAATGAAGTTGACTGCGCTTAGATTGTTGGTCGCCGAATAGATTTCCTTGCTTGATATCTTAAGGCTGACGGATTCTTCAGACAGTAAATCATTTGATGCTGTCCGGTAAAAAAAGGTAAGCAACAATTCACAATTGTTATGTTAATTTCTAGTAAGATATGAAACTTGTTGCAGAAATACCATCTTTTCGAGCTAAAATACTCTCATGAGTCCTTTTTCTGCATAAGGTCCATGTTGTAATGAGAATTATTGCTGTAATTCCTGCCACACCTCCACATAGAATCCACAGACCTGACATTCTCATGAAATTAATCAAAACACCATCACGACTGACCTTGAAAAAAAAAACTGCCAGCAACTTCCCGTACATGGTTGTGGTGACAATTAGGAAGTTAGATTACCTGTTCTCAAGTTTACGCCCGTACTTCTTGAACTTCTCTGCACATCTGCAACAGAAGCAAAGGCGATACTCAGCTCCAGTTTAGGGTCTGTTTGGGACTGCTTTTTAAAAGGGCTAAAGGAATTCTCTTACAACCAAAAGTGTTTCTGACTACTGTTTCTAAATCCACTCCTTAGTAAAAGCGCTTATGAGTTAATAGCAGAAGGGCTTCCGTAGGAAGCAGTTCCAACAGCTTAACAAAATGATACAACTTACTGTTGTGAAAAATGAAGACATGAAATAGTATCAGTTTCTTTCTTGACAGCCTATACCTTCTGAAAGTTTCTGATCCCCAAGGCATTCGTACAGTGCTGAAACCCAATTCTTATCATCAATCCTCCTGCTTGTTAAAGTTACCAAAACTGCAAAACCACAAATACCAGCTTCAAGTTTTGACGACGACGACTCATTTTCCGACGATGCCACAATCTCTTCCCACCTTCTCAGACATGCACTACAAGCCTGATCCTGCTCGGACTTTTCTCCCATGCCCAAAAGCTTACAATCTTCATCTAAATTTTCCAATGTGTTCCCCAGATTGTCGAAAACATCTACTTTCGTGTAGTCAGAGCATCCGCCGGCTCCTCTTGTTAGCTTGTCAATTCCACAACTCAAAACACCATCTTTAATACCCTTCATTGAAATTAAGCAGTTTGTCTGCTCTGTCGAGTTTAAGAAGAGCTGCACTGTCCGGGATGCCCTGTGCTCCGTCCGGTTTGCCCTGTGCCCCAAGGCGTATAAGTAATCATCAAAAGCTGCTCCACAACAATTGCTGATAAATCCACCCCAATTTCCTTCTTCACAACTCGTGCCGCGCCACTCTGAAGAGTCTTGAACATCAAGGACACACTTAATATCTGGGGTTTGTGAGAAGGAAAAATTTAAGGCACTGAGGAAAAGAAAGAGTACTATCATAAGGGGCGGTTTGTGATATTTCATCGGATTAAGACGATGGAAATTCAACACAAGTTTGGCCATGGAGGGTGGGTTTTAAGGATCATAAACAAAAGGGTAGATTTAGATGCCAGAATTATGCCCTCCTTAAACCGTCCTCGGGAAGATTATGTGTTCTTAGTGCTTGTGTTTCTGTAAAGAACGGATGCTCAAAAACTTCAAATTTGGTATCTGGAATGATTTCAGAATCTAAGAGGATCAATCATTGGCTTGGATATCTATTTTTCAGAAGAGACGGCTGTCACATATAAATTTATCTGCAAACTTTTATACAAAACATATATGTATGTATGTGTGTGTGTGTGTGTGTGTGTGTGTGTGTGTGTGTGTGTAGAGAGAGAGAGAGAGAGAGAGAGAGAGAGAGAGAGAGAGAGAGAGAGTGTGTGTGTGTGTGTGTTTGGAGTTATTTGAAGTTGGAAGAATGCAAACAAGGCAAATGGCTGTGAGGTGATGCAGAAGAGAAAAAGCTGGTGTGTGTGAGATAGCTCTGTCGTGCCATGTATTATGCAGGCTAATCGAAACAAGATTAGCATTTTATTAATCAAACAATTAGTTAAGAATCAATCAAACCACAGTATTTTATTGATATAAATAACGAGCAATGCCGAATGTAGAAATCTTGAGAGCGATTTCTGAAGTTGGTTGTCAAAAATTTAAGGGAATGACAAACCAATAAGGGAATGACAAACCAATGGGACAAAACGCATGGTACAATTCTCCTGCTAATCAAGCTCATTGGGGATCAAAATTTCATTTAAAAATGATGGAAGGCCGGTTGGAATGAATACAATAAACTTAATCTAAGAATTGAGAAAACCCTATGTAGGGACACTTGACCACATCATTCGTAGGGCAATTCTTCCAAAAATAATAGCGGACCTTATGTATTTTGGTTTCACTCGACCTCACGTTGGTCTCACCCAATATGAGAGTTTCTTTAATCAAGAGCTCTACGGCCTTACCTAAGATTACCTTCTCAAAGACAGATGTTGCACTCAAGATCAAGATTCTTAACTTTAGTTCTAAAGGTCAATTTTCAAAATTGAGAATTTGAGCTGTTGTATGATCATATCTCTCTGGTTTGACAAGCATACATTTATCACCCAAAGAATATCATTTAATAGCAGAAAATTACTTTGTAAAAGTCGCAATTCCAAAACACACTATCTTCTAAGAACTGTTTGACTTGATCAAGATCACAAATGCGATAATTTTTATGCCACACAAACACCAGCAGTTATGCAATTTGGACACCTAAAATTAGATAAGTCAATTCAGATTGCCGAATGGGAATGTCCCTCCCAAGTTGGAGAGATTTTTTAGTGTGCCAGAATACAAGACAGAACAACACATATTATACAATTCAAGAGATACTTGAAAAGAATTTTTTTTTACAACTATAGAATAACATGTGATATTTTGCCCTATATTCCGACCACAGTGATAATTCTCACTCCAAATCGACTTTCTTGCCATCATTGGTTGGGTTCTATTTTTTTTAATTTTTTTAGATCATGAGACTCGTGACTCATTCTTGGGGCCCCAAGTTATTGGGCTCTAAATCAACAACCATGTCCTCTTCCATTCTTTTTAAATCAACAATGAAGATCCGAGCTATTTGCTTATTAGTATCATGTTTTAGCAATATTTTTATTTAACTCTAAGAGAGCTTTTGAGTTGATTCTGATAAAATGATGAGTTTGATATTAATTTATTATATTGATTTACTATGGGGTTTAGCCATAATCCTCCACCTCTAATGTAAAATTCATTGAGTATTAAACCAAAAATGGAGATTGGAATTCTTTTAACATCAAGAATTGAAAAGAAAAGCACTATTAGACTAAGAGCTACTTGATTATGTATTTTCAATCTAGTTAATGTTTTTTAATAAAGACAGACATCCTGCACCAAAAATATTTACCCGCTTAGGGTCCAAATTTTTTATTCTGGTAACAAAAAGTTTAGTGTGCATTAGTTAACTCTCACCACCAACGTCAGGATATACCCACAACCTTGAGCCAGAATGACTTACGTGTGGCAACTAACTGCCATTGCCACTGATATAGATTTATGTAGAAATTTACAGATCACGCACTAACTGTTGGCAACGAAACTCAAATTTTAATAAAACGACACATAAAACAAAAACCTTACAAACTGAGCCAATCCTCGTTTGCAAAGGTCCAAATTCTTCACGTACAACACTTTCTTAAAAAAGAAGTGTGATTACAGGTTTACAACCCAAAGCCTAGTCGCCTTAATAAAATAAAAAGCACATCGTTTCAAACTCCCACAAAAGAAGGAAAAAGCACATGACATTCGGTTACCTCTCAATTCAATAACTGGAGACTAAAACGACAACGTCTCATTCCGTCATTCACCTCCAACAGTCCTACCAAATCTCCATCGCCAAAATATCTTCCCGGAATCCAAAAGCAAAACTCAAAGATCTGAGCTTTCTCAGCTGATCCAATCCCTCAACCCGAACCCGGAAACCCATTGTGAAACATCCACATCCACCAATTTCCGATGGGTTTCAATGCCAAAACCGCCGACGAAAATTCTGAGGCCAGCCTCCTGCTCCCCACCGTAACCGCCGCCGCCGCCGTACCTAATAAAATCCCAAAGGACTCCTTCCACTTGGCCTACATCATCTACTTCACACTGGGTCTCGGCTACCTACTCCCATGGAACGCTTTCATCACAGCCGTCGATTACTTCGCCTACCTCTATCCAGATGCCAGCGTCGACCGGATATTCTCTGTCGTGTACATGGTGGTGGGCCTCTTCTGCCTCCTCCTGATAATCTTCTACTCCCACAAGTCCGAAGCCTATGTCCGGATCAATGTGGGCCTGGGCCTCTTCGTCGTTTCGCTGTTAGTCGTTCCCCTCATGGATGTGTTTTACATCAAGGGTCGGGTCGGGTTGTACGACGGGTTTTACGTGACGGTTGCGGCGGTTGCGCTTTCCGGCGTGGCGGATGCATTGGTCCAAGGCTCGCTCATTGGGGCGGCTAGTGAGTTGCCCGGAACTTATATACAAGCCATTGTGGCCGGGACTGCTGGTTCAGGTAAAACTCCCTGCTCTTTGGATTTTCCGGTCGACTTTGGATTTTCAATTTTTGGGTTTTCTCTTTGTTTGATTTTGGTTTCTGGGCATTGTTTCGTTCTTTGAATTAAATCCTGATTTTAGTTAATCCCAGATGACTTTGTTTGATTTTCTGAATCTCTGTGTAATCTGAATGGCCGTTTGGGAAACTCTTCTGGTCATAAGCGCTTCTGCTAGAAGTGCTTTTAATGGAAACACATTGAAATTGTTATTAAAAGTTCAACTGCATTCTGGAAAAGCACTTGGAAGTCTGCAGAAACCTTCTCCATGGAGGCCTGTTTTCCTACCAAATGTAGTTAGAAACGCTTCCGATTGTCATAAGCACTTTTAGGTCTCTATGGAAGTATCAAATGAAAATGTCATTGCTGAAGCATATTAATTTTTCTGCTCTAGGTTACTGGTTATGAGTTCATCAGAGTTTCCAAATTTTGGATATGATTTTACAGGAGTCGTCGTTTCTGCTCTAAGGATCGTAACCAAGGCTGTATATCCACAAACTGCCGATGGCCTGAGGAAAAGTGCTAACCTTTACTTCGCCGTCGGGATAGTCATTATTGTCATATGCATTGTTTTCTACAATGTGGCACCAAGGATTCCAGTTATGAAGTATTATGCAGATTTAAAGGTTCAGGCTGTAAACGATGAGACAGAAGAGAAAGGTCCGCGGACTGTGACTCTGTTGAGATCAACTCTGTGGCACGTAGTCGATAGAGTCAAGTGGTATGGAATTAGCATCCTCCTCATCTATATCGTGACTTTGTCGATTTTCCCGGGATACATTACTGAAGACGTGCACTCTCAAATTCTCAAGGATTGGTACCCGATCATCCTTATCGCTGGCTACAATGTGTTTGATCTCGTTGGCAAGTCTCTGACTTCTGTGTATCTCCCCAAAAGTTCCAAGGTTGCAATCGGCAGTACAGTTGTGCGATTGCTCTTCTTTCCTCTCTTCTACGGGTGCTTGCACGGCCCCAAATTCTTCCGAACAGAGATTCCAGTGACGATACTAACTTGCCTTTTGGGACTCACTAACGGCTACTTGACCAGTGTGTTGATGATTTTGGCTCCCAAAGTTGTCCAATTACAACATGCCGAGACCGCCGGGATCGTGATCGTGTTGTTCTTGGTTCTGGGGTTGGCTGCTGGCTCGGTTGTATCTTGGTTCTGGGTCATCTGATTGCTCAGCAAATTGGGTACATACCAAAAACTCTAAAACCTGCTATTGCCGAGATCCCACTGCTGGCTCAGTTGTTTTGCTGTATAACTTTGTAATTCTACTGTTACTAACATTTCCCTTTGTTTCTTAAACATGGATTATGAAATGTAAATGGTTGATTATCAATTTGTTCATCTTTATGTAAACCTGAATTTGAATCGGATACCATACTAGCTCTAATTCTGCCTTCTAACTGCTAAAGATGTGATTTTTGCACTCCCGTTTTCTCGTTAAACCAAAGGAAGATCAAGGAACAAAAACAAAGGGAGAAGTGTAGAATGAGATAGCGGGAGTGTGAATCAAATCACACCGTGGGTTTGAAAACAAAAATAATACGCACCCGTGCTTGGCGTTCTTAGAAGAGAATAACACAAGTGTAAAGGTAGGAAGGGTTTCCCCTGTCATGCACTGCAAAATACAATGGCCTGAATGAAAATGCCAGTATAAATATAAGTAAAATTTTGTAAAGAATCAGCAATAGGACATCTAATAGATTCCAAAGCTACAAGCAACCCACAAGAGTGAGGAAACAAAACAGCGGGCGTTAATAGCTTACGGAACAAAATGTATTATGAAGCAACACAAACAGAAAGAATATAGTTTAGCCTTGACGGCCATCTATGCTATCCTAGGTAACGACGCTGGAGGCCAAAGGACATATTATGCTAACAAGACTCGGGTCTACAGCAGCAAAAGTACAACTGACAAAAGAAAACTATTAAGTTCTTGTTCTTGAAGCCAGACCTGTCTCGACCTTCTTAATTTCAAAGATGAGCATCCTCCACATCTTGAGAACAAACATTTCGGCTTCTTCGTCTAAAATGGATTGAAGCAGCTGCAGCATGCGTTCTGCTCCAACATGTTCCTGAGTACTAGATACAATGTAATCTACAAGTGTGGTCTCTTCCTCTCCCAGGAATTCCGTAATCTTCTTCGAAATCCATGGTCTCATGCGTTCATGTAGTGCATGCTGTGAAAGCAGAACACATCAGACATTAGTACGAGCAGTTTTTTGACTATTTGAATGAATGATCACCAGGAAGCAAATCTTGCAAGTTTAAACAAAATAATTTAAAATCATGGGCTGCGCTTACATGTTCATAAATAGCCCAATTTATTTCATAGGAGAATAATTCCTCCTTTGTCTTTGGAATCATATCGATCAGTTGTTTTGCATCCAAAAGCTTCTTATTATCCTTTGCCCTTGGTTTATTCATCGCATGGTCTCGATCCGTATCACGGTCAATAGTCTTCTCCTTATGCTCATCTCTAGTCCGATTAGACTCATCACCATTCTGGTCCCTATCCCGGTGGCTTGACCTATCATTAGAACGTCTACTTCTTTCCTTCTCCGTAACTGGCTTCTCTTCTTTAGAACTAGCATTTGATATTCGCTTTGCGAATTCAGCCGCTGCAGCCAAATTTGATGGAGCTGTCCCAGAAATTGGTTGGACAGCCTGTAGTTCTTCGGTTGAATAATCAATGGGAACCAGGGGCCTCATTTTTTTGTCCTTGTGTGCATCATCATCCTCCTCATTGAAAACAGAAGGAACAGCGGTACGTTTTCCAGAACCCAGTAGGCCAAAACCCAACTTCTTTGCTGGGGCACTGCCACTCTGCTGCGGTTCTGATGCAGAAACTGATGTCATGGTTGACTCATCACCACTGTCACCATTTTGTAGAGTCCCATCACCTGTCGCATCAAAGTCAAACGACATGAACAAAAAGGAAAAGAAAAGGGAAAAGAGGGCAAAAGAAAACAATGATAAAAGCAATAAATAACTTCCCGAGTAATTTACCTATATGATTCTCATGACCAGAATCACCCCCATTATCCTGTTCAGTTGCCTTATCTTTCAGTTGCACAACGAATTCTTCAGCCAAAGCAGCTTTTTCGCTTCCATTTGCAACATGACCAGATGAATCCCTCAATGCATCTCTCTCTTGCTGCAGCTGCTTTTCCTCTTCAGCCCTCCTTCTGGCCTCAGCAATTTCTTCTTCCTCTTTCTGCCTGTCAGCTAAGTCATCTTCTTTCTCCCGTAGTCTCCTCTTTCTCTTCTCCTCCAACACACTTCTCCTCCATTTTTTTCTGGAATCTTCATCCTCATCATCTTCTTCATAAATTACCTCTTTCCTCCGTTTGCGTTCCCTCTCTTTCTCCCTCTCCTTCTCATACTGCCTCTGTTTCTCTTTCTCCCTTTCCCTATACTCCCAATCTTTGAGACATTTTTCATACTGATGCTCCGCATCCTCCAGTTTTCTCCTTTGCTCCTTCTCCTTCCGTACCCGTTCTCGCTCTGTTTCTCTTTCGTATCTTTCAATCTCATGCTCCTTTTCCCGTTTCATATCTCGCTCATTGTCTCTGCTCCTCCGATCTTGCTTTCTGCTCCTATCATGTGAGCTTGTTTCAGGGCTCCCCTGCTCACTTCTTGTTTTGTTGTCACTAGTTATCTCTTCATCAATTTTTTCTTCATAAGCATCTGAAAAGTTAAAGTACCAACTATAAGTATAACAACAAACTGCCACTAATAAATGACTCTAAGCAACTTCATTGCTTATTAAGTACAAACATGAGACTTACCATTTCTTGTTATATCAACATCAGAGTCTCCATCCCTTGATTTAGCTGGCAGCGCTGAGTTTGAATTCCTAGTAACATCACCAGGGGCTGGTGTAGGTGGCGGAGGAGGGAGAGGTTTGTTTTTTATTCTCTCCTCTATCAAACTTGTAAGCTTCTCCATAGCCTCCCGGTCAGCTTCCTTGTCTTCGTCAGTCACAACTCCAAAATTGGCAGGGTCATTTTCTTTGTTACTCAAATTACCATCTTCCTCCTTTGAGTTTTGTACAGAAGGATTTGAAGGTACATTCTTCTCAACGTCTAGTGCACTTCCATCACCTTTCTCAGCTGCTTCAGCTTCTTTGAGCTTCTTTGAGTTTTCAGTCTTCTTTTTAACAACCCTCTCCAGATACTCTCTTGTTGCTTGATTAACATTTAACTGTTTATGTTTACAACATCAAATATAAAGAGATAAATATAAGCAAAGCTGAATGTGCGGAGAAGTATATATGGCATGATTACTAAGGAAGGCCGTGAGATTTTCCATTGCACCATAATGACAATGACAAAAAAAGAAAAAAAAAAAAAAACACACAAATAAACTGACAAATTATCTAATTAGAATCAAGACATACCACAAGGTCCTGCCCATCAATGCTCAAATTAGTGAGAAGACGCAATGCCCGAAGAACCCCTTCAGCAGATTCAAATTCGCAGAACCCAAAGCGCCTAGGAGTCCCATCTGTGGGATCTTGAGCACGTTTCCAACTCTTGACAGGTCCACACAACTTCAGAAAAGGTAAACCATCAGAAGTCAACTTATAAATTTGGGTAACATAACAAAACAGTGGGAAAATTGATAAAGAACAACAGAAATCGCAGTAATTTGACAGCACACCTGGAGGAGATATTTCATAAATTCATTGTCCACTGTTGGTGCTATCTTCCCAACATAAACAGTGGTTTGTGGTTTCTCAGCTGGAGCGACAATAGGAAGAATTGGCCTAACAACAGGAGGGATAATCGGGCGCACTCCAGGAATCCCAGGAACAGGGGCACGCTGAAGCAAACCAGTTGCTCCCAGTGGGCGTGGAGGAAACGGGGTCCGAATCATTGGATGATATGAAGGATAACGAGGAAGTCCTACAAAAACACAAATAAATATCTTGCAAATATGTCAGAGAACGCTTATGAACTGGATCCAATGATGGATAGGTGACCCTCCCCAAACTAAACAGATGTATGAAAAACAGTATGACTCTAAATAATGACTTTTGTTACCACACATTAAAAGAATATTAGAGATGGCAGCACAGGCATAGCAACTACCACCAGCTGAACAGATAACCTGAAGGAAACATTAAGAAGCAGCATCGTGTTCATGAACCATAAATGAATAAATTGTGCTTACCTTGCACATCCACTTAGACCAAAGTAGCCTTCTCAAGTATAATAAAACCTCCAATATCTCAAGCATATAGGGGTTGATGAGAATTACACATACTTGATATACCGACAGTTTAATTCATCTCAAAAGGTTAGCGGTAGGCAATGCAGCATGAGAACGTTAGAAGATTAAAAACAAAATTTTAACAAACATGCACAAAGTACTAAAAACACGCACAAATAAACACATGATTAGATGTCTAAATGTATATATAAATAGATTGATTGATTGTCAGATGGATGGATGAATGGATGATGGACATATATATGTATCTATGGATAGAAAGACTTCAGTACCTTAGAACACAAGGGCAATGAGCACTCAGTTGCAAACATGGTCTGCTTCTGGCAATTCATAAACCCATGAAAGGGATAGTATCCTTAAAATTACCAGAAAGCATCCTACTCAAATAAACACGACATGGTAATGTAACTTTAGCATGACAAACTGAACAGTAAAATTTTCTGAAATTTGGGAATATTCATTTATATTTTGAACTCCAGACCAACTTGAGCTTGAATAAAACTTCAAAATATGTGCATACCAAAAAAGGAGTTGTAGATGGGGGGTTCTCAAAGCAATATGAAGCAAGCCTTCCAACCTTTCTCACCGAATTCAATCAAGACACTGTACGAGAAAACATCCTGTCATCGATACCCTCAATCTAACACACTACACTAACTTTTCTGAACAAACTCCGAACTCTGCTTTAGCAAACTCTTCCCGCTGTATTATACCATTAGTCTTAATTTGATTGCTATCCGTAGATTAAACAAAGTTATTTACTTTTCACTTTTTCGAGACAAAAACCAAAAGCTTGATGCACTCAAGCAATTCCGTGTGGCACATTAATCAACTGGACCTAAGTATTTCTTGAACAACTCATACCAAAACAGCACCAAGCAATTGAAATACGAGAACCAACAATAAATACAAATATTTGGAATTGAATGGAAATTGAATAGCAGAAAAAAAAACATACGAACTAACGAAGTGATTACAGAGAGAAGCAAAAACCCACCAGGTAAGGCGCCTTGAGGAGCACCAGTGGACATGGGTGCGTATCCATTAGGCATCGGTGCGTACGGTCTCATAGGCTGCATCTGATAATGCATCATATTCTGCGGGGCCGAGGACGGCGGGGGCACACCAGGAGCCATCGGAGCTCCGGAGCTCACGCCGGGCGGCTGGACACCGGGGATATGATAATTCGGATTGGGCACACCGGGGTTCGGTATTGGAGTGAACTGTGGAACCGGCCGGAAAGACGGCGCGACCGGCGGTAAGGCGCCGGAAACCTGTTGTGGCACGAAGGAGATCGAAGGATGTGACGGTGGAGGCGGCAGAGATACGAGAGGCGGATTCGAATCAGGGTTTACGGTGATAGGTGTGGATGATAACGACGATGATTGTGATGGTGGTGGTGGTGGTGGTGGTGTGGTGGAGGCGGGTACGGGATCAGGTTGGTTAGATTGGGGATTAGGGTTACCGGATTGGGGATTGGACAGTGGGTTTGTGGCGGGAGAGGAAGGAGCGTCCGCCATGGCTAGAAAGAATTGAAATCTGTGGGTGAATTTTTGCTGTTTTCGTGCCCTAGGAGAGAGAAACAAGGAGACGGATAGTGACAGAGAGAAAACAAGGGGAGAGTTTATGCACGAATTACACGGGTTAGTGTTCCGGAACAAGTAAAAAATTTGTTTGTTTAGCAGTATACGTGTCGCCCCTCGATTGGCCAACAAAACTCAAAAGAACATATAGGCCACAAAAACTATGGTGTAATAATTAATCGTCTACTATGAGTCTACGTGTCATTATATTTTTAATTTTGAAAAAAAAATTACCTAAAGTCAAGTGAAATGACGCGTGGCATACAATTAGTGTATGCCATCATAATTTACGGTGATGAACAAAAATGCATTCGTAAAACTTTGTTACTTTTAAGAAGAGATTTTTTAATGTGTATGGAACATGCGATGGTATACCACGTATTATTATACAAGTGTTGAGATACTTGAGTTAAAAAAATTAACAACTTGAAAAATAAAATTCTCCTCCACTTAAACCGATAGTGTACCACATATATTTCGAACACATCAAAAAATTTCTCACTTTAAGTAGATTTTACATTATTGTGACATGATATGACATAAGATTCTCACTTTTTAGGTCCCCACTTGACTTTGTGTGTGTAGTTAAGTCCAAGTTTTTCAAATTGGACACTCAGTTTTTAATTTTCTGGAATTATACCTTAATGTTTTGACATCCAATTTGTATATTTCATTAGGTTGATTGTAGATAACCGTTAACTAACGACTTTGTAAGTGCAGGAGACACATGTTAAACACTTGTGTATTTTCTATGGAACGACTACTACGTTTAGAAGGCACGCATTAGACTAAATGATTGATCAGATAATTAGCCAAATAAAATTTGTAAATTGAACGATGTCAAAAGGGTTAATTGTAACATTCTATGTTGTCCAGGGAGTGGATCATGTGTATATTTCTATCTCTACCTAGCAGGAGGTCTTTTGGAAGTTAAGTGGCTTTGGGTTTCGTAGGAACTCCGAAGTTAAGCGGGTTCGCCCGAGAGAAATCCCATGATGGGTGATCTACTGGAAGTTCTCGTATGAGTTCCCAGAAACAAAACCGTGAGGGCGTGGTCGGGTCCCAAAGCGGACAATATTGTGCTACGGTGAAGTCGAGCCCGGGATGTCCCAAAGCGGACAATATCGTGCTGGATGTCCCAAAGTAAACAATATCGTGCTACGGTGGAGTCGAGTCCGAAATGTGATTGGGAGCCCGGACGGGGATGTGACATTAAGTCCAATTGTGAACAAAGTAACATCTCGTACATTATATTTTACAATTGATCCCAAATGTTGACGATGTAAAGTGAGGTTTTTTTTGGATAAAAATGTAATGATATTTCTTAAACATTGAGACGACCTTAAACAATAGGGTTTAATTTGGTTTATAATAATTCGATTTTTAGCTAAAGTCGAAAACAAAAAAAAGTTACTATTCAATTTGGTTAGTCGGGTCTACCTAACATTATTCAAGTAATGTTAAATAAATTAATTTTTGATATAAATTTTATAAATTATATAACGTATTTGGTTTAAAAATTTGATCTACCGAATATTATTTTTATTAGGTTTTTGATTTTGTCGTGACATAAGAGGCTGGTGAGTCAGTATAAAATCACAATCGGTGAGAAGGGAGTGTGAGAGCTTCCGATTAGAGAGAGGGAGAGTAGACATTTTGGGGCTTTCGCATTCTCTGCATGGAGGAAGAGACGGGTGGGAAGAGGAGGATCGATGTCAGCAAGGTGCTGGATTGTCTCGACGATAGCGGCGACCCGCTGGAGAGGGTGGTTTTGCCGGAGTCAAAGCGGAAAGCTACGGCCGCGGAGGAGCAGCCGCCGAAGCAGTCCGGAATGGGGGGCGGTGATCAGCAGCGGGATGATTTCTTCTATGTCATAGCCGATCACGAGCTAGAGGAGAAGATTAAGCGGCAGAAGAGTAACATTGAGAAACTGAGCCGCAGCTTGCCGGACAAAGGCGAAAAGCTCCGGGTGGCTCTTATGCAGTTGGAGGACGAAAAGGAGCGGAGGAGATGCAGTCGGCTTGAAAAGGTGCGTTTTGCTTTTCTGTTCTGTTTGGTTTCTCAGAAAATGGGGGCAAAATTGAATGCAAAGTTTTAATTTTTTTTTTTGGGGGGTGGGGGTTTAA
Organism: Pyrus communis; assembly: GCF_963583255.1. Classification (NCBI taxonomy): domain Eukaryota; kingdom Viridiplantae; phylum Streptophyta; class Magnoliopsida; order Rosales; family Rosaceae; genus Pyrus; species Pyrus communis. Next base: position 24,645,731 of record NC_084808.1, on the reverse strand, counting down.
TGCTTCATTTCTAGTTTTATATTGATGTGCTTCATGCCCTTTTCAGTCTGGTTGGAATTGCTGGAAATCAGAATTCTGAATGTTTATGTAGAAGTACTTCTCAGAAAAGTGCTTATCAAAATTGATTCTGAGTCTTCTGACCGTAGTTGCTTTGGTTTTCATTGAATAGAACACCAGTAGGTGGGAGGAGATCGCACAAGCCACGAGCTGTAAAAACAGAAACATGGGTAAGCCCCTTCTTTCATCGATGTGTTGTGTTAACTAAAAAGTTACACATTAAATAACCGAATTTGCTACAGATTGTTTGCATGGTTAAGTACTGTGGTGTTGCAAATATCATTTTATATGTTTTGCGGAACTCGTGTTTAAGAAACTTAAATGTGGCTTCTAGATGATTCTACTGGCTTCAAAAATGAGGCTGCAGCACCTCTGGCAAAGCCAAAGTCTGAATTTGCTTGCCATTTTGAACAAAAGATGGAAGAAAAGGTAATGCGATCCACCATATTCTTCTTTATTGTTTGAATAAGTGGCTTTTAAAATTTAAATATAATTGCTTCGGTCTATTCTTAATGCAGTCTGATTCTAGGACAGCCAGTGAAGCTCAAACAGAATCATCTCTTCTTCCATGCAACCGGCAGAGCATGAAAAGCAATGGAGACTTATCACAAAAAGGAGGACGGAAAGGTCGATCTTCATCAAGATACGTACCCCGTCAATGCTCTAGCAGTTTTAATCATAGACGAGAAAAATGTTCTCTTTCAAATGGTGGTCATAAAGGCGGGGCTTCTTTCCCTTGTTCACTTCGCCACGTTGCAGAAGACTTGTCTAGTTGTGGCAGAAGGTAACGGTCTTTTCTTTTACCTCATTCGCTTTCAGTGTATTATCTTCTATTGAAGTTCTAACTACACTAGATAGCCTTAATGGCTAATACCCCTTTTATTTAATAATTTGCATTTCTCTCTTTTCCTTCTTTCCAGCTGGAATGACGCTTCTCAAATAAATGGTTCGAGGCATCAAAAGGTACAATGTCTTGTGTTTCATTCTACATTTTATCTAGGCACCTTCTTTTTAACTGCTGAAATGTTGGAATTAGTGAGAAGTTGTCTTGATGGGTGAAACTTTTGCTACAATTAGATATATTTTAGTGTGCTCATTGCCTTATGGGCATTGTGTTTTTGTCCTGTCATAGTTTATATATCCTGTCACTTTCTCCATTTAGTAGTTAAATCCATAGTTTCATGATTATAGCAGGGTCAGACCGTTGTAGAAATTCTGGATGAGGAGGATGCTGAACCTGCGGACACAGCAGAGCAAGAAGAAGAACTTCCCGAGGGGTACCTATAATTTAAAAAACTGTTGCTAATTTTTTTTACCGTGTTTCAGACTTAGCCAAATTTGAGGTTGATATTAACACTACAATAATCTGTTTACCTTGTCTCTTTTTTCCAGCATTAACGAGGTTAAGATCTACTACCCATCAAGGTAGAAAATCTCTTTTTGGAGAGGATGCAAAGACCTCTTTGAATGTTGAGGATATAGAGTACAACTGATAATCATGTGTTTTTTTTTTTTGGTCGTATTCAGAAATGATCCAAAATCTGTAGAAATCTGTTATGCGGACATTGGGTGCCTTGATCCTGAAGGCTACTTGACATCAACTATCATGAACTTCTACATTCGGTTAGCTATTTTAGATGTAGTTCTGTAAATGCAGATTTATAGGTCACAATAATGGACATGCATTCCTATCTTTTCCCATATCATATATGTGATGTTGCAATATCTTTTGACTAGATATCTACAACAACAAACATCCCCAACAGACAGAGCGTTACGCAACTTTCATTTCTTTAATACATTTTTTTATGAGAAACTCAAGGAGGATGTAGCATATAAGGTAAGTATTTATCTTGTTCTACTTTCAGTGCTTGCTGTTTCTGTGCCAAAAATTGGGTTAGTTAAATTGGTAATCCATTTGTTTTAGAAACTCAGAATCCATTTTTTATGTGCTTAATGATCGGCCAATATGGTCGAGACTTTCAAAGTCTTTAGAGACTAAGGAAACTACTCATACCACATAATTTCTTTTACACTTTTAGAAACAGTGAGTGGAGACATCTGGCGTAGATCTTGACTGAAAAGCCTATGATGTATACATATATATGTACATACACACACATATCAGTATATCATGCAATGGCTATATCATGCTCATTTTTCCTAGCTTGTTTCCCTTGTACCATGTAGGGGGACGACAAGGATAAACGTTTTGGCAAGTTTAGGAGATGGTGGAAGGGTGTTAATATATTTGAGAAGGCATATGTACTTATTCCTATAAATGAAGAGTAAGTCTTTTTGTTACTGCTAAGATTAAGTACTTGTAGTTGTAAGATTGTTCATGGGTAGAAAAATGTGGCAGATGACAATGGACATACTTGCTCGAAAGCTCATAACTGGAATAAACTGTTTGCCATCTTGATGCTTATTTGATATATTTTTTTTAAATTTTAATTTCTACTTGATCAAGTACTGAAAGATGAGATGCACCTTAACAGAAGAAAAGGGATGAAATGTTGGAAGCCTTGTCTGGATTAATGCTCACGAGAATGTGGGTAGAAGTTATTGTACTTGCGTGTCTGGCATGGTTAGTTGACTTGACTGCCTTGCCAATGACTAATGACTTTTATATAGTTGCTACCATTGTAGTAAAAAGCAGTAAGCGGGATAAATCCTGTATCTAACTAAGATGAGGCTGGATCAATATGGTTGACTTTTGAACTCGGATGAATGATATAAACACAAAGTGCTCAAGAAAAAAAAAACTTGTATAAATCATTTTCTCTCAGTGTTTTAGTATTCATCAATTTTCAAATGTTATGATAAACTAATGTGGTATGTTTTCTGTATCCTAGTTTCCAGCTTTTTTTTTTTGTTACTTAAACTACCAAACATATGATTTCATTATGGTGTTTGACGTATCCAGTAAACATTGGAGTCTAGTGATTATCTGCATCCCTGACAAGGAAGAAGAATCAGGACCCATTGTACTTCATTTAGATTCTTTATCCGGAGTCCATTCTCCTAGATCAGTTTTTCAAAATATTAAAAGGTGAGACAAAACGTGCCCTTAATCTGTTTATGTCTTGCTAGGTTATTTCAATTAGTTAATGGTGATGGAATTGATGACTAATGTCCTAAGCAGCTATCTGAGAGCAGAATGGAATTATTTGGGTCCAGAAGTTGCCGTTTCAGATCTTCCTATTTCCGACAGTATATGGAAGCAACTTCCCCAAAAAATTGAAGAGAAAAAACTTGCGGTACATTTTGCTCTTAAATTGTTGAAGTTTAATGTTAGAATGCCATTACTATCAAAAAAGAAAATTTGTTCCACATTTCCATAGGCATATGATTATTAGAATTACAAGTACAGTATATACTTAATTTTGAGACGTTGTGTGTTAAAATTGTATAAGATCATAAAGCTCTTGGACATTTCACTTAAAACTTCAAATTTCACTGTGGCTAGGAAGTTGGAAAGGTTGCTAACATCCAAAGAATACCCAGCTATCCCCAAAGTGCGGGGCATGTTGTGCTTGAATGACTAGCCTGCCTTGGTTGGTTTGAAGCTTACCTCTTTTTGTATTTCCCACCAGGTCCCCCAACAGCGAAATGAATATGATTGTGGTCTATTTGTCCTTTTCTTCATGGAGCGCTTCATCGAAGAGGCCCCTGAAAGGCTGAAAAGGAAAGATTTGTCAATGGTAGTGTGTTTCATCTATTCTCAACCTTTCCGTCCTCGAAGAGAAAATAGAATGATCTCAAACATGTTTCTTCTGTTCTTAACTTTTCCATCTTCGATTAATTATTTTGAACTCCCAGTTTGGCAGGCGGTGGTTCAAACCTGAAGCAGCTTCAAGTTTGAGAATGAAAATCCGGAAGGTACTGAGGCAAGAATTTCGAGATGCTCTTGTTAATCTCTCAAAAGAATCTGCTCCAGCGGTTGGTGCTTCTGAAGAATGAACCGGCATATGGGATACTGACTGAATCCGGTGCACAGATGCAGCAACTAACTCAGCATTGAATCAGGCCTTCCATCCATGTATAGCTCAGACAGGGTGTAAATTATCTTTTGAGTTTAGCATTGTATAGCGTGGGAAAATCGGTTAAAATGCCATTTTTTCGAGAGCTAAGAGGATACCAGATTGGCCAGGACAAGGCGTGCATCATAGTCGTCTGCATTACTGACCATTTCTGGTGAGTTAGCATCGTGCTTCAACTGTATAGTACGGAACAAAGATAGTGCTGATAGATTTCTTAATGCCATGCTCACCATTTTACACCTTATGCTTTTAAGAGATGCTTTTTCCTAAAGTGATTCCCTCCCATTTTCTTTTAGAGTGCTGCTATTTGGCTTATCCTTATTGCATTGCCAACATATGCTTCACTAATTACTCCCAACACAAGCAATGTCGTCGATTCATACCCACTTGTAGCATTTCACGCACGAGTAATAATTTTCACGTTCTTTCTTTCGGGAAGGGAGGATTAGGAAAATCTTATTGATTGCAGCTTTTTCCAAACCTCCGGGAAAAGCATGAAAAGAAAACTTATGATACGATCCCTCTGTCACTTCAGAGTGAAGTGAGCGATCTTGTAATTCTTGGTCTATGTATTTACATTGTTAGCTTCTCTGTTTGATTTTCCCATTGAGGCCAAACCTCCGCGGTGTGCACAAACATCTCTACTTCCGAACGGATTGAGATTCTCTTCTCTCCTCTTTCAATCCTCTTCCATCTATTTCTCTCACATTTTCTATTTTGTATTTCTTTTTTTATAAAAAATTAATATAAAATGTTAACGTGATTTAACCGTGACCGTTGAAATAAAAGATGAGGAAAAAATAGGTAAAAAAAGAAGGGAAATAATCCTATTTCCGAACAATAATGTTGGAGAGAGTTGAAAGTGGGGACAAGCAATTTATAATTTATTCGAAAGATAATGCTGGACTTTTATGTCTACTTTTCCACCTTTATGTCAATATTTATTTAAAGTGATTCCACCTCTGTGGATTTTCAACTTTTAATTAAAATGTTAAAAAATGTAAAATGTTTGTCAACTTTGTATGTCAACATTGCCTGCAGCCGTCTTCGCACTCCCAAACTCTGCTGGTTTCACATTTAATCTACACATCTAAGCAAAAATTGTTAGATTCCATTAAATCAAATAATTTAACAGTTTTTTATCGAATGTGTAACTTCAAAGTGACCATCTAACGGTCAGATGTATGCATGTGAATATTTATGTTTAGTACAAGTATCTTTTTATTGTTAAGATTATGACTATATTAATACGCTAAAGTATTATAACCAAATGCATGAATTAACAGAGAAAATTAGGTTGGACCCACCAATAATATCATTGACGTACAGCAAAAAAATAATTTTCTCTGTTTATGGAATTTAAACTTGAAAATTAAAGATCTCAAATGCCTAGTTAAATTTTCTCTGTTTATAAATTCAAACACAGAATAGTTGTAGAACATGAGTGACGAATCAACGATTCCTCATATCCCACTCCAATGCAAGGGATAGTTGTAGAATGTAAGTAGCAGATTAACGGTCACTCGTATCCGACACATCTGCTACCTACACATCTGCTACCTTTATGCAAGATTAGTTCCTCATTAGATAATATGTGGATAAAAATGCAAACCAAAGGCGAATATTTTCTACGTGCCACTGAGGTTTCAACGTGTGGGACATGCATTGCACCATATAGTGAAAGGTGCAGTTTTTGCTACAAGATTATATGCAAGCAGAGGAGGGCTATCATCGGCTGTCAACTTCTCAAAGTCTTAATAAAATACAAGTACATAAACATCTGCAAAAACGTTACTCCTGTAGAACTTCTCAAAGTCTTCAAAACTACAACAACAGATTCAACAAAACGCCGAAAAATTTGTATTACAAGTACATATGGTGATTGTAGTAAGATAAAGATGTAGGCAGAGTTTGTGCTGCAATCTTTATACGTAACCTTAAGTCCGGCAATCCCCAAGATGGGTACATCCGATGATACCGGCACTATACCCCCATATGGAACAGAAAAGGGTACTTCAAGTTATCATCCCTCATCCAAACCGAAGTGGAATGCAGCTAGTCCCTGCAAACCACACGAAAAGATTAATCAAACTTCGTATATTCTAGGAGAGTACAAGGTATGAAAAATTTAGTCAACTAGTACACATGCGCGTAAAGCAACTGCAACATCTCTTAACGAACAATGAAACCAATGAATCAATTGCGGGATGGAACCTACTGTCGTTAAAATCAATCGCATAACAATGAAACATATTCCATTCATCTTAGTAGCATTTATCCATTTAAGGTTTGATAAAATAAAGTCAGCACATTGACTTTATTTCGATGTTTTTCAAAATAAAGGTAAAACACATGCACAGAGAACTTTCTATAGCACAATTAGGTAAGGGAAAGAAAGAATCATTCGAAATAAAGGAACAGGGTGTGTATGAGGTACGAGTTCAAGGCTTTGTTTTTGTTTGGGGGGGGAGGGGGATTTCTCCTATATCCGTGTCGTGAATGGAGGAAAAGAAGCTTCTTCCAGAGAGAAAGCAACACATCTCAAGTCTGAATCCTACATTTATAGTTCTCAAACATAGAGGCTAGATGTGAACAAGGTTAAGTTTGATATCCTGAAATTGATACATACACAAAATATACAGAGCATCGCATTACATCAATAAACCCAACTTAGCTACCAGATATATCGAGCATCAAAAGTTGGCATTACGAATTCATGGCATGATTTTTAGCAGACATGAATGCATATAGGCACATCGGTTACAACAACTAATTAAACTAATAGACACATAAATCAGAAAACCAAGTATTGCACGTATGAATGATTACAAAGCGGCCTAAAGTGTTACAAAATGAAACTTTACTTACCAGTACTTAATCAAGCCATCCCAGCCACATGTTGCAACTTTACTTTGCTCCAAGGGATGCCATGCAGCCCCAATGCATACCCCTTCATGACATTTGAGAGTTCTGAAGACTTTGCATGTCTTCCAATCCCAAAACCAGCATCTACCTTCACCATCACCCGACATAACAAACCGTCCGTCTGGCGAGAAATTGACTTGGCAAGCATACCCGGCGACGACATGCCCGGCAAACCTCTTCTTCTTATTGAGCTGAAACTTCTCCCTAGTGCTATAAATCAGAATTTGATTGTCCATACTCTGTGCTGCAAGCCAATTGGAATTGGGGTGCAGTGAAATTGATGGCATAGAATGCATATGAGGCTCACTAATATACTTAATAACCACAGGGATCCCAAACTCCCATACGCGAAGTGACTTGTCATCGCTGGAAGTAACAAACCTACGGTTATTATCCACAAATGTAATCGTATTCACAGCACCCAAATGCTGATCATACTCTTGATTTATCTTCCCCTCATTCATATCCCACTGAACAATCTTCTTATCACTCATACCTGCCAACAATACATTCTGCTTATCCTCGTCTGGATTCAGCTTGACAACATAAGGAACCTTCCCGGTTGAGAATGTAGATATCACCTGCCCAGTTTCAGTATCCCAGTACTTGATATTCTTATCATAACTAGCAGTCAAAAACCTACTCCCATCATTAGAGAAACAAATATCCCGAACTGCCTTAGAGTGACCCATGTAAGTTCTCATACACTTTCCGGTATTGAAAACATCCCAAATCTTCACCTTGGTATCCATCCCGGCAGAGAGAATCAAATGCCCGTACTTAGGGAAGAACCTAATAGCAGACACACCCTTCGTGTGCCCGCTCCAAGTGTGCACCAACCTCTTCGGAATATAACAGTGATCATTAGATGCCTTAGCATCTCTCGGCGGTGCAATCCAAGACCTACCCTGATAATCCCTCTCTTCCTTCCCATGAAACGTAGTCTTCTCAACCACAACCTCACCCTTATCGCCAGCCCCTTTCTCTTCGCCTTTCTTCTTGGCATACTCCTCTGCATACTTCTTCTGCTCCTCAGTCAGCTCCGTTGGCAGACCCTCCTTCTTTCCCGCCCACGGACTCTTCTTATTCTTCATCAACCACACGTCACTAGCCGGGTTCTGGACCTCCTCGGGGTCCATATCTTCATCCTCACCCTCATTCTCGTCCAATTCCTTCCTCTTTTCAATCTTCCGCTTCTTCTGCTCGTGCTGGGGAATGTTATACACAGAAACGGCGTCGTTCTTCTGCAAGGCCTCGAAATCTCCAACATAATTGTACCCAGCAGAGGCCGATGGATCAGCAGCATACCCATACTTGTGAAAAGTATTGTACTGCTCGTCGAACACGAAGGGCTCAATCGATGCGTCCTCCACGAAGCCGAGCTTGTGGTTGCGCATCCCCTGGGCGATGCCGTCCTTGGCGTACGGGTGGGATGGGCCATAGATGGGCGCCCATAGCTGGTCGTACGTGGGGTTGAAACCGACGATGTGTTGGGTCGGGTCGATGGGGCGGGTGGAAGACCGGTTGGCCCCGGCTACCGCCAGGGCCAGCATAGTGTCGTCGACATTGGGCGCCGCGGACTTGGCGGGGAGGAGCCGAGGCGGCGACGCGTCTGGGGACGACGGTGCGGATTTAGGGTTTTGGTTGTGCTCCTCTGGCTCGTTGGATTCGTCGTCGTTTTGATCAGAGTATGCTCGGAGAAGATCCATTCATAGAAACAAAGACGAACCCTAAGTCCTAAATTTGGTCCCTGTACTGAAAAATTGAGACTTCATACATTAAATTTGAAATTGGAAATCGAACGAAAAGAAATCGGAAGAGAGGGATTGGATGGGAAATAAAAAATAAGATTGGGATCGAGAAAGATACTCACCGGCGGCTTGGAGAAGGAAAACGGCAGTCGCTACGGCGGGCACAGGAGGATTCTTGGCGGGGTTGCGGTTTTGGAATAATTTGGGGTTTTCCAGCGGGGTTTCGATTTGCGTTCGAACTTCGAAGAGGGAAAGAAATCCGACTTCGCCGGATAGGAGAAGGATAGTAGGGGTGTCATTTAGAGAAACTTGTGAGGGTATTATTGGTATTTTAAATCTATTCCTTTTTATTTCTTTTTTGGAGTTCTGACTGTGTAGTAGAAATTACGATTTTTTTTTTTTTTTTTTTGGGGGGGGGGGGGGGTGTTATTTGAGATTGAATCTTTCAACTAAAATGGTGTATGAAATAAGAATTCATCAATAAAATGGCTCACGCAAATTAATTTGGTCATTCTGTTAATTTTTTTGTTAAATTTTCTATTTATGTATTGAGGTGGCAACTTAGTGGATTTCGTTTGCCCAATCATATAGCTTTACTTGAATTACTCATAAAACCAATTTTTTTTTTCAAGATTGAAAAACTAAAAATGACTAAACGTTGATGCCAAATTGACAAGGTAGTACTTGAAGTTGGAGAGGTTCTTAGGTACGGCACCTGAATTGAGGGTATTGTGAGAGATGACGTCCACAAAAATGGGTCAAAGGTTAGCATGACAAATCAGGAGTGACGTAAAGAGAGTTTTTTTTGTCTATATTGAATCACTCACCATTACATGCTAGAAAACATATGCAAATAAGATATTTCAATTCAACAAATGCAACAGAAGAAAGAATCCCCAATTAATGTTACTAACGCAAACACTGGCAATGCCAACACTTCAAGGATTCTTCACTTTGATCCTCAACTTTCGAGCCAACTGCGCTGCTTTCGGATGAACAGGCCGCTTGCTGCTGTCACACTGTTCTACTTCCACCCAATTAATCAATCTGAGAATGACAGATTGAGGCACTTTTCGGATATCTTTATCCGTTGTCGTGCCTTTTGATTTCTTCATCCCCGTCTCCAATGCCATCTCAATAAACTCCATAAACCAGTTCCCAGCTTCCGTTTCGATCTGCTTACTCAACCTGATTGTGTTGCTTAAGCTGCTTAAACTAGCAGAAGCCGGCTTCTTGTTTTCGTCGTTTTCACCAATGGTTTCAAGACTCAGCTTTCCAAGCGGAGTGGATGGTGCTTTCGGCTTTTGATGAGTAGAGCTTCTCAGGTGCTTCTCAAACGTTGTCGTTTTCTGCTCGCTTCTTTCAGGAACGGCTGCAACTGATTTGTACAATGCGCACCTTCTTTTCGACAAGTTTAGTTTAGAGTTCACGGAGTTTTGAACAATTTCATGCAGGACGAAAAATTCTTCATCATCTTGATCTTTATCTTTCTGCTGCTTAACTTTTGGAGTAGTCTGAGTCATTTCAGAAGCTGAAGTAGCCGCTTGTATCGACACCATATCGTTTACTGATTGGACAATTTGGTGATGGAATTCGAGGAATTTATCAAAGCAGGCTGATGGAGCATCTGCTCTAGCTGTTGTGCATAAGTTTGAAAACATCCTGCACAAGCAAGCATTGGTATTGATCTTAGCAAACAAATATCTCAAAGTTCAATTTTTCACTACTATGTAAGAAAAAGGAGGGGATTCGCTTTACTTGAGAGATCGAACTAGGGTATCGGTAGCTGAAGCCTCTCTGAGTGCATTAAGGGCAATCTTCTGAGCAGTCTCTCTATGCTGCACAGCTTCCTGCATAAATATAATCTCATCTCAAGAGTCAAAACCCAAAAAAAAAAAAATTGGTTTCGGTCGTAAACTAGAAGCAACACTTGGAGATGAAAGTACTTACTTTGCCAAGCAAGCTGAGCCTTCCTGGTAAATTCATGGGGAGGCTAGTGCTGTTTTCGTTGCACAAGTAACCGGGGTGCGGCTGCTGCTGAGAATTCGTGTTTGTGTCCTTCGAGTTGGAGGATTTCTGTGCTGCATCTCCAGCCACATTGAGTGAAGTTGCCACTCTTGCATTTCGTAATCGCGGTGGTGGAGTCGAGCTCTTCTTTTTTTCCTACAACAAAGCAAGAATTCGCATTCTCAGCCAACAAAATACAACAGTCTTCAGCAAACAAAATCAAACATTCTTCCGCAAACAAAATCAAACATTCTTCCGCAAACAAAATCAAACATTCTTCCACAAACAAAAATTCTAATAACTAGAAAAATCAATCGGTGCAGCTCAGAAAAATATGCTAAAGAGGAGCAATGTACCTACAGCTGAGTTGAAGGGGCTAATTGGGATCCTTGGCTCTCGATCAGACACACTTCTGCTTCTCTGAAACCTCGACATAGATGGCGTGACACAGCTCTTTCTCAACGCAGGGCTTTCGCCTCCCTTCGAATCTGCCATCTTAGCCAGAAGTCCACCACCAAATGAACTCCGAATCCCCGAATTCAACCCTCCGTCTCTTCCCACTCTCCCCCTAATCATTGGAGACATCGACCCGTTTCGCCCGCCTCGCTCTTTAACAGGAGTGCACTGATCGAAATCCAAAGGAACAGGCTTTAACACCATGGGAGACGAAACCCCATCAGCTCCATTAAGCCCTGTTCCCCAAGACCCCCTTCTAGTAGGCTTCAAATTCGACATTTGTTCGCTTTTCTCTCCCTTCTCCCTCAGCCCCATCAACGGCTCCGGGGTACCCATCAGAGGATGCCTGCCGGGGAGCGGTTTGGCTCCCTTCACCACCGGCACCGGAGACCCAGGCTCCAATCCATCGACATATATAAACTGACCCAACTGCATTTTATTACTGAGAACAAAGTCATTGTGCTCCGGAGGAAGGCTGGCGTAAATTGAGTGGGAAGAATCGGAAATTTTGATGTAGAAGCCCTGTGTGGGCCAAAGGCTCTTCTCATCAAGGTCTGCCGGGACGATGTGGGTGATCTGCAGAAGCGCGCTCCGGTACTCGCCCGTCGGCTTGACCCCTGTGTTCATTGCGTCCACTAGCTTCAGTAGAATTCCTGGTGCCAAAGCTGCCATTTTTCTCTTTTTCGAGGTTGCTGAATTGGGGAAGATGACGATCGCGGTCGGAGATTGAAAACCCAGGTAGCAATTTTGTCGGAAAATCAACCAAATTTGAGTGGAAAATCGACCGAGTTTGTCGAGTTGAAGACAGTTCTTAACTCTTTCAAGGTGTCAGAGGGTTTGGGGATAAGAAGTAGTTGAGGTTTAAGCTGACCGTTGGCAACGGGAGCTATGTGTGCCAAAAGGTTACTTTTTAAAAATTCGGAGATTTTCGAACGTTGAGGCAACGGTCTGATTTTGCTGGTACGTCACGTAATGTTTTTGAATTTTTGGTGAAAAAGAATCAATCGATCAATGTTTTTTCATCTTTGGAAAATGATACCTAAAATTAAATTATATTTGACATCGTCAAAATGGAAAATATCACGACTTGCTCATTTCATTGGTCCAAAAAAGGGGTAATGAGGCTACTCACTACAGTCTGGTGGTATTCCTCTTCACTTGTGAATGAGAAGTCTTAGGTTCAAATCTCATGGATGACGAATTCGATACCAAATTAGTTTGTTGTTTATTTTATTAATTTGATATGAAGTTTTATTGTGCTCAAACCAGTTTGATCTACCAATTAAACCAGATTCACAATAACAATGAACTGAAAATTAGAGAAACGAAGATATTGAGCTGTTGTTTGTCAACAAGACTCACAGTTACAATGAACTAAAATTATAAAATTCCAAAATTAGGCAATGTGGCTTTGACAGGTCTTTGCAATTTCTTATACAACCTGTTAATTCAATACAAAATGATGGAAAAAATAACACGTTCCGAGTCAACCGGTTAACGAACCAGGTCATTTTTGGATTACATGTCAATAACCCATTAAGATAACGAGTATGACATGTAAACAACACGAACACGACCCGTTTGCCGGGTTTAGACATGAAGCATGACAATTTCTTCATGATCCATTAACCCAACACGGATTCTCACTACCCATTAACTAGTAGGCTCCTGTAAAGTTTTTTTTTTTCTTTCTTTTTTTGATCCAGGCTCCTGTAAAGTTAATAATACAAAGTTTACAATACTTTCCCACTACAGAAAACGAAAACTGAAATCTAGCAATGAAATGGTCATCAAACTTAATCTAAGTTAATCGACCCTGTCATGATACAATAATGTATTGCAAACTTTATTGCCAATAAAACCAATAAGCATAACAGCCAATTTACCAATTGGTTCAAAAACAACAGTAAGCTAGTCGCAGATTTGTACCAAGATATTCCCGATCTCTTGTTTTCAAAATTTCTAACGAGGACATGAAGAATGTCAGGTCACCATAACTACAGTCTGAAAAACATCGAGAAAGAATGAAACGATAATCTACTTTTTGAAGTTACATTAAAGTTCAATTGCAATCAGAAACAAACTCTTGTATTCATGATCCCGCCGTGTACCCATAAACAGCAGCTCAGTGGCCATGCTATAGTGGAGTTGCAAAACCTGCACCCAGTTACAAATATACAAGGTGAGAAAATGAAGGAAGCCTGGAGGGCATAGTCATGCTTCAGTAAGCCTCAGTGAGAGAATCATTTGACATGGTTATAGACAACACTCTGATCGCAATCACCCATCAGTAACGAAACCATTATTAACAGGAAATATGGAAGAGCGACGGTTAGGTACCAAATGTCATGTTATGATTGGTGGGGCTCAAATAGCCATTGTTATCCTTCGTTGAGAGTAACCTGGGTTAATTGTTAGTTGAATCAGTTAAGTATGGTTAACTGTTGTTAGATCTCGGGTTAGTCGTTGGATTTGTTAGTGGCTTATAAGCCATGTTCTCTGTTTTAGAAAGGTTGTTAAGTATTGTAATCATCTTCTCTGTTTTAGGGTTAAGGTTGATTTGGGATTTATTAGTGACCAGAGTTACCAAATTAAAAATGAGTTGCCATATTAATAGAACCCTTAGTTAATTTGGTACGTATTACAATTAACAAAAGCATCGAAGTACGTCTGATATAAGGATGTCTAGGAAACTAAAGTTCCAAGAAGTTTTCATGGACAACATTCAAAAACCATGAAAAGCAGCAAAAACGATATATATAATACACTTGGCATGTCATTCTACCTATACATAATAGAACGAATTCCAGAGTCGAGATATTTCTCCCCCTTCCTTCACCATGTCACAAGAATACGTATGAAGAATACTATGAACAATGCATTCAGCTACTTATTTTCGTATGCAACTTAGCCATCTGTATCAGATATGAAATGCTATTACTTAGTGTTGAGATTATGAATCCCAACAATATTGATGCTGGCTAACGTTTTCATGGAAAAATAAACAACAGAGTAACCAATGAGGTCATATTTTGTAGAATAGCCCTTGGTAAAATACAATACCATCCGGGCACTATGAAAAAGCATGAGACATATAATTTGGAAACACACTGCGACCCCTTAAAAACTAGGTGCAGTATCAAACATCAGTAGACCGCAGGTCCAACTCAACTCACTTGAAAAACAGGTAATAAGAGAAATCTCATATCTTACACCCTCTCCTGCAGTAAAAATACCTTTCCCTTCATGGCATGTTAACACCATTTAGCCCGGTAATAAATCAAAAGTCCCATTCACGATGTTCCAACATAAAACGCCTATTCATTTTCAGAGAGTACAACTCACTAACAACACTATCGAAGATAGGCATGCTATGGATTCTCGGAAATGATAAATGATAATATGCAATGACATTCAAAAACATATGACACTTACATAATCCACTGTATGAAAACCAACGTAAAATTCCGAAGAGTACCTTCTGAGAGGCACCCCCAGCTGGTATTATGCAAAGACAGAAGCGATGTGAACAATGCAGAAGCAGTAGCACTGTGCAACGGGATCAATGACTGCGCACCGCCTAATTCCACCGGAAGCCTAAGTGAAAAATACAAATCCTCTAAAGCCTCCCAACACGCAAGTTTAAATTTAATACCCACCAGTCAACACAACAATAAAAAGTTCATGAATTGAACACAAACGATGTTTTCTCAAATCATATTGACTATAAATTTAGTAACAAATTCATCAGTTTTCCTAACAATGCTCGAAATTTCAGTAAAATGAAGAACATAAAAACTAATCATACAACCGAAATTAATAAAAATAAAAAACCCGTATGCACAAAAGACCCAAAATTCGGTTTTCCATTTTAATTTTTTTCAATCAATTGCTAACATAGGTACAAAATTAAGGTTCAAAAAAAAAAAATTCGAACCTTGAGAACTTGAGCTTCTGGGCAGCGAGTCGAGGAGCAGAAGCGGGCTTAAGGGAAGTGAGTTCGGTCAGCTTAGAAGCATTGGAGGCGAAAGGTGAAGGCGGTGGACGGGACAGAATGGTTTTTGCAGAAGCTGAAGAGAATTGTAGGGTTCGCCTCGCGCAGTTAGCCGCCATGTCTGTTTCCCTCGACTCTTTTCCAAAGCTCAAAGCTTTGATCCTGGACTCCCAGTCAAAGAATTGTTTGTAGGCTGAGTCTGACAACATATATGGACCACATGCCTCTTGGCCCAATATTTTAAAGGCTGAGTTTGTGAGCCCATGGGCTTGTTATTAACTTAAATAATTGGCACAAAACTGGATCCTGAAATTCAATATCCCTTTCCATTATTAATTAGTTATACTAGTGTCTTCGCACCCGTTCACGCCCCTTCATGTGTAATGTTAAGCCACAAATATCCAAGAAACATCTTGTTTTTTTCTTTAGAAAAGGGAGTAGCGGTGATTTTGCCACAGTAGTTTACCCTTCTAGAAGCTAGGAGGACTCACATAAACATATCGTTTTTGTCATGAATACTGTGTCTCATGTGGTTTGCCACAAATATTTAGGGCTGGTTTGGTATTGTTGTGTTTTGAAAAAAAAAAACTGTTTTTATTGTGTTGTGAGAATAAGTTTATTTTTTATGATTCACGTTTTCATCTTTTTTTCACCCAAAACTGTGAAAATAAGCTGTTTTTAAGTATTTACCAGACATCTTTTTTAGCTCAGTTTTTTTTTATAAAGAAAACTAAAGAAAATGACTTCACAAATTTAAACTTTAAATCTTAATCAAAAAACCACCTATTAACTTTATTTAATGGTTAGAAAACTGGCCAAACAATGAGTTTCTGATTATACCCTGACAACACCTCCTCCCGTTTATTTAATCCGTTTCACTTCAGATGTGATAAAAAAAGCTTTTGTACGGTTTCTACAAGTTTCGACATATATCATGTCATTTTCTCTCTACTATTCTCTCAATTTATAATTCCGATCAGATCGTCGACGATGGAGATGACGCCACCCTTGTGATCCATGAGGAAGTCATGACCAAGAAGAGTTCGAGAAGTTCGCGACGCTCCCGACCAATCTTCCACTGATAACTAGAAGTTCAAGCGAGTTCTGACCATCATCAGAGATGGCTTAAAGAATCAGATGGACACCAAGAGGTACCTGTAAGGTCTTTTATTTCAAGTTTCACATGATTTATTAATATTTAATGACATAATTAGATTATTCATTGGTTATTAGCATTTGGGTGCGAAATATATTGCTTGAAATCTTGAAAATCTGCTGCTAAATATTGGACAAATTCCAGAATTATTATTCTGTTTTTTGTTTACTTTGTTTATGGTAGTTAACTTAATTTTTTTCATATACTTTTTTGTTATAATTGTTGGTTCTTAAAAATTTAGGTTGGGTCCGTCACCATTGGTGGATTCCGTGCATTAAACGTCAGTTTTTTTAGCACCTGCCACTGCCGGCAGGCAATGCTTTCTACTGTTTTGTTTTTGCGGGCTATGCAATGTCAATGAGATTGGATGATGCTTCTATAGATTGTTAGAAGAACCAAATTGTTATAGGAATTATGTTTGAACTGCTCTCTCTCCCACTTTCTCCCACTCTCACATATGTATTTTGTTTTGACATTAATCATTCTTGTTAAATACTTCAAGTTTTTTTCTCTATTTATTTTCTGCATATTTGGGGTCTTCTAGTTTTGATTGAGTTGAGTATTTCTGGGCTTTTGCAATATTTTACTCATATCTTTTTCAAGAGATTTTTTAAGAAGATGAAATGATTAAGTGTTTGGAGTTTTCTGGTTGCTTTTGATTTGTAGAACTTTTTTTGTTTAAATTAATAAATGAATTATATTTTAAATATAAAAATTGGTTGGTTTGCCGTAGAATTGAACATTTGAATCTGTTTTCACTTCTTTCACAGTTTGCTGCAAGAGAAGATAAATATGCAAGTCAAATTTGCAATCAAGAACGATGTCACCGAAGTACCATTTTTCTTCATGAAGCTTAAGCATTCAATTTAGCTTTCAATTTTTATTTTGTTTTATACTTTGATTTGGCCTATGACGCATTCTCATTGTCCTCTTGATTCCTGCAGCTGATTGGAAATACCCCGTTGGTATATCTCAACAATATTTGTTGTGGATGGTTGCGTAGCACGAATTGCTGCCAAGCTAAAGTCACTGGAACTCTGCGCTAGTGTAAAAGGCAGACATATTCTTTGCACTTTTCCCTAAGGGATATTGATTTTGTTGTCCTAATACGAAAGAAATCAATACTCAAGGTTAATTCACATTTGATCTTGAATTTGTAAATGCAGGAGTGCATATTGTATGATCAAGGTTTTTAATTTTCAGAAATAATCAGTTTTAGTTTAAGATATAGTGATAATACCTGTGTTTAGTTTTCAAAAATAGTCAGTTTTCAGTTTTAGATATAATGTAGTACCTGTGCTCAGTTTCAGAAATAGTGCAGTACCCGTGTTCAGTTTTAGAAGTAGTCAGTGATTAATTTAAGAAATAGTGATAGAACCAGTATTCAATTTAAAAAATAATAATGATATATGTGTTTAGTTTTCGGAAATAGTCAGTTTTCAGTTTTAGATAAAGTGTAGTACATATGCTCAGTTTCATAAATAATGCAGTACCCGTATTTAGTTTCAGAAATACAGTGATTAATTTAAGAAATAGTGATAATACTCGTGTTTGGTTTTCAGAAATAGCCAGTTTTCAGTTTGAGATATAGTGTAGTACCTGTATTCAGTTTCAGAAATAGTTCAGTACTCGTGTTCAGTTTCAGAAATAATCAGTGATTAATTTAAAAAATAGTGATAGAATCAGTATTTAGTTTAAGAAATAGTGATAATACTCATGGTTAATTTTTAGAAATAGTAAGTGTTTAGTTTCAAAAATAGTGTAATACTCATGTTTAGTTCAAAAATAATCAGTGATCAATTTAAAAAATAGTGATAGTACCAGTGCTTAATTTAAAAATAGGGAACTTTAACGAAAAACTTCCGGTACTGTTCGCTTTAACGAAAAATCACATTTTTACACTAAAAAGTCAATCATGGTACTATTCATGTTACCATTTATTTTGTCTTTATCGTTAAAACTCAAAATTTTCAAGCCATTTTCATTAGTTTTCCTTTAAAAATAGTGATAATACTTGTGTTCAGTTTCATAAATAGTTAGTGTTTAGTTTCAAAAATAGTGTAATAGCCATGTTCAGTTTCATAAATAATCAAAGTATAGTTTCAGAAATACTGTAGTACCTGTGTTCATTTATTTATTTTTTTAAATAATCAGTTTAAAAATAGAGAGAGAGAGAGAGAGAGAGAGAGAGAGAGAGAGAGAGAGAGAGAGAGTGTGTGTGTGTGTGTGTGTGTTTAACTTATGAATAGCTTATATGAAATTTATATTAATCTTACTTTGATTCTATAAATATTTCAATAAGCATTTAACATGATTTTGAATCTTTCTCATTCTAAATCCTTCTTAATTCAATTCCTCTATTTCTTACTAATATATAAATTAGTAAATAAGCTATCATTCTTTCTCATTTTAGTTCCTCTATTTCTTTTACAAATTTTTATGCACGTCATTAATGTAGTTGAACCTCCACTCAAGCCCCATCAACCCAAAAAATAAAAGACATAACCTGGCCCAATTTCCCTTAAGAGTTGAGACCAATCGAGATTTAATCAATTCAATTTTAGTTACATATGATTAATGTTCTGCAAGTAAAAGAGTATATGGATATGGCAAGCAAATGAGGAAGATGTTGGCTGGGTTCTAAATTCAATTAGTAAAAGATAGCATGTAGGATGAGGAAGGAAGGAAGAACTTCTCACATCACATGCATTCAAACCAAAAGCAGAGAGGAGATGCAGAGGGAAGCAATTTGTGCCGTGCTCAAAAAGACCTGACAAACCTCTGGTACACGAGACACTTTTCTCTCTCGGTTTCGATTTCGTTTTCAGGTTGTGTCGGAGATCGGGTTAAATGAAGGAATGTTTGAGTAAGAAAAAAAAATCGAGTGAAGTTGCTCCCATTGCTTTCTACGGTGTGTTTGAGAAATGGGAAAGATTGGTGTACTTGAAATTTAATATGCTATTTTGTGGTGGATATACTTATATATCTATATATATATATGCCTAATTTAGTGTTAATCAATTAATAATTAAAATAATAAATTCAATTTTCTGATGGAATTGGACTGACGGAATGGAGTTTCCGTCAGGGGCAGTGGTTGGAATAAAAAGTTTTGGTTTTGCATGTGGGCTCATTTCCTACTAATGAGACTTTAGTTTTTGTTTTTATTATATTATATTTTGTGCTTTTTATTAAATTTCAAGCTGTTTATATTAAAAAAAGTTATATGATGGTTTTTGGTTAAAATAAACTTAGTCCAAGCCATTTTCATTAAAACTCCATTTTTTATAAAAGCACCTCAGTACCAAACCAGTACTTAGTTGGGGCAATAACGTGTATTACTTGTAATTACTTAATTAAGTTCATTTTTAATGTAAAATAGGGGAATTTGGGCTTAACTTCCAAGTAAACCCTAAGCTTGTAATATTCTCAAATTAGCTATTGCAGGCCGAAGAGGGTTGGCTAAGTTGGTAAGGTCATGCTTTCTGTGTCACCTCACCAAGGTTCAAGTCATGCCGTTAGTTCTTGTTTGTGCATGATCTGTAAATTTCTATGTAAATCCATATTGGTGGCAGATGACAACTAGATGCCACGCATAAGTTCTTCTGGCAATGCCGTTGATGGTGAGAGTAACAAATCTCCTCCTAAACTTTCTTTTTACCAAAAAAAAAAAAAAAAAAAAAAAGCTATTGCAATACGCCTCATGGCACACAATTTTGAATACCCTATCGTAAATGTTCACAGTTTAAATCTCGTCTTGTCAAAAAACTTATCTCATTGTTGAAAGTTTGGAACTATAAACAGTAAACCATTCATTTGGTAAACACCATGTTAATTGTTATAGCCAAAATACTTGAATAAAAGCATGCATTTGATCAAAGTAGGTCATTTTCATCTATGGTGATGTTATTGGTCAAATGTTCCCTTCCAATTCGAACTTGATTGCACATTAAGCACTATGCTTAACGTTAATGATATCCTCATTTTGAAACACGTAGCTGTTTTAATCTAAAAAACATGTCATCATGAAAACAAAAATAAATTAACGTTAAACTGTGAGATGATAAAGTTCATGGAAAATCCCATTTTTTAGTCTCCTTAACACCTTTCTAACAACTCAATATTGAAATAATTTTAAGATTTTAAACATTGCTTATAACTTTATATCCTCATCTACTAATATTGAAATAATTTTAAGCTTTTAAACATTGTTTATAACTTTATATCCTCATCTACTCATTTGGAAATTGCAATGCCTCTTGGATAAGGACACACCATGTTTTCATTAATTTGCTTTTGCAAATAGAAGCTAATCCTAATTGAATTATATTTGGTGTTAAGTATACATACAATCGTAACTTTGTTGACCGCCCTTTTAACCATTTGATCAACAATCCAATTAACATACTTGGAGTTGGGAAAAACATACCATTTTAGGATTGTCTTTTGACTTTGAGCAAGTAAAATATCAGCTACATAAATCTCTCTTTCTTTTTAAAGAGTAGAATATCGTTGTATTTAAAAGAAAAACAAATATTATGTTTCGCGAGTATCCACATTAAGGGATAGAATTTTAGCAAAAGAGCTTAAAGATATTTTGCCAATCCATCTATTGTCACTAAATAAGTTCACAATTTATATTTTGTATTGTAGCAAGTTATTTACATGTTAAGTCTCATGAGCTAAGAAATTCTATTTAAGAAAAATGTTGTAATAAAAATGATTAGAAGCTATAGATAAACGTTTTACTTAATTTAAGACGTTGTCTACACATTCGGGCTCAAGAGTTTTTTTCATAAAGGGAAATAGTGAGAATATATGACATAGAGGGATAAAAACTTAGTATAAAAGCTTAAAATATATTGAACCTCTTCATCTTTAGCAATTGATTTGCGACTTAAAGCCAACAAAGTTCTCTGCTTTACAAGAATCGGGAACGTCTATCGTATGCAATTTACTCTTTGCATTCTAATATATTCTTGAGCTAGGGTTTGCGGCGTCAACTGCTTAGTCATCACAATTGAACACCAGAGAGTTATGGGGGGAGTCTGCTACATGCAGTTAGCTAGTTGCATTTAATTCGCTCCGCGTCCTGAGAATCTGCTGAGACTGACCCAACAACTCAAAAATCAAAAGCCATAAAAGTAGTTTTCACCCTGCAACTACTTCTCTTCACACTTCAAAGCACTGTTGCAGCACCCTAGCAACAACGTGATCTTCACCCATCGCCATCTTGCAGCATTTTGCGTTTACGCAACCAAAAAACCTATTTATGTTATGAGTTTTGAGGAAAGACGTCTGCAACTACAAATTAGACAGGTTCGATCATTGAGACACAAGTAGTAGAATAGATCTTACAAGAGTGTACGTATATTGTAAGTGAAAAAGAGGGGAAAAGGGAAGATAATAGGGATTTTTCGGTATATGATAAATAATCAAAATACGGTTAAAAATTCTCAAAGAAATACTCTGGAGTACTATAAAATTTCCGAAAATAAATTTTCTTCACCATATGTGTGTTGGAAATTTATGACGGGCAGAGAGTGGTTGGTCTGATATCATGGCCGAAAACTGGGCATTGGTTTTATGATATGGTGGGAAAGGAAATGCAGAGCTTCCTTCCTAAACCTGTAGGACTCTTGCTTCATATCGTTGCTACCAAATGTATGGCAAGCAGTGATGGTCTTGGTTTGTCTTGTCAGTGGTCCACCTATGTACTAGCACCAGCAGCTAGGTAGTTGAGAAAATCCCATCCTCCTCCTTTAAAGCTCCTATAAGTATAAACCCTAATCGATGGAACCCAAGAACCGTACTTTTTGTGCATGTATGGAAACTGAAAAGCAGATCGGCCTGGAAGGTATCAATTTTCTAGAAAAATTAAATTTGTAAATTAAATTATATGTTACAAATAGGAATAAACATGTTTATCAACGTTTCAAATAATAAACTAATTATCAACTTTCATATTCTTTAGTTTGCAAAATTTTGTCTACAAATTTAGTTTCTTTAGCATACTACCTGAGAATCGCAATCTAGACAGGTGCCTCGACAAGTCTAGATGAATTTTCTTATTTTTTAAACGCTTAAAGATTAATTGTGGTGGTAATCAGCCAATTAGTGCCTAAACAGCTCTAGACGGAAACTTTTAGAACACTATCTGCAAAAATGGGAAAAGGATCATTGCCGGATCCTTTTCCTAGGGATTTCGTGATCGTGGCCGTTTATCGTACATCGTGCGCCCAGAAATCATTTGAAATTTAAAATTAAATATAAATAGTACTTAACGAAAACTGACTGCACGATGTACAATGAATGACCACGATCACAGGATCTCTCAAAAAATGATCTGGCTAGGATATTTTTTCCAAAAATGTTCATGAATTTTAATTTAGGAAAACTAATGAAAATGACTTGAAAACTTTGAGTTTTAACGATAAGGACAAAATAAAGGATAAAATGAATAGTACCATGATTAACTTTTTAGTGTAAAAATATGATTTTTCGTTAAAGTAAACAGTACCGAGAGTTTTTCATTAAATTTTTTTTTTAATTTCTATAATACAGTTAACAGTGCATGGATTTGAAAGATATATTCATACATTATTGATACCTCGTCAACAAGATTGACAATGATGATACGTTGTCAATAACATTGACAATGATGATATCCAATTCAAGCCTCATGATTGATTTGACATGCTTGAAAATGAATCGCTATGATTCAAACTTCAGGATCCAAGGTGAATTATGGATACGATATTTTCGTCTTGGATATTTTGTTAAAAATAAGACGTGTTTAAAGAGTTTTAAATTATATTTTATAAAGAAAAGTATTATTAACACTTAAAATTTTTCATTTTACATTCTTTAAAATTGTATTTTTCTTTTTAAATATAAAAGGTTTGGAATGTAAAATGATGAATTTGAAGTGCTAATAATAATTCTCTTTAAATCATATAATGTTATTGTTGATGATTGAATTATTACTTAAGTATTGATTAACGTGTTTATTTTTAATTGATGATACATCACATTATTTGTAAATTTGTTATAAAAATTTCGGATTCATTTCAATTGATAATTGAATTATTATTTAACGTTAATTAATATACTTATTTTTTGTTAATGTCCAATCATACAATTTATTGATATGTGACATTGATGTAACTAGCATTATCATATTGTCCACTTCTAAATTCTAATTAGGGATGACAATTCTAACCGTTAAATCCGAGAACCGTGAATAACTGTCCGAATGAATTGGATTTGGATATGAAAATTCGGGTATGGTATGGATATGGGGAAAAACCGTAAACTTTATTCGGTTATGGTTTTGGATATGATTATAGGGGTCCCCAATTCATATCCGTCCCCGAATCTGACCCGAATATATTGTGTGTGTGTGTGTGTATTTGATATATAATATAATTTTATTCAATTTACCGAACCTTCACTATACTAATTCATTATGCATGCATCAAACCCTATATTATCTTTATTATGCACCAAACATTATGCATGGGGCATACCAACAACCTCATCAATTCAACACTCTTATCGTTATACTCAACCAAATTAATTCATTAATTCATTGAATCATTTTATATATCAATTATCAAATGTTCCAAGTTTATCAGATTCATCTCTCTTCATGAGGTATCACTATCAAGAAATTAATTCATTGAATCAATTTGTTTTGTCTTCCTTTCGTATTTGCTTTTGTCCTCTTTTTCTTTTTTATTGGACCAATTTATCATATTGGCTTACCGTGAACAACTTCAAATATATTGTTATATTTTTTGTAATTGGATGTTGCTATTTAATGATGGAATTAGTATCTACTAAATTTATAGTGCATCAATCGGATGAATATAATTTTTTTTTTTAATTTTTTGACGAAGATGGATATAATCGATAACCGATTGAAAATCCGTTACCCGGTGGATATGGTTATGGATAATCCTCGATGGTTAATTTGCGGTTATGGATATGATTAATTTTTGTGGTTATAAGGATAAATATAGCATTTCCATCCTCAAATCGAACCATTGTCATCCCTAATTCTAATTGATCTTGAAACTTGATGAAGTATATCCGCCATACTTTCGCCTTCTATCATATGAAGAGTTGTTGCGCATCAACGTCAACATTACACATTTAACGATTTTTCAAACCTAATTTCAAATGGATAATGATTCAACATTTATAAAAAATTAAAGGCCTTCATCCTAAATTTTGGCAGTCAATATTAAACCGCATACTTTTCTTTTTAAGGTAATTTAGCTAAAGATCATAAAAACTTTACTATTTAGAAATATATCAGTGATATATTTTTGTTCTAAACTTAATTAGTGATATATTTTTATTAATTAGGTACAGGTCAAGAATAAATGCTACATGGGCTTTAGAGCAAGTCCACCGGGAGTGAATTGCCCGGCACCAAGCACCCAAAATAGGTCGGCCCCTAACCAAATCACTCCACCCCAGCTTAATAGGTTGGCACCCAGCCCAAGCCAGGCAAGAAACCGACCTAGAATCGACAGACCCAACAGCCAGGGCATCTAACGTGAGCAATCCCGTGCTCGGCGGCCGGGACAATGTTGGCTGTGGGCGCGTTCACCACCAAAATAAGAAACCCCAATAACACCCTTCATCCATCACCCTGCTGTATTCAAATCTCATCCTAAAATAAGAAACTAGACGTGTACCTCCAGGAACGACACGCAAACAACTCAGATCATCCACACACCCATTCATGCCACCCTAACGACTTTCATTTTTGGAATTTCATCTTGGAATCCGACCATCTACGCTTCTAACCAATGTAGTGGACCAGGATTGAGACTGCTTTTGTTGACAAGTTCGCTTGCCGCTGGACCTGGACTTGCCGAGCTATATGACGGTGGTTATGAGGATAAAAGGGCCAGGAAAAAAAGGCTTTAGATGAAAGGGTGGGGAACAAGTCCGAGCATAATATTTTTATTATTATTTTATAATAAAAAATAATAATATCTTAATAAAATTGATTAGGCTATTTTTTGTTAGGGGTGGAGATGCATTTGGCCTATCACTGTTCACTGAGTGGATTAAATAGGCTGGGTGCTGGCGCATTTTTTTAAGAGTGGACTTGCTCTTAAGGCATTATCAATAGTCAAAATTTTACCATTCTCTCCATCTTTCTCATTTTTTCAAAAAAAAATTGTGACTACATGCTGCCCAACCTTTCTCCTCCACCCCACAACCAACCGTTAAGCAAATCTATGAAATCTGCAGTCAAGCCGTCCATGGGCGCTCCATCTTCCCCCACTAGGACACCACATCGATCTCTCTCAACCTTCTCCCACTCCCAATCCAGCAACTTGTTTTTGGTAGGACTCTTTGACGATGCCACACCACCGCTACCACCTGCAAGAGAAAGAAGACCCGAAATCAAACCCAAAAAGCTCTAATTTCAATACATACGCCTCGCCCCTTTCACCGGCAAGGCTTTCTTGTTGAGCCCAAAACGGGTAAAGCCGTGACGAGGATCTGCGGGGGATGAATTTTATGGGTTTTGATATTTTCTTCCTTTGGGTTTGAAATCTTTTTACGTTTTGATTAATTTGATGGGTTCTATCTCCTTTTGTTATGTGATATGAAATTTATAGTTTGTTTTTAATAAGTAATTTTATGGGTCGAGACTCGAGAGAGACTCCATGAGATGTGGAAAAGATTATAGGAAGAAGAAGAGAACCAGGAAACGAACACTGCAATGAAACGTCTGAATATAAATGTAAAAACATAACCATGAAATGGACACTGCATTGCAGTGTCTAAATCAAAACGTTAAAAAGAAAAAGAAAAAACAAATAGAAGTAGGAAACAAACACTGCATTGTAGTGTCTGAATCAAAATGTAAAAATAGAAAAACAGAACCAGGAAACAGACACTGCATTGTAGTTTCTGAATCAAAATGTAAAAATGGAAAAACAGACCCACGAAACGGACATTGCATTGCAATGTCTTAATCAAAATGTAGTAAAAAAAAAAAACAAACAAACAAAACTAGGAAACAGACACTGCATTGTAGTTTCTGACTCAAAATGCAATACAAGAAAAATAGGACAGGGAAACGAACACTGCATTGTAGTGTCTGAATCTAAACATAAAAATAAATAGTTGCTCGAAGAATGAAGCATAGAAGGCGTGTGAGTGATGAAAAAAAAAAAAAAAAACTAGGAAATGGACACTGCAATGCAGCGTCTGAGAAAAATGATGTCAGTTGAACTGGATGCTAGTTGTAATGCCAAATTCTGTAATTTTTGTTTATTTTAAATGTCAAATTAATAAATCATACAATGTACATATAAAACAAAATATGAAACAAATTTCCCAAAAATTTCCCAAAAAGGTTAAAAACAAACACTAAAAAAATAGATACATACGTATTACGCACACTCACCCAGCATGTCCGCTAGTTGTGTGTTGTATGCAACCTTCCCAAGTTTTCTAGACATCCTTGCTCATCCAGGAATATTTTTGGGGGTTAAATTAGAATAATAGTTGGCTACTTAAAGATGAGTAGGAACTTCTACTTAAAATTTCTTAAAATTGTTCGTTGTCAATTTATAGAACATCGTATTTATAAGTAGAATCGTTCAAATTATAAATCATCCTATAAAGATCACCTCTACAAAAATCAATTAAAAATATGGAACTTTAACGAAAAACTCTTGGTACTGTTCACTTTAACAAAAAACCATATTTTTACACTAAAAGTCAATCCTGATACTATTCACTTTACCTTTTATGTTGTCCTTATTGTTAAAACTCAAAGCTTTCAAGCTATTTTTATTAGTTTTTCTTTTAAAAATAAGGTCGTTTAGTAATCAAAATGTTTAAAAACAAATGAACGGTATTGGTAAAAACATTACAAACCGTCTATGTATCTGCTACAATAGATTGACTTAATGTCTTTAGTTTTAATTTAGTTTTTTGCATAGATGATCTTTACAGTGTGATTCATAGTATGAACGGTTCTGATCATAAGCACAAAACTCTGTAACTAAAACACTAAGATTTTTGAGTAGGAGCTGCTACTCTTCTTTGAGTAGCCAAATATTCTTCATTAAATTGTGAAGGCTTTTTATTCGAAATGGTCAATGAAATCTGCATAACTTTCAATTGGTTTCTGAATTTGTTGTCACATCCCCGCCCAGGCCCCCACCACATCCTGGGCTCAACTCCACTGTAGCACGATATTTTCCATTTTAGACCCCGACCACGCCATCACGATTTTGTTTCTAGGAATTCATACGAGCACTTCCTAATGGATCATCCATCATGGGATTGCTCTCACGCGCTACTCGCTTAACTTCGGAGTTCCGATGGAACCCGAAGCTAGTAAGCTCCTAAAAGGCCTCATGCTAGGTATAGATGAGAATATACATATAATGCTTACAAGATCCTCACCCCTGGGCGATGTGCGATGTAACAATCCACCCCCCTTAGGGGCCCGACGTCCTCGTCGGCACACATCTGGCCAGGGATTGGCTCTGATACCAAATTGTCACATCCCGGCCCGGGCATCCACCACATCCCGAGCTCGACTCCACCGTAGCACGATATTGTCTGCTTTAGGCCCTGACCACGCCCTCACGGTTTTGTTTCTGGGAACTCACACGAAAACATCCCAATGGATCACCCATCATGGGATTGCTTTCGAGTGCTACTCGCTTAACTTCAGAGTTTCGATGGAACCTTAAACTAGTGAGCTTCCAAAAGGCCTCGTGCTAGGTAGAGATGAGAATATACACATAAGGCTTACAGGATCCTCACCCCTGGGCGATGTGAGATGTAACAATTGTCTCTTAGTAAATCATTTTGTTAATTTCATAAAAAATCTATCAATATCCTCGCTAAATTATCACTTAAAGAATGGCACAGTGACCATCTTTTAAAGGTATTTTTGTTAAAACAACTCTTATTGATATATTTTTCATGAATAACTAAAATAATTTACAAAAAACATATTCAAAGACCATTTTTATTAATTTTCATTATCATAGATAAAAATAAAAATCGGCGTAATTCTTTCGGACTCTTCCGAATAAACAAAAAAAAGGACGGTGCCGCCGACAACTGCTGTCCCTCATGGGTCATAAGCCTTTCTCATTCCCACAATTTACCCACACGGCCCTTTGGACCACCTCATCTTTTACCCACACGGCCGAATTGACCTCCGCCTTTCGTTATATATATATGTACGCCTAACACATTTTGTATGCCACTGGCTAGTACTACATTGCCACTTCATTTTCAAATCTATCGCATTTTAGCCATCTGCATTTTAAATTAAATATTTTCTTAATTACTTACAATAAGACGAGTAGCTACGATCTTTGGCATTTTTCTCAACACTCGCAGTTAATTATACACATTCTTTTTAGCGCTTGAAGTCTAAAAATTATGCGTTTGAATATCTCCTCTAGTATCGCTTATATAACTAAATTGCAATTTCATTTTGCTTTTTCAACTGGAATTTATTAATATTCAAATTAAAATGGACAAAGCACCAATTAACCAAATTATTTAAAAAATTAATATAAAGCTAAAAACAATAATGCAATAATAAACAATTAGTAATAACATATTGATTAAACCCATTGCTCCATTAATTTGGCTTCCAATTATTGGGGAAGCAACACATAAACATTTATCAAGGATCATATATCATAATCAAGACATATTCCAAATGTAAAAATAAAAAAAAATAAAAAAAAAAGTAAAAAAAAAACTCGAGGTCGAGCCATGGGGCTAACCTTTCTTAGCCACAGGTTCGAACCCAAATTAACCAAACGGGCTAACCCTCCACGTCATCATCATCATCATCAGTCAGCAATAGTCCAAGTCATATCATTCTGGAAGATCCAGTGGCAGACTTCGATCCGACCGGGACCCGAGCCCAATGCCAAAAAAGACCCATGAGTCGGACTCCAGGCAGACGTGTCCAAGTGACAGATGGCAACACCGTGGTTGATCTTGGCGTTCGAAACCGGGTCCAGAAGATCCGCTTCGTATACCCGAACTTTTGGAACAGAGTGACAGTAATAGAGTAGGTAAGGGAACAAGCTCTGGTGGCACGACACCGACTGCGTGACTTTCCCGCCGTTGATTCCCTTCACCGATCCGATCATCACGTCGTGCTTCGCCCCGTTGACGTTCTCGGTGCTCCGGACGACGATGTTTCGGCCGAGGATGGTGGTGGCGAAGTCAATCATGTCCTCCGCGGACCCGACGCAGCGCTTCGTCTCGCCGGCGCTGGGGGCTCGCTCGCATTCCTGCAGGGCGTCGACGATGATCTTCTCCATCGTCGAGTTATCCGCCGCGTGGAAGATTTGCTTGAGGGCGGCGATTTTGGAAGTGGCAAATGGTAATTTGGAGAGAATTGTCCGGGGCAGAAACGACCTTTTGGGCATTTTATCTTGAATGTCGGGCATTGGCATCACGACTCCTTTCTTGAGCATCGACTCCCGGAAGAATTTGCCCGGCTCCACCCATTTTTTCACCATACTGCCGCTAGCCGGCACCGCTTTTACGGAGCCGGCGCCGGCCTTGGTGTAGCTTTTGAAACTTACGGTCTCCTTCTTGGCGTAGTCCTTGAAAGTCGTGTTCACGCCGTAGATCTTGAACCCGATATCCTGCCCCCTCGCTCCCTTCCCGTACCCGGTGAACTTATCCGACCCGATATTGAACGACTTGCCGTAACTCGTGAAATCCATCTTCTCGCCGTTGGAGTTCTTGGCGTACGACTGAAACGAGTCGTCGCCGACATTGGCTCTTTCTCTGTAGCTGGTGAATGTCTCGACTCCGGCATTGCCTCCGTCGCCGTAGCTCTTGAAATTGTTCGCCGGATTATTCTGGTCGTTTCCGTAATTATTGAACTTGTCGTTTGCTCCGTTCCCGGATTGGCCGTAAGCCGTGAACCCGGACCCGACGACATTGGCGTTAGTTCCGTAGCCCGTGAACTCGTTCGGGGCCCCATTGCCGTTTTTGGAGTAGCTAGTGAACGATTGGTCGCCAGCGTTGGCGTTCTCACTGTAGCCCGTGAACCCGTGGGACCGGCCGTTTGAATCGTCCGAGTACGAGTTGAATCCGAGGTGGGGAACGTTCACCGAGTCGGCGTACTTCTTGAAATCGCCGGCGCCGCCGGTGGCTCCGGCGGCGTAGCCGTTGAAGCTCTGGTCCACCACGTTCCCGTCGTTGGCGTAGCTGGTGAACTGGTCCTTGTGGTTGACCGAGTCGCGGCTGTACCGCCGGAACGAGTCGACTGGGAGGTTCTCGCCGAGCGAGTAGTTTTTGAACGAGTCGACTCCGGCAAGCCGATCGGTGCCGTAATTGGTGAAGTTTTTGTCTGAATAGACCGCGAAATTCGCGTCCTTGTCGTGCTTTTCTAGGCTCTGTGCCAAATCGGGGAAGCAGAGAAGATTGGCTGCGGAGCAGAACTCAGGCAGCCGAGTCGAGAGGCCGTTCTGAGCCGCTAGCTTCGCGAAGGCCGCCGAGCCCACCGCGTCCAATGGTGAGGCCTTCGAGAGCAAAAACGATGGCTTCTCAGCATCGTTCTGGACCTCTTTGTTCCAGTAACGAACCAGATAGGCCTTTGGCGAAAATGGGTTTTCGGTTGCACCAGAGCTGCCGCCTGCGGCGGCGATAGCAACCTGCATTGTGTCATAACAATGCCAAATCGGTCGGAACAAGTAAAATTAAAGTAGCCAGAAACAATGCAGTACAAAAATTAATCAATAGTATGAATTAATTCATAAACGGTACGAAATAAATAAAAAAATTGGATTACTGTTACTGGGTAGAAATTTAGATGGCTTACATTGAGAGACGAGAAGAAGATAAAGAACAGAGAGAGGGGAGTCACAAGGCAGAGTTGTGTGTGCTGCTGCATTTTTGTTTTTCTTTATTTTTTATTTTTATTTATTGGGTGCGGGGAAGATTATGTGAGAGAGTCTGAGAGAGCGAGGGTTGAGAATTTTGGTGCATTTGTTGGGTTTTAAGCAGGTATATATATTGGTGTCGAAGAAAGAGGAGGGAGTGAGCGAGTGAGTGAGAAAGTATGTGGGTTTGGAGAGTTTTTCAATATGCCTTAAATACGAGGCGGTCCACCATATATTATTGTACAAGTATAATGAAATGTTTCTTCATTTATGTAATAACATATGTCGTAGTATATTTATTCTGAACACGCTAAAAATTTTATTGTGTATTTAGACTTTTGATCTCTCTCTCACTCTCACTCTCTCTTGCGGAGGTTTCATGTTCTAATGTATTTTGATGAGTTTGATGCTTACTTATAACGGTGTGATCTTGTCACTACACTTCATGTGATTTGCTAGAACAAGAAAACCTAATATCCAAGTGAATCAAGATTAGTAATTTACGCGTTGATTTTTATTAAATTGTTCAATTTGCCACAATGTAGAAAAAACAATTGATATTCAATTTAAGATGAACACCACAAAATTATAAAATTTAGTACCTAAAAATCAAAATGAAGCAAATTAATTAGAAAATCTTATGGTATGACTTCAATTTGGAAGTCTTGAAACCTTTATATCCTCCTCTTAAATTGTCCAAGAAATTTTATGAAAGAAAAAGACTAGTGCAACTTTAATTTCCCAATTAAGAGAAAATCTAGCTGTAATCAATAAAAATCCACTCTAATTAGATTTGAATCAAAGGGCAGTCAATAAACATTCTAGAATTTTGTCTTTAAATAACATATAAAAATGTACAACGCGTCAACAATATTAAAATGTTTATTCAGAAGAATCACGAAAGTTTTTGTCTAAAACTAAAAATACAAGAGCTACGACAATACAGAATTTGACCCCCACTTCTGAAACCAAAAATATAATAATTCAGTAAGTCATGGATTGCTTTAGTCTTGTATTTTATAATTTATTTTTCATTTTTTAATTTGGGTTGTGAAAACAATTATTATGCAAAGGAATAGATAAGGTTGCGTACAACAAACATTCTCATTTCGATCATTGCAGAATGGAGGGTGAGTCTTCGCATAATGGAAAAATTGCTCATTTGTGATTGAAAGATCACGATTTGAGTCGTAGATACAGTCTATTTACAAAGTAATGATAAGGCTGCGTACGATAAATGTTCCTTGCAAAGATGGAATACTTGTTAGCTTGGAGCTGCCCTAATATGTCTCGATTCAATTTTTCTTATTTTTCATAGTTTGTAATCTAATCTTAATTAAGAGAGCGACTCGTAAAATACAATAATAGAGTCGATATTACGACGACATATATGAATTTACAACATTAACAGAAAACACGATAATAATATATTCGTATCATGGAAATCTTTTTAATTAAGTGAACTAACCGACGTCAGAAAAGGCCACGTCAATCAGTCCACGAGTCCAAGGCCGCAAACCGAGCTCTGACTCTTTAGCAAAAGAGCACAAAGAGTGAGTGCACTGATGATGTGGCAACCCTTAAAACCGTGTAGATCACAGGTGGCAAAGTGGGATTGGCGGGGGGTCGCTGTTAAGACAGATTTTTGACGCGTTTAGCCGCTTAAGTTTTTGTTCTCTAATCCGGAATCTTTTCGTGATCCCTCTTTTTCCTAACGGGAAGGCATGCATTATTAGAATTGATTCAACACGAGCTGCATTATATCATGGACAGTGCCAAGGCTCGTGAGCTTTGGCAGGTTTTGTAGTTTCAGCGAGAGTGATAGGGTTGTATTCGGAATTGCGGAAGAGAATTCTCTAACTTGTTCGCTTGCAATATCACATGATTGCGTGAATTACCACTTGAAATGTGTTTTGGATCGATTACGATCGGGGATGATTGAACTAATTTGTTAACAAGTCTTAGCTATAACGAGGTTCAACCATTGTTCTAAAAATCACTAGATGGTAGTCGGACATTTAGGAGCCTAAGTTAGTGATTGTATGATATGAAAATCTAAGTGATTACGAATCCACAGTACAAGTGATTATAAGTCCGTAGTACTTTAAAGAATATTTTTCGAGACTTGTATGAATTTATAGAATTTTAAGAGAAATAACAGTATCAAATGCGTGATCTAAAAAACATTGGCAAAGTGGGTCACATAGAAGGTAAGCAGGGGCGCCAGACAATCAGCCCATGTTAACTAGCAAGCAAGGTGGCACAGCTTAATTGGACAATAGTTACAAAAACAAAACAAAAAATTGGTGAAAGTTGGGAGGTCGACTGGTCGGGTTGGGAATGAGAGAGAGAAACTCTTCGTTCTTCTTCCACGATCTCTTCTTCTTCGTTGGAACTAAAAAGTGCAAAAACTATAACTCTCCATTCATCATTTCTCAAGATTGAAAAGCAGGAAAAAAATGATTTCGAATTATAAAATAATCAGAATAAATTGCCTAAGATGCCTAATCACTTGTCTAGGCCGCCTAGAGCCGCCTCAGCGTCCGCCTAATCCCTTTCTCGATTTTCCTCTCGATTATGGCTTAATCCCTACGTCTGGCCACCACCTAGCGCTTAGGCGTCCGACTAGGCCAATTTTTGGAACATTGCGGTTAACTTACCATGAGTCTTATCAAAACTTAAAAAGTCATTTGATAATCAATTTGTTTTTACTTTTAACTTAACAAAACATGTTAGACAACTGCTAACCTCAAAGCTTAAATTCTCAGAGAATAATTCACCAATGTATATATGACGCACATCATATTTATTTGTTTTGAGGAAAAAGAGACAAACCTATAAGGGCGTGTTTGTTTGGCTACCTTAAGTTTCACTGGACTGGACTATTTGGGTAGGATTATTATTCTGTGTTTGGTGCAAGCTGGGATTGAGTTTAATGGGAATAAGTCGGACTCGTGCCAACTAAATCCTTCGTTAGCTGGGCTTAGCGAGAGCCCCCGGAAAGGAGGGGATTGCTAGTCCCGTTTCCCCTCTTCCCTCGCTTCGCCTTGCCCCAAGCCTGAGAACTTGCCCTCCCACTGTCTCTCTCCCCACCTCCCTCTCGTCTGTCCAGAAGATCTCCAAGTCTGCAAGAATTTCCAGGTCTGCAAGAATCCCCAAGTCTGCACCTGGGTTTGACAGAAACGATTCAAACGAATCTAAAAAGTCCAAGTCTGCAAGACTTGATTTGCAAGTATTTTCCCTTTTTCTGGTTTTTCGAATTGATTTTTCTGGGTTTTTAAATCGATTTTTCTGGGATTCGTTTTTCCTTCCAAGTGGAATCCCTAATTGGGTTTCTGAATTTTGAACAGGATAAACGGTTATGGGTTGGGCACTCTGCGTTTTGTCTCGAAGGATTACAACTGCGGAGGATTTCAAAGTATTTGATGGAAGGTCGAGAAGGAATTTGTTGTTGTTATTGAAGAGCTATTCGACTACAAATCTTCAAGTAACTACTTGAGCAGAAAATAAACAGAGGACTTATGAAGGAGATGAACTCTCATGTATCAGGAAAATGATTATGTGAATTGGGTTGGATTTGTGAGTTGTCTGTGAAATACCAAATTGAAGGATTTGATTTTTCTGGGATATTAGAGCTTTTGAGCAATTTGGAGTGGTTGAGCAAATTGAATGATTTTAGTAGTTTTGCTTTTTCTGGGATAATTCTGCAGAAACTTTCACGTTGGGGTTCACTTTCATTAGATGAGAATATTTTGTTACAGATCATGGTTTTTTTTTTTTTTTTTTTTTTGTCATTATTTTGCTCCTAGTCCGACATTGCACCAAACACTTCACTAAGTTAGTCCAGCTTAATCTAGTCTAAGGTAGTCCAGCTTAGTCCTTGAAGCTAGTCCAGTCCAAGGTAGTCCGGTGCAACAAACGCACCCTAAGTGTAATCTCACAAAAAAAGAAAAAAGAAAAAAAAAGGGACACATAAGTGAGGAACTTGGAGTAAACTCATAATCGCTTGCGAATCAATATCTCAAATAATTAGTTTGTAATCTTGACTAATCCTAATTAATATTCGGCATGTGTGTTCAATGATGTACGTGATCACCAAATCATATGATTGTGTCGCTTTATATATAGTTAATTATCATGCATCTTCCGCACGCTTCATAATTAATTAAAATTATTCGTATTTCATGAGCAAAACACAAACATGAAGAATCAGACATGGGCAAGGACACAGGCTTTCCAAATTATGTTGTGTGAAACAATGAAGATTTTTCTCTGATCTTGACGTGGTACTAGGATTTTTTGACAAATGAGACTGCATCAGAATATATAGGGACCCATTAATAAATTTCAAGGTTCTTTAAAGATAAGTCCTTGTACCTTTTAATTGTTATAGATCGAACATGCGTGACAAAATTGCGTTGTCGAATTATGTCATGTTATATATATTTTTTGAAAAAAATCGAGGTTCTATTGTAAAATTAATTAGCAATATTGGAAGTAGTTTAACTTCGTATAAACTCTTGTAAGGGCTCTCCTCCCATTAATGGGAAATTCTTTCTCAACACGTCTTCTTATGTGTAACAGACCTCGCATTAATATGTGATTCTTTCTCAATATGCACATTCACGTGTGACGGCTTTTCAAACTAACACGTGACGTGGATACATGAAGCACGCATGGACGTTGGACTTCACTCATGGGCCAACCTACTCTGATACCACCAAGAAAGTTGAGATTTCACTATAAAATCAATTGGCCATATGGGGAGTAGCCAAACTTTTTATAAATCTTGCAAAGTTTCTCTTTCCATCAATGTAAGACTCATTCTCAACCCTACAAAAATCATGTGCTTTCATAATCTAATGTCAAATCAATTTTAGTGCTATCTAGCTACATTTATAATATTGAAAAGCCCCCAAAAATATGAAAACAAATAAATAATACCTAATAAAACATATTAATATAAAGAAAGAGTAGAGAATACTAGCTTCTCCAAAAGTATATGCGGAATGGAGCTAAGATGCTATAGAGTGCTTTTGTTCACTTACGTATAAAAAGCAAGGAAAATAAATTTAAAGGTAAGGAAGAAACTTCAAGTAGTGGAAGAGAGTTAGACTGAATGTTTGTTTGCATGATTAACATTTGTAGTACTATTCGATTGTATGAACATGGTATGTTTGGCTTTAGAACGGTATAGGTTGCATGCACCCATCATCGACATGAAAATGCAATGCATTCCTACTCTACTTTTTTGAACGAGGCTTAAGTTCAAATCTCAGGAAGAACATACACTCAAAGAAATATCGTAATTGTGATCATGTAATCAGCGACGAAGTCACAGCGGCACAAGGAGGTGTGGCCGCACATATGGTGTCGAAAATCCCCATAAAGAGGGAGAAATCAGCTCTTTTAAACCTGCACAGAAGGTATTTATGGATTGTGTTTGAACTTACCTCTTTAGTGTGTTTTATTTTTAATGAAAGTAGTTGCTTGAAAAAAAAAAAAAGTATATGTAAACTTAGACTGGCAGAGAGAGGAAGATATAGACTTATAGAGAACATAATCTTTAGGAATGTTTTAACTTTTCACTAAACATATATCTTTAGGAAGATATGCAGACTATTTTTACCATATAGTTGTACCATCATTTGTATCATCTATTTAGTAGAGATGAGACTTACATGCGTTGGCGGATCATACCTTTATTAGAGATTGTATGATAGTACAAATAGGTGGTAACTGTAGTATTACTCTTCACTTAACCTAAAAAATTACATTACTTTTTCTTTTGGTCAAAGAAAAATTTACTTTTTTTAGTATGACTTTAATTTGTAAATGCGTATGGATTAATCTATGAAGCATACATTAATCAGCTCATACAATGTGACGTGCTTATAACATACGATTTGTTTATTTATCTTTCTTTCAAAGTCAATTTATATATCATGATCTATAGATTGATTCTGGTTGTATATACCTAGTGAATTAATAAATTAAGAATTTACATAGGTCACTCATACATGCGTAACACGACTAATTCTAGCACTTGCAAATTCTTTTAACCCATTAATGCTTTTCGTGTTTTCTGTCTTGCAGCATACTGCAACGAAGTTCATCAATAGCCAGTAGATGCATGTGGTGATCCTTGTTTTGGTGCCTACAGAACACAATAGGGTTTCCAAATCTGATTTCAGTCCATCCGGAAATAGAACTGGGCCAACTTTAATCCATGTGACTTGTACTGTATCTACTTCTTCTGCCCCATATGACTTTTCATACATAACCCCATCTGGTTTCTAATTATTTATGGCCAGATTCCACCTGAAATTGTTATTTTTCTTTTTTATTCCGTCAAAATTATTTACCTATTTGATCAAAGTCTCCGTCGGTGTTTGATTTGAGAGATGTAGAGAAATACATATACAAATATTCATTTGCTTCCCGTTCCTGCATTATGATTACAGACATACATCCTTTGCTTCTGCATTTCTCTCCCCTAAAAATAATGGTATATGATATCTGTCCTACGTCACGAATCAATATCTCGAATCGCTGAGGGTCTTTCTTTCTATGAGTAGAGTTTTGATCTTTTGTGTCTATATATCTTCCTCGTGATGAAAAGATAAACCACAATATTCTTGCATTTATCTCTCTATGTTATAAATAGCTAGTAGGAAAATGAGAAAAAGGGAGAACAACCCCTTAATATACCTGCGTTCACATTGTCTAATAGTACAGAAGAATCGTATACTGAATACGACTTTTTGAATATACAGTAGGGTTTGGGGCATATTCCACGTTCTGTTCAAACCCCAGATTAGCATGCATTACTTTATACTTTTTAAGCAAAAACAATATAAAGACAGAAAAACCCTAGTTCTATAGAACCTACCGTCAATCATGATCCACATGTCATGCCCATGGATCGGACAGACATTCGAGTGAAAGTGATATCATTTTTAATTGACCTTTCTCCTGCTGTCAAGTGATATATAATCCTATAAAATAAAACTGCCGACCAAGTACAGAAACATTTTTCTAATTTTCACACTGTGGCTGACAATTTTAGATAGTTCCGGAGAAGATTAATTAATTCTTGACGATTATTTTTGTCTATAAACTATTTGATCCATTGTTAAGTAGGGACTGCGGAGAGCAGCTTCATGAATAGAAATTTGTTCTCGAATCCAAAGTCTTGGCCCGATCATCATGTGCTCTCACATGGACAGCATTTTCAGCAGAGGAAACAAGTCATGGAAATGGGATTTGAAGTCAAAGTGGCAGTCATTTCAAGTAAGACCTATACTACCCAACTACTTCAGTACCTGCTCTGCGCCCACATATATAATCATATTATTTTTAAGGAGAGTGTCTCTGAGAGTTGCTCTTCTCTTCTTCTGCAAATTCAAGCTATACTGAAAAAGACGTTACTTTAAACGATGCCGTCTCGAGGCTAATATTGATGCCGTCTCGAGGCTTGACTGAAAACAAAAGCTTATGCCCATTTCAAACGACGGTTTATGGATCCAAGGCCAAGCTTTTGTTCAGCCACTAATTAACAGATTGACCAAAGCAAATGTCAAAAAACTGACATCATGATGGCATCATATATGAGACTACAGTGTGAAAAGTTTGATTACGTGGTTAGTTAGAAGCTCTCATAAAAATTGAAACGTTACATACTGTTCTTAAACCGGTAATTTGGGTTAGAAGAATGTGAAAAAATGGTGGCCACGAGTATTGTATATACGAGAGGAACATTGCATTCATCACCTTATACATTTTGCCCCACACTATAGGCCACAAATGTTGTGACATCCAAAATTTGTCACCTACCCTAAAATGTGAGGAATATAAACTTGTTTAAGTAAAATACAGTGAATGATTTATTTATTTGTGAGTTAGTAATGAGTAATAGCGTGATCATGCTGCCTTGCTATAAAAAATTTCTTACTCATGGCATGTATGGACCCTTTATCTCTCTCTCTCTTCATGATCTGATTCCACTAGTACAGTGATCTCAGAAACGAAGCAACCTTTTTCTGCTCATAAAGAAAGCAATTTGACAACTGATCTCTATACGGCATGTTTACAAGCACAACGAGAACGAGGGTCGGAGAAAACTCGCATCAAATTGCCAAAAATACCAATTAAAACCTAAATTTGATAGTTTAATGCAATATATAGAGATACGGTAGCTATCTTTTACTTTTTGTGCGTTCCAACAAGTATATTTTGATAGTTATATAGTGTGAAGTGTCGATTTAGTGACTGAACTATCACCTCAGTGAAAATTAGATTCCTATAAAAATTGCTAATTTCATCATATTATTATATTCAAGGTGATTTTATCCAATTTTTTGTCGACTTAAGTCACTTCACACACTTTAAAGTATAATAACGTTATTTCCTCACCTATAAGCCCTAAACATTTCATATATGTTGCAAATTTAACGTCTAATTTACCCTCCAAAGTTAACTCTATACACTCTTTTTTTTTCTATGTAAAATTACCAATCTACATTCCAATGTGTATCACATGCAAGTAATGTGATTTAAATTGACAGAAAATTGAATATAGTAGCTTTGAATTTGCCTCTCAGTACTATGGTCTGTGGTATTCCTTTTCACTTGAAAGTGAAAAGTCTTATGTTCGAATCTTGTGGATGGCGAATTCGATACCAAATTAGGCTTCCTATTGTGTGGCTTTGCCGAACTTTCCCTCCCCTTAGTGTAAAATTGCTAGATTTTTATAATTCAATAACTGATTTTTGTGAAAAAAATAGTTTGGAGACCTAATTTTCACTCAGGTGAACATAGAATGAAAATTACGAAATGGGGTCTGAATGGATATATTATGGTTATGAAAAAGTAAGATATTAGGTTTGCGGACTAGGAAATGTTGACGTGACTTAACCGTGTCCGTTCAAATAGGAGGAAAGGGAAGGGGAGGGAAAAAAAGAAAGGAGATAATCCTACTCCTTTGCGGAGGTTTGCTTAACATATAGGAATTATGAAGATTTGTTTTTGCATGAACTTAATTTACTACCTTACGGTTTGCTAAAGACCAGACGAGCTCCTGAGAGTGTGGCTTTTTAATTTCTTCAATAAGAATGATGAATTTAAGAAATCTGTGTGACTTCAAAGTGCCAAATGATCCGTTGAGAGATTAAAAAATGAAGCCCACCTATAACTTTGGTCTAAAGAGAAGAGAAATAGAATATATAAACATAGGCGCAATACCACACACTGTCTCTCTCTTTCTCTCTGCGCCAGACCATAATCAATTAGCACACACCCAGTAAGGCAATGACTTTATATTCGATCCAAACGCACTCAGTGCAAGTCCAAAATTGAAAGAATTAATAGAAGATCGATCCCGAAGAAGTTAGGTAAGCTTAATCAAGCGGAAAAGAAAATGTCTGTTATTCGTGAGAAGGGTCCTATGTAATATATTATGTTTGTCAAATAATTATAAATCAAAATTGTAAATTGTGAGCGGCAATATCCTTCTCGTGCTCTTAACAAGACCACAATCGAAATCAAGAACGAGAACTACAAAGACCAAGAGTAAGAACTAGACAACAATGGACAAATCTCCAAAGATCATCGCATATCAAAACTCACCCCCTAAATCTTCCAAAAACTCACAAATATATTTGCATGCGTGACGTCAGTCAATCGTAATGCCATGCACACACACTCATGTCGTCATATGGTAGCCCTACTTTTATGGGTCATGTGGATGTGAGTGGTCCTCTCATTACTAGATGGAA
The DNA here is from genome assembly GCF_963583255.1 of Pyrus communis. Classification (NCBI taxonomy): domain Eukaryota; kingdom Viridiplantae; phylum Streptophyta; class Magnoliopsida; order Rosales; family Rosaceae; genus Pyrus; species Pyrus communis. Next base: position 24,604,642 of record NC_084808.1, on the reverse strand, counting down.
TGGAGTTAGTTGGAATGTGGAATGGAGCCGAAGTTCCACTGAGGCAAAGGCAACCCTTTCCGATCAGTAGGAATAGGACATCCCCCAAAAGTGTAGGGCAACCCATTCCCCACTTATTTGTAATCATCGAATCTTGTTCTATCTTCAAAAACCACTGGCTTCTAGTTGTATTTGTAGGGCAGGTACAACTCCAACGCTCTGCAGAATTATATCAGACTCTGGATAAGATTTTCTCATGGTTTCTTCTATTTGGAACTATTTTATAATTTTGTCATCCAATGGATGGATTATTAAGAAACTTTAACTAAGTTTATGTTAGGTTAATGATATGTTTAATGTTTGATCCACCTGCTTCTGATTGCCCAAGTGTTTGGTAAACATTAGTTTAATGCTAATCATGTGATGTGTTGTGACAGTGTGACTCATGCCTGGCCTCAACTCAACTGCCTCCCCAAATAAAAAGAATACAATTAAGCATTACCAAAAACGTGATTCGCTAAGCACAACGAGAACTTTGTCGAAATTGAAGAAGAAATGAATCGGAGAAGTCAGAAATAAGGGAGCATAGGAAATTGGAATGCGATCAACTACTCCCCCTTAATAATCTAATTCTTGATATTTTGTATGTTGCATCACGAATTGTAGAGTAGGAGTTACATGATTTTTTTATTTCCCGTGTTTGAAAACATGGCATAATATAGGCTCAGGTTCGATCCTGTTTCAAGTAACATGCTATGATTAAACACTAGGTAGTCAGGAATCTGGAATATGAGTTGGTAAACACGAGAAGTCGAGAATCAAAATAATTAACATGTGCCAAAAGGTGGGCCGGGATTTTCCTCAGATTCAATTCAATCCGATGTAACAAAAAATTAATACGTGACTTAAAATAACATCAGAAGTTGACAAACTGCAAGTGCAAGTTAAATTTCTACATGGTGAGATAAGCAATTACAGTTCAAAACAACAAAATCCCCCACCATTTAAGGAACATATTTTCTGCCATGTTTCATTCATTGTTGGAAATCCAGCATGTTTTATAACTTGTACAGATCATAAGGACTAAACCAATGCCTTTAGAGCTCGTGTTGAGACATGCAAAGAGGACTCTAAAAAGTAGGACTCTCCATGAACTTTCTACCACCTCATGTTTTAAAATGTTTTGTAATATTGATACGAGAATTTACGTTAAATTGTGAAATGTCAGAGTACATGGAGAGTTTCACTTTTGATTCTCCTTAGCATTTCTCATGTTTTAAAGAACTTTCACAAATAACAATATCATTAATCCCATATACACGAATTAAAACATACGAAATAATGCAGAAATAACGCAGCAAAGCCATACAAGGTTACAAAAAGTATTAGACATATTCCATAACATTAATCTCATATTTACTTTTCCAAATGTAAATAGATAGTAAAACAGAGAAAGCCAGTTCCCTCATGTTCACAAACTTACAGCCATCGCCATCTAATTGGCAATCCAACCAAAGCTCCATCACGATTAGCTGCAAACGTAAGAAAAGACTCGGGTAGAACCAGTTTCAAGATTTCTTCTTCCTAAAAGTGAACTTCCGAGAACATTTTGGAGATTAGATGCCCCATATCAGCACAGAACATTTTTCTTAGGGTTGTTTTTATTTTTCGGTTAAGACAAGGTAGAGAACCGAACCCCATCCAAACAAGTTACTGTTCAAAAACTTGGACAAGTTCATATTCAACCAGGGAGAGGTTGTTATCTTCCTTAACCATGAAACTGGCAGGTTCAGCAACTTCAACACGGCCCCACTTGTCCACAGCAAGTCTCATTGATCCTTTAAACATGTCAATCTTGGCATTCCGCAGGGTTATGGTAGAACCTTCTTGCATCAAGTCCACTACACAACACCATCATGACATCAATTAATAACGGATAATGTATACCACACACAACGCCGAGGCAAAATCAAAAAGAGTGGTGATACAATATACACATTAACAGATCAATTCTCAAGTACGCCTAGCAAAAATTTATAGAGGGTTCAATACTGTTCACACTGGATCACACTTTTGAGAAATATGTGTTGATATTCCTAATTTTTAAGATTTTTTCTCAGTTTCCTAGATGTCATTTCTTTCAGTGGCCCGGTAGCCACCTTCATGCACTGTTATTTGTTGCTTTATCTTAGGTCTAGATTTACCTCCCTGGCTCCATTAAAGGAGCTTTCTTGAAGTGAGCTGTGTTAAGGCTTTAAATGAAGTTTTACTCTTGAAATAATTTAGACCTAGAACCCAAAAAAGAAGATAAAACTGGCACATTCCAATCACAGAGCCTAGGTTTTGAATACAAGCTCACCCATAATCAGAATTACAGGAAGGTTGATCATTCACATTCTTTATTATTAAGACAACACAAAGATTGAGTATATGATTCATATTTCGAAATATAATTTGACAAAACAAACCATCATCCACAGGGGAGCGTTTAGAATTCCATGATTCCAAACCATTGCTCACCAGTAGGAAACAAGATATGCATGGACAGGCATTATAACATGCAGAAGTCGTACGCATCATGCCTTATTGAACAAACTCAGAAATTAAGGACAACATCTAATAAGCATATCAAAGGATCAAAGTAAATCATGTACATAATTCTAGCATATTTAGTAAATTGCAATTCAATACCGAAAACCTCAGAAGATGAAGACGTGACAAGCTAAGAGTGGAAGCAAAAAACTATACTATGACATTTAAGCAAAATAATTGCTCACAGAATAGTATCCGTGAGCATATCCGTCTACCTCATGTATAATACTAAGAAGACAAATTGCTCCGGAACAATTCAACCAAAACTACGCCTGTGGTTTGGAACCCAATTTACAGTTAATCCAGCTTACAAACACTGGTATTCTCATCCCACATTTAAAATATTGTTACCTAGGATCAAAAGCACTATTTTCACAAGATATCATCTTGTTTGACTAATTAAGGGACTCCGGCATTGACCCGCATGTGAATTTATTTAACACCACTAAACTTCCTTATTCATCATCAAACATCAGCTGAAAACTGATCTAAGAGTGATGCAAGCAATCACTGGCCAATCTAATTACCGGGAACCGAAAGTCTAAGACCTGCTAAACTATAAAGAACTAGACTCAAGGTTTAGAAACTAGAACCAAGAATAAACGAAATAACAATATTGAACAGCAACCATCAAGAATATTAAAAAAGGCTGCAAACCCTCGACATGAGGGGAAATTGGAGTAGTCACATTTTAACACACATATACGTACCCCACACACATATATAAGTCATGATCTCTAACTCGCCCATGACCACGAAAGTCCATGCCTACCAACCATTAGATTCAAATCCAACCTCTGATATTATTCAGAAAGAAAAAAAAAAAAAAACTACTTTACGGGTTTTGATTAAGGGTCACTGGATTTTGATCCAGCAACCGCTGAGCATAGATTTTGTGTCCACCGGTGAGAGTAAAAAGTAAACTTGAAATACACACCTTGATCGTTTCTAGCTGTGAAGATAATCAATCCGGTTTCATCACCAACCAAGCATTCAGCAATTCGCGTTTGGCGTGCTTGACGGTCATCGGCACGACCCTTCTGTAACACCATCTTAGTATTAACAACCTTTACCATCAGAGTGTGCCCAGAAGTACCTGGGCGGAGCTGGGCTACCTTGGTGAATACTGGTTTCCTCAATCCTTGTTTCGCTTCAGCCATTGCAGCACAACCTACCGTTCAAGAAACACAGTTGTACATTACATGTAGAATTGCAAGCCATAACCGTAACATAGAAAAAGAATTATCAAGCTTCGCTTTTTATCGCAATATGAAATTCGAAAAGTCAAACATGAAACTAAAAATTAGAATAAAGACCCCTAATTTACTTTAATTATCTGTTTTTCCGAGAAGATGAGCTTCATCAAATCCTACTTTCTTCTAGTTTTTCAACAACAAAACAAATATTACAGAATGCTATCAAACGTTCTAGCAGAAACTAATTGTAAATTGTAAGCTGACAAGATTAATCACAAATTTCCAAGGACATCTTCCGATTCACAAAGCATATCAGAGAATATCTATGTTAAACGACGGATCGGAAAATTAATCGCTCTACGGTGGTCAGAAACACACTACAATCTAACAAAATCATAAATTTTCCAACAAAAATACAAAAAAAAAAAGAAAAATCGAAAAACAAACGATTCATCGAAGTATAACGTAAGAGAAACTAGGATCGTGTAAATTACCTCCGACAACCTACGAATGCGACAGAGAGAAAGAGCGAAAATATGACTAAATAGAAATCCGCGGTCGTCACAGCTCCTTACGAACTCCGAAGTAAAAAAGGGTTATGCTTTACCCGTACTGAGTTCCTGGCCGTCGATCTCCAATCCCATCACGAGGTATCCCTGCCGTCCACGTGTTTTAATTTTTTCCCACAAGTCGCGTTCCCGTGTCGCGCCTTCCGTACTTTCACGCTTCCGATTTGGAGCAACGCTATTGGCAGACTGTATATTAAAAATCTGCTCCCGACCACACTTTATCCTGACTCTGTCCCACTCCAGTACGGACATAAAAGCAAGTTTAAAAACGTGGCCATACGAAGCGGAAGAGAAAGAGATAAGCAGTTTAAGGTTGAGGTCGGAAACAACCATGTTAACCACCACCGCCGCTCTCACCGCCACTGCTTCTAAACTCACATCCCCAAACCAAATTTCTCCCAGATTTTCCTTCACTTTCCGGGAAAATAACAACAGAATCGCAGTTCCCAAAAGCTCGACCACCCAAAGATCCAAGCTTTCAGCTGGTTTTCCCGCTCTGAGAGTGTCTGCTAGTTCCCAGTCTGCCCCTGCTTCGGCTGAGGAGTCAAAGGTCACGGTTCTGCCGTCGGAGATGAAGGCGTGGGTTTATGGGGAATACGGGGGTGTTGATGTTTTGAAGTTCGACACCAAGGTTGCGGTTCCTGAGTTGCTGGAGGACCAGGTTCTGGTTAAGGTTGTCGCTGCGGCTCTCAACCCGGTTGACTTCAAGAGGAGGCAGGGCAAGTTCAAGAACACTGATTCTCCTCTTCCGGTAATTTCGGTTTCTTGGTTTGGGTTTTCTTTCATTTGGCTCTGTTTGAATGCTGAGAAAATGTGTCTAAATTTGAATTTGGATAATTAAGTTTGACAAACAAGTGAACATTTTACGCAAAGAATCATAGTAGAGAATGTGGGACTACAAATTTTTTGTTAAAATTGTGTATATGGGGCTGGTTTGTGTTTAGGGTTAATTGAATTTCGATAACTCTACTATACGCGAGGTATGCCGAAGGAAGAAATGAAGAAATTTTGTCTGACTTGAAGGTAGTTGATGGAATACTCATTTGCGAAACTTATAAATTTCAATCCTCGCAAAATAAAAAATCATTCACCCCTAACTGAAAAAAAAAATAGTACTTTTCTCTTGATTTCCTATATGATACCGCTTGCGTCAGCTTCATCGAATGGCACAACAAACCCCAGCGTTAGTTTATTTTGTTTCCCTGCAGACTGTTCCAGGCTATGATGTTGCCGGCGTGGTGGTGAAGGTTGGCAGTAAAGTGAAGGACTTTAAAGAGGGGGATGAAGTGTATGGAGACATACATGAGAAAGCTTTGGAAGGGCCTAAACAATCTGGCTCTCTTGCAGAGTACACTGCTGTTGAAGAGAGATTACTGGCACCAAAGCCTAAGAATTTGGATTTTGCTCAGGCTGCTTCACTTCCTCTTGCAATCGAGACAGCTTATGAGGGTCTTGAAAAGACCGGGTTTTCTGCCGGTAAATCTTTGCTTGTTCTGAATGGTGCTGGTGGAGTTGGAAGCCTGGTGATTCAGGTACCAATTCATTCTCTTTCGCCCATGATTGCAAACTGAAAGCATTGCTTGACAAAATCATATGTTTCATGCTTTTGTTTTTCCCTTTTGAGTCACAATTGTTGGTTCAAACTCGAAACAGCTAGCAAAACATGTATTTGGAGCTTCACGAATAGCAGCCACTTCAAGCACTGGAAAGCTGGAGTTATTGAAGAGCTTGGGTGCTGATTTAGCGATCGACTACACTAAGGAGAACTTGGAAGAATTGCCGGAAAAATTTGATGTCGTCTATGATGCTATTGGTAAGAGTTTCCATAACAACAAGGTGTTTTTAATTGCAGTGGATGAGTGTTCTATCTAGAATTACAATTTTCTGTTCTTTCAAATGAAAAATGATAGCCACTATTACGATTAGTCCTTGTAGTTCTTGCTGTTGTTTTAAGTACACTGACCAATCATCCACCTTAGCTATTGTTTTTGAGTTTGATTGCTCGTTTTGAACCTATCCAAAAGCGACTTCTTCTCCCCTTTATTATAATGGCAGGTCAATGTGACAAAGCAGTGAAGGTGGTGAAAGAAGGGGGCAGTGTAGTGGCCTTAACAGGTGCAGTAACACCTCCGGGTTTCAGATTCGTAGTTACTTCCAACGGAGCAGTTCTGAAGAAACTAAACCCGTACTTGGAGAGTGGGAAGGTGAAGCCAGTGATAGACCCCAAAGGGCCCTTCCCCTTCTCCAAGCTTGTGGAGGCTTTCTCTTACCTTGAAACAAATCGGGCCACTGGAAAGGTAGTCATACATCCAATTGAATGAGAAGGAAAACAGAAAACAGTTGAGCCATCTTTTGCTGTGTACATAGAGATGAATATATGATGTTGCCTTATCTCTTTGTAATATGATTTGCGTCAAATTGTGACATGTATCTTATTGGCCAATAAGTAGATGCTCTTTGTCAGTGCGGAAAATATAACTTCAAAGAAGCCTACCCTCTCCTCGCTCGAAGCGATTAGAAAACTAACACAATTTGTCGAAACTTAAGAGATTTTAGATAACCTTGACAATACAAGGAAAATCTATTACATATGTTGAGGGGGAAAAATGTCACTCAACATCACCACCATCGTTGACTCCACTGTGACTTCTTGGAAAGTTGGGGCAAAGAGTTTGTTTAGTACTAGGACGTGGAGCACGACAGCAAGAAGACTTGACTTTTGTCTTTGATGTTGCTATTTGCTTCAGAGGCTTTGAAAGGCCTTCACCTGTTTTTGTTGCTCTGATACGTAGTCACAAAAGACTCGCATGGAGTTTGCCAATATGGGACCTCTTCGTTGCAGACTAACGTTCTTGAAAGGCACGGAATGTGTCACTCCAATGCTAATGGTAGGAAAACTCTAGGATCGCCGGAAGAATGCCACAAGCTTTGTTGAAACGAACGACATCTCCTTGTTTTTACTTTGTCTTTGGTACCTAACGTTCCTCGTAGTTCAATTTCTTACAATTCCCCATGGTTGGATTTCTTACAGCGTTACAAACTGAACCCCAAATGCACATATAACGAGCAGTACGTCGGACTAGCTGCCCTGGAGAACAAGATTTTGACTCGAAAACAACGTGGTTAACCTCCAGAACGTAGCCTTTGTTGGGTGATGAAAATAGTTGATGGGCTTATTTGGAGTATAACCCAAATATTTAAACCTTTGGGCCGTCAACAGGTTTGCTTTTCTCAATCACCAAATTTGGAATGAAAAGTGTCTATCAAAGCCCAATTCAAATAAGTAACTGTGGTAATGTGATCTCATCACAAGATTAGAAGAGAAAACTCGAAATATTTTTTAATAAACAATAGTATCTACACTGAGATAGTGCAGGAGTGGGCTAAGTTTTACAATGGAATTGTCATAATAATGTGATTCAATTTCGCCTTTTGTGAAAATCGAACCTAAAACATTTCATTTACAAGTGAAGAGGAATACCACTAGATCATAGTACTAAGTTCAATATAACTTAGACTTCTCACCATTTGTCACATCCCGGGCTCAACTCCACCGTAGCACGATATTGTTCGCTTTGGGCCCCGACCACGCCCTCATGGTTTTGTTTTTGGGAACTCACACGAGAACTTCCCAATGGCTCACCCATCCTGGAATTGCTTTTGCGAACTCACTTAACTTCAAAGTTCCAATGGAACCCGAAGCCAGTGAGCTCCCAAAATGCCTAGTGTTAGGTAGAGATGAGAATATACATATAAGGCTTACAAGATCCACTTCCTTGGGCGATGTGGGATGTTACCATTCATCCCCCTTAGGGGCCCGACGTCCTCGTCGGCACACTTCCGGCCAATGATTGGCTCTGATACCAAATTGTCACATGCTGGGCTCAACTCCACTGTAGCACAATATTGTCTGCTTTGGGACCTGACCACGCCCTTACGGTTTTGTTTCAGGGAACTCACACGAGAACTTCCTAATGGATCACTCATCCTGGGATGCCATTTGTCACATCCTAGGCTCGACTCTACCGTAGCACTATATTATCCGCTTTGGGCCCCGACCACGCCCTCACGGTTTTGTTTCAGGGAACTCACATAAGAACTTCCCAATGGATCACCCATCCCGTGCTAGGTATAGATGAGAATATATATATAAGGCTTACAGGATCCAATCCCCTGAACAATGTGAGATGTTACAATCCACCCTCCTTAGGGGCCCGACGACCTCGTTAGCACACTTCCGGCAAAGGATTGGCTCTGATACCGAATTGTCACATCCTGGCCTGGGGTCCACCACATCCCGGGCTCGCTTCACCACCGTAGCACGATATTGTCTGCTTTGAGACCTGACCACGCCCTCACGGTTTTGTTTTTGGGAACTCACACCAGAACTTCCTAGTGGGTCATCCATCCTGGGATTGCTCTCGCACGAACTCACTTAACTTCAAAGTTTCAATGGAACCCGAAGCCAGTAAGCTCCCAAAAAGCCTCGTGCTAGGTAGAGATAGGAATACACATATAAGGTTTACAAGATCCACTCTCCTGGGCGATGTGCTATGTATATATATATATATGTATATATATATATGTATATATATATATATATATATATCTGTGGGTAGCTCTGAAGCCTCTGAAGCAGTGATTGATTATTCCACATCAGCTCGTGAGTTTGCCTTCTGATAATGCTTTCTGTTGTTCTTTTTAATTACTCGTTTTTCTAATATAACAGTGGCAGTTTTACAGCGATGTTTCATCATTAAATCCCTGGGCAGAAGAACGTAAATGTTGCACAGCAACATACACTGTAAATATCAGTCGTCTACTGATATTCCAGCTAATTGTTTGATGAAAAACATTTATTATTCGTACGTGTAAATCGGTTAGGTATATTATTTAATTGCTTGTTCATGACTTCACAACGATCGGTATCCAATACATATCGATTCCCGTATATAATGTAAGAAAACTAATATGAAACGAGATCTGTTAAAAAAACGATATTTCAAACTAATTATATAATTTATGTAAATTTTTTGAATTGTATTATTTGTTCGGAATGTCACCGATAATTAAGCTCTGAGGAGGACTGTGGCTTCCTCCATCTCTTTCAACTCTCAAGGTTGTGCTAGCGTGGATTGTAGAAATTAGGTTAACAAATAATAAAAACCAACTAAACACATAAAAGCAACAAAAGGGAGAAATATTATTTGATAGTGGATACCAATCCATAGACTAGAATAATCATACTACACATGTAAACCATGACGGATTTAGAATTCGAATATTGGAGAATTTTAATGTTAAAGTCCAAATTTTTTAGTATAAATAGAGAAAAAAGTGAGTAAAAAAATTTAATTTATTCACTGAGGTATTTTGTCAAACACTTGATGTGGTTGTTGTTGTTAGCCGAACCGTGTTGCACTCATGTGAATAGATATTGGCATATGCTAAATCAATCTAATAAGTGTTGTTGAGAGGATTTATCGAGTGCTTTCGACGCAATATGTTGAGTGGTGTTGAGCTATGCCTAGCTAGGTATTACATCAAACACTTAGTGAGCACAAAATGAACTCATACCAAATATTTGAAGAGTCGTTAGAAGACCTCCACATGTATATTTCTCAAACTACGGGTAAGAGACCACCTTGGTCCTAATGTATGTCCGCCACTGCATGTAAATAACATTGATATGTTTGATAGTATCGTCCAAAACTAAATTGGTATTTGGCCTCCTCTCAATAAATTAAATGTCAATTGTACAACTATTTGTCCCACATTTTCAAGCAAGTCACACCTTGTATTAGTACGTGGTTAGGATAATATTATTGACACACTCATTTTTACTTCTTACATATTCTTTTCAATTTTTGGTCATCGATCAGATGGAATAAAATGAAAAAATTGAATGACAAAAAATTAACAAAAATGTCTAAGAGATACAATGGAGCTGTCGTGATGATGCTTCTCAACACTAGTCAGTTTAGTGAAGCTGCAGCATAACTGGGCAAGCAAGTTTACATTTTCTTGGAAGTTCATTTGTGCACGTGCGTTCTTTTAGACTATCAAACAACAATTGTTCATATATAACATTGCTTTAATTTACGAAAACATTTTATGCGATTATATTCTACGTGTAATTAATATATGTACCAATAGCTTTTCCAACTCGTAAGGCGCACATCATGTGATCGAGAGAATTAAAGAATTCTTAATTTGTAATTTTTCTTTTTACTTTCGAATCATATTTAGGCGCGCGTAAAGTATTAATTTTATGATACACTAAATTATATAGACACAAAAAACTGAATACGAAATTTGAACGAAGGGGATTGCTGTTCTTCATGACACATGTTTAGGTGTTTAATCCAAACAAACATGAAACATCATTTGAAAATTTGTAAAAGATCAACAATCGAGAAAGAACATGCTTGCGTTCGTAGATGCTGCATTTTCTAACAGCTAGGCCACCCAAGTGGTTAGCTTGGTCCTTGGACACAAGGGTACCGCTTGGTATGCAGGCGGGACGAAACGGGACAAAACGAGATGGAACAGGACGGAGGTTCCATGCTACGTTTGGTATACGCTCATGCCGGAATGGAACGAAGGATTAAATGACAATCGTACCCATCCACTCCGACGAGTTTGACCTTACCTAAGCCACTGTCGACGAGTTCAATGTCATCCTTCACATCTTTTGCCTAATCCTCGTCGTCTCATCCCTCAAGCAACGACATCGACCACATCCTGCGAGTGGGTGGTCTTGAGGTTTTCTCGACGAAGGGCGACGGTCTCATTGTGGGACTAGCAGGGAGGAGGGAGGTGGTGGGGTTGGGTTCGGATGGGTTTACTAGGATTGGGTTAGCCTGGGTTGCTAGGTTTGTGGTGGAGGAGGAGGGTAGAAGAGAGGGAGCTACGGGAAAGAGGGTAGATAGTGAAATTAATGAAAAATAGGAGGGGTATTATTGTCCAAAAAGTTATAATTTTGTGTTTCATGAGCTGGAACAAGTCGTTCTAGGAGGAGGGTGGCAAGACAAAATTAACTAAAATTTGTTCTACGGGACAGCACGTCCCAAGTAAATTAGTGCACCAAACGTTGGACGATGCGTTCCGTCTCATCCCACGTACCAAACAGTACCAAGATGCATGAGTCGACCACTCACTGTCAAGGTAGCTAGCTAATATAATATTATAATTAAATTGTATCCATGGAAATCAACGCTCTCCGGTTGCCTAGCCAACAATCCAAATTATTTACAAAAATAAAAAAGATTTCCCCTGCAGTACTACTGCAAACGAGGAAATTAACAAGTTCAGTACTACATAATTATATGTATATGTATACACTTGAACATCTAAAGCACAAGCTATAACTTTCCTCTAAAATCTAAGCCCTCGGAGCCCTTTCATTTGTCTCCTAATCTGTGTGTGTTGCCGGAAAAAATGGAAGGAGAATATGAGTACAAGAAGGCGTTATGGACAAAGGAGGAGGATGAGATTCTCCTGGACTACATAAGGGTACATGGAAGAGGCCGCTGGAACCGCATTCCCAAGGTCACCGGTAAGAGCTATCAGTGATTATCTACACACACACACACACACACACACATATATATATATATATATGCTGCACAAATGTATAGTACTAGTGTATAATTATGCAATATATGCACTTAAATTCTTTTTTATTCCTAAAAATTATAGTACTGATTTAGTTATATACGTAGGCTTAAGGAGGAGTGGGAAGCGCTGCAGGTTGAGGTGGCTCAACCATCTCAGCCCAAATGTGAAGCGCGGGGTTTTTTCTGAGGAAGAAGAAGACCTCATTATCAGACTTCACAATCTCCTGGGAAACAGGTTATCTCTATATCCTTCCTTCATTTCATCTTCTTTTTCCTCTTTCCATATAATAGTTGGAACACACACACACACACCTATATATATATATATTGCAATTCACATACTCAGGCAATATATAGAAACATAATGCACGACGCGCACACACGAAACCCCTTCTGAAGGGGATCGCGCTCGACTATTGATAGCTAATGCTCTTGTGTTTGACGTGTTCGTGACCATGTATAATAGCCTTGTTATAATGTTGAGCCAGAAAATAAGGCAAAATCACTAAACGCTAAACATTCATAGTATATATGCTCGCTACTTGGTCACGAAACAGTCAAATAGGAGAGCACTACTTTTTTTTTTTTTTTTTTTTTTTTTGAAGAACGGAGAGCACTACTTTATCTCGCTCCATAAACAGTGAAGCGAGATCCCTTTCTGTTTTGGAGTATTGGTAAGACTAATAATTGAAATATATATGGGTAAATATAAGTTAACTCCGTGATGGATACACGCATAACACAACTCGTTTTATTCTTATTAAAGTTGTTAATTAATCACTGATTATCCTGTTTAATTTGCGCCAAGGTGGTCTCTGATTGCGAGGCGTGTACCAGGAAGAACTGACAACCAAGTCAAGAACTACTGGAACACTCATTTGTACAAAAAGCTTAACGCCATAAAAAAGCAGCAGACACCTAGAAAAGTTGCTGTTGTTTCGGCAAAAGTCAATATTTGTCAACAAAGTGTCTTTCCCAAGGAAAAATTTTGTCGGCAATTTCGTAGCGCAAAGCATGTCGCCGAGTTTTACCGATGAATTTTGGTATTTCATCAGCTAAGATTCAACTTTTCCCGTCAACATCTTATTTGTTGGCATTTCCATCTTTTCTGACAAATATTTTCGTCAGTACAAGCCTTTTTAGCCAATGAATAATACTTTTTAGCCTACAAAATGTGTTTGTCATCATGGATATTTTTGTCGGCACAACTCTGCCGACAAATTGGTTTTGTCAATAAGACATTTAATTTATGGGAAATTTTATTTGAACTCATTTAACATCTTTCTACACCCAACTTACTCTCTTCATCCATATTGTTTTTTATTAAAGAATTAATATCTCTTTAAACCCAAATTTATTACCTAAACTACCCTCTCAAATCCAATTCAAAATGTAAAATTAACTTTACACCCATTCTCTTTATAAAATAACATCCCTAATTGAATGTTTTTTTTTTCAAAGAGGCGTCCTTTGCCCCCTATAATTGCATCTACCGTATAGGACTAGCATTTCCATGGCTGCTCTTTTTTTTTTTTTTTTTTTTTTTTTTTTAGCTACCACAACCCATCCATGGACTTGGGATCCAAGAGATCGTTCCATAGACTTGAATTTGCCAAGAGAATGTTATGCAAGCTCCAGTTCAGTCCTTTTTAAATCGAGCATTTTCATGTACCTTTTAAGAAACTTTGAAGTGAAATAGGGTTGTATGTTTTGCTGCTATGTTAATAAACAAATGAACAAATTGGAGCTATTTCGAATAAAAAAGGTGCAAGACATGCCACCCGCCAGTTCGTGGTTAAGGTTGAGCAATATTTATTTGCACCAAGAATCAAGTTTTATGTCTTTGCAGTACTAATCAAAAGTCCTTGCACTGATGTTTTGGGGCACATACAGACGACATAGAGAAACAAATACAATATAATATAAAAAGTATGAAATTTAATCCAAAGAAGAAGCAAACAAGCAAAATATCCATAAATCGAGTCATACATTAGTTGGAGGATTAAAAACTTCAAAATCACCATCCATCAATAGAAAAGCTTGTTTTTCTCTATCAGAGCTATTAAGATTTTAGTCAGAATGAACGTAGGATAAACAAAGAGTGATGCTAGGGTTTAGTTATAGTATATGGGTCTATAAATTTGATTTTGATTTCATTTTTTCAAAAGTTCCACATACGCAAACTCAAACATTTAAAAAGATTATATTACGAGTGCAATTATATATTTCTCGTTTAATATTAGCAATATCAGAAATGTGAGCATTTGTCATCAGGCAAGAGGTGGCTTACTGAAGAGCTTCAATTGCGACCTTAAACCTTGGACGATATAGCACCATAGTAGAAAATGGGGCAGAGCTGCAATAACAACATAGTAGTACAATAAAAAAAATGAAAACTTAACATCATATTAGCATCAAGCATATAGTGAGTTTGATTAAGCATCGGACATTTACCATACATAGATTCTTAGAGGCCAGGCCAATGGTTCATCCAACCTTGCAATGAACATTTCAAAACATACCTGCCAATTTAGAGGTTTTCTTTAGTCCCTTAATAAGATGCAAATCAAAATGAAGGAAAGGAGGTACAATAATTAGTAGCAGTTCAAATCTGGGATTAATTAGTAGCCCTCAAGTACTGAGAGGTTCTCTTTTAGCCTCTTATGTAATAGCTGACTAAAGTACTCAGTTATTTTCATCCAGTCAAGGTATATCAAACATTTGATTAAACCACAAACTACAGAGCTTTATTAGAGTTTACACAAACATGAAAAATCTAACAAAGAGGATTCTTTCAATAAAACATGTAGTGTCAATGTAACATAATTCAGATTAAGAGATGAATGATGCCATACAACAACTGTTTTCAGCATAAGAACTCCATGTACAAGTCTCGCATTTTCTGTGTTGGCGTTGAATCCAAGTCCAATTGCACTTCAGGACAAGATCCTAAAATGCAACATACAATAAATTTAAACCACTGCACTGTTTAGAACCTAATGATACTAGCACCGTAATATCTACATGGTTACCTGGTGGATGTGAAGCAAGGTGCCAAAAAGACTTGCTTTGTCTTTGGTACCTAACGTTCCTCGTAGTTCAATTTCTTACAATTCCCCATGGTTGGATTTCCCACAACGTTGCAAACTGAGCCCCAAATTCCCATAGAACGAGCAGTACGTCGCACTAGCTGCCTTGGAGAGCAAGATTTTGACTGGAAAACGACGTGATTAACCTCCAGAACGTAGCATTTGTTGAGTGATGAAAGTAGTTGATGGGTTTATTTGGAGTATAACCCAAATATTTAAACCTTTGGGCCGTCAACAGGTTTGCTTTTCTCAATCACCAAATTTGGAATGAAAAGTGTCTACCAAAGCCCAATTCGAATAAGTAACTCTGGTAATGTGATGTCATCACAGGATTAGAAGAGAAAACTCGAATTTTTTTTTTAACAAATTATAGTATCTACGTTGAGGGGGTGCAAGAGTGGGCTGCTAAACTTTACAATGGACTTGCCATAATAATGTGGTTCAATTTCGTTTTTTGCGAAAATCGAATCTAAAACCTTTCACTTACAAATGAAAAAAAATATCACTAGAACGTTGTATTAAGTTCAATATAACTTAGACTTCTCACTTACAACTTAAACCGACAATAAGTTGAATATAACTCACAATTAAAAAAAAATTTGTTGCAGTCTTACTTTAGTTAGGAATGATTGTGTAAATTCTTTTGGAATTCTATAGTATCTTCTAGATAGTGTCCTAATTAAGATTTACTTGAAATACAAGGATTCTCCTTTTCTTACTATATAACGGGGTGAGATAAAATATACTTCAGAATTCACCAATTCCCTCTTGCCGCCACACCCTCTTTCCCCTTTATAATTCTTCATTTAAATATTTATCAAACAAACCTTTTATTTTGTGATTGTTTTTTAAATACCAGTTATATTGAAATGGACCATATGGATTTTTTAACAAACATGGTGAATTCTTTTTGCAACAAGAGAATTAATACCAAATTGATACTGTAAATTGTTTTAACCACGAGTGAATTAATTGTGATAAAAATGGGTAACAGTTAGGGCCAGAACGAGTACAATGATTTGTATTTTATCCTTAAAAGCATTTACCACGAGAATTCACAGCGATTCGAAAACCAAAATATGCAAATCGATGATGATGTCCACAAGTTAAATATACAGATCTATACTGCAATATTTATAATGCAAATCTACCCAGTTAGAGTGGACCCAGTACATATAAATAAAGGGTGTGCACCACTTTTATATAATTTTTTACATAAGTTTTTGTAGGACTTACTCTGTAATATTTTTCAATGATCCAAACCTTATATCTTTTAGGTATATCCTCAAATATCATAGCTATCAAAACAACTCAAATTTGAAATCATATGACCATTGGATTGGTTTAAGATTTTTTTTTCTAAAACCGTATTTGTCTATTTTTTTCACTACAGACAAATGTTATAATGATTTTGAATTGGTTTAATTTTTTGTAAGAATAATCTATGAATGATGTTCTAAAAGATAGACAATTCGGATCTTTGAAAATATGAGATCATATATATTGTGCAGTATAGCTAACAACTGCTATATATATAAATACATGTGAGTCCCATGAAAATTTGTGTCAAAAATTGTGTAAAAAAAGTAGTACCACAAATCTGCCTCCCATATATATTGCAGTATAGCTAGCTGCTGTTATATATATATATATATATATATATATATATTTATAGAAAGTGGTATTCACTTACCTATTTTTACTTCTCATACGTCCTTGTTAATTTAATGTCAAAATTTAAAAGAAATGTGTAAAAATAAAAAATAGGTGTGTAATAGCACTACGCTATATATATATATATAGATATAGATATATGTGGGTAACTCTGAAGCCTCTGAAGCAGTGATTGATTATTCCACAGCAGCTAGAGAGTTTGCTTTCCGATAATGCTCCTCTCTTTTACTCGTTTTTCTAATATAACAATGGCAGTTTTACAGCGATGTTTCATCATTTAATCCCTGGGCAGAAGAACATAAATGTTGTACAGCAACATACACTGTCAATCAGTCGTCTCTACTGATATTCCAGCTAATTGTTTGATGGACAACATTTACTATTCGTACGTGTACATCGTTTAG
Organism: Pyrus communis; assembly: GCF_963583255.1. Classification (NCBI taxonomy): domain Eukaryota; kingdom Viridiplantae; phylum Streptophyta; class Magnoliopsida; order Rosales; family Rosaceae; genus Pyrus; species Pyrus communis. Next base: position 24,587,520 of record NC_084808.1, on the reverse strand, counting down.
GTATATTATTTAACTGCTTGATCATGACTTCACAACGATCAGTATCCAATACATATCGATCGCCGTACATAATCTGAGAAAACTAATATGAAATGAGGTCTGTCAAAATGAAGTATCTCAAATTAATCATATAATTTATGTGAAAATTTTGAATTATAAAGTGTTGTATTATTTGTCCGGAATGTCACCAATAATTAAGCTATGCGGACTCTGGCTTCCTCTCTTTCAACTCTCAATGTCGTGCTAGCGTGGATTGTAGAAATTAGGTTAACAGATAATAAAAACCAACTAAACACATAAAAGCAACAAAAGGGAGAAATATTCTTTGATACTGGATACCAATCCATAGACTAGATTAATCATACTACACATGTAAACAATGACGGATCTAGAATTCGAATATCGGAGGATTTTAATGTTCAAGTTCAAGTTTTTTTAATATAAAAAGAGAAAAAAGTGAGCAAAAAAATTTAATTTATTTACAGAGGTATTTTGTCGAACACTTGGTGAACTTGTTGTTGTTAGCCAAACCGTATTGCACTCATGTGAATAGATATTGACATATGCTGAAGCAATCTAATAAGTGCTGTCAAGAGGATTTGCCGAGTAATTTCGACGCAACCTGCCGAGTGGTGTTGAGCTATGCCTAGCTAGGTATTACATCAAACACTTAGTAAGCACAAAATGAACTCATACCAAATATTGGAAGAGTCGTTAGAAGACCTCCACATGTATATTTCTCAGATTCTGAATAGGCTTGGGACCACCTTGATCGTAATTTAGGTTGTGACATCCCACATTGCTCAGGGGAGTGATCCTTAAATGTATATTCCAATCCCTACCTAGCACGAGGCCTTTTGGGAGCTCACTGGCTTCGGGTTTCGTATGAACTCCGAAGTTAAGCGAGAAGGGGGCTAGAGCAATCCCATGATGGGTGACCCACTGGGAAGTTGCTCGTGAGTTCCCAAAAATAAAACCGTGAGGGAATGGTAAGCCCAAAGCGGATAATATCGTGCTACGGTGGTGGAGCGGGCCCGGGAAGTGACCCGCCCCGGGCCGGGATGTGACAAATTGGTATCAGAGCCAATCCCTGGCCGGCAATGTGCCGACGAGGATGTCGGGCCCCTAAGGGGGGTGGATTGTGACATCCCACATCGCCCAGGGGAGTGATCCTTAAATGTATATTCCAATCCCTACCTAGCACGAGGCCTTTTGGGAGCTCACTGGCTTCGGGTTCCGTAGGAACTCCGAAGTTAAGCGAGAAGGGGGCTAGAGCAATCCCATGATGGGTGACCCACTGGGAAGTTGCTCGTGAGTTCCCAAAAACAAAACCGTGAGAGAATGGTAAGCCCAAAGCGGACAATATCGTGCTACGGTGGTGGAGCGGGCCCGGGAAGTGACCCGCCCCGGGCCAGGATGTGACATACGTCCCCCGCTGCATGTAAATAACATTGATATGTTTGATAGTATCGTCCAAAACCAAATTGGTATTTGGCCTCCTCTTAGTAAATTAAATGTCAATTGTACAACTATTTGTACCACATTTTCGAGCAAGTCACACCTTGTATTAGTACGTGGTTAGGATAGTACTATTGACATATTCATTTTTATTTTTCACACACCCTTTTTAATTTGGGTGCTTCTATTAACACCCCATGATCTTATGAATACACCTCAAGTTCAAAATTATTTTCTAAAATTCCAATTTTAGCCCTTTTATTTGTTGAAGACACCCCCAACCTTTTTACAATAGTTAACAAATGAAAACCTTCCAACATCCTATCTCAACCGCTCACCCACCGACACCTCCTTCATCAGTGTCGTCGACCATGATAGCCACCTCCTTCCCACCATTCTCTCTCTAGAATTCTCAGTTATGCTAATATTCTGCAAGACATGGAATACCATAAAATTGAAATTTTTAATGCCGAAATCATCCTAATTAGGGATACCCACATGATGGGTGGGAAAAATTTGGAAAAATGTTACTTGCAGAGAAGCAATCCTTCCATAGTCAACTAGGAATTGACTTTCTATGAGTTTAATTGTAAGTCGGCATATGTTTTGGTATACTTGAGATCATTTTGTTAATAGAGGTGTCGCCATGGTGGGTGACTATCGAGGAGTAGTATGGTGAAGAAGGTGGTGCTGATTTTGTTTGTTTGCTTTTTATCTAATTTAAATAAAGGGTAACACAGGAAGTCCAAACCAAATAAAAGAAAGCGGGGTGTATTCATAATATTGTGAGGTGCCAATAAAACTACTCTTTTAATTTTCGGCCATCAAATAAAATAAAATGAAGAAATTTAATGATAAAAAATTAATAAAAATGTGTAAGAGATACAAATGAGTGTGTGAATAACACTATATTTTTCCAAATGTGATCCCTGTAACAAAAGCATTCCTAAAGTAAATAGTCAGGAATTTACCCTGACCAACGCATGCTGCATAAATTTACGATTTCTTGGGTTTTTAGCCGAAGTGTTTTGACTGTTTGTGGTAGAAACAGATCGAGCAGAGAGTAATACTGCAATCAGAGGTGAGGGAAACCAACTGCTGTGCGGTTGCACGTGAACCTGTTAGATTGCCCTACAGGTTAGTATAAATTATTGTTACTTGATAAGATTGTGCAAATAGTTGGAGGAGGAATTTAATGACCCTCAAGTCATGGAAACATGCAACGGTAATAGGTTAGGAAATTAGGAAAACCAAGCTATGCAATTGGACAGATTTTCATTGTGTTCGGAAGGTGGATGGTACATCATAAATAATTATACAAGTGAAGGGATAATTGAAAAATAAAATTTTCTACCACTTGTATAATGACATATAGTGTACTCTTTATCTTCCGGGTACATGCATTTGATTTGACGGTTGAAAATTCAAAAGAATGTGTGAGAAGTAAAAATAAATGTAAATAGCACCACCCCATTAAAATTCAACCATTTACTGTATCAATGCATTCCATATGAAGTATTGTGCATGATCAACGATGCTTACATGGTCTCTCCCCGTTGAAAAACAAGGACATGCATGCAGCAGTTGAAAATGACATGTAGGGACTTGAACATTATTGCTATTTAGTACTGATGGTCAGGCAGTGATTTCATATCCTCAGTACCTCTATATCTATGGCCACTTGCATCACATATGGAGCTGTCGTGATGATGCTTCTCAACACCAGTCAGTTTAGTGAAGCTGCAGTCTAACTGGGCAAGCAAGTTTACATTTTCTTGGAAGTTCATTTGTGCACATGCGTTCTTTTACACGATCAAACAACAATTGTTCATATACAACATTGCTTTAATTTACGAAAACATTTTATGGCGATTATATTCTACGTTTAACTAATATATGTACCAATAGCTTTTCCAACTCGATCGTAAAGCGCACATCATGTGATCGAGAGAACTAAAGAATTCTTAATTTGTAATTTCTTCTTTTACTTTCGAGTCATATTTAGACGCGCGTAAAATATTAATTTTGTGATACACTAAATTATATAGACACAAAAAATTGAAAACGAAATTTGAACGAAAAGGATTACTGTTCTCCATGACACATGTTTAGGTGTTTAATCCAAACAAACATGAAACATCATTTGAAAATTTGTAAAAGGTCAACGATCGAGAAAGAACATACTTGCGTTCGTAGATGCTGCATTTTCTAGCAGCTAGGCCACCCAAGTGGTTAGCTTGGTCCTTGGACACAAGGGTACCATTTGGTACACATGCGGGACGAAATGAGACAAAACGAGACGAAACAAAATGAAGGATTAAATGACAATCGTACCCATCCATTCCGACGAGTTTAACCTTACCTAAGCCACTGCTGATGAATTCAACATCATCCCTCACATCTTCCACCTAATCATCCCCGTCCCATCCCTCAAGCGACGGCGTTAGCCACATCCTGCGAGTGGGTGGTCTTGAGGTTTTCGTTACTAGCAGGGAGGAAGGTGGGATTGGGTTAGCCTAGGTTGCTGGGTTTGTGGTGGAGGAGGAGGAGGCTACAAGAGAGAGGGAGGCTACGAGATAGAGGGTATATAGTGAAATTAATGAAAAAGATGAGGAGTATTGTTGTCCAAAAAGTTATAATTTTGTGTTCTATGGGCTAGAACAAGTCGTTCCAAGGGGAGGGTGGCAAAAAAAAATTAACTAAAATTTGTTTCATGGGACAACACGTCCCAGACAAATTAGCGCACCAACACGGAAGACGAGTGCGTTCCGTCCCATCTCACGTACCAAACGGTACCAAGATGCATGAGTCCACCACTCACTGTCAAGGTAGTTAGCTAATACAATATTATAATTAAATTGAATCCATGGAAATCAATGCTCTCCGGTTGCCTAGCCGACAATCCAAATTATTTACAAAAATACAAAAGACTTCCCCTGCAGTACTACTGCAAACCCGGAAATTAACAAGTTCAGTACTACATAATTATTGTATATATATACACTTGAACATCTAAAACACAAGCTATAACTTTCCTCTAAAATCTAAGCCCTCGGAGCCCTTTCATTTGTCTCCTAATCTTTGTGTGTTGCCGGAAAAAATGGAAGGAGAATATAAGTACAAGAAGGGGTTATGGACAAAGGAGGAGGATGAGATTCTCCTGGACTACATAAGGGTACATGGAAGAGGCCGCTGGAACCGCATTCCCAAGGTCACTGGTAAGAGCTATCAGTAATATATCTACATATCAATCTATCTATCTATCTACATACATACATACATACATACATATATATATATATACACACACTTACATACACACACACACACACACACACATATATATATATATATGCTGCACAAATGTATAGTACTAGTGTATAATTATGCAATATATGCACTTAAATTCTTTTTTATTCCTAAAAATTATAGTACTGATTTAGTTATATACGTAGGCTTAAGGAGGAGTGGGAAGAGCTGCAGGTTGAGGTGGCTCAACCATCTCAGCCCAAATGTGAAGCGCGGGGATTTTTCTGAGGAAGAAGAAGACCTCATTATCAGACTTCACAATCTCCTTGGAAACAGGTTATCTCTATATCCTTCCTTCATTTCATCTTCTTTTTCCTCTTTCCATATAATAGTTGGAACACACACACACACACCTATATATATATATATATATATTGCAATTCACATACTCAGGCAATATACAGAAACATAATACACGACACACACACACGAAACCCCTTCTGAAGGGGATCGCGCTCGACTATTGATAGCTAATGCTCTTGTGTTTGACGTGTTCGTGACCATGCATAATAGCCTTGTTATAATGTTGAGCCAGAAAATAAGGCAAAATCACTAAACGCTAAACATTCATTATATATATGCTCGCTACTTGGTCACGAAACAGTCAAATAGGAGAGCACTACTTTATCTCGCTCCATAAACAGTGAAGCGAGATCCCCTTCTGTTTTGGAGTATTGGTAAGACCAATAATTGAAATATATATGGGTAAATATAAGTTAACTCCGTGATGAATAAAACGCATAACACAACTCGTTTTATTCTTATTAAAGTTGTTAATTAATCACTGATTATCCTGTTTAATTTGCGCCAAGGTGGTCTCTGATTGCGGGGCGTGTACCAGGAAGAACTGACAACCAAGTAAAGAACTACTGGAACACTCATTTGTACAAAAAGCTTAACGCCATAAAAAAGCAGCAGACACCTAGAAAAGTTGCTGTTGTTTCGACGTCCAAAACAACTACTCACAGCTCTTCTGCTGCTCAAGAACTGGCAGGAGACAAACTAGTACACCAACACAAACTGCTCGAGGCGCCGGACTCGGACTCAAATTCCGTCACGAAGAGTAATGATCAAAACCCAAATATGGATATTGTTGCAGCTGAGGATTCTAATGCAGAAGAAGAAGAGATAGAATGGATGGCCAAGCATTGTACCGAGTTGCTTTCTTGTTCTAGTTATGGCAATATGATTAGCTGGGACATGGTGGAATTTCAACAAGGATACCATCTTGACCTGTTGTAATTAAAATTCTAACTTGTTCTGGTTGATCATAAGTTTGAGTTGATAAATGATTTGTTTATGATCAATAATAATCTTCACTTATCTGAATTATGTGCCATGAAAAAGTAAGATGTAATTTAATTAGCAACACATAAATTGAATTTAATCTAAATTTAAAATTTGCATACTAATTATATATTGGTGTATATATAAATAAAGGGAGTTTTAACATAACACTCATGATACTGTTCATTTTTAACTAAAATGATATTTTTACTTTAAAAAGTCACTTCTAGTACTATTCACTTACAACATTTTTTTATCTTTTTTTTTTATTAAAAATTAAAGTTTTCAAATCATTTTCATTAGTTTTTCTATAATAAATATACGAGGAAAAAAAGAGAACTCCGGATGCATGGATCAACTTTTGAACTTATAATCTAATGTATTGTCTGTCAAAAAAAAACGAGTTGCGCTAGCTTGTGATGATAAATAAAACAATCTGGGAAATCAGCAACCCTTAGACTCTGGTACCTTCCATTACAATAAGTTATTTGTGGTTTGGATTTGGTTTTTGGAGCAGTGAACCATTGACTCGAGCTTAAGGTCCTGCTTGGACTAGTTTTGGGTTGTCCACGTGCCATATGCACCGACGTTTTCATTTTAAATATTTTTGCTTGCATTAAAATTATATCAAGAGAAGATATCGTGTTTGTTTTGGGCTTATGGTCACCTAATCACCACGGTTTCCAACGAATCCCAAATTGTAGGTTGTAGAGTTGGGTTTCAAGTGTGATTTCCATTGGGTTTGGATCCACTTTTCAAATAGATTTTGTGGTCAAAGCTTGTATTTTTAAGAGGTAAGTTCAAGGGTTCGTCCATCGGATCACGTGATTGTGCAGCTACACGCATAAAAAGGATCTAGCATGTTGTTTTCTCTCTAGACCCTGTCCATGATACCACTTGATTTTCCGGTTGGATTTAAGTGTTGGTGACAAGAAGTTTGCATTGAATCTTGTACAATCTCAACGGCATGTTTACTTGCATGATTTGAGCATCCCTATTGAAAGGAGAACTTTTGACATAGTGCAAAAAAGAGAATGATTCACCCAAACTATACTTATTTTAACACCAGACAATCCACAAAGACTATTATTTTGCCAAATGTTGTTCCAGAGAAGACGCACTGTGACGAAATTCTTTTAGGAAACGAAAGGAAGGTTTCTGGTTTCTGGACAAAGTTTGATGCTCATACGGTCAAATTAGGTGTAATTTTGAAATCAAGATCCCAAAGCTGGAAGCTGCCCTTGACGAAATCGTAGTATCCGCCTTTCAGACTCAGAGTCTTGTTCACCAGCGCTTCTCTCACAAATGGATATGTCAATAAATTTGCCAATGACACATTCACAGACTCCTGCATTGTGATCACAAACTTTTAGAACACAAGATGGTCGAACTTGGAAGAATCTGAATTAATTTGTTAGTCCAATCGTTATAATAATATGTTATGTTTAGAAAAAAAAATACTAACTAATATTCAATCATCATGTGTATACAATTATGTGTTTATCTTCTCCCATCACATAGTTAGTGTGATGAGAGAGATAGATATATGATTGTATACAACTGGTGATATGCATAGGAGATTTTCAACCATGTTATACAACACATGGCCAAATAACGACTTTAAACAAACAATCACCGTTGGCTTTCATTTTAACTTTTAGGAAGCATTAAGACCATGATCTTCTCTAAGAAGAGCTATGATTTCCCGTTTTTACTTTAATTTAGGCAACGAAAAGTTACCTTCTCCAAGTTGGTGCACTGCTCTGTGAAACTTAAACCGCTGCATGCTGCTTTGATCTTGGCCTTTGCCGGTGCGCAGATTTTCACCCAGCTCTCTATGAAGTCACTGAAAATTCAACACGCAAATGGAACACTGTTAATGCATGATAGAATCATTTTAACTAAGTTAACTGGATGAGAAAGTACTGGTTTCAGAATGGCATTGTTAAAAAGTAATAAAACTGTAAAAGCCGATTGCCTTGTGTAGTTGTGTCAGCATATGCATATGATTAAAGGAATGAATATAAAAAAGAGTAGTAAAATTTTGAGCTGCACGGACAGTACTGAAAGTTACAAAGAATTTCAAAGATGAATTGAAAAAAAAAGCAAAGAATCTGAAGCTGTCATAAGCACTTTAATTGTCCTTCTACTTGTAGCTTTATCCAACTTTGTGGATGCCACCAAAAACAATGGTACCACAGTCTCTGTAGAATAAAGTCCTTCATATTCGTTTCCTATTGAGTAGGACATGACACAAAACAAATATTATACCAAATAGCAAATAGCAGCAACACCACATGGGAATTGGGAAGGAGAAGCCAACAATTTTGGAGTTCAAAAGCCAAAACTGTTGAAAAAAAAAGGTGGTCTTTCTGCATATATCCTTGATTATTCTTAATTAAAATATTTGTACTTAAATTATTGTACTTAGAGGAACTATTCAACTTTTGAACCAAATTAAATCAGAAAGATGCAAAGTGTGTTGCTATGATAAACGAAGGCTTACCTAGCAGTGGATCCATCATCAGGGATAGACATGAGCCCCTTTATACCTCCACAGCAGCTGTGTCCAATCACCAAAATATTTTCCACCTGAGGACATGCACTTTCTCTTCGTTTAGTACAAGCGAAATTTCTATTTAAGCTAGATTAAGAAAATAAAAAATGATTTAAACGTGATATACAACAGAATGAAAATAATACTTTGTCCAAGAGAGCAAAATACCACTTACAAAACGGACTCTCCTTCGATTAAGTTTTTAACCACATTTCCAAAAAGGGTTTAATAATTAATATCCATTCAGCTTCTAAATCTACAAACGTTTGAAGCTTTTTCATTCTGCCCCTTTTATATTGGAGGGGAAACATGATAAGGTGTGCAAGGAAAGGAACAAAGCCAATGACTAGGTCACCATTATTGATTGAATCACAGAACAAAATAGAAAAAGTAGAATATGAAAATAGTGGTTCCGGACTTCCAGTCAGTGTAAAAGCAAAGTTGACTATGGAAAGAAGTGGTCGTTTTATATTCACCTTCAGATGCAATACCGCATATTCAATGGCTGCCCCCACTCCCGAGTACTTTGTCTGCACCACCAGGTACCAACCCCGTTAGGTCAATCACAATACACGCATAAAATAATAAGATGCCAGCAAATTCAGCAAAACATAACTAATGGTTGACGGACCATGTTGCATTTTATATAGTTTTGAAGCAGATTTCATCATTCATTTGGGTTGAGTCAATCACAAATCAATGCGCGATTGTCGCACAGGGTAAGAACTATTAATTACACTTAATTGTTCATGTCGTGTATACTTCATTTCTTATATGTAAAAAATCATTTCTATTGATAAATAAATAAATAACATTTTTGATGTGTGTTCAAGTACTTTCTATTTTATTTTTTGTTTTGTGGTAAGTTATAAAAAAAAAAAAAAAAAAATGCTAGCGTTGAAGTGAGAGATTAGTAAAAAACTGGGTTTTGGTAGGCGAACCAGGTCAAATGGAGGAACCATGTTGGCGATGTTTCGGACCACAAAGGCCTCCCCTGGTTGGAAATTGAGGATGTGCGATGGGCAAACTCGAGAGTCCGAGCATGCAAATACCATGAACTGCATTTTCACCATACAACCTAATTATTTAGCTCAATAATTTAAGAGATTTATTTGAGATATAATTAATTATATATATGTATTGTATATGATTAAATTATAGCTCAATCGACCAGTTCATCACTTACCTTGGGGCTTTGGCCTGTGGCCAGTTTGCTGTACAGATCAACATCTTTCCTGAAGAGAACAGCAAAGTTCAGGTCCCTCTCAACCAGGGATTAAAGAACAAGGGTATTTTGGTAAATTCGATGTGGATAAAGAAGGAAAGAGGGGAATTTGGCCAACATTCGAAGAACATTACTTACTCGAATTTCTCCTTCTTGAATTGGATGAACCCGGTTTTGATCCTCTGGACGGGGTCGCTCGAACCGGCCGAAGCCAGCTCAGCCGTTATCTCCCTGATCTTGGCGGCGGCGACGCCCTCGAGGTCCGCTTTTTCACTGTCAGCAGGGTTAGGGAAATACAAAGAGTGTAACTATCAAAAGCCGTCAGATAACACCAATGGCAAAAAAAGGGGACCCACGGGGTGACAGAGGGGCTGATCCAACGCCACTCCGAATGGGCCCCACGTGGCGGCAACGACGAGCGCCTGATAGGCTGAAACGGAAACGCGTCCGAGACGGATATGTGACGGAAACGGAAACAACCAAAATGACAGAGAAGGACAGCTACGTTAATGATAATTACACAAAATGACATTACAGATCGTGTAACTTGATCGTTCGGTGTTTGTACGGACGAGGAGGAAGTACCTTAGGAGCTTGGAAAGTCCGGCAATGGCATCCTCGTACGAGTCCTTCGTCATGTCTTCCTTCTGTAAATTCCCCAAAAAAATCCAACCAATCAAAAAACAAAGGCAGTTTCACAATTCTGAAGAGAAAGTTATTGAATTAAAACCATGCGGATTCGAAATTATTAAAAAAAAAAAAAAAAAAAAAAAAAAGCCGGTTTATTTCTTCAATGAATGGAAGAATTAACATCTCGGAATTTGCATGATTTTGATCGATGTACGAGGAATCGATTAAGGAGGAGGAGAAGGGCATGCACGGACCTGCGAATCTGGCGTTTGGGAAAATTGAGAGATTTGAATTTTGAGCTAAGGAGCTAAGATTTGAGGAGGAGGAGGAGGAAAGGGAGGAGGGAGGGAGGAGTGTCTGTCAGTCACCAGAAGTTGGGCGCTACTCACGTAAGTTATGCTGGATTGGTATTTATAAAATTAATGGTGACGTTTGGCAAAATTTAATACCCTCTAAAGTTTTGACTTATATGGAAATTCATGTAATTTTATTAATAATGTTAGGATTGAGAGGGCGCGCCCCCCCCCGGGGGGAGTGGTGTTATGCAGGAGAGATTTTTCATTGTAAGAAACATAAGCTGATACGTCATATGGTATTATACAAGTAAAATAATTTTTTAAATATTCCTCAACTTATATGATAACGTGCGTAATATACGTATGTATTTGTGTTTTGAGCAACTAAAAACTCTCCCATTACGTAGAAGATTAGAAAATGGAGAGTAAAATGTGGGGGGAAGGCAATGTCAAGCGTTACTTTTGTACTTAGGTAGGTAATGATGCCGTGTGGTTGGGTGTAGATTTGGTGCATGGTAAAGAGGCTGATAAGAAAACACAAAGGGAAATACAACGCGCGTTCTTAGTGGAAAGGAGGAAGCGAGGTTTGTGCGGTATAACAAATCAACTAAAGACTACAAGTAGGTAGGCGCCACGTGGTGGGTAGAGGCAATCGTTTATGGATAATACTCTGTCTAATAATATTCTAACACATATTTATTATTTAAAAAATAATGAATATGTAATTAATTTTGTTAGTTATTATCTTCTTCTTTCATCGTCTTCCTGAAGAAAGACATTTTCGGTTTTGATTAGGAGTGGTCGCCATCTATGCAGAGTGGTCGCATTTCTCATGCACCCTTTCCAAAAAGCAGAAGGGCATTTGCAACTTGGTCTTTTTATATTATCCAAAGTCTTCGTCGAGTGTGATGGCTTTGGTCACGCAATTTATTTTTTCCATTTAATTAATAATTTATAAGAAAAATTAATGAAAATGATTTAAAAATTTTGAGTTTTAACGATAAAGATAAAATAAAAAAGGTGTTATTGGCATTCTAAAAATCTTATTCACACTCCTCATAAATGTATTTTTCTTTCCAAATATAGAAAGTTTGAAGTATAGAATGATATTTTTGAAATGCCAATAACATTTTCTTAAAATAAAGGGTAAAGTGAATAATAACAGAATTAACTTTTTAATGTAAAAAAATAATTTTTCGTTAAAATAAACATAAATATGAATTTTTCGTTAAAATTTCTTAATTTCTAGAAGAATGAGAACTTGTGATATACACACACATATATATATAGAGGCGGTCCACATGGTCCACTAACAACCTTCAGGCTTCATCACAAGTTTTCATTCCCCTAGAAATTATTAATTAAATGGAGAAAAAATAAATTGCGTGACCAAAGCCATCACACTCGACGAAGACTTTGGAGAATATATATATATATATATATATATATATTGAGAAATGTTACTAGTATTTCAAAATTTTCATTATACTTTTTATAAGTGTATTTTTTTTTATAAATATAAAAAATTTGAAATGTAGAATGAGAATTTTAAAGTGCCAATAACAATTCCTTATATATATATATATATATATATATATATATATATTCATATACAAGAACTTCATCAGGCAGATGTTTTAATATATCATTCTTATGTCATCTATATTATTGACACAATGCAAATAGGATGTTGATATGAGATGCATGTTAATTGGAATCGATAATATTTGATATATTGTTATAGTAAGTTTATAATATGCCTATCAATATGTTTTTGAGTATGCCGGTCCGTAAGCAGTGGATCATAACTATTTTTACACAAAAAAACAAAAAAAAAAAAAAAAAAAAAAAAAAAAAAAAGACAATACGAGAGAATTATATTATGAGCATGTTTAGTTAAAAGAAATGGTTAAAGTACGTAAATTAGGTGCTTAAAAACTAGGAGAAACAAGGAAAGAGAATCAGAGAACTAGTCCTCCTTTGCCGATCTAACTCATGAGTTTTACGATAGAAAACTAGATTTTAATCCTTAAATAAGATCAAGTTTAAAAAAATATCTTATATAAGATTAAAAATTGATTTTAGTCCCTAGACTCTATTTAATATCAGCATATTAAATGTCTAAATTAAATTTTATGAAAATATGATAAATTTTAATTCTCATTATGGTAAGTATCGTATACAAAAAATATTTTCGTAAAGATTCGGTACACATTTGTTGCATATTTTCTTATGTGCCACTTGTGACATCCCGTCCCGAAAATATCAAAACGTACATGTGAAATGACACTTTTACCCCTAGTTCGTTTTCGTTACATTATTGGTTGTTTTGGGTTGTGTTGGCATGTGTTGGGCCACACACACACCCTCTCATTCTCCCTGTCTCTCTCCCGTGCTCCCATTTCTTCCCTTTTCCTCTGAAACTGTACGGACACACACACAACCACACCAAATCTCAACAGATCGAAGGAACAAATTACATCTTTGAACTCGTGAGGCTCGTGCGAGTGCAACCATACTATTTTCAGGTGAGAATCCTAACGTTTTCACGTCGATTCGAGAAGCTCCGATTTGAGTACTATTCATGCAAACGTATTTTAGTAAGTTTTTGGGATTTTGAAGCTCGTAGGTAGCTTGGTGGTGTCCCAAGGAGTCTCGGAGTGCTTCGTTGGAAGAGTTTGGACGTCGGGATCGTCGTGTTCAAAGTTGGCCGGATTTTGGTTTGTGTGGACATGTATGATCTTGTGGTTTTTAGCCCTTAAAACTTGTATGGACGTGTTCTACTAGTCTAGGGCTTCATTTTGGTTCAAGAATCACGAAAAATGGTTGAAAAACGAGTGAGAAAACACGGTTTGAAGTTTTTCCAGTTTTCCTGCGCCGGCGACGGCGCCGGAGTCTCGCCGGAGAAGGTGACGGAATATTCCTGACGCCGTTAACGGAATCTGTCAAAACTGACGGAATATTCCTAATGGCGTCAGTTGACGCCGTCAGCGTGCCAGGCACGTGCCTGCGCGTGGCCGGCGCGTGTGGCCGTGCCTTGGCCGGCGCGTGGGGGCGCGTGCGGCGGTGGAAAATTTTTCTAAAAATATGGTTGTGTTCCTGAGGTTGTGTAGAGCACGTTGGTATATTCAATTGTCCATTTTGAGCAATGTATGAGAAGTTATTACGAGAAGTTGGTTATGTACTCTAAAATTAACGTTTTCATAGTTATTTCGCATATAGGTGATACATACCCCGAGGACGAGCGTGGTCACTCGAGGCAGGGGGGTTACGACCCTTCCACATACCAGTGAGTGGGCTTTTGGTTTTCTGTATATACTTATATACATTTATATTCCCAAAAATTGTTTAAAAATGGTTATTTGTTTTATGCCATGCATATTATTATTATTGATTATGCACCATTAGCCGCATTATTAGATGCATACATATACATATGCATATTGGGTGCTGTGAACGCACAGGTAAGTGCCAGGTAAGTGTTATTCATGTTTATAATTCAGTAGTGGTTTGAGATGCTTAGAGAGCTCATAACCTGCACCCCCGGTGTTAGTGCTCCCGCCCAGAGTAGGGCACAGTCCTTCATGTGATGTTCACCTCCCGCACCACACGCTCAGCTTGGATCCAAGTTAGGTGCACAGTCCTGCCATACAGACCACTTTAGGTGGTTCCGACTCGTAGGTGACCCGCGATTATTCACACAGCCTTCACGTGATCGTAGCACTAGAGCGTATATATGTATTACACTCAGGCCTGTCGTACAGACCACTTTAGGTGGTTCCGACTCGTGGGCAGGTTCAGTTATTAAGTTGAGATTTGAGCTCTATATGCAGCCGTATAGGTCACGTTAAGTGACTCCGGCTGCCAGATTATTTGTTATCATTATGAGATACACCTGAGCACTTGCATTTCATTATGAGACTTTGACATGGCATATTCTTGAGCATGATTGGCATACCCTTGAGCATGACTGGCATATCTATACATACGTATATATGTTATTTTCTGGGAAGTATACAGGTTTTACGGCAAGGGGTTAGAAAGTATTTATAAATGGTTTTAGAAAAGCTTTGTTTTTGCTCACTCACGCTTTTGTTTTGCGTCCCTCCAGGTTCTAATTGCTTAGCAGTTTCGGTGGTTTTCCCAGAGGACTTTTCCGACATTCTGACAGACGCTCACCAGCGTAGGGTCACCTTCGGGTGTACTATTGTCGTATCTTTTATTTGGACTGCTGTAGACTTGCTCTAAATTTGTGTTTCACTTACGCTAGCACTTGTCTTTGATACTTTGTATGCTAGTTTTTAATTATTCGTACTTTTTATATTACTATTCTATTAGCTTCCGCACGTGCACATGGCTACGTCACATCCGTGTGATGGCCAGCACGCCCTGATCTCGGTCGGGGTGTGTCACCACTAATTCATTACAATATATTTAAGCATGAACATTTCGGTGCACTAGGTTAATATAATATGTTTAAGTACAAATATTTCGGTACACTAGTTTTTATAATATATTTAGGTATCGATATTTTGGTACACTAGTTTAGTATTATATATTTAGGTACGGAATTTTTCGGTACACTTATGTTTTTGCATATTTTCTTATGTGCTACTAATTCACTACAATATTTTTAGGTACGGACATTTTGGTGCACTAATTTAGTAAAATATATTATGATACGAACGTCTAGGTACACTAATTAGAGGAAGTAAAATAAATACAATGAATTAAAATGTGTATAATAATAAATAATTTTAATTTTAATGTAATGACATTAAATAAGATATCTATTAAATATTAAAAACAAAAATATAATATAAATTTGAATTAAGTACATATTAGAGGACTAAAATAATATCTAATTTAATACCAAATTTTTATTAAATTTTAATTTTCTTCAAGGATTAAAGTTAAAGCTTAGCACCAAACAAAAGCTTACTAATATATATTGATTGGATAAGGATGAATGGGGATAGCTTGTCCATCCCCGGCGTTGGATATAACCGGGCCAGAAACAAGGAACCCTAAGCAGTGTCAGACTATTAGTATAATATATACTATATTTTTATTTTGTTTTTGAAATATAATGAGAGAGGAAGAGAGTGATAGAGAATATGGGAGTGTGAAGTTTTTTTATTTTTTTATTAATTTTAATTTAGAGATATGTTAGGATTATATGTAGGTGATACTTTGAAAAAAAACAACAAAATTTGATTGTGTAAAATTACATTTATGCTTCATATTTCTTATTCATATTTTGTTTTAATTAGAGGGTTAAACTGAGGGTTTTGGTTGACAATGAGTGTTTTATTAATTAGTAAAGATGCATGATTTCATACCAACAAGATCCTCTCCAGATTATTTTGGTGAGTATCCTGAGGATCCGTGAATCTTGTCCGTTCATCGTACACTGTGCGATTAGTTTTTGTTAAATATTTTTTGTGTTTAATTTTAAATAAAAATATTTAAAATAATTTCTGATCATATGATATACAATAAACGAATATAATTAACGAATTCCTGAAATCCTCGTAAAGAGGATCCAGGAATCCAAATTCGATTTCATGCACGCAAATTGCAAAAGCTAAATTAATCTATGAAATTATGGGATTTCGTGAATTAATAATATATAATTAGCAGTAGCCAAGTGAACCCCAAAGGAAGCTTCGATCTTCATGCAGATTGTTGAGAGATGTGTCGACCTTGTACTCGACGTAAAAAGATGATGTCGCCAATGTCTCGCTATAATTTAATATGATTTTATATTTTTGTCTTTAATTAGATCAGTTTTGGTACTTGCTCAGCGCAAAACTTTACAGTTTACAGTTACTATGCATAGTAGTGTATGTCTCGTGGAATATTGATATCTAGTAGTGCGTTATTCATGTTGTATTAAAAATTTCCATCTAGTGTCGCGTTAATATTAAGAAATTAACATTCAATATGTCAAATTATGATTTTAGTCTTTGTAATTTTAAATCACAAGTTAATCAACTTACTCTAGTAATTGTTCAAGTTTACTAATTGTTTGGTTTTATCAAGTTTTTGACATGAAAAGCTCATGATTGATGGCCGCAAGGTGCAATTTTCTAGACTTGATCACTCATGATTGACATGCTCGTTCGGTTGAAAAAATAGTTGATTCAAGTCATTGAGTCGCAACCATTTTTGAGCTTTTTGTTGTAGCTTACTTTAGCGAGTAAGTCTTCAATAGTTTGGACCACTGGAGTGTCCTATTTTATATCAATTAGATTGACATGTAAAAAAAATTATTATTTATTTAATTTAACCATAATCTTTTATTTTTCATACTACTGAGTATATAGTCGAAACTATTGAAGAAAAATTATAGTTAAGGGAACATGACTTGACACAAGCCCCAGTTTTTTTTAACATAAGCGATATGGACAGCTATTGAAATAGTTGAAGGGCAATACCATTTAATTATCATTACTAAGGTATTCAAAGTCAGTAAGCTTTGAAATTGTTGGTTGTTATTTTTAATTTTTTTTTAACAAACGATATTATTTACATTAAAGAGATGTAGAGATAATATCATTTATTAATAAACATGATCAAATGGTTACAATTCAAAAAAAATTCAAAACCCAGTTAATTATTTATATTCACGGTTCGATTCGGTTCTAAGCAGTTATGCTAACATAAGAACCGGAACCAAAACCGATATGAATAGTTTGGTCCTGTTCTTGAACCTTTTGTTGACTTTTTTTGGTCAACGCAGTTTTTTTACGTTTTATTTTATTGTGATTCGATTTAGTTTCGCAGTTCCACGTTTTATATGCCCACCCCTAGATTCGAACTTAAAACCTCTCACTTACAAGTGAAGAAGAATAAGTGATGATGGAGTGTGTTTAACCCTAAAGAATATCACTAAACCATAGTACTAAGTGGTGACTGTCATTAATATTACAAATAATAACCGGACTGCTATTGAATTCATAAATTTTATAGTTCTTCGGAGTATAAGACTTTTGAATTCATTTAGTCTTCTTCAATCAACGAATGAAATTAAGTTTTCAAGTCAGAGATCGTACCGTGACCTTCGTTGATGTGCAACATAAGAAGCATTTTCTAAGCGTTCCAGCCATTACCTTTTCCCTTCCTTCTAAACCTAGTCAAGCAGCCTTACGAAAATTACTCTCACAAATTGCTAGAATAAAGGCATAGTGATGCGTTTGGTGACTTGTGCCCTGTTGATGCTCACGCATATCAACGGTTCACAGTTACTCACACAATGCGGCAATTGAGCCTACCATAGTACCATTGATCATTGGAAAAAGCTAAAGAGAGGTTACCTAGTAAGCCAGAAGCCTAGAACAGATTGGACTCCTCGGTCTTCTTCTGCAGTTGACAGAATTACCAGATGGGGGCCGCACGGCACATAAAGAGGAGAAGAGAGAGAAGTGGGGAAGCCGTCAGCCGCCACTGAACAAAAGTCAAGCGGCCATTGCCGTCGAACAATTTGCTATTTCCTGTACTTGTTTTGGAGACAAAAAAACATTCCTCTAACTTGTATATATGCATATTGTGCGCACCATATTTTTATTCCCAAAATACCCCAACGGATAAAGGAAGGCTAGTAGCCTCCCATCTCCGTGGAATGAGGATCTCATATTAGGTATGTTACTCCATCACCCTTATCTACCAGTCCCCTCCTGGTATTGAAAGAGATGTTTCCCATCTCCTCCTCCCAATTCACCAAAACAACAGCAATATGAGGGTACAATTTGCGGACTGTTACCGCTTGTCGAGTAATTGTTTTGGTTTATCTACAATACCTTCATGTAGAGTAGTTGTTGCACATAAATATAACAGATATTTTGCATTTAGGGGGAGGCGAAAATCATAATCTAGTCGTATGAGGACTGTAAAATGCGTCATCTACTAACTTGGTATCAAACTCAATACAACTATAACAAGTTCTCAATCATCATTTACGTGAGTCGAATTTGAAAATATTAATAGATTGTAGTACAAGTTAGTTATATTATATTGAAAAATATTCGAAGTGAGAATTGTTGTCGTCCATCCACATTAAAACATGTGGAATGTTAACAACGCTCAAGACGGTGTACAATAAAGTTCCTCTGTAATCCGAACGGCAAGTCGATTAGCAAAAGGGAGGGAAACTTTTGGAGCCGTACAGAAAAAAAGATGCGGGATGACCTTGCGTGCGGTGCTGTGGTGTATCAGCTCCACTTTGGGAGAAGGGTGGGTGATCGTGTGGTGTGTTCATCTATTTACAAAGAGGACCCAATTCAGCCGAAAGCTTGACATATGAAAAGCATTGAACTGTTGAACTGTGAAGGGATGCGAAGCTGAAAACTTGCATAAGTTAGTCTCTTTGCTATATACTTGACAGGTATGAAAAATCGCTTACAAAGCTGAGTCCTTTTTGTTTGTTTTTCCTTCACAATTTGTGGGCAATCAATAATTTCTGGATTTAATGGTGATATAGACGCCATTTTTCACGAAGGTTACCGATTCCATTCCGAATGCCTTGGCTTTTGGCTGCTTTGGTGCCTCTGGTATTGTTCGAAATTTCGAGTTAGAGTGGTATGATGGCATTGTTCTGTACTGCATTCTAGTCAGTAAAAGTTAATGGATGAGTAGGATACTTACCATGTCCTGTGGTGAAGATTGTTTATATCAATTGGTAATATTTTTCTGTGTAAGCATTAAACTATTTGGTGACTTGGAATTTTCTCTTTACTTGTAATTGGAAAAAAAAAGGTGTCTTATAAATGTGGTAATTTGGATTCACAGAAGGATGACTGAGGTTAAGTGTGAATTTATAACTCGGCATTTGAGTCAATTAGTAATTACTCAAGGCAACAAAGAAATTATTGGTCATAAGACAAACGGAAATGAGATTCCTCTCTTTTGATACTGTATGTACCTTGAACTGGGTGATATCGTAGACCTGAGGTGCCCGGAATGATGGTTGCATCACGAGGAACAGTTTTCAAATTGTGTTAGGATCTAAACTTTTATTATCAAACGTCTGAAAGTTTATTTGGACTGCTGAGAATCATTTGTTATAATGATTTGGTGTTTTTTTAGGGAAATCGTCTTACTTCCTCAAATTTTTATAGCATCAAATTGGTTTCAATCATAGCGACTGCAGTTTCTCACTTGGGTTAGAAAGCTATGGCAGAAATATATCAACTTCGATTTGGCAAAAGTTTACATCTTTACGGATATTTTGTTTGTTTAGGATTATCATATCAACTTCGATTTTTGTGTACAGCTCCAGGGGCATCGATGGGAGAAATCCTAGGTTGCCATCTTTGTGTTCAGTGGAATCTGGCAGTAGTTGCTTCGCATGTAATTTCCTGGTCCAAACTTTTTCAAGACAACTAGTGAATATCAGAATATCACGGTTCATTCTTTTACTCAGTGCTCTCCTTCTCCTGTAATCTCTTGCATAGAAAATGTGCCTCAAAGTTCTAATCTATCACAAATTACGGACGCAAATACAGAACATGGTCAATCAGTCTTCTAATAAATCAGCATCATCTGGGGTGCTGCAAATGCTTGCTTTTCGTTTTGCAGTTTTACGTGTTTCTTGCAAACTCGGGACTTATTTTCTCTGCAGCATTGATATTAATTGTTATACTTATTTTTTCAGTCAGCTCGTTTCATGGAATATTTCCTTCATCATTCTAAAGACAACACAGAGAAGGGTTTAGAAACCTGCAGGATTCTTGGCGCCTTTCTTGTAAGATTCACACTCTGCATTGGTTCTAAAAGCATTTTTCTTATTGCATAAGAAACTGTCTTCAGATTTCCAGACAGTTTCTTCCGTCTCCGAATCTTGTTTAGTGAAACCCAATCTCTCTCAGTTTCTCACCATTTGCAATCTCGAAATCAGTACGGGTGTGATTACTCTAGTCTTTTAGTCCATATGTACACATTCAATATGTTATAAACGATCATGAAGCTTTTGCCATACAAAACGAACAGTCACTTTTTCCGGTTGGATGGATCCATGTAGGTCATAATTATCTATTCTTCTGCTGCTTGCTTCCTCCTGTATCACTCTACACTTGACAGATTCTTGTTCACTTTGTTAACCATTTGTTTTCAGACACATCTTTCTCAAAGTTGTTTCATATCATCAGTGGATCGGCACACTCATTATTCATATCAGGAACGGGCACAGCCTCCCTTCTTGAGCTGCAAAATTTAATAGAGTCTCAGAATTTTAATTGGATTTCAAAGTTAAGCATACATAGGTTAGAAGAACCTAAAAATTTGATGCAGTAACATTATGAACTTCATACCATTTCCCATGTTGGCTTGTTCCGAAATACTCAGTTGCCTTCTTCGGTGTGGTTTTGTCTGCTTCGATTAGGAACTATGGGCAGCATTTTTATCTGGTTCCCCCGGTATGCTGTCATCTGCGAAGTCCTTTAACTTTTCTCTTTCCAACTTTTATCTTCAGGTTATGATACCTGAGGCTTTTGCCATTGTCATGGCTCCAACTGATACCTCAAGGTATGCAGCAACACTAAACACAAAGTTCAGTCGTTATGCTTTAAACAAAATTTGGCAATTTCATCGTCGTAGTGTTAGATTCAAAAGTCTTAAATGCTCAAACTCCTTCCATCTATATTTCGGCTCACAAGCCTTAGATGCTTTCTTCCATTCCCTTGGTCTTGTCCTTGCCTTTGTTCTTGTAGCATCTTCGATCTTCGACAACAATTGTAGCACCCTTGGTTGTGGTCATTAGTCTTTGCTATGCACGGCCATGCCGCTCTGATGTTCTGACACTGACATAACAATTTCGGTCAGTTGGTGCAAAAGGGAATGAAGGGGAGAATGCTGTAATTTGGTAGCGTATCTTCTCCGTTCACCACTTTCCCCTTGAAATTTTGACCAGTACGCCGAGCCGTCGCGTTGGTAGCGAAATAAGAATTCTATTGCGGAACTAATTACGTATGCCAGTTGGGTACGCAACTGCATTGCACGACACTTTTTCAGAAAGAGAACAACGCTCCAGTTAAAACACACTGCTACGCTGTGATGTATAAGTAATTTCAGCCATTCGAGGCCGTTTAACTCCCAAAAATGCATTTTGAATTTTGTAATAAAAATCGGACTTTCGTTTCACGTCCTATTATTGGACTCTTGAGTCTTTCAAGGCCAAGTTTATCTCTGTATAAGCGTTGGCTCCCAATGTGAACTTAAGTTTCAATCAATAATCAAACAAAACCTTTGAGATTTTTCTCTAAAATTTAGGTGGACTCCAGAACTTTTTCTTCAAGGACTAACAATTGTAATATTTGTTAACTTCGTAATCAATCTCTCTCATCACATGATAATGAATCTTGTATCGTATGCATTCCTAATCAAAGAAAAGGAAGCTTTCAAATGCAGTAATTTATAAAATTATTGCTTGTCAGACACACGACTGTATACAACGAGAGAGATTCAAGAATCTATCATATCACTTTTAATGCTCAATAAATAGCATTTTGAAGTTTTAAGTAACCCTGCCGGGTTGGATGCGGGAGTTTTAACTATGCTAGGTTCAAATACAATCATGGTGCCGGCTGCGATAGTTGGTGGTGGTCCACGCTGCTTTATTATAGAGCCGTCCACACACACAGGGTGTGTCTCCGGTCTTGCTGGAGAAAAGCATAATCTAGTTAAGCAGTGACAACACATTGTTGGATTAGAACGTCACAATAATAGTGCAAACACATTGCTTTTTTGAGTTTAGACCACTTCTAGTCTTATTTTTTCTTAACCGCTCTGTTTACTTTTAATTAAATCAACTATTGTTTGATTTATTTAACTCCTTACCAACTAATCATGTTTGATTATTATTATTATTTTCTTTTGGTCAATGTTTAAATATTAGAATTTATGTTCTTAATCTTTGGTTTTACTCAAATTCTATGTAAGGGCTTACATCAAAAGCTTCGCGCCTTAGTGGATCACATCATTTACCAAGTTATGCAAATTTCTAGCAAAGTCCCCGTACTTTTTGCTTTTTTTCGATTTGAGACAAATGGACACGTTTTAAAAAGTTAAGAAAGCTCAAAATCAAATTAAAAGTTGTGGTGCAAATCAAGATGATAAAGTTAAGTAGGCATTGTTACTTTTTTAACTTTTTGCTTTGTTTCGATTTAAGACAAATGGACACGTTTTAAAAAGTTAAGAAAGCTCAAAATCAAATTAAAAGTTGTGGTGCAAATCAAGACGATTAAGTTCAGTACGCGTTGTTACTTTTCTCTATATATTGAACAAAATCAAACGATTAGAATTTTTCTTTCATTCTTAAACATTTAAACAAAATAAAAATAAGAATAAGTTAATGATTTCATTATTATTCTTGTACATTTGGGGGAAAAAAATATTCTCATTTAAATGCTTATATATAATTGTGGTTTCCTTATAATATCAACAAGCCTGAAATGGAATAGTCCATTTTTCCTAATACAAAGACCATTCTCTCCGTCGCCAATAATTTACAGAAATAAATTAAACAATTAAAAAACCCTAAAAAAAGTAAACAAAAATAAATAATTAATTAATTAAATGACCGCTGAGCCCCTTAAAACGGATGGACGTTTTTGCTCAATCCGTTCACATTTGTGAAGAACCCAACCACCGGCCGATACGGCAAGTACGACCGCCGTTTGTCCCCCTCCTTCTTCTCTCTGTTCTTCACGTAATGCTTCTCGTGCGCAGACGACACCGTTTCGACTTTCTTAGCCTTCCCTTTTAACTTCTCCACCGTCTTTTGAATCTTACCGCTGCTCTTCTCATCCGCCGCCGATTCATGGCTCGGCTTGGGGCTCGCCACGGACTTAGGTTTAAGGAAAACAAATGCGTCATTTCCGTCGCTGTTGCACCGGAGCTTCAAGTCCCTGACTCTCCACAGCTTTGACGACCCCGTGGAATTGCTCTTGTTCCGGAGCTCCACCGCCGCCTCCACCGGCTTTCCGGACCACTCACAGTACGTTCCTTCCGGGACTGCTTCGAGCTCGTCCGACTCGGACGCCGACGACGACGGCGTGTCCCGTTCCTCGAAGAAGAGCTTCATCAATGGCGACCGCAGAGACGAGGACGAAGCCGCTCCGGCTCTTGAAGCATCGCCGTCGTCAGCGTCGGCGAAGAGGAGATCTCGGTTGAAAATCGGATATACCGGCCGGAAGTGGCCGTTCTGGAATATATCCTCCGCGCAAATCGGCGACCCGTCGGCGTTCGTGGGGGCGAAAGAGAAATCGTCGTCGTTTTCGCTCTCGCATTCGCCGCCACCGTCCACGATTTGAGCTTCTTTATCTTCCATTCCTGGCTTCTCAGCGTCCACGAATTCGAATTCGCCACCGGAACCGGCGATTTGAAGCTTGGAGCTGAAATTCGCAGAGAGCTGCGCGTACTCGACTTCGAAATCGTTCATGGAAGCGTGGGATTCGAAGCTCGGCGACACGGGAAACACGGAAACCGCTTGCATTTTCAGTTTTGTTGGATCGAGAAGTTGGGGTTGGGGTTTTTGAGGTTGAGAGAGAGAGGGGCAGTGGGTGTAATTAACAAAGTCCTAAAGATTTGGTTAATTAATGGTGGAAGGGAAATGAGGTGGGGTGGCTTTTATATAGGAGCCGGGGCAATATTGGTGGGTGGACCCACCAAATATGGGTAGGTTTATAGGTCGCTGGGAGGCTTCGGATTCACACGGGACACGTGTTCATACCACGCGGATGATGTTGGAGGCAGCCATTTGTGAATTTGGTGGAATCTAGGGAAAAGGATAGTAAGTACTGTTGTAAGTTTCAAGCAAAATAACTAGTATTTATTTTCTTTGTTTGATAGTTACAGTATTTCAAAAATATTAGCAGAGAAATTAACATTAATTTGTAACGTATTTGAGATTATCGTAGCGTTATTCTTTTTGGAAAAGGATTTTTACTAGATATTTTGATTAGATACTATTTATATTTAATTTTAAATTTAAAATAATTTCTGATCGCATGACTTACGATAAACGATCACGATCTTCTTGGGATCCCAAATCCTTTTCCTTTCATTTTGTTGGGGATGGGGTTGACTTCCGTGGGGAGGAAGATCGAAAAGACAAAGAGGTGGATGCTGGGGTGGGCTGTAGAGGATTGGATATTAAAAGAGTTGGGTGGGGGAGCAGGAGGAAGGGACACGTCATGGGTGAAGTAATGAATGCTAATGTGATTGGGGCTGTGACTTGCTTGGCAATTCAGGGATCCGACCTTGATCTCCTTACCAAACAACAACAAAATAATACTCTTTTTTGCTTTTTCGGCTTTTGATTTTTTGAGTAATTGAGAAAAAGAAATATATATTTGGTACGATTCGTTGATGCAGCTGGAACTTGGGCAGAAAGTTTTCTGGGGAATGAAAAGTTGAAAAGTTCAAATTTGTGAGATGGTTGAAAAAACCGAAAAGTAAAAGCGGGTTTATGAATCTGCCAAAATCTGACCTAATATTTTCCATCGATCTTCAACATGAATACATAATTAACAACTGTGTTAACTTAATTAAGTAAGTGACTCAGTGGTGTAAACGTAAATTCCGTCTTTAAAAGGAGGTTTCGGATTTGAGACTCAAAACTGATGAGTTTGTTACAAAATACCTGCACCATTTCACCTACATTCTCATTTGCTTCAACATATTGAGTACCGGTTACACCACTAACATGGTGTATCGGTATTCCATATTTGTTTTCTTTTTTCCTTTATTAAAATCTAGCTCTTATACAATTAAAAAAAAAAATGTACTCTGAATATTTTACAATGCACCATAGTTTATGTGTTCGCATTGACAATGAGATAGTGACATGTGCATTTACATTTATATTGGTTGGGTACGTGTATGAATACATGGTGGTCACCTAAATAATAAGCATGGTTTATAGATATGTATTGCAATAAATGATACATATATAAATAATGGAGGCGAATTTGTGGCACTATTTTTTTTAAAGAATTTTTACACACATTTTATTTGGGGTCCACTTCGTAATATATTTTAACAACCCAAACTGTCTATCTTTAGGTATTCCCTAAAAAATCATGTCTACCAAAATCACCCAAATTTAAAACCATATGATCACTAGATTAACGGTTTAGGGTTTGTTTGGGAAACCATATTCGTTCATATATAAATAATGGAGGCGAATCTATGGCACTACTTTTTTAAAACAACTTTTACACACATTTTGTTTGGAGCCCACTTCATAATATATTTCAACAATCCAAACTGTCTATCTTTTAGATATTTCCTAAAAAATCATATCTACCAAGATTACCAAAATTTGAAACCATTTGACCACTAAATTAAGGGTTTAGGGTTTCTTTGTGAAACCGTATTCGTTCATTTTCTTCATTAGAGATAAAAGTCTAAATGGTTTTGGATTTGTCTAGTTTTTTGTAAGGATGATTTATGAATGATGTTCTAAAAGAGACGGTTTGATATCGTTAAAATACATTACTGTCTGGACCCCACAATAACTTGTGTAAAAAATTAAATAATAAGTAGTGCTACGGATTTGAACCCACGGAGAATAATTCAACTTTTATTTCAATTTTTACATCATGGCAGTGGTTCTTAATTACATGAGTCCGAATCAATACATATATTTGGATTATAAGAAGGGGGGAGGTGGTAATGAACGTACGTCATGCATGAATGATCAATTTCTTGATTCTACGCTACCCTCACTTTCTTCTGGAATTTCAGTCCTCATCATATAAAAATGAAGGGGTCACGACTTACCATCTCTACCACGTGCACTAGTACAAAAATATGTTTGCGCGACGACAACTTGCGCGACGTAGCAAATTTCGTCACGCAAAGTATGTTTGCGCGACGATAAATAGAAAACGTCGCGCAAACTGTGTTTGCGCAACGATACTTTGCGCGACGAATCCTGGCGTCGCGCAAAGATATTTTGCGCGACGAAGGTACACCTACGTCGCGCAAAACAGCTTTGCGCGACGCCAGGATTCGTCGCGCAAAGTTTTGGCGCCAAACCAAGATACATTTCCACTTTTTCCTAACTTTGCGCGATGCAGGTGCACAATCGTCACGCAAAGCTGTTTTGCGCGACTTATATCTGCGTCGCGCCAAGTTGTCTTTTTTTTTTTTTTTTTTTTTTTTGCCCCTTTTGCTTTTCTTTTGGGGTTCTTGCATTGCCTTTTTCTTTTGTGAATCCACTTGTGTAAATATTTTAAATTAATGATCGAATTAATTCATTGTATTCATACAGGGTTAAGGAGTATAGCTGTAAAAAATCATCAAAATCGGAGTTAAAATAACTGTTAAATCGTGATTTTTCGTTTATCGCCGTAAAAAAGATTTGTCCCGTTACATAATCTCTGAATGTTTGTTTTTTGCGATTTTTGGTGTATACGTCGCGCAAAGTTTTTTTTTTTTTTTTTTTGCTTTTCTTTTGTGGTTCTTGCATTGTCTTTTTCTTTTGTTGTATCCACTTGTGTAAATGTTTTAAATTGACGATCGAATTAGTTCATTATATTCATATAAGGTTAAGGAGTGTAGCTATACAAAATCATCAAAATCAGAGTTAAAATAACCGTTAAATCGTGATTTTTCATTTATCGCCGTCGAAAAGGTTTGTCCCGTTACTTGATATCTGAATGTTTGTTTTTTGTGATTTTTGGCGTATGCGATCTCGAAGCATATACAAACAAGTTTGACGGTTGGATCGTTGAAATTAGTTTCATACAATGCGGTATCCCATCAAAACAATAGATTCACTAACACTTGGAGTTTATTTATACTTTCATTAAGAATAACATAAGATTTTGTGATATCCATTGGTGTAAATATTTTAAATTGATGATCAAATTAATTCATTGTATTCATATACGATCAAGGGATGTAGCTCTAAAAAATCATCAAAATTGGAGTTAAAACTACCATTAAATCGTGCTTTTTTGTTTATAACCGTCGAAAAGTTTTGTCCCGTTACTTGATCTTTGAATGTTTTTTTTTTGCGATTTTTGGCGTACGCGATCTCGAAGCATATAAAAACAAGTTTGACGGTTGGATCATTGAAACTAGTTTCGTACAATGCGTTTCTCATCAAAATGATACATTCACTAATACTTAGAGTTTATTTATACTTTCATTAAGTATAACAGAAGATTTGTGCTATCCACTTCTGTAAATATTTTAAATTGATGATCGAATCAGTTCCTTGTATTCATATAGGATCTAGGAGTGTAGCTATAAAAAATCATCAAAATCGGAGTCAAAATAACCGTTAAATCATGATTTTTTTCGTTTATAACCGTTGAAAAGGTTTGTCCTGTTACTTGATCTCTAAAGGTTTATTTTTTGTGATTTTTGGCGTATGCGATCTTGACGCATATACAAACAAGTTTGACGGTTGGATCGTTGAAAATAGTTTTTTACAATGCGTATCTCATTAAAATGTTAGATTCCCTGACAATTAGATTTTATTTATACTTTTATCAAGTATAACAGAAGATTTTGTCGTATCCACTTGTGTAAATATTTTAAATTGACGATCGAATCAGTTCCTTGTATTCATATAGGATTCAGGAGTGTAGTTGTAAAAAATCATCAAAATCGGAGTTAAAATAACCGTTAAATCGTGATTTTTTCGTTTATAACAGTCGAAAAGTTTTGTCCCATTACTTGATCTCTGAAGGTTTTTTTTTTTGCGATTTTTGGCGTATGCGATCTCGACGCATATACAAATAAGTTTGACGGTTGGATCGTTGAAACTAGTTTCGTACAATGCGTATTGCATCAAGTTTAATGGTATATATATTTATTATGTAGATTTAAATTTATTTATTTATTACGTATAACACTTAAGAAATTGAATGATATGTATATTTATTAAGTAGCTACCAATTTACTAGTCAGGTTTTTGTTAGAAAAATATATTATTGTGGGTTTTATGTAAAAAAAATTGAATTTGAAATAAGTAAAGTCTCATTTTCAGTAATTTTTAAAATAATTTTTTTAAATAAAAAAATAACTTGCGCGACGTCGAATTGTACACCATCGTCGCGCAAATTTTGATAATTTTGGCTCAAGTGTGAAAAATAGGCGCCAGTTTTCATAATTTTGGACAAAATCTTCCCACCCCTTCGCTCATCACGCCCTGCTCTTCCCAGACCCCTTATCTCTTTCTCTCTCTTGGTCTCTCTCTTTTGTAGCCTTCCTCCTCTTCGCTCATCACGCCCTCTCTCTCCCGTAGGCTTCCTCGTTTTCGCTCATCACGCTCGAACCCCAAATCTTGAACCCCAAATTGCCCCAATCAATTCGGCGATTCCACTCCCTCTCCGGCCAAGGTAACGTTTCCCTTCAATAACTGTGAAAAAATGGAAAAAAAAAAAAAAGAGTATATATTTTATTAATTTTCTGTTTGAAGGTTATTTTGCTTGATTTTTGTTAAAATCCGATTTAGGGTTTCGGCGAGGTCGGTGTTTCAGAGACGCGAAACTCACGGATTGGTTCCGGTGACGGCGAAGCAGATTATCGAAGCCCATCAGTCCGGTGACGAAAAATCAAACTTTGTGATTAGCAGGGCAGATGTTGCTAATGTATGTACGCACCTTTTTTAGTTTCATCAGGATTTTATTGTTTGTTTCTCATATCAATCAATTGAATGGAAAAAGAGAGATTTTGGGAATGTTTCAGTTAATATGATATTTGGTTGGTTTAGGTATCGGTAGTTGGGATGGTTTTTGACAAAGCCAAAAGGAACACTGATGTTGATTTCACTGTGGATGACGGAACAGGGCAAAGCAAGTGCCAAAGAAGCTAATTTTTGTGTTGCCCTGTTTGATTGAGTTTATATTATCACACCGTTAACTGTTTTAAAGAGATTATTGCGTTTTGGTGTCCAATGCAATGCACAATCTAGCAACTTAAGCTAAAAATGAATATATAGATAGACCCGAAATGTTTTAAGTTTTGGATCTCTGTTTCTTAACAAGGTGAATGAGAATTTTGACTCCAGAGAAATGCAGGAAATAGAGTAAGTTTCTCTCACTATCATCAGTGAGTTCTTCATTGAAATTTTGACACCATATTATAGATATTGGGATTGTTGAGTGACCAAAACATTGTGACGTTCTTATAATATTATGTCTTGATTTATTTTGCAACTGAGATGGAATGTATGTTCGTGTTAATGGACACTTGAAAGAAAAAGGAAAATTTAAAACTTTATGTGTTCGTCTTAATAATTTTCTGTCTCTTCCTTTTTGTATTGTTACAGAGTTCCATGCAGATCTGGCATGTGTACCACACCGTTGCATGTCACATCTTCTCAGCTGGTTGCAAGTAAGATCTTTCCTGTTACTGCAGTCAAGGCCCTCCTCTACCCCGGAATTGGGTTTTTTTTAGTTTATGGGATTGCGTAGGTAGATTCTTGGACTTTGGAATTGGTTTTAGTGAATTGGGTTTTATTTGGTTTTGTGCAGGGAGAGCTTGTGCGTGCTCTAGGATGAGCTGTGGCATCCACATCTCTTCTTGGAGTTCCTCTTGGACATAACTCGTCGTTTCTTCAAAGGCTGGCCTTTGCTCCTCCAATGATTAGAAAGGCTATCTGGTGTGGGAGAACCAACTCAACAACTGAAGAAGGTATCTAATTATCTTAATTAGTAGTAAACTTTTGCTTCTCAAAACATTCAATGTTTAGCTCTCTACTCTCTACCCATCAACTGTTGCCACTTGAGAATTCAAAGTATAACATTGGCCGTTGTTTCTCATATTTACAATTGCATTTAGCAGTTTATACTATTAGTGAAACCAACTGATCTCAGAACTATCATGTGTATATGCATGTACTTAGATTGTCCGATAATGGCATCGTAATTCATGAAACATCTGCAACTTTGTGAACAGTAGAGATCTTGGACTTTGGAATTTAGTAGTTTATACCATTAGTGAAACCAACTGATCTCAGAACTATCATGTTTATATGCACGTACTCAGACTGTCCGATAATGGCATCATAATTCATGAAACATCAGATTGTCCGATTCCAGCTTTTTGTGATGCCTCTTATGTGAAAAGTTAAAAGTTTTTTGGAGGTAGGGGAGGGGTTTGGTGATTGGGCCATGCTGTTTCAGAAATTGTCATGGTAGTTTGTCTGGAAAGCAATAGAAGAGTTTTTATAGGTGGAGCTTTTTCACATGAGTTCGCTTCAGTTTTTTCTAAGTTAAGGGATTGGTCTTTTCATGCTATTTTCTTTGACTGGAATGTTGTCATCTTTTACTACAACTTTGTTTTTCTTCCTTTGGAAAGGAAACAATTATTAAAAAAAAATTGCAACCAGTGAACAATAAGTCCATCGGAATCCAGTTACAATAAGGGGGCATTTGGATGAGAGACTTTGAAGTTCCATTGAACCTAGGTCAAAGTAGTTAGGAATGTGCTAAAAAATTATGTGTAAGG
Source organism: Pyrus communis (assembly GCF_963583255.1). Taxonomy (NCBI): domain Eukaryota; kingdom Viridiplantae; phylum Streptophyta; class Magnoliopsida; order Rosales; family Rosaceae; genus Pyrus; species Pyrus communis. Next base: position 24,556,289 of record NC_084808.1, on the reverse strand, counting down.
GAATTGAAAATGACTGAATGCTAAACATTTGAGAGAAGGTGTCATTTTGAAATTCATTTGTTTAGTCTCCTTGTAGTGCATTGTAGTGTTTGAGTATTTCACTTCTTGTAGTGCTTCTTTAAGAATAAAGCCTGAAGTTCTTCGGGACATTGAAAGTCCCTTGTCTTAACATAGCATAAGTAAATTAACAAAGATCTACAACAGCCATATAAATAAAAGCTATGAAAGTAGTATCACCCTATAATTGATTAGTTTCAAATGCAAGAAAGGATTAGTTTCTAATGTTATAATTTTATGGTTCAAAAAGTGTATAGATGTCGTTGTTGATCACTCGTCGTCGGAGTGTGACCCATTTGCCTCCCGCATTATCAGCAACTACTGCTCCAGGCGTGAGTGCTCCATTGATTGGGGAGCCTACACCCCTTACTGAGGCTACTCCTACGACGTCCCAGGTGCCTATCTCATCGACGTCATCAGTGTCGGTTCAGCCACTCAGTGCACGGCTACCTAAAGGGTCAGCTTGCAGTCCAGAGCGAGCAGATAAGGGCCTAGGGCGAGCAGATGAGGGAGCAATTGAGGGGCCAGGGCGAGGAGATGAAGGCCTATGCCGGGCACATAAGAGACCTTGTACGAGCCATACAGATGTCTGGCCTCCAAATCTCGCTACCAGTACCTAATGTTGCTACACCTTCGACCTCCGAGCCACTTCACCTAGAAGACTTTCAAATATTATATAATTAATTATTGTTCGAATATCTTGTATGTACATTTTCATATATTATATAATTAAATACTTTTCTTTGGTTAATTAATTATTGTTTAGAATTTAATTACAATATTATTAAAAATTAAAAAAATAATATTTTTGACCAAAACCAAAAAAGGGATATATATATATATATAATTCACTTTGCACGACGTAGCTTGCGTCGCGCAAAGTTACTTTGCGCGACGCAAGCTACGTCGCGCAAAGTGAATTTTATATATAAAAAATCCACTTTGCGCGACGTCGTTTGCGTTGCGCAAAAGTTACTTTGCGCGACGCATGTTTCTTCTTCGTCGCGCAAAGTCTTCTGTCACTGCCTTGGCGCGACGGTTAAAGCGCGACGAAGGTTCGTTGGGCTAAGTTTTGCGCGACCTTTTTTGACGTTGCGCGACGAATGACCTACGTCGCGCAAAGTGTTTTTTGTACTAGTGGTGAGATATCGACTAAATAATTTTTATTCTATCTAATGTATATGTTTGAAATTCTAATATTTCTAGATGCCTACTTGCTTATGATTTTATCCACTCATCCCTTATGGATTAAGGTTTTCAAGGTTTCTGACTTTCCCGTCACGAGAGGGCTCCGTAGGACAGGTCAAGGGCACTCTTGTTCCCATCTTAACTTTTGCTAATCTTGCTTTGACAAACAATATATAGCCTCGTTTGGATTGCTTAAATTTTTATAAAAGCAGCTTCTTAAAAAAGTTGGAGTCTTAAATTGTGTTTGATAATTTTTTTTTTAAAAAAGTGTCTTTTGTTAAAAGGATGGGTCTAAAATAGTAGAAAGAAGAAACAGCTACTCTACACGTGCTTCTCAAAAAAGCTTTGTTTTTTTATTTTTTATGGAGGCAAGTGAACAATACCAATTAATGGAACTTTCATGTTGACAATCATACCCCCCATCTTTTTTTTTACTAAAACACTTTTAGCAGTATAGTTTACCAAATATTTACCTGTTTTTTTTTTTTTTCAAATATGTTTACTCTCACGTTATAGCAAAATCAATTTTGAATAACAACACAGCAATTTCAATTTGGCCATAGTCTTTCTTTATGACGGGTCAACACATCAGCAATAAAATATCAACAAAAAAATTACGCCGTTGTAATTAACTTAACCAAAACTAAATAAATATCGAATTCATCACACACACAAATATATATATCCTTGCATTCGTAAGAGTTAAATAATGCTAAACAATATTGTTATTTGGTCATACAACTCAGTAAGCACTTAATTAATGGTGTATTAACAAATAAAATATACAAGTGGACCGACTGGGTCAATTCCTTATTCCTTGATGTTCAAGAGACTTGTGACCCAGGCAACAAACCCCCTCGACCAATCCGACATTGTGGACTGCTGGATGCGCGTTTACTATATCGAAGGTCGTACCAATGCACATACAGCTCGCACAACACAAACACACAAACTTAGCACATCTTAATGTGTGATTAGACATTTGGTCCAAGTTTTGGCGCAGTAAAGCAGAATCCAACCATGCGGTCAGCAGTTTTTGGGATGAAAAAAGAAGGTTCCAATATCCATGGAAAAATTGACTTTACGTGGGTCAATCATTCATCACATCTTTTCCTAGCAGTATACGCCCACAAAAGGAGATAAAAAAAATAAAAATTGTTCATCTTCTTTCAACAAAAGCAAATAAATTAATTGAGTAATTGCAAATTGTCAAGGAAAATTAGAAACAAGTTAGGCTATATGCCAAACTTCCATCTAGAAAATGGTTACTAGAAATTAAGTTATTAGGTCACTAAGCTTGGTTTCATACTTTCATTTAGCGATCATGTACTATATATAAGTTTATTGATATTTCTTCTTTTTTAATTTTTAAACTTGAAAGAGTTTTTATGGTCGGATCTCTTAACTATTGTCCTCACCGTACTCCAACCATATATCTACTAATATATATGTTAGGTAATTTGCTGGACGAGAACATATTTCACACCTAGGTTTAAAGTCCATTTCTTACGATAATGTTATTTGGTCTAATGGTGAAGCTAGGAATTTTTTAGTAGGTGGGCTATAGCTTAAAAATTTTCATCTTTATAAACAAAGAAACTTGGTACTGTATTTTTCATAGTATCAGTTAGCTTAAGAAAATTTTCACAAAGTGAGCCAAGAAATTTTCATTATTAAAAAAGACGTGGTAAAATTCGAACAAATCCAAACTTGAAACATATATGTACAAAAAGCAATGAGAAAAAGGATGTAAGAAAAACATATGGTTTGTAAACTATTATATAATTTTATATATAATTAAATTGAGAGAACTAAAATTAGTGACTAAATATGTGGTCGACCATATTTAAAAATCAATGAAAATATATGTAAAATTTTATATTTTTCACCTAAAATTACCTGGGCTATACCCCACGGTAGCCTTTAATGTGGCTTCGCTAGTGATTTGGTCGTATAAAACTAGACACATTATTGACCACATATAAATTCATTATTATTTGTGAGAGTCATATGTATTAAGAAGGTGATTAACAATGTAACTAATTGGCTTTTTAGACAAAATGGTCTTTGAGATTAACATAACTCTTCACTTTGGTCATTGAGATTTGAAATCAATAGAAGTGGTTCTAGAGTTTGTCCATTATCAATCAGTTTGGTCCTTCTGTGAAATCTCAAGGACCAAAGTGAGGAGTTTTGCCAATCTCAAGAATCATTTTGGATAAAAAGCCGAATTAATTTTGTGCATCTAAATATAATTACATAAACACTTTAACCAAAACAGGCTATAAAATTTTACCCAAAAAAGGCAATGAAATTGGGCTGAGTAAATGAAAGACAGGCCCAATAAGAGAAATCAATTTTGGGCCCAATATCAAGAAATCACAGGTGGCGGGAAGGCCTAAACAAAACTATTACGCGCGCACTTGTCTGCGTCCAATCTTATAGCTGCAGTGGAGTCCAAATATTGAATCACCAAACATAGCACTCCTCCATTTCTGTTGACAATTTATTCATTGTTTTTCTTTGAGGTGATTTATTTATACGGTATATTGTTCTGCAAACAAATATTTTTTTCAATACAATGGTATATTTATTTGACAAAGGAATACAATAATATATTTATAAAAATATTTGAACTAAGTGACATAATAAATAAACTTGTCAAAATGATGTAATACCGACAAGTTGTGAATAATCTCATGCTTAAAATTTTCTATTTCAACTCATTGCGTTACGAGTTTCAACACTCAGTTTTCTTCTTAACATTAATAAAAAATTAATGTAAAATCTAGTCTAAATTACACAATAAACCAGCCATAATAGTATATTAACCAACTCGGAATCCATGAAAATAAAACGCAAAATCCTTTCACTTGCAACTAGTTAAATAGTGATATATTTAGCACAAAGAGGCAATAAAAATTAAAATAGCCAATAATTTATGACACGCCTCGATCCCGATATTCCCCGAATACCAAGATAGGCACGTGCTGACCGACACCCGAGAGTGACGAAAGCCATTTATTGAGTGCAAATGCTGAAAAAGAAGGGGTAGATAAGGCTTATAAATGTAAAAGAATAATGAATATGCATTTAAGGAACGTGTTTAGAGCATACAACTAACTAGAACACTAAAATAAATAATATAAAATTGAATGAATAAAAGAATGGGTCCTACGCCGAGAGGACTCGAAGATGCCGATGTAGAAGTGCCTTGATGCCAGGATTGTACACCTCGATTCTAAGTCTTGAAGGGGGCGCAAAACAAACATGAGTGGACCAATTTGATATATATATATATATATATATATATATATAAAAAAAATAAAACAGTTATCAATGTACTAACTCCCAAGTTTTATGAAAGCACATATATCATGATTAATATAGGTTTTTCGAAACCTAGCATGCCGTGCAATGTCTCAAATCATAACTTGTATATATAATAATCACTAGTGAATGTTCGATAATCCCCAGGCCCCATGCCGGCTCCCCATCTCTGAGCAAACAGTCAGAGGAAAATACACTCCATGCCTTATGCTGGCTCCCCGTCCCTGTGCTAATAGCCAGAGGAAACACACTCTAGGCCTTATGCCAACACCAAACCGTCACCCGGGAGGGACTGGAAACTATCCCTATGTCCCGTAGCGGAATAAGGATCACTAGGTAAGTACAAAACCATTGAACATACATATATTGAAAAACAACTTCATAGTATAAAGTCATCCATCTATACTATAAAGAGGTGTTCTAAACATGTTCTAAATATCATATCATCATCCATCAGATATTCTATAAGAACACGGGTTATAGGAAAAAAATAATAATTCAAACGAGCCTCATTAAACATGTTATCTCATAAAACGTTTCATAATACATAATCATCAAATCATGCTTTTCATGTATGCATTTCTCTTGTCAAAACATGCATTTTTAGAAGGGGTCCACTCATAGTACTTAGTTGCCAAAGAGCCACGCAATTAGCGAAGACGGAAACGCCACAATTAATTGCCCATAAGCATATAAATGGTACATTTACTCAAACTCTACTCAAATGATTGAATTTGGGAAAACAGACTTCAAAAACAGGTCCAGGACGTCGGAATTAGCCTAGGAGAGGTCTCGGACAAAAACTCGAAAAGTCAACCTAAAGTCAAGGTCAATGGTCAACGTTGACCGGGTCAACGGTCAGACTGGGTCAAAGTGAACGGGTCATGGGTCTGGGTCCGACCGGTCAAACGGGTATGGGCTTAGGTTGGATCCGGGTTGGGCCTAAAGGGTTTGGGTCCAATAGGGTTTAGGGTTTAAAGGGTATTGGGCTTGAAAGCTTGGTCCAACTAAAAGGGTTTTGGGTTTGAAAATAAAAATAAAGAAAAATTAAATAAAAGGAAACTGGGTTGGGTCTTAAAGGGTTTGGGCTTAGTCATCGGACCTAAAGGCCTAGGTTTGGATTTCAAACTTGGGCTTGGGTAATTGGGTTAGACTTGGATTAATGGGTTGGGTTGACCCATTTTCAGGACAAGGTTTTGGTAGGTTTCTAGGCAAATTTCAAACACCCATAACTTCTTTGATACTCAACGAAATTGGGTGATCTAAAAAGGAAAGTCGTAGTACTTAGCGAGATGAAGAGATTGATACCTTGCAAGCTGGCAAACTCACTGTGGTTTGGCCGAAAATTGCCTCGAAATGGGTGGTGCTCGTCGGAAAATTTGGAAAAGCTACTCCAAGCTATTTTCTACAATTCACACATATACAACACTTAAAACAACCCTTGATCTAACCCTTAAACACAACCCCAAGGGTTTCTAGAAGTTTACCAATGTCGAAAAAACACGAAACACGTCGAAGAAGATGATGAACAGTGACGCCGTCACTGTTAGGGTTCCATGAAGGTTTGCTTGAGTTTTCCCAAAGTTCCTATGTCCAGTGGTGTTGGTTTGGGGTTGTTGCTTATGTGAGTGACAAACATGAGAAAGAGGGAGAGATCACAGAGGGAGAGAGAGGTTCGGGAGTCACACGAGAAAAAGAAAGAGAGAAGAAGAAGAGGGAGAGAAAGATGAGGTTACGGGAAGAGAAGAGAGGAGAGAGAGAGTTATAAAAATCAGAAAAAGAAAAAAAAGGGGAAAGGAACCGGGGGACAAATCAAGGGTGGGCTCCCTTGGGCACACCATTTAAGACTCAAAAATCATTTTTAAAAGAAAATACCCCCAAACGGGTTGTTACAATTTAGTAATTTACACTATGATAAACAAAGATCCTCCTCTGGTAATAATCTCTTTGACTCTGACTGATTCAAATATAAAGTGTCGTTCACTAATATATTTTGATTGCACCAAAGCGGGTGAGTCATAGACTGAGTGAGTGAGGAGGAATCACAGAGAGAAACCTTGACGGAGTTTTGAGTTTATTGGCGGATTTGCTGAAACACGGAGTTTGTCATGCAAGAATACTTATTGATGTGTATATTTGATGAATTCGAATTTCATTTCTTTGAGCTTTCTCTAACGTTTACTTTTCATTCTGTTGGAATCTCCAGTTATCCCACATCGGCTAGAGGGCCAAAGAGAAAGTAATTTAAATAGAATTACCTCACTCTAACTAATATCGAGATCTTTTGTGATCAAATCCCACATCTAAAGATTGGACAGGTGGTGAAGTAGGGATAATATTGGTGTTAGAGAGGGCCCTTGGCCCGTCGACCTGAAAAATTCCACACATTCAAATCCTGGCGGGGTCTGTTATTCGTATCCAAACAGAGCAGACATCTGGTCGTTTGGGCTAACAGCACTAGAACTTGCTCATGGTCATGCTCCGTTTCCCATATTCCAGTCCTAAGGTATGCTGGTCTATAACATTCAGTGTCATAAGTTCTCATGGAGCATGAGTTATTTTAACAATCGACCAGCACATGATTGAGGAAAAATTAATGTTTTAGTACGCATCTAGAGAGCTTTTAACTTACTTTGTTTTGGGGATATTGATGAAGCAATGGCACTTCTGTCATGAATTCTTAATGATGTTTCCCTTCAGGACACTTTGAACGGCTTCACTATCCCTTCTGTAATTGGTACATCCGCTTCCATTATTCCTGCACTCCATTGTATTTTGCAGAAACACACCATGCAAAAGGTTCACATTGAATCTCATGTGTACGGCTTCTGCAACAGAGGAGTCTTAGAATCCCATGTGATTAGTATTCCACAAAGGTGTGCGAGATTTCGTCTATTGTTTCCAAGAAGCATGCTCCATTCAATAATCTAATCTTATTTCGAAAGCCTTTTGATGCTCTTATCAGAATTGACAAACTTGTCGAAGTGTTGCGGATACGGAGAACGAAGGATGCCAAGGTTTGTACCCGTTACCGGACTTCTCCTGGTTGTTAACACACACCCTCTGTTAATATGCTTTTCCATTACTTTGATAAATCGGTGTTTTCAAATTTCAATAATAACAGCGCGAAGATGTTTAAAGCCTTAATCATCGTTTAAATTGATCTTAGTTTGTTTCTTTTGCCCAGCTGGAGAAACGATTAAGTGCTTTGGCTGATTAGGAGAAGGAGTAGTCAGGCCTTCTTTTCACATTCAAGAGGATTTACATTTGTTCTAGGCGCATGTCTCCGCAACACAAAATGAGAGTTTCGCTCGTTATAGGCCTTTGACCAAACATCTCACGACATGAGCTGACGACAGAAACTTCATGGTGCATATCGGCAATATAATTTTTACGGTGATGCTAAATTTGTGAGGACTTACGTCATTGTAATTATGGAAACTTATTTGTAAAGTAATCTTCAGTTCTTAGTTGTTTTTTTACTTTTTACCCTCATCTCCCTTCTCTTTCTTCCTGTGGAAGGCAACGGATTTCTCATTTTATTTATTTTAATTGATAGGATCTAAAAGTCGACTTGAAATTAATATTTAAAAGCCGACTTTAAATTATAGAATTAATATATAATAAAGAAAGGTTCCACAAGTGAAAAGCTTGGGCCATAAACCCTAGAGGGGGTTAGTATACTTGCTGATCAAGCAACTCAGCCGGTCAAAGCCGACAAAAGTCAACAAAAAAGGGCCACTTTGTCATTCACACTGCTGAATAGAAACCCAAGTTGTACTTTCTTCACATATTGCCAATTCAAAGTCGGTCACTGCTACATATGAAGAAACAACCAGAAACCACCATTTTTGAGAACCAATCTGTATACTTCGATTTCGATTTTGATTTCGAGTTTTGATTCATTAAAGAGAAAATCAACGATAATTGATGCAATGAAGAAGCAAACACCTTTCCGTGACACTGTCTAAATCGTAACTAAATCTGTGTATCCGAAAGTAAAGCCCGAAGGGTTGCTCACCAAACAACGTTATGCATCTGCCCTGGCACCAATCTGCCTCTTGACAGATTTGATCACTCCAATCAACAGCCTGTCACCGGCAATCTGCCTCACCCTGTGTATCAGCTGCGCACGCGTTACCTTGTTTGCCTGCAAAATCAATCAAACACGCATATAAGGTGATCATATTGTCATGATTGATGAAGATTAAACATGAGAAACAGAAAATGCCATAAAACTTACTCTGAATTCGTTGTGACAAGCAACAAGCAACTGCATTTTCTGAGGAGGCAAGAACTTCGAGAGAATGGACATCAGAGCAGGGAAGGTCATCCAGGGAGATATTGGGGGTGGTCTCAAAGCACTCTGCTGCATAGTTGGAACACCTGAAACAACTGAACATACAAAACCAGAGTTAAATCTCATTTGGAAAACCTGAAATCTCCACCAAACAACCAAGCAAAGAACACAAACCAAATTACCAGTTCGAATTTCGAATTGAGCTACTAACCATTAGGGAGAGTGCTAGGAGCCTTGAAAGCGATCACATAGCAAGGATAAATGTGAGAGTTCACGATAGCACTCCAAACAACATATCTTCTCGGATTGACCAGATTGTCCACCTCCTTGCAGCTCGGTTGCGATTGCTTTGAGCCCGGCGACACCATTTCCGCCTTCCCCAATATCACACGGCACAGCAAGTTGTGCTTCCGCCCACTTCCATCCACAGCCGATGACAATGCCCTACACAAATGTTCAATACAATCCACCAATTTTTCGATAAAGATGAAACGTTTCGCTTTTAAAGATGTCGAACCTTGGCATTCTTCTTTCTCTGTATCCACAACTCTTCAAGAAATTAGTACAAAACAGGGCGCTAGTCATGTATGAACGTGTTCTTACCGGTAATAACACATTCATTAGTAGAGCTAAACATTTACACGTGTTCTTACGTTCATTTTTTAGACCTGAAAATTTAGACGTGTTCTTACCGGTAAGAACACGTTCATTTTTTAGAGCTAAAAATTTACAAGCGTTCTTACCGATAAGAACACGTCTAAATTTTTAGCTCAATAAGTGAATGTGTCATCACCGGTAAGAACACGTTCATATATGATAACTAGCGTCCTATTTTGTACTAATTTCCAAAAGAATAATTTCAGCCCTGAGGTCTCCTCTTTCGTAGATATATATATTTTTTTAAATTATTCCGAAATAGTAGGCAAAGTGTTAGAAAAATGCATGTCATAACCAGTCTCACGAGTTGTGCTAGAATGCAAGGCATGACATGTCTTGACACATTAACTACCCTTCCATTGTGGCACGCTAGAACAAGCATCGCAAATTGTCGATATAATGCATGGTGTGTCATGACATGCATTTTGCCGACAATTCGTGATGCTTGTCATGTTGAGGCCAACAACAATGTTTTGGCATGCCAGGATGCGAGAGTTAGCGTGTCATGCCATGCATTTTTCTTACACTTTAACACACTAACCCTCGCATCATGGCACGCCAAAACATTATTGTTGGTATGCGATGACATGCCACATGTCTTGACAAGCCATGACTTGTCTTGACACGCTAACCTTCTCATCGTGGCTCGCCATAACAAGCGTCGCGAATTGTCGATAGAATGCATGGCGTGTCATGACATGCATTTTGTCGACAATTCGCGACGCTTGTCATGTTAGGGCCAACAACAATGTTTTGGCGTGCCACGATACGAGGGTTAGAGTGTCATGCCATGCATTTTTCTAACACTTTGACACACTAACCCTCGCATCATGGCATGCCAAAACATTGTTGTTGGCATGCATTTTGCCAACATTTGGCGTGCTTGGCATGCGATTGGAATGTTATGGGATTAAGATGCCATGACATGCATTGACAACATCTAAATTATTTCGAAATAGTAGGCAAAGTGTTGGCAAAATGCTGGCATTCCACGATACGAGTGTTAGCGTAGCTTTGACTTATCTTGACACACTAACCCTCGCATCGTGGCATGCTATTACAAGCGTGGCGAATTGTCGACATAATGCATGGCATGTCATGACATGCATTCTGCCGACAATTCTCGGTGCTTGTCATGTCGGGGCCAACATTGATGTTTTGGCGTGCCACGATGAGAGGGCTAGTGTGTCATGCCATACATTTTTCTAACACTTTGACATGTTAACCCTCACATCGTGGGACGCCAAAACATCGATATTAGCCCCGACACTAGCCTTGCTTCTAAATTATTCCGAAATAGTAGGCAAAGTGTTGGCAAAATGCATGTAAAAAAAAGATCTAGGAAAGAGTAGACCCCAGAGCCTTAAATTATTTGTTTGGAAATTACTTCAACATAGGCAATTATATATGAAGAGTTCTTACCGGTAAGAACACGTTCACTGATTAAGCTGAAAATTTACAAAGGTTGTTACTGGTAAAAATACTTGTAAATGTTCAGCTCTACTAATGAAAGTGCTCTTACCGGTAAGAACACGTTCACATATGATTTGTACTAATTTCTTGAGGAGTTGCTGATGCAAAGAACGAAGAATGCCAAGGTTTGTACCCATTACCAGACTTCTCCTGGTTGTTAACGCGCACCCTCTGTTAATATGCTTTTCCAATACTGAAGCCTTAACAGCAAATCTGCAGAATAGGGGATTGGATGTTTTCTTGTTAGTTGTGGGATAAAATCGGTGTTTTCTAATTTCAATAATAACAACATGCGAAGATGTTTAAAACCCTAATCATCGTTTAAATTGATGTTCGTTTTGTTTCTTTTGCACAGCAGGAGAGGATTTACATTTGTTTAGGCACATGTCTTAGCAACACAAAATGAGGGTTTCGCTCGTTATAGTACTTGACCAAACATATCATGACAAGCTGACGACGGCCATGCTTGTTAGGGAGAAAAACTTCACTGTGTATATTGGCAATCTAATTTCCACCGACACACTAAAATTACGAGGGCTTACATCATTGTAATTATAAAAATCATTTGTAAACTAATCTTCAGTTCTTAATTGGTTTTTACTTTTTACTTTTTACCCTCAGTTCTTCATTCTTCTTGTGAAAGGCAAAGAATTTCTCATTTTATTTTTTTTAATTGATAGGATGCTTGCTGATCAAGCAATTGGTTAATATTCTCAGTCGGCCAAAGGCGGCAAAGTTAAACACAAAAACGGCCACTTTATCATTCACACTGCTGAATAGTAAACCCAAGTTGCACCCTCTTCGCATATTGCCAATTCAAAGTCGGTCACAGCTACATATGAAGAAACAAACAGAAACCACCATTTTTGAGAACCAATTTGTATATTTCGATTTCGATTTTGATTTCGTTACACTGCAAATCAATGGGAATTGATACAATGGAGAAGCAAACAGAAACCTTTGGTTGTGACAAGCAAAAAGCGGTGTATGCGAAAGTAAGGTTACGCCCTGGCACCAATCTGCCTCTTGACAGATTTGATCACTCCGATCAACAGCCTGTCACCGGCAATCTGCCTCACCCTCTGTATCAGCTGCGGGCGCGTTACCTTGTTTGCCTGCAAAATCAATCGAAAAGTTCGAAATGAAGTGATCATGTTGTCATGATTGATGAAGATTAAACATGAGAAACAGAAAATGCTATAAAACTTACTCTGAATTCGTTGTGACAAGCAACAATCGATTGCATTTTCTGAGGAGGCAAGAACTTCGAGAGAATGGACATCAGAGCAGGGAAGCTCATCCATGGTGATGTGGGGGGTTGCCTCAAAGCACTCTGCTGCGCAGTTGGAACACCTGAAACAACTGTTCATACAAAACCAGAGTTAAATCTCATTTCGAAAACCCAAAATCTCCACCAAACACCTGAAACAACTGTTCATACAAAACCTGAGCTACTAACCATTAGGGAGAGTGTTAGGAGCCTTGAAGCTGACCACATAGCAAGGATAAATATGAGAGTTCATGATAGCACTCCAAACAACATATCTTCTCGGATTTACCAGATTATCCACTCCAGTGTCCACCTCCTTGCAGCTCGGTTGCGATTGCTTTGAGCGCAGCGCCACCATTTCCGCCTTCCCCAATATCACACGGCACAGCAAGATGTGCTTCAGCCCACTTTCATCCACAGCCGATGACAATGCTCTACACAAATGTCAATACAATCCATTAATTTTTCGATAAAAAATGAAAGGTTTCGATTTTAAAGATGTGAATTTCTTAAAGATCAAACAGAAACAAGGGTTGGGGTACAAATTAAAATCCCCTGAAAATAAAAAAAAGTACCCATCACATGTAAATTTGGCAGGAATCATATGAACACCGACACCGTAGGACACTTCATTTGGGACAGGCTCTCTGCACCGACTGAAACCATGGACCAAAACATCACAAAGCTCCTCCTTCGATCCGCCATACCAAGCGTACTTAACATTGGCGTTGCCACCGCACTTACTTGCCACCGCCTGAGAGAAAATCTTGAACGACTCAAACCTCGCCTTCCTGGTCGGATCGGAGCTCAAGTTCTTGTGCACCGCCACAATATTCGTGTCCCTCCCGGCCAATCCCATGCCCGAAACAAAGCTCTTCTTGATGATCTCGTGCTCGAAACTCTCGTCGTCCACCCGTATCATCCCGCTCCGGGTGAAAACACCAAACCGATCCGATACGGCGGCGTTCGAATCGCCGCAATCAGACCCGGAATCCAAAATTTCTTCGTCATTATCAATAGTTATCGATATTTGGTCTTCGAATTCAAACTGATCGGTCGACATCGCTGCTACAAACTTACAAATTAAGCGATCGAATCAGCGAGAAATCGGAAGACAAATCGAAAGACAAATAACTACAAACAACTCTGCATACAAAAATTTAAAAAAAAATTCATAAATCAAAGAAGCAAGAAACGGTTCAAGATCTCAGAATCCGGCACCAAAGAGATCAGGAAAGATTTAATCTTCGAGATATTAATAGGAGATTTGTGGCGGTTTAGAGTTTTGATTTACGGCGGACTGGCGGAGTTGCCGTGCCGCTGTGTATAAATAGTCTCGGACCCTGAGGCGGTGGGAACTTTTCGTAACCCTTGGGAAATAAGAATTTTGAACTTTATGTGTTGTCTATTTTGCCCCTCTGCAGATTGTGTATGCCGCCATAGAAGTGACCGTTGTGCGTGCCGTTGAAGGGGTATTTTAGGAATATGGGGGGGGATTGGTGGGAGGGTGGTTTGGTAATTTCGATAATTTCTCGAATTTAGCGCAAGTCATGCAAGACGTGGCTTTTGTCGTCCGCTTTACTTTCGAAGCAAGTTTTCCTGCTCAGATTTGGAATTTGGCTTCCTAATTGTGTAAGGAAATATTTAATAAAATAAACAAATAAATGATGAATTAAATTCGATTGGGCCCTGGACATCCATTATTTATGGGTGGGTCCATGGTCCAATTGAGACGTGGGCTTGTGGAGTTGTTCGAATTCGGCGCACGTGGGTACCTCAATTACAGTATATGTATTGTCGTGTGCACGTGACGTGTCTTCATCTTTTATTTGGTTCCAAGCGACAAAGGTTTTAAATTGCATATGGTATTTTTGTGCTATTTGAGGTAAAAGGACTCCCTGATTGAATTGAATTTTAAAAATTCTTGTTAAATCGCTTATGTAGTGCAGTGTTTTAGAGGTCAAATTGTTAATGGTAGTAAGAACACATCAACTATCAAATTATAAAAGAAAATCACCTGCTAACAATTAATGTCGGATGTAGTTGGGTCTTAAGAGTTTTTCATAATCTTTACAACAGTGTTTAAGTGTTGCGACATGATTCACATTTAGATTGCTAGATACCATCTTCCCCAAATTTGCCCAGTGTTCTACTTGGCAATATGCCTATAACAGAGCCGATCTTAAGGGAGTATAAATTGACACCGGATAATGGAGATCAAAGAGAAACTATATGCGAACACTCAAATACAACTCATCACTCTAAGACCATCTCCAACCCTTGGCCTAAAACCTAAAATTTTTAGCCTAGAAACAGCTTTTCTGCTCCAACCCTTCTAGCCTAAAATTTTAGCCTCAGATTATTAAAGAATGAATTTGGGCTAATTTTTTTTCTTAAATTAACTTTAAAAAAAAATATTATGTAGACTGTCGTAAATTAATTTTATGAACATTTTAATATAAAAATATTTAAATTCCGATAAATATTAAAAAATCACTAAATCGATACATGAAACTCACGAAACACTATGGAAGAATATGAAAATCGTGATAGAGATGTATAAACACAAAATACACGAAACACATAAGACACATAGAACACATGTGAAGGACATACAAAATACATGTGAAGCACATACAAAACACATGATAAAGATGAAGCACACACAGAACACATGTGAAACACATGACACACGCAAAAAACATACCAACATACATACAAAACACATGAAACACATGAAACACAAACCTACACACATGAAATTGAAACCTTGAATCATCCTCTATATAAACACATGTTGAATATCAAACCATCACACAACATTTAAACCTTCAATAATCCTCTATATTCACCAATCTTCCAACTTTCAAAGTGTTTTTGTTTCCTAAAATCATCAATATCTCATCAATAGGTAATAGAAGAAGGCGTAGCTTGACAATGCAGATGACACAATACCAAGCAAGCCATGCAACTGCCGATGTAGAAATGAATGTACAAAAAGCCGAATTTGCAAACTCGCTTATTCAATATTAGCATCATGCCAGATCTAGCCATCGTGGTTCTATCACGGTGTGTTCATTTGTGCAGCGTGATAAAAAAGAGTGTCATGATCGGATGATGAAAGATTATTTCATCGAACGTCCGAGATATTCTTCTCATGATTTTCAGAGGCGGTTTCAGATAAGGAGAGAGCTTTTTGAAAGCATCTTGAACGCAGTTGTCCGTCATCACCACTACTTTGCAAGAAAGATAGATGTCGTAGGCCGACAAAGCCTATCACCTCATAAGAAGCTTACATCTGTATTTCAGATGCTAGCTAATGGGTGCTCTGCAGACTCAACTGATGAGTATTGCCGACTTACGGAGAATACTGCTATTGAGAACTTGAAGCGCTTCTGTAAGGCAATTGAAGCCATCTATGGAGCCACGTACCTCCGCAAGCCAAATCATAAAGACTTAAAGCAGCTTCTACGTAAGGCAGAAAAGAGAGGCTTCCCTGGCATGATAGGAAGTCTCGCTTGTATGCATTGGGAGTGGAAGAATTATCCTACTGCTTGGGCTGGCCAATTCAAGGGCCGTCACAACAAGCCAACCATCGTGCTCGAAGCTGTGGCGTTTTACGACACATAGATCTAGCATGCATTCTTTGACTCTTCTGGATCAAACAACGATATCAACGTTCTTTGGTCTTCTCCTCTATTCGATGATGTTGTCAATGGATGGGCACCGGAATGGAGGTACAAAATAAATGGTAATATGCATGAGCTAGGTTACTACTTAACTGATGGTATTTATCCTAGCTGGTCTACCTTTGTGAAAATTTATTCTCATCCCGATAGTGCAAAGAAGAAATTATTTTCATAAAGACAAGAGTCTTACATGAATGATGTGGAGAGAGCGTTCGGGATCCTACAAACTCGATAGGCCATTGTTAGATGGGTTGCATGACTTTGGCATACCGAAGACCTCCATTCAATCATGATGACATGCATAATTTTGCATAACATGATTGTGGAAGATGAATATGTCGAAATTGAGGAAGATTATGATGAAGATGTGGATGATGACCAACCAATATATGTTAGTGCTATGACAAGAGATGTTGAATATCTCCCTGCAACCACATACAAGACCCGACAGGATAGGGTCACACTCATTGAGTATATGAGATGTTTAAATAGAATTCAAGCTCCTCAAGGTCATGACACACTCTGCAAGGATTTGGTTGAGCATATATGGCGCCGAGAAGGAGAACATTGATGATGGATAATCTTAAGTGTAATAATGTGTTATGTTATGTAATAATTTTGCAGGTACTATGTTGGTATTTTCTATTAATAAATTGAATTATCTTCTTGTGACAAGTCTTTTCACTAGTACATTGTCAAATTATTGAAGGCCGTTTGAATTATTGAAGGCATCTATTGTACAATAATTAATGGATGCTCTGCAGACTCAATTGACAATAAGTACAATAATTATTAAAGACATCTAGATTAATGAAACAATAATTAATAAGTCATAAACTTAATACAAACGACATTTAATAAACCACATAAGCTTAATACAAAGGATAATTAATAAACCACATAAACCACATAAACTAAATAAAAAAAAACGATAATTAATAAACTACATAAACTTAATACAATCGAAAATTCATAAACTATATAAACTTAATAATGATATCCACCATCTTGATTTGGTGATGGACTTGGTAGTGGATTTGGGATATAGCCTTGAGATGAATTATCATCTTGAAATATTCTCCTTCTGGCATCCCTATGAAAAGTTTCCCTTTACTTACCACGTAAGTACTTCTTCCTCTCCGGAGTGTATTTGTTGAGGTCCTCCGTCATGAAATTTATTTAGAACCTCTCTTGCTTTCTATCCCCTAGCTGCGTCATAGCCACACGCATTCGGGCCCTTCCCTATCCCGAGAGCTATAACTTTCAATCAATCTTGCAAATCCGGTGGCAATTTGTTCACTAATGGGATCTTGGGACTTCCCTTTTCCCTTTGCTTCCTTTTGTTTATCTCTTCCTAGGGGCCTTGCAAAACAAGAAGTTAGAGGTCAATTGTTCGACACCTTTATTAAAATCATTTGGGGGCGGGGCTTCATTATGAAATAATCTTGCCCATTATTGGTCCGCATCGGTTCCCCACCTCGGACAATCCTTGAAGACGTTCCAAGCATGATGCAACTTAAAAGCTTGATTTTTTGGTCTAGTTTTTGTCTTGTAAATTGTCATTGCTTTGTCACCCTATGCATCAAATACGTAAAAATATTAGTTGAAAAATACTATTATGTACATGACAAATAACATATCAACAAAGAAACTTACAATTTTTTAGAAGCTTTTTTCCACTAGTCATGTCAACTGTGGCTCTCTCCAAGCTTCCATTCCACAAAGTGCATGCTTTGTTGATAACCTTCCACCGATCATAAACACCACCACCTTCCCTTCGGCCGGCGTTGGAGTTTTCACGGAACTTATCAACGATTGTACCCCATAAAACCTTTTTGTTTTGATTCGTGCTAACGGCACCATCTTCGTTAA
Source organism: Pyrus communis (assembly GCF_963583255.1). Lineage (NCBI taxonomy): Eukaryota > Viridiplantae > Streptophyta > Magnoliopsida > Rosales > Rosaceae > Pyrus > Pyrus communis. Next base: position 24,538,453 of record NC_084808.1, on the reverse strand, counting down.
TGGAAACCCATGCCAAACATAAAACAATATCTTCCTCAAAGGTCCAATTATGACCTCTAATACGCTCTTTTGCCATCTTGAAAAATTTGGAAATGAGAAGAAATGGTAGAAAGAAAAATTGGAAGAATTGTAGGTGAAAAGTGGTTTTGTGTGGATGTTTGAACAAATACATATGTATTTATAGAGTTTTTGGGTGAATTTTGAGTTAAATAATTTTTTTTAAATTATTTTAGCCGTTGGATTTAAATTTGGGCTGTTAGATTTGATTATATTTGATCTAAACCGTTGGATTCAATAAATATGTAAATATATATATAAAAAATTGAACATGAATCCAACGGTCCAATTAAATTTGGCCATTGGATCAGAAAAATAGCTGTTAGGCTACTCAACCAGTTTGAATTTGGACCGACACACGGGGGACATGCCCACGTAGGTAGGGTCCTGCTAGGATCAGCCTTGGCGTGTGCTGCACGTTGGGCAAGTGGGCAATGGCATCTGGGCTTCACATCCCACTTTTCACTCGCACCGGTGGGCCCCATTTTGATTTCTGGCCTAAAAATGGGTTGGTATTTGGCCCTTTTTTGAGTTTTAGGTTTTAGGTTTTATTTAGCACTTAGGTTGGGTTTTTTTTTGGTGGGGAGGGGGGGTGCAGGAGGGGAAATTTGGGTTTTAGCCCAAAGTTGGAGAATGCCTAAGGAATCTACTGAAGAGATAAGAGTTTAGGGATAGGAAGAAAACACTCTTCAATAAACCAAGTTTAAAAGTAATTCTCAAGTTCTAAATGATCCTTTTCTGTACGTGAATAAGGGTTTTAAATAGTCTAGGCATGGAACAACCTTCCATGAATAGGTTAACCTTATTAATGATCATACATAACCATGACTTAAAACTATGCATGGACTGATTTAATACTAATCGTGAATGTTGAACAAACTTTTAATTAAATATAATGAATGCACCATCTAATAATTAGACAAGTCTAGATTCAGTGCCAGTGGTACCATTGCACAGGACCCTCAAATCGGAAAGGGCCCTAGATTTTTCATTTTTGCATGCATGCATATATGTATATATTTGAATGTGTAGCTAGTTTACAGATTGAGTTGTTAGCGTAGGTGGTTCTTTGGATAGTAACCATTCACAACTGCAATCCTAGTAACAACATTATCTTTCCTCACTTAGCAAAACGAAGAAGAAAAAACACCATCTTTCCTAAAAAAAAAAAGTAATATATTAACTACTTTTCTAACAATTATTGAAGGAATAATCCTTAAAGAAACTGCCAGCTCGTCATATTGGCCCCATCTAGACGGAGACGACGGGCGGGTGTGGCAACAAACACATTCACCACCACGACCCCGATACGGGTCCTGCTCGATCCGACTGGCACGACTTGGGGGTGACACAAAAGCATTACCCACCATCCCGTTTAGGTTGCGCGGTAACCCGACATTCAAGGAGGAGCAACGCCTCAAAAATAAGAGACAGCGACAGTTGGGTTTTAACCAACCCATAATAACAGCAACCAATATTTAGAGATATAATCAAAACACAAACAAAACCTTAATAAGAAAAACAAAGGGAGAATTTTTCGGGATTGTTTTATGTTTTTTTTTTCTAAATCATTTCTTTATTTTTAATTTTGTTGTTTTGGGTGGCATTTGGTGGTGGTGTGGGTGGCCTTGAATGATTTTCACTTCTCACACAACCACCCCCTTCGTCTGTATAATCTCTGGAATTCCCATCTCTTCCTCGAGCGCGACCAAACGCGAGCTCGATCGCGTGATTAATTTCTTCGATAAGGAGCTAGGTTTTTGCTTCTACGTACGTACGTGCATGGTCGCTTGCATGCAGACGGAATACCGGCTGTCTGTACGTACGTGAAGTTTGTACGTAGCTGCTGCTGCTGCTGCCTCCATGCAAACCTATCCAACGTAAAAGTTGAATTATTGCATGTACAGGTTCTTGTTGCTTTTTTTTTCCTTCATATTTTTTTAGTATTGTTTGAAACCCTTGCCCGGATTACGTAGGATTATTGGTTAATTTCATTGGATTGGATGAAAGGGGCTTCGTTAATTAATCTTTTATTAAACCAATTAATCACAGGGAATATTGGGAAGGAGGAAACTTTGATAGAAAGGGAAAGCAAGAGTGGTTACCGGTTAAAGGAAGGAGAATTATGTCGGAATCAAATGAGCATGACTCTCATCCTCCTGGCCCAGATTCACCACCCCATGACTCAAACACACCATCGCCACCCCACGAGAGTACCGAGGACAAATCAACACCGTCAAACTCACCACCCCATGACTCAAACATACCATCGCCACCTCCGCCATCACAAGCGCCCCCTCCGAAATCAGACCCTCCGCCTCCAAAATCAGACTCACCTGCCCCAAAATCTTCACCATCCCCCAATCCTTCGCCGCCACCAGCATCTCCGCCGCCATCATCACCTCCACCATCATCACCATCTCCGTCTTCTCCACCCCCATCTTCACCACCGCCTTCATCATCACCACCAAAATCACCTTCTCCTCCTCGTCGTTCACCACCACCATCATCATCAAAAGACAAACCAACATCCGGATCATCACCACCTTCTCCTCCAGCTTCACCACCTCCTCCTAGTAGTACTGATGGCAATACTCCCAAACCATCCTCCGGCGACAGTTCATCATCTACATCACCAACAACTGATTCATCACAAGATGATAAAGGCTCCCCATCCTCACCCAGTGTCTCTCAGTCCCCTCCATCCTCTCCACCTCCAGCTACAACTACAACCAACCCCACCGCCCCATCTCCTCCTACAGTGCCTAGCGCTCCAGCGGTTCCGGGTTCAGGAGCTACTACAACTCAGCCTGTCCCTCGCCCTGCTAATTCCACCCCCACCCTCTCCCCTCCCTCAACGAGAAGTCAGGTTACAGGCGACTCAGGGGGTAGTAGTAGACATACAGGCACTGTTGTGGGCTTGACGGTAGCTGGAGTTTTCATCATTGCCTTGGTAGCCCTCATTGTTGTGTTTGTAAGGAAGAGAAAGAAGCAGGCCCAACCATACCCTCCAAATTACATGCCTCCCACTCCCGGTCCCCATGGCGGTAACTTATCAACTCCAGGTAAAGATTGTCCGCTGATTGTATACATTGTTGACTCATATCCTAATTAACAACTTGAACTTTTAAAATTTACGCGCATGTCAAAGAAAAATTGACAATAGCCACTAATGTTAGTTGCATAGAATGAGGTGGCTATAATGCTTATCATTGGCTTATGTAGTATCATAGTCAATGATAAGCATTTATGCACCTTATTCTTATTCTGTAATGACATTATAAAGATCGTATTATACTGGCTAATACCGCATTAGTTATGTCAGTTTTTGTTGTAGCGGTGGTGGTCTAACATAAACATAATATAAAGTGTACTTATGAGCTCAATAATTGAGCTTTGTATGTGATGCAGGTGGATATTATCATGCGCAGCAACAGAGTTCCGCAACTTCTGGTCCAACAGAAAGCTTCTATTCGAGTGGACCGCCCGGACCTTCCTCCTATGAAAACAGCTACCAAGGTAATCCGCCCAGTTCTGGAGATTCCGGTCTTATTGCTGCTACCAAGGTTCATTTCACCTACGAAGAGTTGATGGAGATAACGAATAGATTTTCACGTCAAAACGTTATCGGTGAGGGTGGTTTCGGATGTGTGTACAAGGGTTGGATGCCGGACGGAAGAATTGTGGCAGTCAAGCAGCTCAAGGCTGGTAGCGGGCAGGGAGAGAAGGAATTCAGGGCTGAAGTTGAGATTATTAGTCGCGTGCACCATCGTTACTTGGTCTCTTTGGTGGGATACTGCATCTCTGAACAGCAAAGATTGCTTATCTATGAATTTGTTCCCAATAAAACTCTTGAGCACCATTTGCATGGTAGGTGATCTAATCTAATTAACCTCTTCTTTTGATGTTCTTAGTTGTACTTCTCAATATTCAGCTACTTGTTATTGTACTTCAAATTGTTGATTTGTTATTCAGGTGCCGGAATGCCGGTGTTGGAATGGACCAAGAGACTCAAGATTGCTTTGGGGTCTGCAAAAGGCTTGGCGTATTTACACGAAGACTGTACGTACCTATATACATCTTTGTGACTTTGTGTTATGAGATCCGATAATAGTCACTGACATTAGTCGTACATAATGGAGTGGGGTTAAAAGACATATCAATGGCAATAACGCCATTAGCTACAGATTTGCCTTTTACGCACCTCATCAGCCACTTATAGGCCTTTTGCTCACTCCCTCAGTAGCTATTGTCAGCGCTTTCTGTCGAATTATCTGATTCTATCTATTCTCCTTGTATATATGTTTATAGGCCATCCAAAGATTATTCACAGAGACATTAAATCGGCAAACATTCTGCTGGATGATGCCTTTGAAGCACAGGCATGTCTATACCTGTTCAATTCATGTTGTACTGATTCCTTCTGATGCTACGGCTATCCCATGATTTTGTGTTTCTGACATTGAGGCTCTAGTTTCTAATTCTTGAATTTCTTCGTACACAGGTTGCAGACTTTGGGCTTGCCAAACTTACAGACGGCACCAATACTCACGTATCCACTCGAGTCATGGGAACATTTGGGTAAGCAAAGACCTTGTAAACTCCTTTGGAACTACTGCCTGACGACCGAATTGCTTATCTATGACATTTGTGGCATTTTTGTTCAATTTGGTTTCAGGTACATGGCACCTGAGTATGCTAACAGTGGCAAATTGACAGACAGATCAGATGTGTTTTCGTTTGGAGTTGTGCTTCTAGAGCTTGTAACCGGGCGGAAACCCGTTGATTCTTCTCGACCTTTAGGGGATGAGAGTTTGGTTGAATGGGTATGAACATCTTCCGCCTTTGCTAATATGTCACAATGCAGCGTGTCACTGGTTTTACAAGTCCACTTTTGTTTTCACATTCAATAATTTCTGTCTAAAATTTCTCAGGCTCGTCCCCTTCTAATTCAAGCCCTTGAAACTGGCGACTTGAGCAAATTAGTAGATCCTCGGCTTGAGAAGCATTATGTGGAGGGTGAAATGTTCAGAATGATCGAGGCAGCTGCTGCTTGCGTGCGTCACTCTGCTCCAAAACGACCACGAATGGCGCAGGTGAATACTAATAAACAGAGAGAAGAACTTAAACAGAACAATGATGACAATTTATTGGAATAACTATGCAGACTTATTGGTTCATATATATTTTCAGGTGGTGAGAGCATTGGACTGTGAAGGTGAATTAAGTGATCTAACGAACGGAGTGAAAGTTGGGCAGAGTACTGTATATGACTCTGGTCAGTACAATAAGGACATTATGAGATTCAGAAGGATGGCATTAGGCAGCGGAGGCAGCTCAGAGATGTCCAGTGCAGATTTCACTTCCAGAGAGGTATCAGGACCCCAAAGTTTATGGACTCGCCCGGATGCTTCAAGCGATGAATCAGAAACTCGAGCTTTTACCACGCGTGGTGGTGAGCAGATAATCAGTGGGAATCAAGGCAGACGGTTCTAATTAGAAGGAGTGGCGAAGTAATTGTGAATTAATTTCTGAATGTCTACACACTCATCATCGTGACATTGTTAACTCATGGTGCTCCACACAGAGAGTTTGGCAAGGGAGCGGGCGACAGAAGAGACTGTTCGTTATAAAAAGAAAAGAAAAACTGATTTCTTGACTTAATATGACATATTAGTGTGTAAGTTAAGCTGCTGCTTCTTTTTCTTCTCCATTTTTCTTCGTTGAAGGTCGCTCTATTCTCTAGTTCCCTCGAAGCATTAGCAGCAGGGAAGAGCTCGTAAAGTTTACTCGTGCTACTTTTTTTTTAGTCATTAATATGAAGAATCTGTATTGATAGTACAGGTAGAACAATAAGATTTCAATTAAATGTGCCTAATTTTTTCATTTACACGCTTTTGGGATCTATGTATTAATCGACGATGCAATCATTGGCAGAATATTTAACTGTAATTGTACTTCATTAGACCCAGAAAAAACTGTCGTGTGAGCCTCCAAAACTTGCATATTTACGATGATAAATGAAAGGAAAAAAATCTTCCGTACTTTTGACATGTCTAAAGGAGCTGTTTAGATGTTCTTGGATGAAACCTTCGATTTTCCAAAATCAGCGATAATCTATCAGATTAAACTGTCTGATTTGTACCCCTTGTTAGCTGGATTAAACTCTCTCAATTTCTTTGGCTGAGTGTCTTTGTTTGGCTGTGGACGAACACAGTGCAATGCATATGTAAGAAAAGTGGGCAAAATAAATTGTTCTTACTCGCTATCGATATGAGATGATTTCTTATCAATGGTTCAGATACAAGATGAATCTTCTTTTATCGGAATCTTACCTCAACGTTGAGAATGTATAAAACAGTTCCATAGAGTGTCGTGACATTGGCATCAACAACTTGAAGTCCTAAGGAATCCATATTCTCCATCAACCTTGCAAACCCGCCTTGGTTCTGCTCAGAAAGCAGCTTAATCAAGCACTCTCTTTTGCCGATCTGGTTCGCTTCCATTTGCACCAAAGACACGTGGGTATTGGGAAAATAGCGGCTTCGTAGAGTGTTTCGAGTTGGGGAAGGCTAATGGGAGTGCGACCTGTGTACCGTCGATTACGGGAAGGGAAAGTGTACGTGAAGAGAGGTCGCCGACGGTCGAGAGAGTCGACAGGGAGTAGGGGGTTCTAATTACGTGGAATTATTTGGAGGAAGTTAACGTGGAATTATTTTTAATTGTTATGGGAGAAATAATATAATTTGGAATTGATTAAATTTTGTTTTACAATTAATTTATGTTGTAACATCCCACATTGCTTAGGGAAGTGGATCCTCTATGCCTTATATATACAATTCTCATCTTTACCTAGCATGAGGCCTTTTGGGAGCTCACTAGCTTCGGGTTCCGTAGGAACTCCGAAGTTAAACGAGTTTGGGCTAGAGCAATCCCAGGATGGATGACCCCCTGGGAAGTTGCTTGTGAGTTCTTAAACAAAATCGTGAGAACGTGCTTGGAGTCAAGCTTAGGATGTGAATAAAGATAGAACCGTGAGAACGTGGTTGGAGTCAAGCCCATGATGTGAATAAAGATTAAAATCGTGAGAACGTGCTTGGAGTCAAGCCCAGGATGTGAATAGAACCGTGAGAACGTGGTTGGAGTCAAGCCCAGGATGTGAATAAAGATAATGTCTATCATGTAGTAGGAGTAGGGTGACCCCTAGAAAGTTGCTTGTGAGTTCTTAAACAAAACTGTGAGAACGTGCTTGGAGAGTAGGGTGACCCCTGGAAAGTTGCTTGTGAGTTCTTAAACAAAACTGTGAGAACGTGCTTGGAGTCAAGCCCAAGATGTGAATAAAGATAATGTCTATCTATAGTAGGAGTGGACTCGCTTCAAAATCATGAAGAATGAGCAATCAAGAATGAACAAGTGGTGTGAGTACCACATTTCATGAATGTTTATATTGTCACCAAATAGAATGGTCGAGTTGATCGAATATTTTATACGAATGTATAGGACTATGTTTGATTCAAGGGTGATTAGTTGAAAACAAAATTTTTGATAAGCTCACTTTCGAGAATGCCTAAAAAAAATATCATAAAAGCAAAAAAAATTTATTCAACACTATTTGATTTTTTAAGACAATTCCATTATTGAATGTGCCTCATATCATTTTCAATTTTATTTATTTATTTTCATTGAATTTTTTTTCTTCTTACATATCTAGTGTGTAAGTTAGAAGTGAAAGCTCAGTTAGGTGCGATGATAAATTGAAAACCATGCATACCACGGTTGGACATTTTCGGACAAAACTGGAGGAACTCTGATTTTCCTCTTCTGAAATCAAGCAAATGCTGCCTTCTTTCTCCCATTTTGTTAGGGTGGACATCCGAAAATGGAGAAGGACTTACCTACAACCTACGCAATGCAACCGTGGCATTATGGATTAGTAACATGACGACGTGTGTTTTAAGTTTCTTAACTAACGTCGAATGGTTGGTTTGAAACACAACTACCTTTCCGTCCCTGTTTCATACAAGTCCCCCTCTTTAGAATAAGCCCGCTGCATTTTTTTAATACAATAGTTACGTGATGTTACTAATTCATGTACAGATCAGCGTCTTTCATTTTCATTTTCATGGGAGAACTTATTTTCTTTTTCTTCTATGTATAGAGTATCGATCATTGATCAAGGTTTTAGCCCTTTGTAATTGAAGATCATCCAATTCCATAATTTAGTACACTAGTAAAATTGCCACAACCCTTTTATCATTACCTATAATAATACTTGAAGTTCCAGAGTTGGAAACTAACTAAAAATAAAAGAAAAGAAAAGAAAAGAAAAAAAAAACATAGAAGAACAGAGGAAACAGGAGGATTAATTTTGAAAGGAAAGCCTATCCAGCTACAACAAGTTACTAATTCGATCATCATTTCATCCGCTGGCTCGGATCTCCCATTCCAACATGATGTGAATAAAGATAATGTCTATCATGTAGTAGGAGTAGGGTGATCCCTGGAAAGTTGCTTGTGAGTTCTTAAACAAAACCGTGAGAACGTGCTTGGAGTCAAGCCCAGGATGTGAATAAAGATAGAACTGTGAGAACGTGGTTGGAGTCAAGCCCAGGATGTGAATAAAGATAATGTTTATCTGTAGTAGGAGTGGACTCGCTTCAAAATCATGAAGAATGAGCAATCAAGAATGAACAAGTGGTGTGAGTACCACATTTCGTGAATGTTTATATTGTCACCAAATAGAACGGTCGAGTTGATTGAATATTTTACACGAATGTATAGGACTATGTTTGATTCAAGAGTGATTAGTTGAAAACAAAATTTTTGATAAGCTCACTTTCGAGAATGCCTAAAAAAAATATCATAAAAGCAAAAAAAATTTATTCAACACTATTTGATTTTTTAAGACAATTCCATTATTGAATGTGCCTCAATGTAGCGTTGAAATTAAAAAAAAAAAAAATGAAAATGAGGGATCGGTATGATACTAACTATTGGTACCAGGAGAAATCGCTACCTTGATAGTGACAGATCTTGAGGACAATCGGTAGAGGAGTAACGATCATATCATTTTCAATTTTATTTATTTATTTTCATTGAATTTTTTTTCTTCTTACATATCTAGTGTGCAAGTTAGAAGTGAAAGCTCAGTTAGGTGCGATGATAAATTGAAAACTATGCATACCACGGTTGGACATTTTCGGACAAAACTGGAGGAACTCTGATTTTCCCCTTTTGAAATCAAGCAAATGCTGCCTTCTTTCTCCCATTTTGTTAGGGTGGACATCCGAAAATGGAGAAGGACTTACCTACAACCTACGCAATGCAACTGTGGCATTATGGATTAGTAACATGACTATGAGTGTTTTAAGTTTCTCAATTAACGTCGAATGATTGGTTTGAAACACAACTACCTTTCCGTCCCTGTTTCATACAAGTCCCCCTCTTTAGAATAAGCCCGCTGCATTTTTTTAATACAATAGTTACATGATGTAACTAATTCATGTACAGATCAGCGTCTTTCATTTTCATTTTCATGGGAAAACTTATTTTCTTTTTCTTCTATGTATAGAGTATCGATCATTGATCAAGGTTTTAGCCCTTTGTAATTGAAGATCATCCAATTCCATAATTTAGTACACTAGTAAAATTGCCACAAACCTTTTATCATTACCTATAATAATACTTGAAGTTCCAGAGTTGGAAACTAACTAAAAATAAAAGAAAAAAAAAAAAAAAAAAAAAAAACATGGAAGAACAGAGGAAACAGGAGGATTAATTTTGAAAGGAAAGCCAATCCAGCTACAACAAGTTACTAATCCGATCATCATTTCATCCGCTGGCTCGGATCTCCCATTCCAACATGATGCTCGCCGCCAGGATGCTGCTTCATTTCACCTTTCATGTGACGATTCATTTCACCATTTCCGTTATGGTGTGGTTTGTTGTGGTGATGATTCATGTATCCTCGGCCCTCTCCTCTGCTGCTGCTGTTCCCTTTCGGGTTTTTCTTATTGAATCCAAATTCGACGTCTGCTACTTTCGGGCCTGCTCGAAAGCTGGGAGCTCTCCCAAACTCCACGCGATGGTCTCCACCACCGCCACCTGCAGGGCCAGCTTCTTTCTTGGGACGAAAGTTATGTTGCGGTTGCTTATGGGGTTTTGAGCTGTTGTGGCGGCGATTGCAGAGCCTTCCGAGAAAGCAAGCGATGGCAGAGATGACGATTATAACGGCCAGCACGATGAAAACAGTCCCGAATGATCCATTTGAATGGTGGGAAGATGAAGGCTGTCCATTGACATCGTTAGGGTAAACAAGAACAGGGCCAACAGGCTGCTGCTGCTGCTGAGGCTGCAAGGAGGACATGATGATGGTCTGGATAGGATAGGACTGGATTGGAGTAAAACAGAGGATATGGGATTTAGGGGGTAATTAGTAGTAAGTCCTTGTAGATCTTTGTTCTTTGAGTGAAGACCAAGGGAGAGAATTGGGTTTACCCGTGGATCAAGCAAGAACATTAGTATGTGAATATTAATATTCACATTAGCATTTATATGAGAGCATGGCAGCAACGTAGTCAGTTTTATGCGATTAAATAACGTTACTTAAACAATGGGATTCAAATTTCGACAAAAAAAGAACAATGGGATTCAAATGTTTGGTATTCGTGTTCAAGAAAGGAGGAAAATAACTTTCTTTAATAAAGAGACAAGTAAAGATATTCCTTGTTGATCTCTTTAATGTGGAAGAAGAAGCTGCAAGAGATTTGCTTTGTATGGAGAGAAAGCAAGATTTTGGAGCCTTTGGACAGTGGATTAGTGTTCTCAAAAGGCCCCCTTGAGGGAGAAAAAAGCAGCATTTGTTTGCTAGGCGATTGCATAATTGTGCATATGATTGGAATCAATTGAGCACCTATCCATCTCAGCCTTTGATCTCGGAACATATGTAGATACATCATTCCAAACTGTTAGTGCACTTATAATTTGTTTAATTTGTTCATCCAATAATACTGTTCTGTAGGTTCAAGTTAGAAATACAATAATACTAGAGACACCGGCATGTTTGAAAAGATTTTTTAACCAAAATGATTTTTGAGATTGACATAACTCCTCACTTTGATTCTTAAGATTTAAAATCTGTAGAAGTGGTCCGTGAGATTGTCCACCGCCAATCGTTTTAGTCATTTCATGAGAAATCTCTATTAAATTGAGGGTATTTTTGTCACACCAACCCCTCCCATTAAACTAGTGGTTTCTTCAATTTAACAAAGTTTTTTCACATAATGACCAAAATGATTTGACGTAGGACAATCTCAATGACTACTTTTATTGATTTTAAATCTCAGTGACCAAGGTAATGAATCATGACAATCTCAAGAATCATTTGGCTAAAAAGCTCGTATGAGAATTTCACATTATTGTGAGTAAATAAGCATCACAGTGAGATTAGACAAAAAGTAAACGTCAGTTAGTATAATAAAAGTGGTTTCTAGTAGACAAGTACTAGTCTTCATAATTTCAAATAGGATGATGCTAATTACACATCTTTTTTTACATTTAATATATTTTTTTATTAAATTTTGTCATTTGATCTACTTTAATTCATTCAATCCGACAAAAATTAAAATATGTGTGTAAAAAAAAAAAATGTATGAATAGCACCATCCTTTAAAATATCATCTATAGTTCCTCTTAGAAAATGGCGGGGTCAGTACTCACTGTTTGATTGCCGTCTTTATCTCCTTTTTAATAAGGAACGATTGATTTTAGGTCATTTTTTATGATAAGAATAATGTCACATCATAAACGGATTAATCCCTACCTCAATCCTTCCCTTAAACCTAGCACGCAGAGGGCTCCGCCATCCTCAATGTTTAGTGGGACTGGACTTAGCAGTGACATGCATTTTGTTTGTTTGTTTGTTGGCCATCTTTTACCTGTCCACAGTCCATATGGGTAGTGCTGGTGGGGCAGGAATGTCTTTACCTCTAACACTTCCGAACTTCTAACAACCATAGCGCTCTGTTGTGTTTTGAATGTCAAAAAATCAGCTCAAATGTGTCGCTCTCTAGTCAATGCTATGGGTGTTGGCTGGTCAAAAAGTGTGTTTAATATTTATGAGTTTATCCAAACAATCAAGCACATCATTACGTGACTAATCAAGTCATTCTTTATGAGAGTGTCTATTTAACGATGTTAAGTCAGTTGCCTTATCAGAAATTTTTACTCTTTTTAGTAGTGAAGCCGACAAAATCATGACCAAATCTATTAAAATGATTACAAAATTGAACATGATCTTGAACTAGAAAACCCGAAACGAAAGCACAAACTACTTTAAACCAAAATCAAAACAACATAATTAACCAAAACAAATCATAGCTTGTACTTCTAGCTGTGGCTCTCTTCACAGTCACCCCAATTTAAAATGCATTTCATCAAGTACTTAAATACTAATTCAACGTATCAGCTTCATTGAGCTCAATTCTTCAAATTAACTAAAATGTCAAAGAAATTTGATCATAATCATCTCCTCCTCTCCCAATTTTCACTCATCCTTCTCTATCTTCTCTCACACTCATTTGGTAATAAAATTCCTATCCATTCACTGTAGTATATTACCTTTGTTGATACAAGCAATATTCGGGGAGGTAAGAAACGAATTGGGATATCAAGTATAAAGAAAAAAATACTTTTAACAAACTGAGTTGCAAACATTAGTCTAATTTTGACGTTAATATTGATGAATTTTAAAGCCTAACACGTAGACAACACAAACATGGAGCGCATGTGGCCGTTTGGCTTGACACGTAGGACAACCTGCTTTGATACTATAAAGAAGTTGAGATTCTACCATAAAACCAATTGACAATATGGAGAGTAGTCTATCCTCTTATAAGCTTATGCAAAATCCTTCATTCCATTAACCTATTGGGATATCAAGTATAAAGAAAAAAATACTTTTAACAAACTGAGTTGCAAACATTAGTCTAATTTTGACGTTAATATTGATGAATTTTAAAGTCTAACACGTAGACAACACAAACATGGAGCGCATGTGGCCGTTTGGCTTGACACGTAGGACAACCTGCTTTGATACTATAAAGAAGTTGAGATTCTACCATAAAACCAATTGACAATATGGAGAGTAGTCTATCCTCTTATAAGCTTATGCAAAATCCTTCATTCCATTAACCTATTGGGATATCAAGTGTAAAGAAAAAAGACTCTTAACAAACTGAGCTGCAAACATCAATCTAATATTGACGCTAATATAGGCGAATTTTCAAGCCTAACAGATGGACAACACAGATATGGAGCGCGTGTGGCCGTTTGGCCGCCGAACACGTGGACAACACAAACATGGAGCATGTGTGGCTGTTCGGCTTCACAATAACTTGCTCTAATACCATGAAGAAGTTATAAGCCTATGCAAAGTTCTTTCTTCCATCAATTTGAGACACATTCTCAACAGCTTTATGCATGGCAAGGAATGCACTAAATAACTAAATTAAGTTTCAATAAACTGATTTTGTAATTACAATTGTAGGTTCAGCAGCAGCAGAACCAATTGGAATCTGCTACGGACCAGCAGCTAACAATCTCCCGCCACGGTTCCTCCACCGTCCTCGAAATCCTCCAAGACAACGGCATCTCATCAGTCCGCCCTTTCAACACCGACCCCGCCACGTACACTCAGCACCTTCTCCGGCACCCCAACAATCCACCTCACCATCGGTGTCACCAACGAACTCCTCCCCACCCTCGCCGCCACCCTTTACTGGCTCCAATCCAATCTACTCGCACACATCCCCGCAAACCAAATCCGTTACTTCGCCGTCGACAACGAGGTTTTCCTCAAAGACCCTTACTACACTCCCCACGTCCTTCCCGCCATTCTCAAACTCCACCAAGCCCTCCAAACCCTAGGCCTTGACATTTCCATCAAGCTCTCTTCCCCACTAAGTGCCTCCCGTTCTCTCCACCTCATACTCTCCCTCCTCAGCCTCCTTCGACCCCTCCGTCCAACCCTCTCTACTCCCCCTCCTCAGCTTCCTCCACGACACGAACTCCCCCTTCATGGTCAACTCCTACCCCTACTTCAGCTACCTAAGCAGCATAAACTACGTCTGTCTCGATTACGCGTTGTTTGGAGCCACCAGTGAGGTGGTTAGCGACGGCGAGTTGGTGTATAGTAATCTTTTCAACGCTGAGTTTGGATGCGTTTGTGAGTGCGATGGAGAGGGAGGGAGTTGTTGGCGTCCCGTGGTGGTTTCAGAGAAGGGGAGGCCGCGAGCGCGGAGAATGCGAGGGCGTATAATGCGGAGGTGGTGAGACAAATACCAATAAACCATATACACACGGGTACAAGTTGGATTGAAGCGTGCCAGATTGGGCTGTTGTTAACAATCAAAACGGGCCACAGCCCATACGGGTCAATGGAGTCAATGTTTGATGCACTTTGTCATTTTCCAATGTTCACACTTGGAAACTTAAAGATGAAGATTCAGTTTGAAATTCTACCTTAAATAAACGAAATAATAACCTAACGAATATTATTTCTGTTATTTAAACTTTATATTGAGAAGAGAGATCCCAAAGAAAAGTATAATGCAAAGAATATTTAAAAATGCTACTTGGATGTCTTCCGTTTTAATATATTGCATATTGAGTTCATACTCCTCTTCCTCTTTTTAATAAGATTAGTGTATAATATCACTTACACTAAAACAAAAGTTTATTTGAGGCTGAGAGGCCTCATAACCAACATGTTCAACTGTATATGTCTTAGGGCTGGCCTCGAGACGTATTTGAACCCCCTGTTAGAGCTACAGAGATAAGAAGTGAGAGAACACTTACGCTAACAACTTAATTTAATTATTCGATCTTTAAATAATAAAATGAAAGCATAAATCAGCAATCTCCCGAGCTAGGAACCCATGCAATACTACTTACACATACTTAGAGCTGGCACCGATATGCCTAATGTGCTTTATGGGGCCATCCTTTGCATTCATGTTCAAATTTTCCACTCTTGTTAGTCATATTCAAATTACTCACTTTGTAGTTTTAAGTGAGCTTAATGGGTAATATTTTCATTTTATTTTGTTAAGAAGAATTTAACTGGGTGACGCTGACGCATATGTGCATATGCATCCAACGCACCTTCTACACGGGAGAGAATTTTTAATGTGACATGGTACACAACGTGTCCTTATGTAAATGGTAGGATATATGTGTTAAAAAATTAATAACTTAAAAATTAAAATTTTTCATCACTTACATAAAAATATGTGATGAATTATCCGTATTCTCATCGTAATTAAAAATTTCTCTCTACACGGAACTTTTCTCAAAAAAATACTCTTATCTTTCTTTCTCTCACTCTTCAAGAAAATTCTAGACTTCCCACACTCAAATTTTTTTTTCAATTTGTTTAAAATTCGACCCGATAGATCAAGCGTTGTAATACAATTAACTTAATACATCAAAAAAATTCCAATTCGTTAAAACTTATTTGGATGTACTTTTAAAATGGTTAAAAACACTTTTAGAGAAAATGTTTTTTTAGTTTCAAAAGCACTTAAAATGTTTTCTACAAGAAGCACATAATTGGTGCTTCTTTTAAAAAACACTTTAAGTATTTTATCAAAATTTGTATTTTTACTAAGAATTAGTTCCAAAATTTTTTTTACCAAAAACTCTTCACATCCAAACAAGCACTTGTATAATAACACCAGTATCCAGCGTTTCCGACACGCAGGAAAATTCCTCCCACGCCCAACGAGACAAAAATTGGTGCAATATAAATGGAGCCCCTGAGTTCACACTGTCCTCACTTTCACATATCACACAACCTCCGGCGAATTTGAAGTTCGGAATATCCCAGCCTCGTATAAGAACATTTCGAAAGATCAAAAATGTCAGACGGTGAAGTTAAAGCTGCCGATGTGGTCAACGCCGAACCCCACGACGTTGTCTCGCTTCTTTCTTCTGCGAAGAGGGACTTTCTTGTCCGTAACAATGGTGATCAGGTAAAATTTCAGCTCTTTTTTCTGATTCTCTTCGATTTTTTAGTTAATTTCTTATCGGTAAAAAATCTTGGGTAAATTTTTTCAGTGTTAGTGAAATAGATTCAGTCTGGGGTCGTTGAAGGTATGTTAAAAACAGTGTTTAAAATTATCGATACATAAATTTTTGGAAATATTGATGATATATCGATATTGATATCAAAATCGGTTGTCTTGGAGAGAAATGATGAAAAATTTCAAAGAGGTGGGTATAAACTCATTCAGATTTAGTCGAAATTAGAGAAATAAATTTCAAAAGATCGAAATCTTCAATGGGTTCCGGAAAAATTTCTTTAGTGAATCGTTTCATTGATTTTTCTATATCTAGCCGATATCGGGTGAGGTTTGCATTTTACCCTCATTTCCATATCGATACTTTGATTTTTCGGTTATTTGGATGAAAATGTCGACAATTTTGTGGATATTTTAAACACTCTGTTGAAGTAGTTTAACAATTGGGGTTTTTTTTATCACTCTTGTAGATGTATTTGAAATTAATAAATAAATAGAGGTTCAATTTGTTTGAGTGGCAAAAGAAAAAGGCAAATTTCTGTACTTTTTGGTGAAAAAAGTAAATTAAAGATATTGCTCTGTTTGCAAGGTTTTAGACTTTGTTAGGTTGAATTTATATCTGGTTTTACTGAACTCAGCATTTTGTTTGTGCAAATTGAAGTTATGGTAAACATTAAGTTCCTCCAACCTTCCGGTTATTTGATACTTACTGATTAAGAAACGATCTTCAATTTATTAATTTGTGCATAGATGATATTTAAATGAGAGGATATGAAAACGAACGGTTTAGATTATGATCCGACTGTTGTCCTTGAACTGTAATTTATTTGCATACATGTACATGTATTAACTTGAGTAGTGGTTGATTTAGAAAGACTTGTTTGAAAGGTTTAAGAAAATTTGGAAAAGAAAAGTTATTATTCAGATGTAGAGGGCTCAGGGTTGATGGTAATATTGGTAGTGGGATAATGTAAGAGAGGAATCATACGTCAAATTCTGGATTTTCAGATTAAGGTTGAGAGCTTGAAAGGGAAAAAGCTTGGGCTGTATTTTTCTGCATCATGGTGCAGTCCATGCCAACAATTCACCCCAGCTTTAGTCGAGGCCTACAATGAGATCTCTCCAAATGGTGATTTTGAGATTATATTTATCTCGGCTGATGAAGATGATGAGTCATTCAATGGGTACTTCTCCAAGATGCCATGGCTTGCAATTCCGTTCTCTGATTCAGACGCACGTGATCGCGTGGATGGGTTGTTCAAAGTTAGTGGGATACCCCATCTTGTGATCCTTGGCGAAGATGGGAAAGTTTTGAGTGACGATGGAGTTGAGATTCTTCTGGAGTACGGAGTTGATTCCTACCCTTTTACACAGGAAAAGATAAAAGAACTAAAAGATCAAGAAGAAGCTGCCAGAAGGGAACAGTCCCTGAAAAAAATCTTGGTCTCCCGCTCACGCGACTTTGTAATTTCAAATAACGGAGAGAAGGTAAGTTTCGTTGCCACTTCTTGTTTATGATACTGACTTATAGTCTCGTATTCTATGAATTTGCTGTGAAATGCAACTCGGCTGCACAATCTGACTTTTGTTATTAATTTGTGCATAAATCAAGGTGCCTGTCTCTGAACTAGAAGGGAAGATAGTGGGTCTCTATTTCTCATTGTCTTCATACAGTCAATGTGCAGAATTTACTCCAAAACTTGTGGAGGTCTATGAGAAGCTGAAAGGAAATGGAGAGAACTTCGAGATTGTGTTGCTGCCACTTGATGATAATGAAAAATCATTCAACAAAGATTTTGAGAAAATGCCTTGGTTTTCTTTACCCATTGGGGACAAAAATGTTGAGAAGTTGGCTCGGTACTTTGAGCTGTCAACCTTACCCACTTTGGTTATTATTGGGGCAGATGGTAAAACACTTAGTAAGAACGTTGCTGATGCCATTGACGAGCATGAGAGTCTGGCATACCCCTTCACGCCAGAGAAGTTTGCAGAGCTCGAGGAGATAGAGAAGGCAAAGGAGAAAGCTCAAACCCTGGAGTCACTTTTCATTTCCGGGGATCGAAATTTTGTCATTGGAAAAGATGAAACTGAGGTAAGATATCGGTGTCCACCTTTTATGGTTTATACAGTGATATTCTTTTGTGTGATGTGGGACGAAAGCCCACAGATCACTTCTTTCAGGGTATGTAACTTGTATTGTGCGGGTGCATTTGTGTTTTTTTTTTTTTTTTTCTTTTTTTTTGTGTGTGGTAGCAAGTAAATAAAGTATTATTTCTGCATTCAGGTTCCTGTGACAGATCTAGTGGGGAAGAACATCCTCCTTTATTTCTCAGCTCACTGGTGCCCTCCTTGCCGTGCCTTTCTGCCAAAACTTGTTGAAGCCTACAACGAGATTAAGGCAAAGGACGATGCATTTGAAATCATTTTCATCTCTAGTGACCGGGATCAGACCTCTTTCGATGACTTCTTTGCTAAAATGCCATGGCTTGCTCTTCCCTTTGGCGATGAACGAAAAGTGCCGTTGAGTCGCAGATTCAAGGTCCAGGGCATCCCCATGCTCGTCGCCATTGGTCCTAATGGCAAAACCGTCACAAAAGAAGCAAGAAATCTTGTCATGCTTAATGGGGCGAATGCTTATCCTTTCACCGAAGAGCGACTGAAGGAGATGGAAGTGGAATATGAGGAGATGGCAAAAGGGTGGCCCGAGAGGTTGAAGAATGCACTCCATGAGAGGCACGAGCTTGTCCTCACGCGACATACAGGATTTACGTGTTATAAGTGCGATAAATCGGGACTGGTGTGGTCATTCTGTTGTAAGGAGTGTAATTTCAATCTCCACCCAAAGTGCGCGTTGGAGGTAGATAAAGAGACCGAAAATGATGCCAATCAGGAAGAAGAGGAATCCAAAGAAGGAGGGGTTTGTGACGGTGATGTTTGTACAAAGGCTTGAGAAGTATGTATGTGTCGTCGTGTGTGTGATTTAAGGCTGGAAACTGCATTTAGAGTATCATGAGAAGCTGAGAAATGTGTTTTTTTAGGTTAAACAAGTGACTTGTTATGATTGTGTCCTAAACTCTTACGTATTGCGTTTCAGATGATGCAATATTATAATTATTACTTAACTGAAATTATTTAATCTTTGAATTCAAGTTTAGAGTTAGAGATGCATATTCATCAAACTAAGAACTCTTAATGAACTCGTTTTTAGTTTCTAGTTTTAGTTTGGTTTTTTAGCCAAAATGATTTCGAAATTGTCATAAGTCCTCATTTTGGCCCTTGAGATTTAAAACCGATAGAATTGGTCATTGAGTTTGTTTACTGTTAATTATTTTGGTCATTTTGCGAAATTTTTTTGTTAAATTAAAGAAAATGACAAAATACTTCGAATTTTGTCAAATCATTTGGGCTCGTTGATAGTTAAATTGAGGGCATTTTTGTCATTTTGATCATTATTTAACAGAATGAGCAAAATGATTGACGGTGAACAAACTCATGACAACTTTTATCGATTTCAAATCTCAGGGACTAAAGTGACGATTTATGTCAATTTCAGGGATTACTTTGGCTAGAATACCTTTTAGTTTTTTATGAGAGAAATGAGGAATGAAGGTGGTTATAAAAATATTGTGGAAGATATGTGTTTAGAGTAACGCATGATGAAAACTAAAACTGAATATAATTTTTTGCTTTCATTTCTCCCCTTCTTCATCCACCCATCTTCTTTGCCTTCTCTACTCCTCACGTGTTCAATTTCTAATTTTCTACTAAAATTAAAAACGAAATAATGTTCAAATAAATTTACATCTATATATGTCCCCTCTTTCTAATAATTGTCAATAGTTCTTTAACTTTAATTGAATTGGAGTTTTGATCATTCAACTAAAAATTCGTATCTACTAGTTCATTAACTCATCAAAAAGTGCAACTATGATTTTTTTTCGTCAACTCCGTTAGAACCTTAATGAGTCATGATGACATGGCCATTGCTATAATTGGGTTAAAGTTAAGGGACCATTTCTCTAATGGGGTTAATGCTAAGGGATCATTGCTCTAATTGAGTTAAAGTTGAAGGATCATTGCTACAATTCTCTTATTTTGATTTTTCATATTTGCCCTTTGATTCAGCCTGCGTGACATGACTCATTTTGACGAGAGTTCTGATGGAGTTGACGAAAAGGATCATAGCTACACGTTTTGATGAGTTAAAAGACCAATATTCCAATTCTATTAAAATCGATGAACCATTGCTGTAATTTTCTCAATAAAGAGGGACAACCACACATGGCTTGAATTAATAATAATTTGCGCATTGCCAATGAGTGTTTATAATGGAAAGGGTTCATCTCCAGATTTATTCTACCAAATTCATCTTATCAATCAATCCGGACTCTTGAAATTTGATCTAACGGTTAAAGTTATTATAACTTTTAAAGAGACCCCCTGTTTTTAACCGTTAAATCAAATTTCGAAAGCTCGCATTGATTGAAGAAGTAAATTTGATGAAAGAGATCCAGAGAAAATCTTTTCCGTTTATAATAGGAACCTGGGCTTGAGCGTGCCCCGCATGGCCTGCGCTTCTTGCAGTCTTGTTTGTTTGTATGTCGTACGCAGTGGCTCAGCCTGAACAGGCGCAGCTTACAATTTCCAATCACCATAAATTCCACAGGGAACACCGGATAAGGACGATTGACCCAAAGTCTTTTATTCATAGCTCTAATCCGACAACCAAATAGAGTTACGGACCCTCCAATTAAAAAAGTTTTTAAGTTTGGTACCAAATTTGTCGATATTAAAATATACAATTTGTCTTAATAGATTTATTGTTGAGTTCATATTCATGCGTTTTGGATTTGAAACACACTATAATTTGAAATGGTCCATTTCCATATTGCATTTGCATGATTTATAATCCAGTATATTGTTATCATTATTCAAGAGGAACTACTATTTTTAAATAAAAAGCTATAATCTCATGGGGATTTAGACGGAAACTCAATCTTAGCCAGCCAGCTCGTATTTTGGGTGTGTTTATTATTATATTGTCAGTGGTGCCCTCGACGTCGACGATCCTCGTAAAAGTCGCAAACTTTCACCACCAAACTTAAATATAGACCAAATTCCAATTGCAGCTCAGATAGAGACTCAGAAAGCATGGCTAACGGCGACGAAGACGGCGTCACTCACGACCTCCTTTCTATCATCTCCTCCGCCGACAGAAACTTCCTCCTCCACAACAACGGCGGCCAGGTAAAAGTATAACCATGATATTTTCTCATTAAAGTTTCGACTCTATGTTCATTGAGATTGCAGGGGGGAAAAAGCAAACCAAAGTATTTGCATTTTTTTTTTTGTTCTGAGAATATAGAGGAATGTTAATCTAAATGTAATTATGATGGAAACCCAGTTGGGTAAATGCTATGTAATTGCTTGGTTCAATCTCAAAATGTTTACTTTGGCATTGATTATACGAAGAACAGATTGAGATGGCGGTTTTTATTTTATTTTCTGGGTTGTGGTGATTATTTTTTTTATGAATATATAGGCTGAGATCAGTAGTTTGACCGGAAAGATTGTGGGGTTGTATTTCTCCGCCTCGTGGTGCGGCCCGTGCCGCCGGTTCACCCCAAACTTGGTGGAGGTCCACCAGGACTTGGCCGCCAAAGGCGACTTTGAAGTTGTGTTCGTCTCTTCTGATAGAGATGAGGAATCGTTCACCGGATACTTCTCGAAAATGCCGTGGCTTTCGATTCCCTTTTCGGATTTGGAGACCCGAAAACGCCTCAAGGAGCTCTTCAAGGTCAGGGGGATTCCCCATCTTGTCATTATTGATGCCAATGGAAAAGTTTGTACTAATGATGGGACAAAAATTGTAATGGACCACGGGGCGGATGGTTATCCGTTCACCGCGGAGAAGATGAATTTATTAAAAGAGAAGGAAGCCGCGGTGAAGGAGAATCAGTCCTTGAGTTCTCTCTTGGTTTCTAGCTCCCGGGATTATTTGATTTCGAAGGATGGCAATAAGGTACAGCTTTTCCCCTTTGATGTTACATTGCTAGCACTTCTGTAACGTTGGATTGTTTTAACTTTTATATGATAGAGATAGTTGATGACCATGAATACCGAGAAAAATGTATCGACAGGTTTCTGTATCCGAGCTTGAAGGAAAGATTGTTGGGTTGTATTTCTCGCTTTATACTCACAAGCCATGCAAAGAATTTACTCAGGCACTTGTGAAGTTCCATGAGAAAATGAAGGAGAAAGGCGAGAACTTTGAGATTGTGTTGATATCTCTGGACCTTGAAGAGGAACACTTCAAAGAAGGGTTTCAAGCGTCATGGTTGGCATTGCCGTTTAAGGACAAGAACTGTGAAAAACTTGCTCGCTACTTTGAGCTTGAGAATTTACCCACACTAGTTATAATTGGGCTACATGGGAAGACCTTACACTCCAATGCGGCCGAACTCATTGAAGAGTATGGCGCTGAAGCCTACCCCTTTACACCAGAGAAGATTGCCGTGCTTGCTGAGTTGAAACTCGAAGAACAGACCATACAGTCACTTTTAGTTGCTGGGGGCAGAGACTTTGTGATTGAAAATAACGGTTCCAAGGTACAATTTTCTTGCCGGTTCCTTTCCTTATGTTCTATGCCATCAATTAAATTTCAAATGTTTCTTTATTCTCATCAGTCAGAGGTTTTTAGTTGCATGCGTCAAGTTTCTGTCTGTGTTTGATTAGGTACCCGTGTCTGAGCTTGCTGGGAAGCACATTCTGCTCTATTTCTCAGCTCATTGGTGCCCTCCATGTCGTGCATTCATGCCTAAGCTTATAAAAGCATACAATCAGATCAAGGCAAAGGACAATGCCATTGAAATAATCTTCCTCTCAAGCGATCGCGATCAACCCTCCTTCAAAGAACTCTTTGCAACCATGCCTTGGTTAGCCATCCCATTAGGCGATCCAAGGAAGGCCCTCCTGCAGCACAAATTCAAAATCCAAGGCATTCCTGCATTGGTAGCCATCAGCCCCAACGGCCAGACACTCAGCACACAGGCCCGGCAACTCATACAGGCGCATGGATCCGACGCTTATCCATTCACAGAAGAGCATTTGAAGCAATTGGAGGAAAAGTTGGAGGAAGAAGCAAAGGGGTGGCCTGAGAAAGTGAAGAGTATACTCCATGCTGAACACGAGCTCACGCGTGTGCTCCACCACGACTATGTTTGCTGGTGTAGGGAGCCGGGAAGTGGCTGGTCTTTTTACTGCAAAGACTGCAACTTCGATCTCCACCCAAAATGTGCATTGAACAAGAGCAACAATGGAGGAACAGAGGATGACCCTCCCAAGGCAACGGAGGATTATATTTGTGACGGTGATGTGTGCCGTAAAGTCTGAGAAGGCATTTAAATTGCCTTGTGCATCTGGATTTTGTAAACTATGATGTTTTCTTTTTATACAAAGGTGTTTGTGTGTGTTTTATGCTAATTGCATGATAGAAAGAGGATTTAACCAAAGTTTCCCATTTTCCCTCTAATATGTAAAATTCCCCTCCTCTTTTGGAAGTGTGGGTTTGCCACTGAGTTTTGGGTCCAATTCTTATCAATGTGAAACGATTCATATTTGCGATCACCTTAATACTTATAATTGTGATTGTCTTATGTTGATGATGTAATTTTTTTTATGAATGTGTTTTGTTGCGATTTTGCGCATGTTGTAGGGGCGGAGTGGATAATTCCATAAGTAGGGTGAGTCTGCAAGAACAAAGACAAGCAAAGGATTGTGAAACCCGGCGTCGAGGGTGGTTTTGACTTAGGTTCTTCGATGATCAAGTCAGTATTTGAGAGAGAAAATGAGCAGAATGCTCCAAGTGAGAAAAAGAAGTGTTTGACCATTTGTGATGTGTTGAGGGGCATATTTATAGGCGTCCAAAGTCTATCTCCTGTGCACTCTACCATATATCTGAAGGGTCAGAGTAGTTAGAGTCAGAAGCAAGGGTGGGCACTTAGAACCAAAAACCGAAACCGAAACATGAATCAAATCGAACCGCACCGAACGGTTTGGTTTTACGGTTTTGAAACGGTTTTGGTTTTGAAACCGAACCGCAACATAGAAAACGGTTTGGTTTCGGTTTTGGTTTTTAAAAACCGCACCGAAACCCAATCGCACCGCAAATATTAATAAATATTTAATTAAATGTTCATATTAGATTTCATGTTTTAATTGGTTGTTTGTTAGAATCTATATACTTAGTGTGGACCCAACCACACTAGAATATCATCATTCATCACTTTCTTTCGTTCATTAACTTGAAGGACCTTTGTTATTTTATACCATCACACACACATATATGTACAAGGGTGGACTAATCTTGATATCAAGAGTCAAACAATGATCTAATGAAGTCCACTCATTTGAAGCATGATATCACATATTCTAGTATGAAAGTTTCGCTCACGTTTAATGAATTCAAATTTATTCAACTTGTTTTATGATAAACATTGTTAGGGACACCCTTTTGTTGCACAAACATGTTTTAACATCACAACTGCATGCAACAAGCTAATTGTTTACATAACAAATGTCTTTTTCCTATTGTTATTGGGAAATGCTTATTAATATGTTAAATGCAAATTGTATATTTTTTCTTAAAAACCAAACCGAAATCGTTTGAAACCGCACCGAACCAAACTGTCAAAAATTTTGGTTTCGGTTTCACTCAAAACCGCACCAAACCAAACCGTGCCCACCCCTAGTCAGAAGTATGGCTCTGTGCAGTCAATAGCATGGGCAACATGGGTCTGAGTGCCATAGTCTAACCAGTTAGTCAGAGGCGTGGCTTAGAGTAGTCAGACCATGTGTAGCGTGGGTCTGATGGGACCTGAGTGGAGAGCGGTTGAACATGACGTGGAGAACTTACACGTATGCACTTCAGACTCTGTTGGGATGACGGACCACATATGCCCATTAAGACTCAGGGTGTGCACTCTGGTTGGACCCTATGGGGTGACGAACCACATACTCCCATTAGGACTTTGTGTGGTGTACTCTGTTTCCACCGTATGGGGTGGCAGACCACATACGCCCATCAGGACTCCGCTTGGTGCACTCCAATCGAACCACATACTCACATTATGACTCTGGTCAAGGGGCATGTTTAATATCCCTTTCAGTAACCATCATGAGTCGGAGCGAATTGTCGTTGTATGGTTTGGGTCGCCTTACCCATATCGAAATGGTCGTTGGAGCGGATTGTCATCATATGGCCCAAACTACAAGAAAATTTTCATTGTGATGGTACACCATATGTTTTTATACAAGTGATGGAAATTATATTTTTTAATTCACATATCCCATTATTTATATAATAACACATGGTGTATCAATCTATATTCCGATCACATTAAAAAATCTCGTCTGAACTGCCCTAAGAACAAGGACAGGAAAAATATGGTCCACATGTTTCCTGTTGTAAACTATTAATTTAACTTTTACCCAAAAAAAAAAAAAACTATTATTTTAACATATCATATCTATAAAAAAATGCAAAATAGAAAATACCAAAAAAAATACAACAACTCTCATAATCTAGCTCATGGCCTTTATCTCTAATGGGGTCCACATACCCCAAGTGTAGGCACCGCCACCGTTCAGATTACTCTCCGCGGCTGATCCGGTATTACACGTGCCTCACGTGGCCACTCTTTCTCCAAATTCCCGTAGAAATCTTAGCAAAAGTGTTAAAAAACGAAACAGCGAATTAGAAAAGCCACCAGATTCTTGGATCAGCTTCATAAATTCGACACCGGAATGAATATTCTTCTGATTACATTTGCTCCGTAATCAATCGCTGTAAGTTAACCCATATCTTCTAATTACCTGCTTAATCTCTGAGCTTTGTTTACCGGGTTGGTTCTGTTAATTTCCAGAACTTTTGGTTTTTCTGAAATTTGAGATGGGAATTCTCTAATTATTCCGTGAATGTTTGATTGATATCTCTGAAATTTGAGATGGGTTTTTTTTTTTCTTGATTGTGGTTAGTAAAGGTCTTGAATTTGCTGTAAATGTTAATGGAAATTGCAGATTTAAAGTTGTTTTTTTATCATATTGTTTTTAGCCACAAATTGTACTATCTGTGTTTCTGTGCGTACTAGCTTGGGATATAGAATGGCGGCCAAATGGTGTTAGGAATTCAATTGGTGGTTGGATTATGTACTAATATTTAAATTAACAGGATCAAAAATGGAATTATTAATATATAATTCCATAGATTATCCTGTTTTTAATTACTTTCTAGTTTTTGTTTAAACACTAGTCAGCCATAAGCAAACATAACAAAGTTAATGTTTGCTTCCTCGTATGCAAACCGAATAACATTCACGAAATTCACGAAAATTTTTCATAGAACTTGTTCCAAACAGTTGTCCTTTCAATGGGTGAGACAGAGGTGACCAAGACAAGCGTAGACATCGACAAGAACGAGAGAAATGGGCACCTCAAGCCCAAGGCCTTTAATCTGGCGTTTTCTAAAGCTTTGTTGCAGGTTCCTCACAAGCTGCAAAATTGCCTAAAGGTAAGTTATTTCACTAAAACTTGTGATTTGCTTATGGGTATTGATTTGATATTAGTATTAACAGGCGCTTCGTGTTACAGTCGCAGCTCAAGAGACTAGCAAAGGATGATGGCGTGAAAAAGGTGAGCTCTGTTCCTAAAAAGGCTGCATCTTTGGAGGTTGACCTCGAGAAGCAGTTGCAAGCATGGAGAGAAAATCCTTCTTGGGTTGATCAACCACCGTATATAAAGGTGAGAGATGTGCTTCCCTGTACCAAGTAACTTTCCTTCGGAATGGGAATAAATTGGCTTTATCCTTGTCGTAAACTTGTTGTGTGCCAAAATGTGATTGGTAACCAACGTCAAAAGAAAGAAGATTAATTCAATTTCTTATAGGGAATTGTTATTAGCACTCCAAAAATCTCATTCTACACTCCTCACAAGTGTATTTTTCTTTCTAATTATAGAAAGTTTGGAGTGTCAAATGAGATTTTTGGAGTGCTAATAACAATTCCCTTTCTTATACTATATTTGTGATTTCCCTTGGAAAGGAGAATTTCATATCAGTCAAGTCTCTACATGTATCGTCTTGGTCCCCTCTACACTAACGGTTCAGTTAAGTCCTTAAACATCACCTTCGTGCAGCATATGCTGGTTAAGAGAGAAATTCTAGGCAAGAAGCCGGAATGTTTTAGTGGTTGCAAATATCTATACACTACATTCTCTTCGAAGGAACATCTCAAGAGCTTATGGCTTCTCTGACTACCTACTAACTTTTAAGTCACAAACTACTTTTACTCTTTGCAGGTCAGTGTACCAAAAGGTTCTCTTTGCAACCTGGGCGTAAACGTCAATGTTGGTTTACCCCCAGACGCAGTTTATAATATTGTAACTGACCCCGACAATAAGAGGGTTTTCAAAAATATTAAGGTAAGTGATACCATTCCTGTCCACTTTCCTTTCAGATTTAACCAGGAACAACGTTCTGTTAGAAAGCTGGAGAGGCGTAGGCAGACATGCTTTTTGCTTTCTTCTTTTCCTACTCTATCATATAAAATTGTATTTGTTAATTTGACAAGTTAATTATCTGTCTCAGGAAGTGATATCAAGAAACGTTTTGGTTGATGAAGGTCATAGGCAGGTGGTTGATCTGGAGCAGGCAGCTATATGGAAGTTTCTTTGGTGGTCAGGGACCATTGCGGTTCGTGTTTTAGTAGATCAAAACAGAAAAGACCACTCAGTAAGACTCGATCTTCTTCTTGATGTACTGTAACTTAAGAACTTTTTTTTGTCGCTTTTCCACTTGTTCTTTGTTGACCCATCACCTATTTAGGATCTCCAGTATGCTTTATATTTTGTCGGCAAATCATATCAATAGTTTAGAAACTCATGTTCTGCAATGTCATGGTAAAATTGGATCTCTAATTTCTGAAAATGCCATTTGCCAGATGAAGTTCAAGCAAGTCAAAACAGGGTTTATGGAGAAATTTGAAGGCTACTGGAGAGTCGAACCTCTTTTTGTCGATGAAAAAACCTGCTTTCCGTTTAAACCCAGGACATGGGCAGATTATAATTCTTGCACAGGAGGCAAAGGAAGGATTGGTTCAAAGGTGAGCTTGGAGCAACTGATCCAACCAACTATAGTTCCACCTCCACCGATTTCATGGTACCTAAGGGGAATCACCAGCAAGACTACTGAGATGCTGATAAACGACATGCTTGCTGAAGCTGCCAGATTACGAGGAGAATTAAATCCTGGAGAGTCTAATAAAGAGATTGAAATGTCTCAGGATGGGCAAGTACTTAGTCATGTTGATAATGTATCTAACATCAAAGAAAGATGGGCCCTTCATAGGAGGAACGCAAAGCAATGCCATCGGAGGCTACCGCCTGTCAAATGATCGAATTCTGTTGAGTTAGTAAGCACTTATCTGTATTCCTTATTAATGGAAATTGATATGTAATAGATCCGTCTATATTTCATTTCGTTTTATCCATCAAGTGTAGTGGCCTTAGCGCCGTGTAGCAACTCCTCTCCCTTTCGATTTTTCGATGAGGGTGGAGGATGAGATCGAGGATGAGTGTTGCCTGTCAGAAACTATTTGTTGTATCTGCCTTGTAAGCTGAGTTAATGCTGTAATGACATTGAAGGAAGCTGCTATAAATTACACCAAACACATGTTTTTGTGGTCATTGCCTGTGAGGGGTGCACCAAAAAGTGCTTAAACCTAAACCCTACCATAAGCATTTTGGCTATTGGGAAGCGGTTTTAGCCCTTCCATAAGCATCACCAAACGGGACCCCAAAAATAGACGATATAAGTTTTTTTTTTTTTTTTTCTTTCAATACACTCGGTATTTTCTACACTAAAGGAACACCAAACACAAAAAACTAAAATGTAATAACAGTGAGAATTCATTCAACGATGCGCAGTTACAGTATTTTGACAAGATACAAAACCTAGACGGTGTAGTCACAATTCAAAATCAATCGTGTGAAGTTACATTGTGTGCTACTATAAAGTTTTCCTCTTTCTCCATCTGAATTTTTCTCTTTGTAGTTTTGAATACATGTCCTAGTAGTTTATCCACAATGTTACATAAGCTACGCAAGTTTCAAGCCTTTGAACTCCACAGAATGCAGACAGGCAACCAAGAACTGCCCCTACATTCTTACATCCAAGCCCCGGGGAGAAGGCAACGCGAATTACTGTGAGAGGTAGACACTGCAGTCTATACTTTGGTTTTCATTCAATTCCCCGTTTGGTGGATCATCACCCGCTGGGGATTGTTGCACAGACTGATGGACTTTCAAGTCATCAAAACCATGCTTTTCATAGCTCATGAATGAACCCAATGCTCCAAGAAATCCTTCGTGTTTTAAGAACATTGCTTTTGCTTCACCCTTAGACCTGCAAATAAGGATCAAATGAATGAAATTTTAAACCCGAAACCACGAGGAAAGATGGATGAGTAAAAGAAAACCAAATCAGGCACAGAGCGTGACATCCGTCAAATTTTTTGAAGATTGTTTTGACATAATTTATACTTCAATTCTCAGTATGAATCATTACTGACGCATGAAAAAGGGCATTAAATTCAGGCTTGCCAGAAATGAACGGCAACAGCAATCGTGTCCATGGTATCAGCATGACCCCGAATAAAAAATCCGGCAAAAATTATTCGCTTGAGCCCAAATCTCAGTGCATTCAAGTATGAGATCTGGAGAGAAGATAAAAAATGAAACAATATAATCGGCATGTTAACAAAAATAGTTTCAATCTGGTGGTAAAGGTTGCAACGGAATCAAAGAGTTTTAAGAAATTACAAGTGAGACAGGTTTCTTTCGCCACGGCTTACCTGCCCAATATTATTTGAAATCATTCTTAAGAGTGACCGAGAAATATCTTCAGATTTGTAATCCTTCAGCTCCTTATCGTCAGAAATTACCTTGCCGAAGCTAGAAGCAATGGCTGTTGATATAAGACCAATCTGTAATTGTCAGAAAAATTACATTGCAGTTAATAAGCGTGAGACGAAAGCTAATGGAAACCAGGATCCCCTCATCACTGTTTAAATTAAGGAACTCTTTTAATTTGGCATACAGAGATACGACCAGAACGTCTTCAACATCCTATGTTGAAAGAGGGACCTGTCTATCATGAATATGCATACCTTTGTATAGTCCATTCCACCGTAGATGTCCCCGACAAGCATGTCTATCACTCTATTATTTCCCTGATGACTTAACTCGAGCAACTCGTCAAAACTGAGACACAGTTGCAGCTTTGGTTACTAAGTGAAAATCATATAACGAGAATATCAATAGCTTTGCACTTAAGCAAAAGACAAACGTACTTCTTGCATTTTGTTAAAAGCTTCCCCAAACCCCAAAAGGTTCCACCACCAACATTGGTTCCACTTACTCGCTCAAACTTACCAGGTCCATCTACCTATCGAAGCGCAAGCATAGGACAATACGTCAAGCCTTAAAAAGGTTAAACATATGAAACTAATACAGTAAATAAAGCATCAGCTTTGACGAGAATACCTTGATCATACTGACACCAGAACCAATATTGACAAGCAGATAAGGATATAGATCATCATGGTCAATCTTCACAAATTCCTTTTGACCATCCATGTATGTGAATGCTTCGGGGTGAAC
Source organism: Pyrus communis (assembly GCF_963583255.1). Taxonomy (NCBI): domain Eukaryota; kingdom Viridiplantae; phylum Streptophyta; class Magnoliopsida; order Rosales; family Rosaceae; genus Pyrus; species Pyrus communis. The sequence continues at coordinate 24,507,605 of NC_084808.1, read as the reverse complement.
TGCCTACTTAAACAACAATCAAAACTTCAATGCTATTTTCAGGCAAGAAAGCAAACAAGACAGAAATATCTCTATAAACAGAAGCTGAATTTTGCAAGTTCCGCATTTCATGACTTGTTCACTTTGCTTTTCCTTCTGAAAGAAAACAGAGAGTATGTCCTCTCGTCTGAAGTCGCTATTGCTCATCCCAATTCCCAACCCACACATTCTATGGATTACATGACATGACTTAAGAAACACACCAACTTGTATATACCAATCTATGTAAGTGGTATTAGGATCCCACCTTGAGCAGAAAATTTGATCCGGCCACAATACAGTCCATTTCATCTGCCTTGTCAAGAGAAATCCCAAGCTTTTCTTTGAAGAGATCTGGGAACTTGTATGCCCCACCGCCTGTGGCCTGCTCTCCATTGTCACGAGTCAATAAATTAGCTTGCATATGGAACAAATACATGCCACAAACAGTCATGATAGTATGGCCAAGCTAAACACGTGTTTTTACCTTGATAATGCACTTTGCGCTCCCAGAAGCTCCGTGTTGTTGGGGGCCTGAAATGATCTACAACCATAAGCAATGACCCAAAACCAGCAAACGATAAGTACAACTATGAACAAGCAGCTATATTCAAGGCATATATGATCTTCTTTCGTATTTCATTTTCAGAAGTTCAAATCTTCCATAACTAAAAAAATTTCGCAGTCGAAAATATGGGTACCATTATTCAAGCTGAAGTACTTCATTTACCAATAAAAATGGTAGTTTCAACTTTCAATCCAAGATTTCAACATGAACATTAATTTGAGCGAAACAAGGTTAAATAATCTCAATTAGTGAAAAAATGAATCTTCCCATTTCCCAAGTTGGATTGAAACGAAATGAGATACGAATGAATCAGGAGATGCAAAGCAAATACTTAAAACATTTAAGCATACCAGTATGGAGAAGTTGCTTGGACCGAATGAAGTCTATGCAGTCATTGATTTTCTCAGTTTCAAACTTTGCAAAATGGAGCTTCCCTTCAAGAACATGGCGCCCTCTATCGCCATTAGAAGCTGGTAAACTCTCATTCGAAGAAGAAGAAGAGTCGGCACTGTTCTTTGAGAAATACACCAACTTTATCAGAGAACCTGCCAACGGGCAAAACAAATACAAAAACAATCGAAAAATCATGAGACTTTGAGCAATTGACCTCCAAAAATAAAAAACCAGGTTATGATCGAGGAGAGTGAATTGCCTCCAATATCGAGAGCAAGGTGGGAAATTTGAGCTTCCAAATTGGTGGGTTTTGAAATCTCTGTAAACTTAGTGTTCCCAATTTCCATTTTTTGATTTGATCTTTTTTTCGTATCAAGTTGTAGAGTTGCCCCTCTGCAGTCTGCAATGCACCTAACGCATTGTATAAATTACATTTTATTCAGGGTGGGGATATTCGATGATTTAAGATTTATCGAGAGATAACTCAGTTCAATCTTAACCTTTGACCTTCAGAGGGAAGAAGGTATCGTCGGCCTCTTTGCCCATTGGGTCATCCGTCGAAGGTTGTCTTGTAAGTTGTAATTTTGCGGGAACTAGTTTAGACTCGTGGAGACGCTATCTAGACCAATTTTGTTGAGTTCATCTTCACTTATAAGTAAGAAGTTTTAAACTTAATTCTTATCAAAGATAAATTTTAACCACATTATTATTAGTCTATTGTAAGATTTAGCCCACCTCTCTCTCCTTTAACAACGTAGATAATATCGTTTAATAAAAAAAAAAAACTCAAAATTTGAGTTTTAAACCTCCAAAGCTTCTCTAATTATTGGACTAAAAAATGTTTTAAATTAAAACTTATTTTTGGATCAAATTTAGCTTGGAAAATGAGCCAAGGATAGTGGTAGAGACTCGGTGCTTGGACCTAGTTGATGATGTTGTCGGCCTCTTGTGAAAAGACTAACAGCCCATGTGGTTGAACCGTTGATTGATCCAACGGTTTATATTATTTTTTTTAAATAAAAATTTTCAATACGTTAAATTCAAGCTAAGGTCGAATATGAGCAAATCTAACGGTTAAAAAAATAAAAATAAAAAAAATCTAAAGACCCAAAATTAAATGCAACGAATAAAAAAATTATAAAAACTTATTTAAATAAAGATTCACCCAAAAATCTTATAAATACCTATGTATTTGTTCAAACATCCACAAAAATTTACTTTCGTCTTACAAACCTATAAAAAAATTGAAATGGTCACCAACTCACCATTAAAGTATAGGTTTGGAGAAATTGATTCAAAGAAGTAACAACTTGTACTAAAAATGTGATAAATAAGTAGCAACTAGTCCAACTCTCTTTCTTATCTTGTGACATATAATTGGATATAAGTCAATAATTTGTTCAGTTGCTTGTTTTCCCACCAAATACTGTTACAATATTGTCAACCGTCGACTACTGTCCTCCTACCAAATTATTCTTCACTGCTTTCCACCAATTTGTTTGTCTTCGCCGACTCTACGAAACATTATCATAAAATAATGTGATTTTGTTTTGGATTTCTACTAAATAAGTAAGAGAGATAATTTTAGGCAAAGGTCGACGAAATATGAGATATTATATGTTGGGTCTTATCTAAATTTATGTCGGTTTCATTAAAATTCCACGATGGTCTTGTCTCTAGTATGAGAGTTGTCATCCTCTTGCAAATTAACTTTGCAATCTAGGGAGTGGGGAATGCAGAAATCCCATCATATTTCACCGCAATGGTTCATGAAAAAGAGGAGTTACTTGATCAGCTTCAATTTTTTTTTTTTTCTTCCCACAATGTTGCAATAGAATGGTTGAAAATGGGGATGTTCCTGGTTCTAGATATGTAAATGTTTTTCTAGCGAATGAATGGAACCCTTTACCTTTTTGCAGCCTCAAATCTTGAACGTTTACAGTCAGGGCTTGAAGATTATGTTTTTACATTAGGAAAAAATGCATGGAGATTTCATATATGCCACAGAAATTGAAAGTTCCTTTTGTGAGTTTTGACACTTACACTCTTGTAAATTGTAAGGGAGCATCTCAAGCTTGGTAGTGGGGTTGCATGCTCTGCAGAAAGCCCGAGTACTTGTCCGTGGACATGTAGCTCGAAAACTGAGGTTTGTTTCATCGCTTACATTCCGCTGCTTTTCAATGCCCTTTACCATAGTGGAACCCTAAAGTATGTAGCAGAGTCATCTGTGAGTGTGAGTTTGGTCTGCAGATGCTTAAAAATCTTGTGATTATCCAGCAATTATGTAGTTATGTTTCCTTGTAATCTTCTAATGGGATTTTGCTTGTGGTTCAAAAATAACAACAAAAGTGACAAAATTCATTGTTTTGTTAGTCTTTTGTTTTGGTGTGTTTGCTTGTATTCATCTTTCCATGTGCTTGCTTTTCCTCTTTAAAGTTTAAGCCATATGTTATACTTTAAAGATTTCTCACCTTGCTGTCCCTCAATCCCCATGCATGCCGTCACAACTCGTCAACTTTGAAGTTTCAATCTTCAAGGGTTAATTATTTGTTTAGTATACCGACATACTATGTAATCGGTGTGTATTAGCCATCTCTTGCGTTTGTGCTGTTTTCACGTTAACACGATATGATGATCCCGAACTTCAAATCACTGGCCCACCTAGAAATCTACAGCTGAGCAAAAAACCAGTGCATGTCGACTATCTGGTGGGGTCTTGGTACCACGGTCCAGAGCCATTGTAAGACTGCCACGTGCATAGCTAGACAATTGTCGCCATACATTCAAAAAGGTACCTATTAGTTGGAATGGAGTGCCAATTGGATGAAGTTGGACTGTGCCGCTGTGGTATTGTAAACGAGTCGAGTTGTCCAAGTTTTGAAGCGAGTCATATTTCAGTTCAGAACTACTTTGAATTGGGTTGAATCGGTTGATCATGAGCTTTATCCCAAATTGCATTTGGGTATAGGGGCTGTTGCTTGGGGTCACATGCATGGAGTCAACTCATTGTGGGGAGAAATTCTAAGGTTCAGCATTTGGATCACGTGTTCATGCAAACTTCAAATACAAAATTAGAACACCACATACCTCACCCCTCCTAATTTTTCATGCTAATTCTATCCCACTTTAACCCCACCCTCCCTCTCACATCAACCCCAATCCGGTTTCTTTACCCAAGAACTTCCCCATTGTGAGAATTATACAGCAGTCCTCAACCAGCATTTCTCGAAGAAAAAGTGGTGAAATTCAATTTTCAGCGCAAGCCGAAAAAATTGATGTAGATCAAATGCACAAAGAACATGCATGTATATATATTTTTAGTACGTATTATAGAGCTCTCAAATACATTAATTCACTTATGTGTATGTGAGTTTTCTATGAACTCTCACTACCAAGAAAACAAGGCCAATCAGAAGCCACCTAAATAAAAAGGAGTATTTAATAGAAGTATGAGACCAAAAAAACAAAACGACGGATCGTTGATCACACAGTTGACTTCTGAATAATAATTAGTCACTCAAGATTGTATTACAGATCATGCAGCAGATGGAGCAGGACGGTATGGAATGGTTGGCTCCGGCATGGAAGCCATGATCGACAGCGGCTTTGAGAAAGTTTCTTCCTCCGCAGTTACTGGGTTTTCAGCCTTGAAATCCAGGGACTCGTCGTTGTAAATTTCCCACCATTTGGCCACTAAGACCTTGATATCCTCTCTGTCCATGTTAGCTTCCTTGCCAGTATACCTCCATGGTTTCGATCCCTATACTTAAGAAGAAACAATTCATTAAGAGTGATTAATTAAATTAAATATGCGTAATCAATCTGTTAAATAGTACTTACTGCAGCACAGTAGTGAACCACGTTTACTTGATCAAGGTGCACGTTCTCTGGGTGGCGCCAAAGATTGGCTAGAACTAGGTTGTATATATTTGGTATGGGTTTGTAAGTCTTTTGGAAGAACATGTTCAAGAAATCCTGTAAAACAAACAAAAAGATTTTATTAATCTCAATTCGCAGTGAAATTATTATGTAACATGGCAGAAACAACCCCACATAAATTTCGCTCAGTTAATTTAAAAATAATCAAAATTTCCAATCAACTTTCCTGTTCTGCAAAAGGGGTGGGTGGGACAACTTGCAGTGTCTGAAGAAGGCTGTTGTAAGTCAAGCGGCTAGGCTCGAACACAAACATTCCGGCGTTGAAATACAGTGGAGGAGGAGAGCCCATGTCCGCAGGCCATGAAACCTTGTCAGGGCACTGCTGGCAATACCCAATTTTGTATTGAGGTGCGTGACTCCATGTTTTCTCACAGAAGCAGTCCATCACAGCGTAGAAGTAGCCATTAGGCGTGTCAAACAGGTGATCTATGTTCTCATACACTTGGATATCCGCATCCAAATATATCATTTTGCTGTACCCCTCAAACTGCATATATATAAGTTCCATATACTCAAATATATACTGATGCCATGTATACATATTTATTGTAACCATAAGAAATGCATGTGCGCATATTTTATTCATCAGACAGTCTGATATTATGTTGTACGACAATTGATTTAAATCATTGGCAGACTAATTTCATTCGACAATCGGACAACATATTAGATGTTTATACGTTATCATGATAACTATCAATATGTAGTATGGTTTTACATACATTCCAAATACGGAGCTTCGAGTAGTTGATGACATAGTAGGCCATTGCAAACTTGATCTGGTTCTCAGGAGGATAAATAGGTTCGATCTCCTGGACAATACAGCCCTGAGACCGCAAAATCTCACGGTGCTCCTCCGGCACGTCCGGCAATATTGCAACCACAAGAGAGTATTCACTCTTCACTTTGCGTAGGCCCTTAGCCAAACCCACAACCCCTTTGACATAATCAGCATTACCGGCTAAAAATGTCACAAAGGCCCTCTTGGAGTAGCCTGTAGTAGTACGGTTGCTGGTTGCTTGCAACACATCGGCTGGAACTTCTCGGGGTGCCATTTCCTTGATTTTGTGTGATGAATAGTAATAAAGGGAAGATGTTGGGGTGATTTGGAAAGTTGCAGAGAGTGGTTTGATGAAAATTATTAGGTTGGTGTGTTGAGAAATGAGGAGTGTGGGGAAAGTAAATTTGTTACACTGATGAAGCCACCCTACTAACCTTTGTTCCTGAGTTGCAATCTTGCCCCTATGGATGCCTTAAATAAACAAATGAGGACTAAATGCATGTCAGATGAACCCAAATGAAACCCAAATGCAAAGTCCCATTTTTTTAATTTTTTAATTTTTTATAAATAATGTTCTATTGGGGTTTATGATGGTATTGGAGAGAAATAAAAAAACAAGAAAGAATGAATGAACAATGTTTGTAGTTCAAACCCACCAATCATCTAAATAGGGTAGCCTTATCATCAAGAATCCAGATGGACGGCTGAGATTGATGGGAAGGTAATAAGGTCATGGCCAATAGAAAATACAGGAGGCTCCATTAAGAATACTATGTAATTACTTGTAATGGGGGAAATGTATTAGGCATCAAGTGGGAATCATTTTCCGTTGTGGAAATATATTTAAGAAAGTTAGCATCAAAGGGTGGAGTACTCGGCTGAAGTGGGGCCTTTGATAGAGAAATGATCATTTTTAGAGGTCGATGCCAAATTAAGGATAAAATTTGGCCTAGGGTTTTTGTCCACGTCATTTAGGCGACTATTTTCATATAATCATGGTATGCGATTCTTGTATTTTGATTTCATCTGATTTTGTCACAGATGAGAGTTAACAAGACTATCGAATTTCATTTCAAAATTTAAAGAGGTTTGTTTTTAGGCTCAAACTTAATAATATCCATTAATTTCTAAAACATGATTAATACTACATACATGAGTTTAGCATATATATTCGAATCTTTGTCTCTGTAGTACATATGAATTTAGTGTATTTATTAAAAAAAACCATAATTAATACAAAGTTTGCCCTAAACCCTAAACCCTAAACTTTATCATTGAATTAATCAAGGAAAAATCAGATGAGGGTTTTCATTTTGATGAGAAAGTTTAACAATAATTATAAAGATTGACTAGCTTACTGATTTGGAAGATTATTCATTAATTGACATCTGGCATATTCCTCTATACCAACAATGAGAAAAGAAGGAAAATACAAACAAAATGATGGAGAAAATATGGTTGAGACCATGCATTAGCATGTGTGATGACAAGAATTAATAACAAGATTCTCAACGTCTATGAATTTGAAGGTGATCGATGGACGATGAAGTTCAAAAAAGTTTTGTTTATATATGATCCATGCACCCAAACAAATTACCAAAGTTGTATTTTTCTCCGTATTAATTAAATAAAGGGGCTTTTAGATCTAGGTCCAAAAACGTAGAGTGTTTTTAGGAGTGAGTCCAGTTATCTAATTATATGTTTTTATTTCTTTTATACTCATTTTATATTTTCTAAAAATATTAAAAATCAATTAAAATATTCTAATATTATGCATTTTCCAACTCCAAAAAAATATATTTAATATCTTATAACAAAAAAACTAATATACTAACATAAATTTATCTACAAAACATTCTACCCTAACTCAAGTAACAAATATATGAATGTATATAATACATATACGTGAGATATGAACCTTAATTAAAAGGTAGAAAAAACATAACATACCTACAAGCAAGACACATTAATCTGTGACAGATTAATTATAAAAAAAGAATTTGTCATATAGGTAGATAAATATAATTAACCTGTGATATAGGTTGATTATAAAAATTAAAAATAAAATCTATAAATGGGGTTTAAAGCAGGAGGAAGAACGAGAAATAACAAAAAGATAAATAAAAAGAAATAAGCAAAGAGATAATTGTGAAGAAATTTGATTTTTATAATAAATCTTATCATTGAACAGATAACTGTTGATAATTAAATTGTAAGATCCCACATCGTCCAGCGGTGTAGATCCTCTATGCCTTATATGTATATTCTCATCTCTTTCTAGTACGAGGTCTTTTGGGAGCTCACTAGCTTCGGATTTTGTATGAACTCCGAAATTAAGCGAGTTTGGACGAGAGTTATTAAGAAGGTTTTTTTATAAAATAAAAATAAAAGAGAGAGAGAGAGAGAGAGAGAATGGTATCTGCATGCACTTGTTCCTTAAGAGTCGGTCCTCAAACAAAGTATTTGGTATTAATCGTGACTGATAAGAATTAGGGTTAGCTTTATTTGCCCTTTTTCTTTTGGGCTTTTACTGCAGACTCCAGCACCCTGTAAAATTTTGTTTCCCGCGGCTTTCTCACATGCATATTACATATATCTTGAAAGACGTATGTGGTTTTGCAAATACCACACAAATCTCATCCAATAACGAATTCTCGAGGAGGCAGCAGATACATAAAAGTTTTCCTTCGTTGAGAATGTCACCGACGTCATTAGAAATTCCACAATATTATTTACGCTTCAACTACCATCTACTTCGAATCATATTTTGTAATTCATAAAATATGACAATTGTGATTATATTTATTGTTTAAATCATTAAAGAATGTATTCAACCATCAACCGCCACATTATGTAACCTACAAAAATATGATTTAAAAACGTGGTCTTCCTAACATTTTCCTAAGTGTATATATTAATGGTTGATATGATGTTGTCTGGTTGGTCGCGACAAGTTAGCTTAAGCTAATTAAGAAAAAGTTTGTAATATATAACATGAAAAACGTTCCAAAAAAGCAACGCTTGCTTATCGATCTGATAGAGAACGATCATCTCTTCCTTTGATTAATTACTTACAATTACATATGTAATCTGATCTTATCTATGTATAACAATGCAAAAAGTACCTGGTGAATCATATAAATATATATATATATATATATATATGTAGATAAACGAAAAGATCATTCAAAGTAGATCACCTACACCTCAAAGTGGAACCATATCATCTCCAGGAATTGCGCAGAGCAGATGATCAGGACCTATATATTATGCCTTAAAGAAAAAGAGAAAGAAAAAGAAAAGGGAGAGTACTCCTTGTTTCATCGATCTTGCTCAACAATCTTGCTCAATGTTGGTTTGTAAAGGGCTCCTTAGTTTTGTAGGTTGCAGCCAGTGTTTAACCATGGCAAAGAACTGCATACCCGAAATTTTGTCCATGAAAACTTTATTAAAACGATAATTATATCAAAGAAAATCAGCGTTTAACCATCTCGTTGTTATCCTCAAAACGACATATTATGGTTCCAAATTGGACACCAAGGCTCCAACTTGTGAAAATTGAAATTATGTTATTTCGGCTTCACCTATCATAGCAGTTGTATAATCTTATCAAAGATTTAGGGTTGGAGGAGTACTAGATCGAAGAGTAATTTGACGCTCAAACATGGCAAGAGCCACAGGTAGGAGATATTCTTTGGTTTGGATATTTTATTAAAGCTAGCTGGCTTGTTTTTGTATGCATCTGCATGCATGCATAACTATTGTAGATGCCCATAATATTTAAGGAAAATTAATGAAAAAGGCTTGAAAACTTTGAGTTTTAACGATAAGGACAAAATAAAGGGTAGAGTGAATAGTATCAGGATTGATTTTTTAGTGTAAAAATATGATTTTTCGTTAAAGTAAACAGTACTGGAAGCTTTTTGTTAAAGTTCCCTAATAATTATCCATCCATCCATGCTTGCTTTTCCGAAACCGGATGTTATATTTCAATTTTAATTGAAGTCAATCAAAATTTTTCACTTTAGGGAGAGATAAGTCGATAGTAATTTTGATTTTATTTGAAAAGAAATCAAATTAATTATTAACCTATGTTTAAAGTGAAAGTGACTAATGACCTATTTGATGAAATACATAATTATTTATTGATCTAACCCGAATTTCCTATTAAAAATTTAACACACGAAAATGTGAAAAAGTTTAATCTCCAAAAGAAGGTTCCAAGGCAGAGATGGTGGCAGTGGCATGGGCATATTTGCATGGAGAGGCATGCCTTGCAACTTTTTGACTGCCGAAAATTGACTGAAGGACAAGTGCCCAGCCGATTTTTTATTCACTAGCTTTACAATGACGTGGATATTCATGCACAAAATTACAAAATAATCCAAAACTGTTTTGTTGTGAAGCGGGGGATATTTCATATTTGTGTACGACCTTCACCCGTCTCTAAGTTGGGACCAAAAACGGGATTTTATTAGGATCCTCTATGTTTCTCTCTCCGGAGGGTCCCAAGCCTCGGAGGCTGGTAATCGATGGAACTCCAAGACAATTGGGGCCCCAAGATGTTGACGCTCTGGCAACCAAAAATATGCGCACACTCTGGCCTTCTGTGCAATCAAGTACCATATATGCTCACTTTTGAGGAATTTTTTCGAGAAATTTTTCTCATGTCACCAATTCATTGAACACAGAATTTTTTTTTTAAGAAAAATTAACGAAAAATTCAAAAAAAGAATTCCCTTTTAATGAAAAGTCATTTTTAAAGATATAATGATTAGTACCAAGGAAAGATATCAATGATATTTTTCGTTTAAAGTGAACAATACCAAAAATGTTTTATTATATCTCCATTTTTTTTAACAAATGACAACTTGACAAGTGGTTGTGCCCTAGATGGACCTAGTGGGATGTTTTTGGGTCTTGGAAGGATGAGTGACGTGGTACCACCACCTGCACCCTAAAAGTTCTCCGTGTGGTTCCGCATCACTGAGAAGTCTTGCATGGCAAGAAACAAAGCACGGCACAACACAACCGCCTCCAGTCGCAGTTAGGGGCTTCGAATTTATGCAATAAAAGATGCGAAAAACGGCAGCACGGTAGATATAGCAATTACAATTCAGAAACTGTATCCAAATTCCAACCAAGAGCTCAAATGTACACATTTGACCAACCCCACTCCCACTCCCACTCCCACTCATTCATTCTTTCTATCATAACATAATATAAAAGGTCTTCCTCCTAGACGAAATGAGAAATCAAAGAAGAAATACAAGATTTAACAACGATTCAATTGTCTCGAAAAAAAAAAAAGAACTAGATAATGTTCACCCCTGCATCCAGAATTTCCGGTCCACAAAATGACTCCTCAATACGATCACGCCTGCAATTAAAGGACGAGTATGAGAAACCAGAAGGAGGATTCAAATGTCACAATAGTATCAGATTTCTGAAACGAGATTGTCAACCAAGTCATGCAGCACGAAAGCCCTGCTGTGATGGTTATAAATAAGTCCGGTAATTACACACGTTTCACTCTAAAGAAATATAAACCAGTGAATGGGGAACTAGTTTACCTTGTTAGCAATGTTGTTGGAGAGCCAATCGAGCCCCTCATATAGACCCTCCCCAGAGGTTGCACAGGTGCTCTGAATGTACCTGGAAAACCACACATTGCATGTTAGACCTATAAAAGGTTAAACAAATTGTATCACACAAGGGGAAAGAAGCCCATCAAGATTACCAGTGACGCTGTCTCAGAGAGTGCAGGCCAAGCTTATCAGTGATTTCAGCAGCATTCATTGCATTGGGAAGATCTTGTTTGTTAGCAAATACGAGCAACACAGCATCACGCAGTTCATCCTGAAAACAGAATATTCCAATTACACAAAATAATTCAACATAAATAACTTGTTCTGATGTCTCCAATATCAATTAGGTAAAACCTTTGAAAGTGAACATGCATCAACAGCATACTAAACTAACTTCAGCATGCTGCCACTTAAGTCACTGCATCTTTATCGTCTTTAATTAGATAGAAAACCTTACGCTGTGTTCATATAAACTACAAGTTTCAGCCCATTCATAATCCTAAATCTCATACCCTCAAATCTGGGAAATTCCAGAAGTTGAAACGATGAGATTTTAAAACATATCAGCACATAATACAGGGTACGCAAACAAAGACAAATAAAATTTCTTTAGCAACATGACAACAAACCTCATTCAACATCCTATGCAATTCGTCCCTTGCCTCAACAACACGGTCTCTGTCATTGCTGTCCACAACAAAGATAAGACCCTGTGTGTTTTGGAAGTAGTGCCTCCACAATGGTCGGATCTGAAAGGAAAGAAATATGATTTACCAACTTGTCACCCACAATTTTCAAAATCTTTCAAGTCTTTTAGACAAAAACAAGTAGAGAAAACTTTTGGAAATCATCAAAATCTCTTTAAATAACTTTACATCGCTCAGAAACATGAACTAAACTTCATACCTTGTCCTGACCCCCGACATCCCAGACAGTGAAGCTGATGTTCTTGTACTCCACGGTCTCCACATTAAACCCTGTCAATCAAGTACTCTTTTATTCATTCTACAATTGTATTATTTCAAAAAATCTAAAGAAAAATAATTAAAAAGCCTAATGAACTTCATAAAGGAACAGTCTACTGTCTACAGAACATTGAAATAAAAGAAAAGAAAGCAGAAGAAAAAAGCCTTTATACTACTAAGTTTAGCAAAAATACCGTTTCTGTTATGTTGTGACAAATTTATCTTTAGTTGCAAACTCACAAGACGATTAAAATAAAAATCATTGCTATTATATCAAGCAAGAAATAACATTCTCTTTCAGATCACAAGCTACGTCTCCCAACCATAAAAAATCACATTGGAATTATAGCGATGTGTTGCCATCCAAACCATTTAGCGTCTTGGAACACAAGTTTCGTTTCCATCAGATCAACCATATCAAACATTAAGATCAACATTTCTTACACAAGTAGATTAGAATGTCAATTAATTGCAGAAGAATTGGTGAGGAATATGATCCGATGCTGACATAACAATGATGAGCACAAAATTGCTTGATAGGGGAAGAAGGAACTCACCGATGGTGGGAATGGTTGTGACGATCTCACCAAGCTTGAGCTTGTAGAGGATGGTGGTCTTACCGGCGGCATCAAGACCAACCATCAGAATTCGCATCTCCTTCTTGGCAAAGAGCCGGCTGAAAAGCTTCGTGAATGTAAGCCCCATTTCTGGCTACGGATCCCTATATACCGAACCACCAACTCACTTACATCACAGATCAAACAGATCAAACTCCGGCAAGGCCAAATGTAAAACGCCCTAAAGGCAATCATTTGCAAGTTCATATTATCTAACGCATTCAAACTAGTAACTATGCGCCATGCAGCAACAGATCAAGCAGATCTGGAGTTACAGCATCGCAATTTAAAACATTTGCAATGAAAAGTTGGAGCATAATCATAGAGATCCGAATGATTCGAATCAGAGTGAAAAATCAACACAAATCTCACGGAATTAAGCATTTTACCACATTAAACACAAATGAACCTTAAATCTGACCGTACTTAACGAAATTACCGCGAAATCCAAAACAAATCGAGCGCAAAAGTACCGAAATCCAACGGAGAACGGTGAAAATGCGATGAAATTCAGAGAAATTCGAGATCTGAGAGTCGGAATTTACCTTCGATGAGCTTTCGCAGAGGGATCTTGAAGATGGAGATCGAGGGAGAGAGAGAGAGAGAGAGAGAAGGAGACGGAAGCTCTGAACCAACGCGTGATTGTGCAGGGGTGAGGATCGTCAACTGGGGGTTTATAAACTCGACTATTTTTTACGTAATTGGTTTGAAGTACGAAAATGCCCCTACAACGCTAGGCCTGCGGGTGACATTGTATGTCCAATCAGTGCCCGCCATGTCACTGGTGATTTAAAACGACGACAGATGCGCCATCGTCGCGTCCACATTGTAAACAATGTCTTGTGTTCCGTAGGGTTTAATGCAAATGCAGTCGCCACCGTCACCAACGGGATTTAATTGCTCCGACAATATTTATTTAAAATTTTGATTTATTACCGCTCAGTATTAAGGTTCAGTAAAATTATATTATTCTCCTGAGTCTAATATATACCGGATGGAATGTACAGTTACAAATCTAACAGTTAAATACGTTTCACTACAGCATACACTTGTGTATGCTAGAAAATCCCCCTTGATAGATCGTTAACGTCTTTCGCTTTGTGCCTGAGTCTTGTCACGTGCCTTCGTATCTAAACAAAGTAATAACTATAAAATAATTAATTATCGGACATCAAAGTGATTTATTGTACGAAGAAGAAACATGTAATTTATATTTTTTGATGTACAAGTCCCACAAATTATTTGCTTTTTTATGCGAAGGTGAAAGAAACTAAATGTAATTTATAATTTTATTTACATAAATCTATGCACAATAATACGGGCTGCTTCTTTAAATTTTCATCCCATGCTCCCTGGAAGCAATCCACTGTTTCTTCAAGCACATGCCCCCTTCATCCTATTTAGCTCAGATCAGAACCTGGAGGAAAAAATAATGAAATGCAATAATTCAAGATCTGAAAACATAAACCAACTCCAGCATCATTACCAATTTTTCCACACACGTTAAGATAAGATGAACTTCTATGCAGAAAGTGCAAAACTGCAAACAAAAACGAGGGACGTGGAAATTACCGGTAACTTTCAAAGATGCAGATGACACCCAACTTGTTTCAGGGATCAGCGCCAGTATTGAGCCCACCGATGAATGGTCTCAACCATTTGAGGAAACAATGCGCTGACACTCTCATTGATCAAGTCCTGGAAGAAATGTATGCAAGCTTCATCGTCCAAGTCCAACCGGAACTTCTCCTGGAGCTATACATATCAAAAGAGTCGCCATCAAAACAAACATTAGATTTACAATCACAATGATTATAATCGCAAAAGAAGTCACCTTGAGGATGCCTTTTTCAGGATCCGAAGCTATGTCAGGAATGTTGGAACCCGCCATTAGGTGAAACAGGTTCAAGATTAGGTTACTGGATTTCCTAATGATGTTGTATGCTTCGCAACAGTAGGATTTGAACCTTGTATAGTACTGGCTGCGGAAGTAATATAATTAATCAAACCTTGTGTATTCCTGTATGCTAATCTTGCACCCATTATGATATGGATTTCATGCCATTAATCTAATGCCACCCGATCTAGCAAACATGACGAAAATAAAAGCAACACAGAGAAAAAAAATTAATCATTAAGTACCTTTCAGCTCCACCCATAGCCTCAACCATTTCTTTGCAAAGCTTCATTGGCGGTGGAAATGGCTTTGGATCACGACCCAGAATGAAGCCAAAATCAACATGGAAAAGACGTCCATCGTCCACAAGGAGAAGGTTATCAAGATGCCTACATGCGACAAATTAATGCTTTAAATTTATATGCATTTCTGTACCGCATAAGCAGAACATCAGTCGTGTAGATAGAATACTGTGTCAGGCCAAAACAAAAAAATGATTGACTACAAATGGTTGACTATACTTACGGCATTGGTAGCTATATAGAACTTGAGGAAAGAAAATGACCCTCATTTCCAAAAACTTGAATGATGCGTATAACTTTTTTACTCCTTGTTTTGTCTTTCTTTTCTTGAGAGAGAGAGAGAGAGAGAGAGAGAGAGAGAGAGAGAGAGAGAGAGGAAGTTCAAAGCATGGCATCATCTTCAAATCCTCACCTGTCTCCAATGCCCAGTATATATGTGATAACAGAATAGCCAGCACAGCTTTTTATAAATGTTTCCAGACAGGTAGCAGTAATACCAAACGGTCCATGCTCATCTGGATGAAATTTCTGCAGGTAGCTTGTAATGCTTCTATGCTCTGAGAGAATCTGGAAAAGAAAACATTTTACCATATACAATAAATTTAACAGTCTAAAATCAAGATACAACAAAACAAGGTCATCAATTAATGTAAGCATTGAGATGACATCAATATCTATCAGGAACCTTTAAAGGATTTAATACCTGTGCTAATGAGCGGGATGGTATGAACTCCAGCATTCCTTCATCTTGCCCAGTCGCAAGAACTCTATAAGGAGTTAAGTGCAGATCAAGATTTTCCAATTTCAGCAATCGATCCATGAGATATACCATTTGAACAACCTACAGGAAGCACAGATCCACTTGATCAGAGTTCTCAAGTGTGTGCATGCCACAGCCACAATGGTCTGTGTGAAGGAGAATACTTACTAATTGGTCTTGGCGGATATCATCCCCCTTCTTAAAGATAATTTTGCAACTTCCCCCATTTGCTGCTCGGAAAGTCAAACGCAAAGGATGCAGTGCACTTTTGAATATTGATGACTCAGATGGCACGATCCCAGTGATGAGGACTCCTGGAGCCAGTGGTGATCTTATTGGCTAGAAACATCACAGACCAACATAGTCAACACACAAAGATACAATTGGTGAGGCTAGAAGGAATTTGTAGTTTAATAGATAATAAGATCAGTAGACAAGGAACTTCAACCAAAGTATTACCTCTTCAAAATACGTAAGTTCACTAAGAAGACCAGAAAGTAGTTGTCTAAGCTTTTCAATCTTCTTCTGGGTATTGCCGCGTACGTTTCTTACATCTCTCATTATTGAACACAACTGTGCAGTCAATTCTGTCTGGCGCACCAAACTTTGCCACAGTTTAAATCCATCTTCATCTCCTTGCACACCAGCTGGCAACTGATATAAAAATTTGGATACGGTTTATTTCCATTCTGGCTTCAGCCAATGAAAAACTAAGAAAGGCATTATCATATTGACCAAATAGATAGGTAATCCCAATAGCTACATTTGATGGTTGGAGAATCTACATAAATATTTATGTTATTCTAAGGATCTAGATTCATACCAAATCAAAACAGACAACACAAACGACAACATCATGGTAGTTTATGAACTCTCACCTTCATCATATTCTCTTCCAGAATTTCGTAGGTACAGTAAAACCGTTTGGCATATGCTGGATCATGAAGTTCTACAGCAACATACCAGCGTAGAAAGCTAGCCAACTCAATGTTTCGTAATGCTGTCAGATCAAAGTATAATCAGGATGCCTTTAAAACCTAGATACTGTGAAGAACTGAAGTGTAGCCTTGCACATCCATGCACACATCCCAAAGAAAAACATTACAAGTAGCATGAGGGTATGTGCATGTGCATGCACAGCATACAGATGTGAAGATAGTATCTGACCACATACCACGTTGCACAAGGAAATGAGAAAGGCGAGATTTATCAGAGCGCTCAAATCGAAGAGCCTGAACCAGTTGAAGTAAGTAACACTGGAGCTCTTCATCGTCAGCTCTTTCAAGAACACTGACAGCATATGCACGAACCTGGTAGGAGGTATTAAAGTTGGGCATTAGTCAGTTTCAAAATAAATGTGTAAAAGATTTTAAATAAATCAATGATGGAGAGCTATATGCATCACTGCATAACACACTTTTCATCTCCCAGATCAACAGAGTTATTCTTATCTAGGACATCGTATCCCATTGCTCAGCATGACAAAGAGAGCATGGAATTTGTAGGTTGTACTTATACAACAGATGCAAGATGCAATTCCCTCTTTTCTTCATGATCTTATTCTTATATTCGGCCTAATCAGTAATCAGCTACCATGGGTTTGGAAGGAGCAGAATGGCAGAAAAATTTATATGGTTAACTTCAAATCCCAGTGATTAGGATCTGAAATTTGATTTTAACAGGAGTATGAGGTTAAAAAAAAGTCCTACAGGTAACAGTTGTATGACAATAGAGAATAGGTAACAGCAGCTCAAGTGTTACAGACATGCCCACCTCTTCACTTTCAAAAACAGGAGATAGCAGCTCTAATGCATCGCAGACATCAATCATGCTCCATTTGCCCATCAGTTCTAACGCTTGTTTTGCTTCCTGCAAACAAATGAATATGGAATTCTTGAAAATCTAATCTATTTCTTATTCCTTAGTGATAAAGTTGGCATAAATGAGAAAGAGCAAGGCAAGTACATGAATAAGAGATAGCATTCCAGATATAAAATCTGTTACTTATCAACTATAGAGATCAGCAACAGTCCGCATAAAAGTAACTTCTCGTGTAAAAGCTAAACCAATGATTGATATTTTGGTATAACGCTATGCATATTGCCAAAAGTGCAATAATCCTAATTGGGACATGGATAGTCACATCTGAAGCTAATAGCTGGCCTGCAGCTTACTATTGATGAATCGGAGTTGGACCGAAGTCCTAAGATCAACTACACAAGCTCTCTTTATATATAAGCAACAGAATAAGCTGGAAATAAGAAGTATTAAAAACAATTTTACTACAGGAGTTAAATAAAACTGCAAGCAGTAGTAATATGGCACATGAACTAATGGTTAAAGAGGAAAATGATGAGAAGGAAGAACAAAGAAATGCAGACCTGAACATCACTCCATTCAACACATCTAAGGAACTTTGTGAGGGCCCTCTTCTCTGACATCAATGAGAAACGAAATTTCCAGAGGAGCTGCCTCTCATCGCCACTCAAAGTCCTTGTTGGTGGGTATTTCAAAATCCAATGTATCGACCTACAGGAAAATGAAAACAATTATATACCTCCAGCTTACTTAATAAAAAAAATCAATCAGAAGAACATATAACAGTGTTGTTGAAACAAAAGAATATGGCAAATTGAGAAGACTGGTCCATCTAAAATAAGACACTAACAAAATCCAATGGTAATTAAATCAACCATTACACAACAACTGATCCCAAGTGAGAAGTATCTGCCTATATATAGTTGGTACCATAAAAGTAGAACAGAATTCCAGCCAATTAATCAGCAACATGAGTTTGTATGAACGTAGTTATGACAATAAAAATTATGAAAACACCGTTAATCAACATATGAACCTTTAGCGTAAATTTCAAACTTACTTTCTTTCGTTGGAGCTTGGTTTGAGATCCCTGTCAATGATACCACGTGTTAAACTCCTAGCAAGTTTTAGTTGCTTGTTCTCTGATGGATTTATCTTTCCCACTTCCGGGTCCCAGACCGTGACAATTTCATTTGATGAAGCTATTGGGGATGGTAATAAGAAATTTGTCCCTGATTCCTAGATTCCAATAAATAAGGGTCAGTGCTAGGCAAAATCATCATCCACGGAAAATAACAACTAAAAGCTAGTTACTTATTTCAAGATGTGATAACAATAAATCTTGAGTTTCAGCGTAAATGAAGATTTTAAATAGCAATATAAGTATGCATTTGTGAAAAATAACACCAACTAATTAAATATCAAAGTCTAACCAGATAGTTATAGTTAAATATCATTATCAGCCAACAGGTAACTTTGTCAACTTCAGATTAGTTGCAGACTGGGGTTACCTGGAAAACAACACGATGTTCGAAACTACAGAAATCGACAACCAGGTATAAATGCAAACTTCCATTTTTACAGCTTTCACGTTCCTTTATTCTCTCCATAGCTTTAAAAGCCAGGCGGTCCAGCCAATCAACACATTGGATCTGCCCCCTCTCATACCTATTCATTAGCTTCTCCAAGCGTTCCAACTCCCCACGCTCATGCCTGGGGACCTACAAAAAAAAAATTAAACGAGGGATACATAAGCAAAGCTAAACCGATTAAGGAAACTCAAGGAACAACGCTAAGGCCCCTATCTGTAACTGCTTAAAAAGAAACAATCAGAAACCTTTCCAGGAGTAGAAGTAGGAAACGATCCATCTGCTACTTTTCCCTTCCAAAGCCTCAGCTTTTGCTTCCCAGTTTTGAGTTGCTTTTTGCTATTAAAAAGAAGAATTGTAGCACCACCAACCAACCCTTCATCCTTCCCACATGAAACATCCCAAACCTATAACTCCACCGAGCAAGAAGATATCAAATGGGAATCCTCAACTATTAGTTAATATACACGGGATTGCAGAAAACCCAATTGTTTAAGATGTGAAGTGAGAGAGGAAACATACTGTCAAAGCAAGTTGTGAGTGACCGGTTAAGTCTCGGTATTTCGTACTCAGAGTAATGAGTTCGTTCCAACAATATAATGGCCCTGAAGATTCCAACCTAGCAGAAGATACAAAAATTCAAAATCTATAGAAACAGCATTGATGCAATTGAACTAAGGAGAAACCAGTGAAGGGGAAAAGAACCTTGTCCTAGTCGGAAGCCCAAACGGAGCACCATCAATGTACAATGCGCACTCCACGTACAGCTCTGGTCTTCTCTCTTCTGTCGCGGAAGTGGGGTCAACGTCTGCGGTGCGTAAAAGAAATTGAATTGAAGAACGTTGACTGAGTAAAATAATTTCTCGGGAACGAAACGGAAAATCGAGAGAGAACAAGTACCGGAGCTAGGTGACTTGAGGGGAGGCAGGGATCCTTCTAGCCGTTCGATCCGGAAGGTTACCGGGAGGTTGATGTCGCAGGACAGGAAGAAGCGGAACTCGTTCCCGCTCATCGCTTCTAGGGTTTTAGGAGCTGTGCTTTCTCATAATTTAGGGTTTTGTGGTTGCGAATTGAGGGAGAAAATCGAATTTGAGTTGGGTGGAGGACGTGATTTTGATTGTGAAGCAGAGTTTTCTGAATCGAGGTCGCGTGAGCAATGCTAACTCGGACGAGTTTTCGCCCGAGCACGGATGGGAGGAGGAAGGTTGCCACGTCAGCTTGAAGCGGGCGGAGTTTTGGGGCGTTTCTTTTTTAGGTTGTCAGACAGAAGCCCTTCGCTCCGAAGTTATGCTCTCTTTTTTCTTTTTCTTTTTCCTTATTTTGCATTTTTTTTTTATCCGATAATCAAAACTACATATTAATAAATCACTGTTTGTCAACCAAAAACAAATATAATTACTACTATTGTTATAGAATTAGTGGGTGAATGCGTACTCAAAGGAATAAAGACTTGGAAATAATATTTGATACTTTCAACAGTGTCATCATTGTATTTGGATGGTTATTATTACGGGAATTGCTCTATAAATCGAACATTTCGTGTGCTATCAAAACAGACTCTACGAAAGAAAGAATAGAAATAATATCAGTATTTCTCCCTCTCTTTTTCTGTCATCCTCTTATGTTATAGCTACTAACAGCCCAATATCATAAATAAAGCACTCCAAATTAGCATCAATTGCATATTCCCCATTAAGCATTCGAATGAGCATATGAGAATCTGATTCAACCTCCACATCCTGACATCCCAACTCAATACACACCTGCACCGTAGCACGTATTGCAGCAGCTTCTGGCCATTACTGCTGTACTGCAGATCGAAATTACATATTAATAAAACACAGTTTGTCAACCAAAAACAAATATAATTACCACTATACCCTTTTAATACAAACTAATTTTTATTGTTATTTTCCTAAAACTCACAGCTATGTCACTTTATCACTACCCTCTCAACTCATTCACTCTCTTTCTCTTTCTCTCTCTTTCCTAACTGCCAACTCCTAATTTTTTGGAATGTCTGTCAATCTGTTAAGAACAGATAACTTCTCTCATAAAAAAAAAAATTAAAATACAAATATTTAAAAAATATATTTCTCAACACACAAAGTGTGTGAACTTTGCTAGTATATTATGATTGTTGTTTTGCTTTTGAACTTATTTTTGGAATGCTAAGAAAGTTACTAAACTCAAGCTATCAAAGAGTTATGTTCTCCACCTTTTATTTTCATTTTCGTCAATAAGCACACAACAAAAAATTAGAAAGTATAAAATTTCTTTTCTTTACTGATAAATCAAACACAGTAGATAAATATATAAGGCTAGCTAGCGCTCGAATCACCCAAAGATGAAACCGCAAGAGTAGTTTAAAATATCGCCTAAAAAATAGATTGAATGAGCAAGAGCTTTGAACAAATTACTTTTCCGGAGCCCGAAAACGTAGTGAAACTCTACGTGAAAGGAGGCTTCTAATTAGATGACAAAGCAACTTACAAGTGAAATCAGCCATTAATCTATTCTCCTCTCCACCAACGTCCGAACTTCAAAACCAAACCATTTATCCGAAAAGGGGTGAAAGGAAGGAAATACAAACAAGTGGTTAAGGGGTCCAAGTCTGCTGGGAAAGTGCTCAGCATTAAGGTCTCCTGGGAAACTTTGAGAAATCTGGACGTCTGCGCTGCATATAAGCCGTCTTCCCCTCGTTACCTTCCTCAGTGCCATAGAATAAGAGCGTGGCATCTCCAGCAAGTTGCTGCGTTGGAAACATTGGTGAAGTAGTTAGCACATGCATGTATGAATAAGACCGTGGCATCTCTAGAAATATGGTTGTTAACTGAAGGTACCTGCAGTCCAGCATGACCGTCGTCAACTGCATTAAGAGCAGACTTCAGCACCCGAAGCGCAGTTGGGCTGTTTCTTAGCATTTCTCGACACCATTTAACCGTTTCTTGCTCTAAAGTCTCCAGCTGGATAACCGAATAAAACAGTGAAAATGCTATCTTCTGCAAACTTTTAGCGATATAAGGCTAATTTTCAAGGAAAATGTCATTTGTATTCAGTTCATAGGCCATACGATGAGATTTGTGTCGCATTGAGAGTGAACTTACTGGTACAACAGTGTTAACAAGTCCCATTTTCTCTGCTTCAGCAGCTGTGTAAAACCTTGCCATAAACCACATTTCTCGTGCTTTTTTAGGCCCGACCTGATTGACCAAAACCATTCATTACACATACCATGTTAGAGCAATACGAAACAAGTATTGCATAACACAAGTCAGACTTGAAACAATTCCTACCAAACGGGACATGATGGAACTCCCATAACCAGCGTCAAAGCTTCCAACCTGCCAAATGTACAAGTTGCGAGGTTTCTGTATGTTAGCATGCTGCTCTCACCCATTCTTAGATTGAAGATGAAACAAAGATGAATGATTGACGGTGATTCAAAATCAAGTTCGCGGAGTTTAACCAGAATTAAGGTATATGATATGAGCACCTTAGGACCAGTCTGGCCGAAAATAGCATTGTCTGCTGCAATGGTTAGATCACAGACCATGTGTAACACATGTCCTCCCCCAACAGCATAACCGGCCACCTGATAAACCATTTAACATGAACAACAGTTAGAAATGAGTTTATACATTTAGGGTGGTGGTAAAGCTTTCAACAGCCAGAAACGTTTAAGTTTCGCAGCTCTCCAACTGTCCAACAGCAAAGGCCTAAAGATGTTGAGAAGGGCATACCATGGCTATTACTGGCTTTGGAAGACGTCGAATCTGGACCTGAACATACCGATTTGAGATGATTTATATACCAGTAAGAACATTTATGTTACAGAATCGTATAAACATATAAACATGAATGTATAATATACCTGCAAATCTAACACGTTAAGACGGCCAAAATCATCGTAATCAGAATAACCATCTTTTCCTCTCAAAGCCTGATCACCGCCACTGCAGAATGCTTTGGTTCCCTAAAAACACCAAATTACAAACAAAACAGTATAAAGTTGACATATTTTCATCATGTTACTAGCTACTAATCCTAAACTTTTTGTTCGTACCAATGTACCCTTGTCGTCAATTATTCCAACAAATTTGTCCGTTAAATTCGCTGCAGATTAGTATGTTTCAATTCCCTCTTAATATTTTCTTATAGCTCAACTATCCGATTCAAAGTACTTGCTAATTAGTAATTTATCGTTACAAATGTAACATTTTGTTGGCGAATATCTGTTAAAAGTTGATTACGTGCATTCCAAGTGACAGAAGTAATGGAAATTTGTGACGGAGCTAAATGTTAGGATATTGGCACGAAAGAGGGTAAGGACGTACCGTCCCGGTAAGAATGACGACGCCTATAGAGCCGTCGTCCCTGGCATCATTAAACGCGCGAATCAGCTCCTTCACAGTCTGCGGCCGGAACGCATTTCTTCTCTCCGGCCTATTAATCGTAACCTAAGCACAAAAATCACGAGATTTAGACACATCAAATCGCATTGATCTCTCAGTAATTAGGATTCATTAATCAAAACCAACCTGAGGAGCCTGACCTTTGCAATGGCTTCGCCGATGGCTTTCTCGTATATAATATCAGTGAATTCGTCGCCGGAAACGTCGCGAGCATTTTCCCAAACAACTCGGTGAGTCGAGACCTCGCCGTGGGTGCGGTGGTAGCTGTCGTTCATGGAGGCGTTGGAGAGAGAAATTGCGGCGGAGCCGGGAGATAAATGGGCCGGAATGAGGTGGTTGGCGATGGAGGCCACCCTCCTAGTCGCGGTGGTCATGACGTGCTTCTTTAAGCCCTCTGCCATTGAAGGAAAACTGGATAAGGATCAAACTTTGGAGGTTAAAGATGAGACATTTGGATTGGATAAGATATGGCGCGAACGGCGAAACGGTGCGTTTCTTCAATTTCTCATGCGGCGTCGTTTTTGGCGCGAAGCCCCTAGAGGTAAAACTGCCACTGCAATTCGTAAGCATGTTGTGTGCATTCTGGATTTCAGTTTGCAGAAATCAAATCAGAATCCAGGGAAAGGACGAAAACGGTGCGTTTTCAGACTTCTTTGGATAAATTTATTTGCATTTCATATGATTTATAAAATTGTAAGATTGTACTGATTGGATTTCATGCTTTAATCTGCTGTTATTAAATGAACTGTTAATTAATCTTCTTATTTTGTACTAATTTATCTGTTTATTGTGCTATCTGTAGTATGTGTCTTGAATACTGATCTGGATTTCAATTTCAATCCCTAATCTGTTAGAAATTCTGATGCGCGAGATATTTCCCTGTGTCTACAACACTATTACAGGAAACTGAGAGGTACAAGTGATGGTGTTGTACAAGGGGATGTATCTTGAGCCCGAAGGACTTACATGAAACAAGTATCATGCGGAAAAGTTAAAACACCTGACGATGCATGATAGATTAAGGATCCCAAAGTGGCGAAGCATATGTTTCATACAAGTCTCTCTTGTTATTTAGCCACTTGCTTATGTTGTTTGTACTTTTTTCAATACACAATGTTGAATTTGCTTGCTTTTGAAGCAGTGGAGTCACTGGAACGTAGACAATTCATGGAAGTTCTGTAATTATGTAATCTTGTACAACAGCAGGATATAAATGTAAGCCTCTAACAAAGATGAGGAAGAATTCCTGTAAAACTAGGACTGCCAAATTATACACACACTATACCAATTACCAATTACCAAATAAGTTGATGGTGCGAAAGGGGTCAGGAAATCATGCCGGCCACACAAAGTGAGTACACCATCATCATCAGATATACATATATAGATGTATACTTAGTACTAAAAATCTCAACACGCATCGCGATTTGAATTTATTTGGTTGCCTGATGGCTTGCCAAGCTGTAAACAACCAATGGGTGGGACTGTTGGGGTTCTCAACTCCCCAAACGTCTGCCAGCAGAAGGGGTTGTACAGGTGATACTTTTCTTGCAATGGCTTTAGCTGTATACCATTTAGTGTTACATCTACGCAGGGTAGGCTGTCACTACAGGCAAAGTGTACTGGTTTTACGGTGTAAGTTCCTCTTATTCTCTCGTAGGTGATTCCCGAAAGAGCCACAGCTGATGTTTGGTTTTTGCATGTGGTTTTGTCACAGTAGAATTGGTCAATCACAATGGGGAGTTGAACCTCAGAAACTTGAATGTTTGAGAACAGCACTCCCTGAACAGACCCTGATCCACCCTGCACATTTAGGATTCAGTTATATGAGTAAAAGAAAATGGTAAGTTGTCAAGCTTTAGTAACTATTTTGACGTGTCGGAAGAGCCCATAAAGAAGACGTTTTTTAAGGACTCATTTCTAGCGTTACTAAGATAGTTTTTCAGTCGACATTTGAGTATTCGATGCAGAAGAGAGTTCTATGTTAAAGTCCAATAATCAGCAGGAAGGATGTGTTAAAAACTTTTAGGTGAATCCATACCTGCCATGTCTTGACTCTGACACCATTCATCGTGTTGTGCATCATGATGTCTCGAACGGTAATGTTTGAAACACATGCTTTCGTGTTGCCCTTTCCTAAACCTCCAATGCTGATTCCATGCCCTGGTCCACAGTTCACGTTGTGTATATATACATCGGAGCATCCAGTTTGTATGGAAATACAGTCATCTCCTGCACAAATCATTAGAATTGAAACGTTTAGTTCAATATTTATCCATGACAGTTATACTAATCGACTTGGTATTAAGTCTCTGCCTATTTCATGCCTTGTCCGTTGTTCGCAGTTACTGTGTAAATTTGATTCTTCAGTGTTAGTTCTTAGGAATCATTGTGATATGAAGTGCCATGCTTGATACTTTTCCTTCTTATCTTTTATCCATTGTATGTGGGCCGTTTTTAAGTTGAACTGGACAGAAGGACAGGGGAGTTGAGTAGTGTTTCTAGCGTCCAATGATGACAAAATATCGATTGAGGCTTGGGTACTACAAAACAAGAGTTGTTGCTGTCATGGGTTTGAGACCTAATCCTAAATTTGGATAGACCACTGATGATTTAGGGTGTGAAATGCATCATCATAATAGGTTGCCATAATTCTTGGAATGTAGCAGATTGCCTGCTGCTACATGTCAAATTTTTAGTGGTCGAGGATTGTCAGATGGAAAATGGCAATACGTAAGGCTGCAGGCAGGATAAGATTGGTCATGGAATGATCCCCCAAGGAGTTATAGTAAGTGTGGAATATGTGAGTCGGACACACTGCGCCGCAGTAACAGTAGATATTGAAGAGTAAGGTGTATAGTTACCGCAAGCAAGAGTGGTGGAGTGGATGAGCACTCTTTGGGAGTTCTGGAGGTGAATTCCATCTGTGTTGGGACTGTCCCCAGGGGACGAGACGCTCATATCATGGACCAGCACTCCCTGGCAGTTGTCGAATTTGAGATGGCATTGGGGGCTATTCTGAATCGTTATGCCTGTAACCGTGACATTAAAACTCCCATAAAACCGCAGTGCCTGCACAATCAACAAAATACAAAAACCATGTTACTGAAACTGCAGGTCAAGATTCAAGATCACATAAGCTTCAAGGTTTTGGCACACAAGTGGTCCTTACAGTCGGTTTGATGCTTGGCATTTTCCCGCTCAGCTCGCTTCTTATCTGCCACGGATGTCAGCCACAGGATGCTGATTAGTTTAAGCTCGATGATCACGAAATTTAACGTTCAAATCTAGTGTGAAAAATTAGTTTAGTTTAGTTTAATTACCGGCATTGGCGGGCGTTGTTGGACTGAGCTGTTTAGTGGCACAATGAGCTTGAAATCATCATCTATAGGGTCTCCGTAGGGAGTGTCTTGCCACCAAGGCGAGCCTCTTCCATCAATCACTCCCTTTCCCTGTACTGTGATTCCATTTAGCTTTGTAAATTCAAGCCATTGCAGCAGGCCTTTGCCCCAGGATTTCGAGTCCGTCGGCGCTAGTATCGTGCCATCTAACTAAAAATTCATAATTCCATATATTAGACAAAAGACAGAAATTATAATAAGTGAATGATAATCCACATAATACGTACTGAATCCCATTAACCTTCTAGATTGAAGGAGTTATGTGAATTATGCAATTACTTTTACTTTGATTTTATTTTATTTTATTTTTTTTGGTTTTTTTAATTTTACCACCACTCTGTTACTGTGTATATATGTATTTTTACCTGAAATAAAATGTTTTTCTGGCAGTAAGGGCCGGAGAATGAGATGGGGCCCACAAGGAACTGATAACCGGCTGGAACAACGATGCTTGATGCCTCGACTTTACAAGCAGCGGCCCATGCAGCTTGGAATGCCTGCGTCACACAATAACAAAACTCCTCCGTTAGATGTTATACAAACTACCGTATGTAAACTTTAACCGTAGAAAATACGGTTGGTGTTAATTTGTTGTGCAGAACAGTATACAATTATTGTTGGAATCGTGACCCAACTGCCGTAACGAGAATAAAATTTGTTCAGTGGGCCCCACCAGTTTGGTTTGTTGGGTTGTCACTGCCCCTTAATCCAGGCAGTTGATTAAATTTTTCTCTGGACCGTTGGAAATCCAACGGTCTTCAAGGGCACATGGGTGGGCCCTATTAGTGCAATGGCACAAGCCAAGGCAATTCTTGCAAAAACATTGAAGGGCACAAGCCCTTGACCTAATTGCGTTCCATAATTTGCATTAGCGGACCACCTTTTTCAATTGCCCTGCCAATTAGACCATGGATGGAGACGCTCTTAAATATTCTCCCATTGAGTTTAACCACTTTATTATAAACGGTAATTATTAAATATTTTAGGTAAGTCCTTACATAAAAATTAAACTCAATTAACTAAACATTAAAATTAATTAAACTGACCGCAATGCTTTAACTATAATTTGGGTAAAATTACCAAATAACCCAACCCAACCCTTTAAGAAATCACGTGCAACTGATCCAAAAAGGCAAAAGGGCAAAAAGGCAAAAGGTTTGCCAAAATAATCATTTTGTTTCTCTCAATGGTTAAGTGACTACCATTCATTTACGCTACAGCTAGGAGCATGTTGGAATTCCATGTCATTTTCATGGAAATATCATGAGCTAAATTCGCAAACGTAGCGGAAAATACTTAACTTTTTACATGTTTTTTCTCATTGTTTTGTTAGTAATCACTTTATTATACGTGTTAATTTATGATTTGTAACTAATGAGAATCGACTTCGTAACTGTAAAAAGCTAAATAGGGTACAAAGCTAGCAGCATTATTAATCAAAGCTCAAATTATGAAGATATTTTGATTAACCCTTGACCATGATTGATTAGTTCTTAATTGAGTACGGAGTAAAATTATGATGAGCTTAAACAAACTACAAACCTTTGTGTCGTCGGTACCGCCGTTACCCTTAGCACCAAAATCTAGCACATTATAAGTGGAGGAACCCTTCTGTGGTGGTGGTGGAGCTTTATATTGAGGTGGCGATGGTGCCTTGTTATGAGGTGGAGGCTGTGCCTTGTTACGAGGTGGAGATGGTGCCTTTTTATGAGATGGGGGCTTGGGTTTTGATCCACTACCGCTGTGGTAGTGGCCGCCGCCGCTGCCGCCGTGGTTGCTTTTTCCTTTTTTCTTTGAAAGAGAAGTAAAGGATGCCCTGCTTTGCCTCCAATGCCGGCCTCTTCTCCCCATGCAAGCGTCGAAATTCGACGACCAAACCAGAAATGCAATTACTAGCATGAATGTGATGCTTCTGAAACTGAACTCACTCATTTCTGCACAATGTGGGGTTGTGGATGAGAGAGAGAGAGAGAGAGAGAGAGAGAGAGAGAGAGAGAGAGAGAGAGTTGTGTGAGAGGACTGGTTTAGTTTAGATAGAAAAAAGATGTGGTGGCTATGTTTATATAGAATTGGAGCATGCAAACAGATGGAGACAAACATGCATAAGCTCTAATTTGATAATTCTAGGAATTTATAAATTTGTTAATTTCATTCTCGTTTTTATTTCCTTTTGTTCTTTTATTAATTATCATGTTTTCTTTTTTGTGAATTATAGTTGGTATAAAATTATAGTTGGAATTTTGTTTTCCTCACATGCCAAATATTGCAGCTCTTTGTTGCAACTCATTCAATTTCATAATGCTTATGTGAACACATGTTCCATTTAAATACTCCTTGTTCAAATCTTAATTAATTAGTGGTAATGAGCAAACTATGGATATTAATTTGTTTCTTTATAGCACGTGTATTTTTGTTAATACCATATCATAGATTTGTAATATATCAACCGAGTCGAGCATTCATTTCAATCATGTCTTTTTTTCCACTGTGCGTTTCTTTTAGTGTTTTTCTATTTGCAAGACTATATTTTATTATAAACCATTTTAACTTATAGGGTGGGGATAATAGATGTGAACTTGAATATAAGGCGACGGCAACTGAAACACTAACCTAACTAACTAGCTTAACCCGCATATGCATAACCCTATAGAGTTAAGGGGTAGTAAAATATTTAAGAAATAGTACATGTAAACTCAAATATAAGACGACGACAACATAAATAATGACTCAACCAACTAGCTTAATCTGAATATGCATAGCTATATAGAGTTAAGGGGTAGTAAAATATTTAAGAAAAAATAGATGTGAACTCAAATATAAGGCTACAACAACGAAAACACTAACTTAACTTGCATATGCATAGCTCTATAGAGTAAAAGGGTAGTTAAATATTTAAGAAAAATATATGTGAATTTGAATCTAAGGTGACAACAACAAAACGCTGACTTAACCAACTAGTTTAATCTACGTATGAATACACGAACTTAATCAACTAGTTTAATCGACGTACGAATAGGCCTATAGAGTTAAGGGGCAGTAAAATATTAACCTAACAGTGGGAGTGGGGGATTCAAAAGGCGAAGGACACACGTGAGTGGGAATAGGTGTCGAGGCCCGGCACTGATTATAACAGCACTTTATGATCACATGCAACCTTCACGGGCTATACTCTTTCGGTCTTTCCTCTCTGATTTGTCCTCTTGACTTGCACCCAGGCTAAGGATTTTCCTGCTACAAATTTCTCTATAATTTCATCTTTTTTTTTTTTTAAGTTTAATTTAGTTAAAAGTGTTGGATGGGGTGTTTGCCTGCACTTTTCTCATATTTTTATATAATCAAAATTATTTAATCCGAGAAGGATTTAATTAAATCCCGACACTTCCGTAGTCCCTTAACAACTGATAATATTAATTAGTGAGATTTCACTTCGAGAATTTAGACTATATGCAATACTCATCACTTACAATATAATAACAACTAGGCGTAATAATAGTTGATTTTTTCGGTGATTTGCTTGTTTTTTACTAGAAATAGAATTTTGAGAGGCTTATTTGTTGAAAGAATACTTAATTTTAGGCATATAAGTTGAGAAATAATGTAAAACCCAGTGCGCCCATAGTTTTGCCTTTTCTGTTTATACGGAATTCTGAAGGAAGAACAAAAAAGTACTAGAATCCAGTTTGTACGACCATTATTGGGTAATAATCTGTCAACTAACAGTGGATTGAGATCCTTTCCAGATCTTACACTCTGAAGGCCACGGATCGAAAAATTTGAACCGTTCAAGAGAAAGAGAGATATGGGCGTTTGATAAAGAAATTGTGTGTGAAGTGGACCAGTGAGATAAGTTAACGTGGATTGCACAATTTAAATTGAACAATCTAGATTTCTTGGTACGTGGACTCCGAAGAATGAGATCCGGAGAGGATTTCAATTCGTTTCTTTCAAGTCACATGTTCAATACTTGCGATGACAATGAGTTTGAGAGACGGATAAAAAAGATTACGCAAAACTAAAATAGTAAGAAAGATTTGGTGTTTAACTTAATATTAAAACTAATTGGGGTTTAGACTCTGTAGTTGTACGGTATAATACTGCAGAAAATCATCAGCTTTGATAAATGATCAGATTACTGTACATGTGCGCTGGAAGTCTTTGGAATAATATTATTAATTATTATTATAGAAAATTGCAGCATCATTGGTGAACTTTGATTCGTCGCCCACAATTACGGAAAGACAGATTTGAACTTAAAGAGTATCTCTAAAAAAAATGTCAAAATTGTCACGTAAGCATACAATAGTAAAAAAATGGTAGCAAACTCTCTCCAACCGAGCATTCAATTTCTTACGTGATCATTTGAAGACAAACCCTTTTGCTGTCAAATTTGACAACAGATGTCAAATTCATTAAATATTTTTTTAATAGATAATATATAATAATTGTTGTTATGTTTTTGAAATATTTGATTGGTTGCCTTAATCATTAAACTCCATAAAAATATAAAAAATTTATTAAACGATATTATCATTAGAGCAAAATATTGTACAAAATCTCAAATTGCCACATAAGTTATCAACTATCATTTTGATGTTTAAAATTTGGCATCTCCTTTGAAGATACTCTACAAAAAGATAAAACAATTATTAAATGACATTATTATTTAACATATCGGATGGAGCAAAATATTGTACAAAATGTCAAATTACCACATAAACTATCAACTATCATTTTAATGTTTAAAAATTGATATATCTTTTGAATATGCTCTAAGTGCATATAAAAATGAACACGCTCAAATTTAACATTGCATCGATCGTTGCGATCTACTCCAACATAATTAATTCCAAGAAAACGATGGGAATGCAGTTGGAATATTTTGTGGGAACAAAACATTATGGTGATATATATAAATATATATATTTCCGTTTCTGTTTGTTTCGGTTGAATTATTTTAGGTGTTGTGTGTCTCATATATTTCATCAGATAGAGCTAGCTAGCTATAGCAATTGAGGAAAAACACGAGGCCATGAACGTCCCCACGTTTGTTATACTCATATCCGTGGCTATGATGAATTTACAGAGATGCCAGAGTCGAGAAGCTATTAGCAGTAACATGCACACCTCAATTTCATCACCCACAACTCCTTGACCTCTTCTTCTTTGCCCGTCCCTTTCCCCATTTTCCTCCAAAGTTGCTCTCTCCCACGCTCATACATTATGCTTTCCTTGCTGGAATTTATCGGTATCCAAAAAAAATGATAGGATAAGAAGAACAACGAATGAGTTGTTTGATTTATTCTCTTTCGTACTCTTGTCTTTTTATACAAGTGATGTTGCGGAAGAGGAAATTTGAGTTCAGGAGTTGCAAAGGTAATTAAATATTATTAACCAACTAAATTACTATTCTGTAACGTTTACTAAAACAGAAATAATAACCAATTATGAAAAGAAACAAGATTTGTATAATTTGTGATCATCTTGTAGCGTTATTTGCACAGAACCGTTAAAATTGTTTTGCTGTCATGCACACTTTTCCTTTTTGTCCTCGACAAATATTAATTGATCTTCGCACCCCAAACTATATTACCCTTAATTTGTTGGAAGAGGAACCTCTCTGGATCTACTTCATGGGGATCCTAAAGATCCCCACATCCTAGTCGTTTATCATACATCGTGCGGTCAGTTTTCGTTAAATACTATTTGTGTTTAATATTAAATAAAAAAAGTCAAAAGATTTCTAATTGCACAATGCATAATAAATGATTAAGATGTGAAAATCCATAAGATTCTCACAATTTAAATCCAAAAGAGATTCAAATCCTAATTTGTTGGCTGCGGTGCAGGTGTATGCATATCCATGTGCGCGCGCGCGCGCACACATATAATCCCATGATAATCAAACAAAAAGTATATACGTAACCGTCAAATGAATCCCGATAACTGAGCAAACTATTTTAATTATTGTATTATGTATATGTTTCTTACACATAATCAGAAACAACATACATGATATGCACACATAATTCAAATATATATGTTACGTATCTTCATTTTTTTAATCCCATTTTTTGGCTGGTTTTGCATGCTTGGCAATATTATTGTTATTATTATTATTATTATTTAAATTTGTGACACAACTATGAGTGAATAAGATATAGACACTGGAAAGTAAAGGGGAAAAGATCGGTCTGTGCAATGAGAGATTTTTTAGTGTGTCAAGAGCACGGTCAGATACACTAAATGTCATAATACAAGTGGTTAAATATTTCAAAAAAAATTACAACCACATGTGTTATGACATTTGGTGTACTAGACCTATTTTTTTTTTTTTTTTTTTTTGACAAATGATAAATTTGTTAAATTAGACAAAATTTGAACCAGCACCATTATACAAGGACTTAACCATTTCTATCACTGTGGTAAAGAGCCAATGTATTAGACCTGTTCCCGGCACATTAATTTTTTTTTCACACACGACCTTCTTTATTAGCCGTCATTTAGTGCTTACATTAAATGCCACGCTCTCGTGAACTTTGAGTTCTCTTGTGATCAGCTCCATGTCCATGCGCATACCGTGCCATGGATGATTAGGGTTTCTTTCCGTCTCTTCCATTAATTATTAATTGGAAAAATTGTTTTTTTTTTTTTTTTTTTTTTTGGGTAAACTGGAGATAATGTTTTGCTCACTCACCAACGCATAAAAGACTTTATGCATTAACTGCCACGTGACACCTAATTGACTCACTTTCACCCAAGGATTAATTCAAACCTTTAAAATGTACCAACTCTTTTTAGTAAAATAGCTAAAATGATGAAAATACAAAATTTAGAATAATTTTATGCTTTCATTATATATCGTCAAATACTTGATCAGTTGTATTTTAAATATTGGATCAATATAGCGTTGTTATTTAACTTTTATCATTTTAACATTAGAATTTGTAAAAACTTCATTTCAACTGCTTTTTCTATTTTTTCTGCCTTCGTGACTTAAAAGACAAATAATTAAAAGCACTTTGGCATCACCTAAATTATGTTATGCTGGCCACTGAAACTCGGAAGCTTCATGTTTGATTCCATATTTTGGAGCTGGTGGGTTTAGGAGGGTAATGGTACTAATGCACAATTTACAAGCACTAATCAGTGTGTTAATACAGATAATCATGATATAAAAGATAGATTATATGATTGTTAAAAGAGGGGC
The DNA here is from genome assembly GCF_963583255.1 of Pyrus communis. NCBI lineage: Eukaryota > Viridiplantae > Streptophyta > Magnoliopsida > Rosales > Rosaceae > Pyrus > Pyrus communis. Next base: position 24,473,347 of record NC_084808.1, on the reverse strand, counting down.
AAAAGTCCATATGACTCTCTGTCTCCGTACAAACTTCAACATCAGTACATCACCATCGAAACTACATGCTAGTTGCACAATGTGAAACAGTAATCGAATAGGTCCAACAAATAGCAATCACCGGATTGAAATTAACTTGTAAGCAAAGGGTCACGGATCTTTCTAATTTTTGGAGCTAGCCAGCCAGCTCTACCTGTATATATATTTTATGAAATTAAGATAATATTAATTAATTAGATCATTGCATTAGATCTAAATTAACTTCCCCCATTGGGGTTTTCAGTTTTCTCGTTGTTGACATGTTGTCGCTGCTAGGTCAGTAGGCCCTGCCGAATGCTGATGATGTTATGGTTATGGATGGTGGGCATTGTTAAGCATGTGAATTATATTTCCAGTTTGGAAAAGCTCTTTTAATTGATATGTTATGTTGAGAATGAATCTCACATCGAGAAAAATGAAAAACATTGTATGTGATTATAAGTAGTTGGGCTACTTTACATATTGTCAATTGATTTTATGGTTTTACCTCAACTTTCTTCTTGATATCAGAACAAGTTGTCCTATCTATGTGTGTAGCTCAACGGTCACATGTGATTCACGTCACCCAATTTGTTTGTCCACATGTTAGACTTGAAAATTCGTCACACATGAGGGGACGCGTTGAGAGTGAATCTCACATTGGAGAAATGATAAACCTAGCATATGTTTATAAGTAGTTTGACTACTTTTCATATTATCAATTGATTTCATGGTAGAATCTCAACTGTCTTCGTGTCCATAATCTAAATAGATCCTTAAAATATTTACAAAAGGCAAAAGTGCTTTGTATACATTTGACACCCTTTGTGTAATTACGATGGCCTACAGAAAAGAAAAAAATAAGCCTTATTCTAGCCACAATCACGGATGGATTTGGACAGCCCCTGATGAAGTTCACCCCAATTGCCATTGTTTCTTTGGGGCACCAGGGACTTTTCTCTGTTGCTTTTTCTCCCTCTCTGACTTAGCATCCAATGCATGTATACCAAGCCACATTACACTTGATCAAGGGCACGATTTATTGTACTCATGTAATCGTAAACACATAATATGCATTTATATGTCTATATATTTCCTTGTTAAACTTAGACTATATGGATTTAAACCACTTAAACGTTCAAATAAGAATTAATAAGATAATATTGTAAGGAAATACATTTCACGCACGATCTTATTTCTCGTTTTGTGCATGCTTATTTATTTGTGTTCATTAATTCTTTATGATGATATAATTCAAAAATCATAAATAAACATGTGAAAAAATGGGTGTTCAAGGGTTATGATAATTATAGTGAACAGTGGACTACTGTGTATGCACATGTGCATTCCTGTTGTGTAATCTGGAAATGCATCAGAATTCAGGCATGTCGCAAGTGTACCATCAGTACGTCCGATCTAAAGAACGTGCATGGCTGTTAAATAATGAAAGCTGCAATAAAACCGATCGATGTCGAAGCAAAAAAAAACTACACAATAATTATAAAAAGGAAAATATTTAGCTGATGGTAAAATCTAAGCAATTTAACAATTGCTTCTTTCTTAAACCAAGTTTCTCGACTCTTCTGTTTCGTTGCTTGATAAAGATGCATGGGCAGACAAAACGTGATCACAGTTGACTTTACTGCGGAGGTCAATGCGCATGCATAGTATAGTTTTGCTGCTTTCAGCAATTCCAGTATCTCATTATTGCATTCATAAATGGCAACAATGCGAGTAGAAATTATAAAAATTAAAAAAAAAAAATCGTGCGTCTATTGTTTCTTGATCCATCTAGCAAATTCCAGTGGTGCAGGTCAATGGATATGAAAACAGTGAACCAGATAAATATAGGAGGAGCCTTTTTTTAGTAAAGATTTTGGTATATTGCAGCAAAATTGAAACGATAAAATTTTCGTAATAATCTGAATAAACTTTACAGGCTCAGCGTGGTTCATCACTAGGATCCTATCATTCAACGGAATCATGTACCTACCATATAGAATTCTCATATTCAGAAATAGAAAAAATGGGAACATAAGATGTTTTATACCGTGACATATTCTCTATGATCGATTATCCTATACTTCATATATAGTTCTATATACATAAAATATATGCACGTCCATATTTGTTGTTTTGTACTAGGTGGCCATTTCTCGTGACTACTAAAATTGCAGAGTTGTCTGTGTTTTAATCGAGTATTACATTTTTCAAAACCCTAACCCTAAGCTATAGATACAGCCTATATATATACTTATAAATTTTATTGCAACCCAAGCTAGTGTGATATGCCCTAACATTATTAGATGGACCCAACTCTCCCCAGTGAGGAGGACCAACCAAACGAATATATATGAAATCAAAACAATTGATCCGATTTATCACAGATATAGACACAACAACACACCCACTGGCTACTAGATAGTAGTAGATATTACAAATTAGTCATGCATCTTCTTCTTGGTGGCCCCTTTTTCATCCACATTTGGAATTTCGGTTGGAAAGGGATCTAGAGAGGATCCCTTCCTCCTAATCCACCAAATCAGTAGATACGTGGTATTGAAATTTGATCTAATGACTGAAGTTATTATAACTTTTAAAGTGAACTCCTATTTGTAACCGTTTGATTAAATTTTAATGACACAGATCCACTGATTTAGTGGATTATGAGGAAGGGATCCGGATCCCTTTCCATTTCGGTTCCTTTTGTCTCTCTCATCATCCTGCATAATTTTGGTCCAATCTCATCCAACCACAAGATGCAAAAAAAAATTCATGGGCCATTGCCTTTTTCTTTTAGTTTGACTCACGTTCTGTTTAACGCGCGTGTGAATAGATTCTTTTTTACAGTGTATAGTTCAACTTTGGTGAATGAAATTCAATTTAGATGCTCACACTTGTCGTTGTGTGAGAGTGCGGGACGTGAAATAAAAAGAAGTAGGTGTGGATTACGAAAAACAAAAATACAACAACAATCAAACTTTATCTCACTAAGGTCGGATATATGAAATCCTAGAAATTATTGCGCATGGTTTTGCGTCAAGTATTTCATTAATTCCAAGTACTTCATATCTTTTGTTATAATCTCTTTTAAAGTCTTCACAGGTATTCCTCTATCCCTTATACACTGGTCTCCATCTCTTAGTCACAAAAGATGAAAAAGAGAAAAAGAAAAGAACACAGTTTAGAATTGCTTGCTTTTCTTCAATCAATCACCATAAGACACCTAGTTTTATAAAATTTCATCAAATCTGTCGGCTGATTAACAAAATACAAGCGTCTGTCAGTTAGCAAGCAGAATAATCCCAAAACTTTCATCGACCAGTCAGTGATTCTTTACCGTACGCAGCTTCTAACTTTCATGTTGTTCCATTGCTGCAGAAAAGCTTTTGGTTGTAGTTGTTGGGTTCTGAATGTCATCTTGCCAAATAACAAATCAGAATTTCTGTTGGACCGGGTTCGAATATCCCAGTGGTCCTCAATCATCCTTGTCTGCAAATAATTTTCTAGTTGTCCCTATTCCAAAAACGAAACGCATTTCATAGTTCAGACCATTTCTGAATATAGTGATAATAACGGGCAAGGCTCTCGGATTGGTTAATCCTTAATCGCTTAGATTTAAGTATTTAGTATCAATAAATAAGATCAAAGTCGAAAAAATAAAGAGTGGAAGTGCGGTTTTTTCAATGCGTCAATGTCTTAGAAAAAACGACAACGCATTCTGCATAGAGAATTTCTGGTTCAAAAACTTTGACGGGTGTAGTCGGAAATCATTGTTTATAATAATCATCTGCAGTGATCAGTTTTATAACTATAATTCGTCTACATAGTAATATTCTCTGCAACTGCCCCTTAAACCTCCCTCCAAGATTCCTTTACATTGCTAGAGAGCACTCTACAAGCTCATTAACCCTGTTCTGTATACTGTCAAACAGTTATTTAGTTATGTGCATATAGGGAGCCAAATCAGAGCTCCGTGTGCACAATATCCGCCCTAGTGAGTTCTGCGAGCTCAGCTTCAGCAGTCTGATCGGTGATTGTAGAGTCTTTGTCATGGGAATTCAGACAATCTGCTGAGGGATGCACAATGCCATACCCGAAGCCTTGCGCAGAGTTGCAGTATGTTTCCACTTGGCCGTCCTCCCTCTCCAAGTTGACGTCAGTCAGGACTATGTTGCTGCATGGAACTGTGTCACTGCAGGCAAATTTCATGGCCTTCGCACTCGTTGTGGTTCCAGAAATGTTCATGTACATGACTTGGGTTATTTCCACCGCTGATGTCTGAAATGTAAGGACAAAGAAAAGCAACACAATCACAATTAACAGAAATTTGACGGGGTGTTGGTTATGATTGATTTAAGTGAAGAGTTCGGGAGTTTATAATATGATCAGAGTCAAATGGCTGAGAACTCAGAGGTCAAGGAAAGAAGAAATTAAGAGCATTACCAGATTTTGACAAGGTTTGGGGGAATCGCAGTAAAACTGATCTATGATGATCGGATTTGATACATTTTCCATCCTTACATTCTGAAAACGGACACCACGTACATAACCAGAACCACCCTATATACCCAAATGCATAAAAGCGAATGTTACCATAGGGGATCCATCTATAACCCGAAAAATAAAATAAAGAAATCCAATTAATAGATTAAAAACCTGCCAAGTCTTAATCCTGAGGCCATTGGTCGTCTCCCTGAGGTATGCCGTATCCAAGACCACTTTTGTGACCATGTCAGTGGAGTTGCCCTTCCCAAGACTTCCGATGCTAAGTAACAGAATTTCGTGCCAATAAAGGTAATGAGAATAACAATTTTCAGTTTCATTTACTTATATTTTAAACGATGAAAGACTAATCCGAGCCTGCTTTGTATCTCTTTTGGGAGGACATGACTACGTGAGACACAAACTGTAGCATTAGTCTGCAACAAAAGTAGATGATACCTGATTCCATGTCCTGGTCCGCAAAAGATTCTCTTCATCTTAATTCCGGAGGTACCACTGACAATTGAGACGCAATCATCCCCTTAATCAACGGGAAATACAATGTGTCATGTGATTGAGCGCCTTTCAAGTGTAATCTATTGTTTCTTTCGTACCCAATCAAATATTATTTTATGATATTCTTTCTTCATATAACCAATTTGATTTCGTTACCATTCCAGTTCCTGCTTTTGAGTTATGAAAAGTGATATGAGAAATGATATTGAAGAAAGTTTGAGAACCTGTTCCAATTTTGCAGTCTTGGAGAACCACATTAGTAGATGCTGTGATATGGATTCCATCAGTGTTGGGACTGTCTCCTGGAGCCGAGATTAATACTGCATCAACTCGCACCCCGTCACAATGAGAGATGACAAAATTCATCTGTTGGGCGTTCTTGATGGTGATGCCTTTGACCTTTATAGCTGAGCTTTTATCAATAGTAAATGCCTGCAAATAAAAACCCAACTTAAATTCTATCCAGTGATCATCCTGATCCATGTCATTTAAATAAAATTCATTTTTGGATCGGAGGGAAAAGTACATACTGTTGGTGCCCCTCTGCAAGGCTGTGGAAAAAAAAGAGGAAACAGGGATAAATCAATATGAAATTGTAAATGGTCTGGATTTAAGTATTTGGATACAGTAGAAATGATAATATGCGAAGATTTACATTTGTCTTGTTCTTTTTGCAGGATGCGGCCCACCATTTACTGCCTGAGCCGTCAATAACGCCATCCCCTTGGAAAAGGACTCCAGTCAATTTAGTGAAATCAAGCCATGTTCGTGAAAATCTCGGATCCCAGTTATTAGGCTCATCTGGAGCTACTATAGTTCCTTCAATCTGTGCATCAGTCGTACCATTTACAAACATGAACATTTCATATTTTCATACCATTGCAAAGAGGTATAAAGACATGGAATATAAAGAGTTATCATTGATGATTAGAACGAAGATGGATTATAAGGATCTAACTTTACTAAAATCAAGAAAGGTTTTACCTGGATGATTAGGTTATCCGCGCATGGCCCTTGAAATTTTGTAGCATTCACTAGATACTGGTGCTCTTGGGGTACCAAGAAAACTGCATTTGTTGTATTGCAAGCGATACCCCAGGCTTTCTGGAAAGCCTAAGAATAATGGCATTGTAAAAGGATTAAATGTCAACAATTATGGCAAACAGTTCGGGTAAATGATTTTTCGTGGTTAAAATTGGCAAAGTTCAGACATGCTAGAGCTGTGAAGCGTCATGTCCTTTTTCCAATAAATTAACTGCTGATCACAATATGTTGTATAATATTCATTCAGTTTATTGGTCTCAAAAGTTGAGTATCAATATTTTGGCAAAACTAGTATTTAAAAGTGGGTCTAATTGTTCAAGAAATGAGGCGCATTTGAATGACAAAAAAAAGTGACCAAATATACAACTTTGTATGCTCACCTGAGTATCATCAGAAACTCCATCTCCAACTGCACCAAAGCTATCCACGTTAACAAGAATCTTGCAACCTCGTTCACTTTTCCATGTCGGAATGTCGAAAACACCCAGCTCGCTGTCTTCTTCTATGTGAAAACTTTCAAGCTCATGAAGCATGCAACTGTTGTCAGACACCACGTTTCCTGCAACTCCAAACACTGCTATCAGCATACCAAAACCGAAAACCGCAGAGAATTTATCCATGCTTGTCTTTTTTTTGCAAGATTGATCGATTCGTATAACTTCAATGAACAATGGGTTTACCATTTATACGTACAGATTAGTTTAAGAATTGCAAAGGGTTTTCTGGGATAAAATGGCTTGGCTTGGAAGTAGATGAAGATGTTACATTTTCTACAAGCCCACACTTAAAGCAAGGGAAAATCTTTGTTGCTTGCTTTACTCTAAAATTAGTGAACAAAAATGCACCAGTAATAGGGGTTTCAGTGTGAGGCATCTGTGTCAGGATAAAGGGAAAGTCTATATATCAGCAAGGTGCAACACTTTCTGGAAAAATCGAATTTTAAGGATTTTTAAGGACAATTTGAATATTTAAAAATTGAAATAAAATGATTGGATGTACAGTTGCAGTGCCGTACAACAAAATCTAAAATGTTTTTCTTGTAAGATAAGCAAAAGAAAAGGTCAACGAATTAGTTAGACCAAAAATAGAAAAACATAATAGTAACAGACTAACAGTAACTCTATTGAGAAGATGTAAACCTCGTAAGCAGGGGCCAGCTAGGTGAAAATTTAGCTGAAAGTATCATGCGGTGGAAAGAATTCCAGTGAGACTGCTTGATTAGGACAACTCTCACACAAAGTGGGATCGCGTGGGACCGAGTGGAGTCAAGTGGGATTAAAATACAAGGGATCCCGTGTTTCTGTGAGAGGTGGTCAACGGAACCCCTACCTAAGATTTTCTCCATACAGTGTAACAGTGGGGTCAATGAAGAATCCGATCAGGTGGTTTCATCATTTCAAAATGTTAGCAGTGATGATGACTGTTTACCTCGAACCAAACCGTGACCCATCTCCCATTTCACTTTTCTTGCAATTGCAATTTCCCTGATTTGCATTGCAGTGTCACACTCTCCAATTTCAGAATAAAATTTTGAAGCTAGCAACCAAATCTCTGGATCTTCGACATCAAACTCCAATAATAAAGTTTTTACAGTTCGTCTTCCGACTGTTTCGTTATTGTGTACCGTACAACTTGGCAATAATGAGCTCCACATCACAGTCCCCATTAACCAGTGCCTGCTGCAGCAACTCTTCAGCTTCCTCTAGCAAACCCGCCCGGCCTAAGAGATCAACCATACACGAAAAATGCTTTCTGTCCGGAGAAATATCATATAGTTTTTTCATTGAATCAAACACAAATCTTGCTTCTTTGACCAGTCCTCAATGGTCGCACCCACTTAACACACCCAAGATTGTCCCTTTATCAGGTGTGAGACCCTTTGTGATCATTTCTTGAAGCAAATCAAGACCTTCACTTCCCCTTCCATTCCAGGCATATCCATGGATTATCGATGTGAAACAAACGACATTTGGTAAAGGAAGTTGTTCGAAAACTTTCCGAGAAAGCTTGACATGGCCACATCTTGCATATGCATCGATTAGTGAACACAAAACCGCAATATCAGATTCAAAACCTGATTTTATTGCACAACAGTGTTACCTATTTGCAGCTTCCCAAACTTGCCAAATCAGAAATAGATAAGGCTTTCAGGGTCGTGGATAGAGTACTTCATCAAGGCCAATTCCCTCATCAACCATCATAACAAACATTTCCACCACGTCCACAATAACACCACAATGCAACAAAGAGGTCATCAAAGAATTACAAAACTCCAGCGTTTGCTCATGAACGATTTCATAAATAGACACTGAACTTTCAATGTCACCGCATTTCCCGTACATGTCTATTAGAGCAGACTGAACATAAACATTCCCACCGTGACCAAAACCCAACTTCACAACATAAGAGTGCATCTGCTTTCCAAGTTCAAAATTCTCAGTCCTACTAGCTAAATTCAAAAACCCTACAAACAAAGTTAACAAACCGATCGATGGCCTCTTCTCCCAAAACTGCATCTCAGCAAATAACTCGAGCGCATCTAGTGGTAAACCATTTTCGGTGTAGACCTTCTTCGGAATAGCTTCAAATGCTTCTGTTGCATCAATCAAGCTCCCACAAGCACAGTATAAATCCACCAGAGCATTGGCAACGAATGTTTTCGATTCCACCCATCCGTCCCTAACAATGCGGCAATGTAGCTGCTTTCCTGCTTCCAAAAGCCTCCCACTACAACATCCGCGGATCAAATAACAATAAGTAAGGGCACTTGGATCCACACCATCCAATTCCATCCTGGAAAACACACCACATAGCTCATCCACCTGACACAACACACAAAACCCACGTAACAACACGTTCCAAACAGCTAAGTTTCGGTCCAGCAACTCATCAAACAGCTTCAAAGCTACATTGTCTAGTCCCATATGGAAATAAAGATCAACAAGTGAACTCCCTACATACAAATTCAAGCCGAACCCTAGTGAGACAACCCTGCAATGAACTTGCATTCCTTCTCTACAAAACCCTGCGTCATTATAAACACCCAAAACCGACGAGAACGTCGACGCACTTTCTCTAACTCCTTGTGAAACCATTTCAGCGTACAAGTGAAAAGCCTGTTCCGGAAACCCAAGTCGCTCGTGCCCAGAATAAGCATGTTATAGGTAACAACATCGTATACAGGCATTTCATCGAACAGTTTGACAGCATTGTTCAAGTCCCCGGATTTTATCAAGCCGTCGATTTTCTGGTTGTTGGATTAAACTAGGTCGCGAACACTGGGTTCAAAGTACGAGTCTGAACGCAGTGATGACGAGGCTGACGAAGCTGTGGATACGTTAACGTTTGGCGCAAACGTTGTTTTGAAACGTACGGAAGACAGTGACCTAGTAATCCGCATTGGCCATCCGGCTCTCGGAAGTGAAATTGACAACATTCGAATGTATTAATCTCGATGAATTATTGACCGATTGGCTTTTTAACTAAAATTATTCATCAGATTTGCACAACTCCTCATTTTAATCTATGATATTTAAAATCAATAAAAGTGTTCATCAGATTTCATCATCAATCATTTTAGTAATTTTATGAAAAATATTCATTAAATAAGATTAAATGACAAAACTACCGTCATTTTTTTTCAAATCATTTCGGCCTATTGTTTGTTAAATTGAGAGTATTTTTATCATTTTAATCCTTATTTAAGATAATTTTTCGCAGAAAGACCAAAATGATTGATGGTGGGAAATCTCAATGATCACTTCTATTGATTTTAAATCTCAGGAACCAAAATGAGGAGTTATGCAAATCTCAGAGACTATTTTTATCTAAAAAGCCTTAACCAATTTCATTACCCTCCTTGTCGTTCTGGTGTCATTTTTTATGTGATGTTCTAAACAAATACAATGCTAAGTGAAATTGACAATATTCTAAATTACTCTTAATCAATATCTTAAATTGTTATAACTAAAGGTGAAATTGACAATATTCTAAACTACTCTTCGTTAGTATTCTAAACTGTTATAACGAAAAGTGTAATTGACGATATTCTAAAATACCATGACAAAGAGGCAAAATTTAAAAATTGAATATAAAAAAGAACATAGTTCAAACCGACTACCTCACATCTGCAAAAAATACATTGACCTAACAAACTTGATAACAAGCTCGCAGAACACATTTTTAATACATTTTATTTAAAAATTTTTTTACTAATATTAAGAGGAGGAGGAACGATTAGAACTATACATAATTTGGAAAAATGGAGAGTTTTCAACTGAGACATATCAGTATAAACTCAATATCATACCCACTAGAATATTAGATCTCGTGAATACCTTTGCTTTGCTTGCAAATTGTGCTTTATTTATTTGATTCCTACAAGAGAAACTTTGCTTGCAATATGCAAATGAACAGCCATGAAACATTTGGAAAAAAGAGTACGTAGAAAAAAAGTGAGCAAATCTTCGAACCGTCACAAGACATGGACGACGAACATTATTTTACATCGACGACGACACCTCCCGGACAATAGGAAACCCATTTTCCTCACCATAAGCAAACAGCAATCAAGTTCATACAAGTATTACACAATTATAATGATATTGACACCATTGATTTACATTTAGCAGCAAAAGGCCAAAAACACAACAAGCTTTCAGATCAATAACATTAACATGTAGCTGCAATCGCCTCCAAAAGGGAGGCCACAAAGCGCATCTGAGTTTCTTCATTGATTCTGGAAAAGAGAGGAACGTGGACGAATAAAGATTTGTGGCCCTTTTCTTCTGCAAAACGGAGGGAATGATAGTAGACATAATTGCACACAAAGCGCCCGGCATCATCTGATGTTGCCACATCATATCCCTTCTTCTTCAATATCTTAAGGATTGCCTCAGTCGAGCAACATGTCTTCAATAACCAAATGGTGGAAAAGTTAGCGCACACGGACACGTGAGACAGAAGGGGGACGAGAGGACTACATGAGCATGATAAAAAGTTTCTTGGATGACGACACATTATGCCAAGTCCAGTATTAGTGATTCAATCAAAACCTAAACGAAGATGGACAATTAATTTGTTTATATACAGCAAAACTTCCTATGCAGCAGTTCCCCTTTCAGTTTCAATTAGAATTAGTAGAATCAGTCACGAGGGTTCATCCACAAGTCATCTACCAATTTATTGATTTGGGAAACTAAGCACACCAATACGTGACATTATCATTACATTCCACGTAAATCAATGTCAAACCCTGCAACATCGAAGGCTTGAAGCCTTTCCCTCGGTTGCTTATATAAGAAAACGCAAAAATTCTGCAAAATGTTAATTCAGCACAAAGTGAAACTATACATTGAACTCCAACCCTAAGTATTTGATGCCCGACTCTGACAGCATATCGAAATTCTACAAAAGATAAATTGTGTTTTATGAATAATAAATATAGTATTGCAAATAGATTGTACAAATACCTCTCTCACTCGAGAAGTTCCTCCATCCTCAGGGACTATTGGTTGTTGCTGGAAGAAGAGCAATAAAAGAAAACTAAGTTCAACAAATTCAAGATAATAGGAACCCTGGTAAAGTAAAATACGGAAACACCACTAAAATAGGAAGAATCAGACTCACCTGAGGTTGCCATCCTAACTCATCTGGACAGCGGAAAGTGGCTTCATTTACTGCTTGCCGCTCAATAGCAAACTTTACAGCCCCACTATTTACCCCCAAGTGAAGCTGAAGAAGCAACGAAATTAAAATGATAATAACAACATACAGAGGACTGCTGCTAACTTAAGTTTCTGCATAAAAATGTGTATTGGAATCTGTTCACACAAATTCATGAAAACATTTATCTGCAAAGCAACAAAACCTGACAAGAAGCCTCCAGTGAGGCACAAAAAGTTTATGGCAAGTTAGGAATCAAGATATCAATGTTAGCCTTAATCTTGGGCTAACAAAATGTAATTCACGGCAGATGAATGGGGTTAGACCATGATAGTGTAATGATGAACTGAAGCAAAAGTGTGCACTGTGTGTTTAACAAAAGCAACTAAACAATCAGAGATCAAAATGTCTTGTCGGTCCTCTCCTCACAGTAGTAAACAAGGGTAGCAAGATGAACTCATGAAGCATAAGGGGACCATCTAAGTCAATAGATGCATAAATTTTATACTGCCAGTTAATTCCTCACATGCCAAAAAGGAAACCAATGCGGTGACAGAGTCCAAACATTCCCAAAGAAAATAACTTTTCCAGATTTAGAACAATACTATCTAACTACCCAAAACAATGTGGATGCTTTTTTCATTTCTAGCAATTCAAACCCCGAAAACGAAACTAAATTTTGCAATCCTAAAGGAGACACTCACCCATACGACTTGTTCATTGCTCTTAGAATCGGTTGCTGAAATCCCCGATTCCATGGCCTTGTAAAGAGCAGCGCGCGCACCGTCTCCTGCTGTTTCAAGAACATCACAGCTGCCAAGTTTAAGACCAACAGGCAACCCTCTCTTCTCAACAAACACCCTCAGATTGCTAACTATAGTCTCTGTGGGATTCTCAGCAACCCCCTGGAACTTCTTGAACCCGCTCACATGAACAACCACACTCTTTGGTCCTTCTGATCCCATTTCCTCACTCTGCACCCGAATACAATTCCCAATCTTCAATAAACTCCGCTGTCAAAACACAAAATTCAAAATTTTCAAAACCCCAACCTTCGTTTTCGATAAAGGTACACTCTTTTTGGTCAAATAAGGCATCCCATCAAAGATTATGAGATAATCAGGCTAGTTTACTAGTAATTTAAGCATCAAACACCATTTTTTTTTACTTGAATATAACGAAAAATGCGTGCTTTTACAGCCAAAAATGGGAATTAAGCCTTGGAATTATCAGTTGACCGATTAGAATTTCATTACAAAAAACAGAGAAAATTCCAGAATTTGAAAGACAAAGGGACTAAAGAAATATATATTCAGAGTCGGATGAAAGCAAACCTTGGAAATTCAGGACGGAGCTCTCGAGTCCGTGGAGAGTTTGGAGAAGGAAAATGCCGTCCGCAAACTGAAGAAAGCAAAAGCCGGTTTTGGCTTCTGCGTCTTTCTTCGGCCTTTAAGCTTTAACTTTGCTTGCTGGAGGCTAATTAAATAGCCATTTGTTGGTTAGTCTATTACGAAAATGCCATGGTAGTCTTCCTCATCCCCCGTATAATAGTGCCTACAGGGCGGTGGGACAGGTCATATACTTTAATTACATCAAATGATACTTGGGTCCATATAAGTGTTCTGCCATGAACCCATTATTTAATTTACATCAAACAACACATGTATTAATAAACCTAACCAAATCGACCACTCTGCAAGCCCATAGTATCGTAAAAATTCGGTCAAGCCATTCACACGCAAACAAAGCTTTCATGTCCATGAGCTATAGCTGCACGTAGACACCTGAAGGTGTCAATTTACGTGTAGATTGATCTAAAGATGTCACGTATCGAACTTGTAATTGTGTGTTTTTTAAATACTTAGCGATTATCGTGTAATTGATGAATTTTTTATGTTAAACAGAGGTGAAGCCATGAATGGATTAGGATGGTCCCAACCCATCCTGATATTTCTTTTTACTCATAAAAGCTTGGTATTATGCTTATGATTTTCAAAGTTTTTCCAAAAGATCAGGCCACAATTTGACCTTTTAACTTAATTTCATCCATCAGGATTGCTTGTGAGCTTTAAGAATGACTCCAGTTTGAGACCAATGGAAGGAAAGAAGAAAAAAAATGAAAGGTTTGAAGTTTAAATCTGAGAAAGAAGATGATGAAAACGACACAAATCAGACTCTAACAACAATGATCGCGGTTGTCACATAAAGATGACATATGCTTTTTTTTTTTTTGCAAGCACTTAAGCCCTTTGTCACATAAAGATGTTGTGGGAGGATAAAATCTGGTTTCGACTCATGGGCCACTCCCAATCATCCAAGGGGAAAGTGTTGTGCAAGGTAAAAAGCCCACAAGAAATATACGGACGCAAGGGAACGTGCTTAGATAACTACCCCACTACGGAGGAGAAGTGGGAGAGGGCGACAGGTCGTGGCATTTGTTCCCAAAGCATGCAGTCATATGATAGATGACCACTGAAGAAGTGGGAAATGAGGATTGGGCGTGGTGCTTGATCCTCAAGCATGCAATCCTATAAATAGGGAGAGGAGCCAAAGGACAAGGTACGTAATCAGAACCTGAGAAAATCCAGAGAATAGAAAATCAATCGACTGACTTGAGCGTTGGAGTATCTCTTGCAGGTACCACCCGGGCAAGCTACAAAAAAAGACTATTCGGGGGCATCTCTAGCGAAAGATTTGGCGAACGTGAGAATTGCGGTCAATGAATCTGTGGAGGCAATTCTTCTTGTGAGAAATCTCTCTCCAACAGTTGGCGCCGTCTATGGGAAAAAAACAAAATCGAGCTACAAACATGATTGGATCCGCACAAGAAGTTCAGAATCCCTCCGAAGATGCAGGGACTCGATCGGTACATACGAGGTCTCAATCCCAAGGTAGTGAACCCATTCTTGCCATGGAACAATTTAGAAGGCTAATAAGGGAATTACGTGAAACAAAAAAAAACAACCAAGGAGGCATTGAAGAAGACTGAAGCAAGAAACGCAGTGGAAAATGTGGCCGGCACCAAGAGACAATGTGCAGAAGAGAAAGATAAGGAGGGCAGCTCTAGTAGCGCGCCATCTAGCAACTGTATTAAGGTGACAAACAATCATGGCGAAGAAGATCACATGGGGAAAGGATCGAAAAAGTAAAAGATGTTGATTTGCGGGAACAAATTGAGAAGATTGTGAAGGGATACAAGCTACAAACCCCGGCAAAACTTGCTTTAGAAGCGGCCAGAGGAATCTGCAAATCACCATTCATGGAAGACATCCTAAAAGCTAAAAAACCCGCCAAGTTCACCCAACTAAAGTTCAGGTTGTTTGAAGGCACGATTGATCCTGTTGAGCATATTTACCACTTCCAACAGCAGATGGCGCTCAAAGGAGACGACGAGGCCTTCTATGCAAGTTGTTCCCCTCAAGTCTTTCGGGATCATCTTTAACTTGGTTTAGACAACTAAAACTGAGGTCTATCGGAAGTTTTACGGAGCTATGTGAGGCATTCATATCTCCATATGTTTGCAATCGGAGGCCAAGAAAAGATGTTACGATCTTGTTCAGCACTAAACAAAATGTTGGCGAAAGCCTCAAAAGCTATGTGACTAGGTTCACGGAAGAAATGTCCACCCTAGAAGAATGTGATTCTCACACTGCGTCTTTGGCATTCCTAGAAGGGGTGTTGCCCGGAACAAAGATGCGTAGGTCGTTAATCGAAATTCCACCATTAGACATAAGGGAGGTGATGGCTCGGGCTGATGGAATCATCAGACTAGAGGAAGAGGAACTTATCCAATCAAAGCAGGCCACTGCCACTATTGCTGCATCTCCAGTGGGCACTACTGTGCCTATCTTGAAACCCACGACTTAGTCGAGGAACAAAGAGAAATCGTTGCACTACGACTTGCGAACTACCAGAACCAAGTTGCTGCTTACTTCAACAAGCAGGTCAAGTTGAAAAGATTCAGGGTAGGAGAATGGGTATTAAGAAAGGTCATTGAAAACACAAAAGATTTGAATGCAGGGAAGCTTGGACGCATATGGGAATGACCATACGAGGTGACCGAAGCCTTCGGAAAGAGAGCTTATAAACTCAGGCACGTTGAAACAGGTCAGTATGTGCCGCGCCCATATAATGCAATTCATTTGAGAAAGTACCACATTTAGCTTTTCATATTTATGTTTTCTGTATTTAAATTTTTGTTTCCAGCAATGTTGAAGGGTAAATCCCTTTTTGTCTTCCTTGCATGTCGAAGGGTGTATCCTTGGATGTATGTTAACATCTCCCTATTGTTTGATAAATAAAGTTGCATTTCATTCAAACCTTAAACCAAGGGATGAGGATCGAATCAAGATCGAAAACATAAGATCGAGTGGGGAAAGAAAACCCAAGATCGGATGGCCAGAGACCCAATCAAGATCGAGAATCTAAGATCGAGTGGGAAAAGAAAACCCAAGATCAAATGGGCAAAGACCCATCCAAGATCGAAAATCTGCGATTGAATAGGTAAAAAAAAAAAAAAAAAAAACCAAGATCAGAAGTCTAAGATCGAGTGGGAAAAGAAAACCCAAGATCGAATGGGCAAAGACCCATCCAAGATCGAAAATCTGAGATTGAATAGGCAAAAAAAAAAAAAAAAAAACGATGAAGACAAATATGGTCTCTCTAATGCACGACTGCTAGTGGTACCGACTAAACTCTCTTTTTTATAAATATATTTACAAAGAGAGAGAGTGAGAGAAGCAAGTGTGTCGGTGTGTGTGTACATATATTGATATATGTATATATAGGCATGCAGATTAGATGTGCCGACTAGGTGTGCAGCCTAGCATTGTGGATTATATGTGTGAGCAGGAAACATACATGGTAAATATATATATATATATATGTGTGTGTGTGTGTGTGTGTAAATCAAAAGTGCATGTAGGTGTGCAGACAAGATGGGATAGAGATCTATATAATAAATATGATATGGGTGTCAGTCCACTTTCGTAACGTTAGTCATTGTTCGTAAGTTCTCGTTCGTAAATCATGTCAAAGTGTCAATCCTTGCTCGTAAATCCTCGTTCGAAAATCATACTGGGAATATCTTATTCGTAACGAAACGAATGCTTAGGTACATATATGTGTAGCCTGTCAGAAAACCTACTCAGTTAAATTTCGTCAGTTCGTAAGATGTCAGTCCACTTTCGTAACGTGTCAGTCCTCGTTCGTAAGTTCTCGTTTGTAAATCATGTCAACATGTCAGTTCTTGCTTGTAAATCCTCGTTTGAAAATCATAGTGGGAAGATCTTATTCGTAACGAAGCTAAGGCTTAGGTACATATATGTATAGCCTGTCAGACAACCTACTCAGTTAAATTTCGTCAGGTCGGACGAGACGGAAACAAAAACGACATCGAGTGTTTCGTCGTGTGATTGCGGTGGACTTTATATCGGAGAAGCTCAGAGCAAACAGACGACAAGTCATTGAAGTGAAGCAATTTGAGAAGAAGAAATGGGGAAGATTCCGGTGAAGATGAGAGCAGTGGTGTACGCGCTGTCGCCGTTTCAGCAGAAGGTGATGCCCGGCCTCTGGAAGGATTTCACCGGCAAGATCCACCACAAGGTCTCCGAGAACTGGCTCAGCGCCACCCTCCTCCTCACTCCTCTCGTCGCCACCTACTCGTAAGTCTTCGATCTAAAAAATTAGGGTTAGGGTTTTCCGATTATGTTTCTAAATTAGTAATTGATGGCATTAGTGCTCAATTGGTAACGGTTTTTGAAGTGGGTCGCAAGTATTTTTGGTGAATTGTTGAAATTTATGGTCAAAATGTTGGATTTGGGACTGATCTAATTTGGGGAATGTGAAGATTTTGGTGGATTAGTAGATGATTTGGGTTTTGATTTGGTGGGATTTGCAGGTATGTACAGTATTACCAGGAGCAGGAGAAGTTGGAACACAGGTACTGAAGATTGGCTTTGATTTGAGATGACAAGATTGGGAAGTTTTCTTGTTAGCTGCAATGATAAACTTTGTTCTCTGATTGCAATTACACTAGTTGTAATTTGAATGTTTGTATTGAATTAAATGACAGTGACCCTGAAATGAAGAAGGGTTTTGAGTTTTATTTTTCTGGAAACAAGTTTGTAATTTGAAGTTGGTATGCAAATTCAAGCTGCATAATAATTTGAGATTGCAGTATCTGTTTCATTTATCTACATTTAAATGTGCAACTCCATTCTGCTTATTACCGAAACCAAATCCTCGCACCATTCGATATAGGTGCAGGATTGATGCTGGTGCTTGGTCCTCTGCTAGTAGATTGTAACCTCTTGATGAGGACGACTTGTAAGGTTATTTTTCTCTCTCCATTTGGCATAAATAGTGGACCGGGATATCACGTGGCGCTGAACTTGTTTCATACAAGTTGCTCTGCTCTCCTTGATGAGAGTGAGGCCACTACATTGTGGCAAGGCTCTTCAGATATCAAGTGAAAGTTGATGCCATGGACAACGATTGTCCGGGCCGTAACTTGAGCAATGCAGTATCGTCTGCGCGGCTCTTGGTGATCTGCAGGTGAATTTGTTTGATGAAGCATGAGTTTATGCAAGGACTGGAAGGTGTATCGTGGTTGAGCTTTCATGTGCATGTATAAGGATCATATGTTAGCCCGACGGAGAAACGATAGCCTTCGTTCCATACCAATCCGTCCCAGGTGTGGCCTGTTACAAACTTCTCGGAGAAACGATGCACGGCAAAAACTAGAAAATCGTAATTGAAATTTTACACCGAATCATTGAAAAATCAATCATAACGTTGTTATGTGCAAGTCTAAATGCCATAGCTGCTTCAGAAGAACAATCATCTAGTGCAGCTAATTACAAATGGAAGCCTGAACCACCAAAATTTATCCTTTATCCAGGCCAAAAAAATCATTAATCTGTGGTGCCGTCTTGGCACCATGTAGCCTCGAATTTACAAACACGGTTCTCATCCGCTTCCTCATCTCTCGTTCTGATAAGACTCCGGAAATGCTCTTGACAACAGCAAGTTCTTTATCCTAATAATTAGAGCAAAGACGCCGTAGCATGGGAGATGCATCAATCCAACCCCAAGATACCTGCAAGGTTGACGACAATGATAAGGCGCAATGTACATGCAGTCCAGTTTCTGCAATATTTGTTTGTCGAGGTTAGAAAAACATACCATAAAGGAGCATACGAGGATGACAGGTCGAGAAATGGATAAGGCCACCTGTATCGAAGTTATCATGTTTATGAGCTACAGTTAAGTTTCTTCAATCTCAAACAAAAGTAATTTGAAATGTAGTTTTACCACATGGATTTGCAAGCATGGAATATCCACTGAAAAATCACGAATACTCCCGTCCACAGCACAAAATATGCGATTCGAAACAATGGAAACCGCTGAAAGGAGGAAGAAGAGAGAAGTTTTTAAGCTTTAATCATGAAAAAAGAATAGAAAATGCTGTCAAAACGAACAAGGAACCAAACATACCATGTTATTCAAAAATGCCTCACCAAGGAGGAAAGGGGCATTGATTGAGTGCATTATGACCATCATCTGCAGTTGAATGAAGAGGAAGACACGTCAAACAAAGCGGTTCACTACTGGAAAACAGCAACTCAACTCTAGTTACAAACTATAAGAAGACAAACAATTTTGACTGCTTCCACTGTAAGGGTGGTATATAAGAAACCTTAATGTCAATGAAATTAGCAGCCTCGTACTTACAAAATTCAGTTTGTAGTCTTTGGATGTTAGAAATGGATACAGAACAAGCCAAAATATGCAATCAGTGATAGCGACAGCACCTCCACACATCTATACACATGAACAAAGAGAAGGAAACAACCTGGTTGAGATAACAGAAGCTCAGATTTTACCTAACCTGGAAGAATCCAAGTCCAAATTTATTAACCAGAACTGCAGCCACTTGTTGGAGAAAACCTACCTGATAAATAATTTGAAAGATGTATTCACATGCACCTGCACCTTTGCGGCCATGATATTCTTCATGAGTAAGACTTTTAGATCCATTGGACGTATTGCCATTCTCCCCTAGTGTTGGAGCAACATAAGCGCCTCGCTCTTCATCCTCACCAATTCTATTGCGATGCTTATAAATTCCACGAAGCGAGACTAAAGATCCATACTATAAAATGATGTTCAGAACATATTAAAACTCGGGATAATGTGATTCAAGGAAACCAAAGCATAATGACTCTCATATTTCATCAATCCTAATGAGCATCTTTGAGTGGTAAGATTGAACTGAGCGGTCGAAGGTACAAAAACAAAGTAAATATTATATTTCAAGTACTTTACTACAATGTAAATGCAGGTATGCTCAAGACGATTTAAATGCTTACCCCGAAATAGAATGTGACCAAAACAAACGTCCACCTGTTAAGCACAATAGGCCAATAGAGTACATCAGCATATAGAGCGTTGCACATATACAATTAACACAATAAGCTTCAAATTTGGGCGCATCCGCTCCTCAAAGAGTGGTTTCTAAGATCACGAACATGAAAAATACAAATAAATAAGATAGCTTACTGAGTATAGAAGTAAAAGATGCCGGCTCCATCAAGAGCAACATTAGCAACTATCAACCCCAACATCACAACAAAAGCAATTATTCTATAAGCAAGTAACCACGCGGGATGTATTCCTTTAAGACACGTCTTCCAGGCTTCATCCTCGTACAAAGTCCCTACCGTTTCTCGCTGATCCACTGCTCTCCTGCCCGTTCTCGATTTTTTGAAACCTTCATATTTCCATATAAGAACTGAGGCTACAACCATAGTAGATAAGATCCATATTGCACAAATGAGAAACCTCCAATTCAACCAATAACTCGCATCAGTTGTATCCGCAGTCATGACGGGTTGCCAAGTATGGTTCGATGATCCTGTGAAGAAACTCATAGCTCGTAAGTTTCACACGTACTTGCCCCACCAATTATGTTATCTAATTTGTATTCAAATTTGTCACAGAAATTGCAAAAACATAAAAGAGAAAATGGTAGAAACCAGAACAACCCTGCAAATTTCTGTGACAAAAACTGTGTACAACAGTTAACATGTCAAATGTTAACAAAACAAAGACAACAGTTTCAAATGTTCGGGGAAGAAATAAAATCAGTTGCACGGTTAGTTCGTTGTAAAAAAACCATCGTACAAATCAAATAACGATTCGACAGATGTGTAAAGCACAAATTATGGAACCCCAAAAACTACAGTGGGAAGGGATCATAATCCAAGGACAAATGCAGAAGAAAACAAAATAATAACAGGAGCTTTTTCAAGGTTAAATTCAGGAGCGGAAGAGGAGAGATTCTTTACTTTAAAGTGGGGTTTCTCGGAAAAATGTCGTCAACTCGCGATCACATCAAAACGAGAATAACAAACGTTGGTTCCTCCCAAAAGGAGAGGCCTGTCCGTCTTCGCTGGTGAATTTCCCGAAGGTTAAAAAAAAGATGGATTCTTTGCTTCTCTCTTTTCTTCTCCCAATTGTCTCGGAGAGAGAGAGAGAGAGAGAGAGAGAGAGAGAGAGAGAGAGAGAGCAAATGGAGGGTGTTTGGAAGATTTCACCTTTTTTCCATTTTTGTGTGTGTGAATGCTGCAGTTGGCGTGGAGGACTGGATCGGATGGGATTGGATTGGACCGCAGAAGATCAGAAAATGGAAGAGAAGACAGAATCAACTTTACCTCTCCGAGTCCAGAATCAGCTATTGGATATGTATTCTTTATTTCTTTTGTTTTTTATTCTTTATTTAAAATTGTGAGGGATAAGGTGGTGCTGCGTTCAAATTTTCCTGAAACAAGTACACCATTCAAAATAATTTCGAGTGGTAAATATTTGGAATTTTCGAGCGGTAAATATTTGGAATGTTCGAGCTTAGATTTATTTTTGAAATAATTTTGTTTGGCCTACTAACAATTAGCCTCGTTTTTCAACCAAAAATGAAACAGATTTGTCGTTAGCACACCATCATTTAATAAGAACGAATATAGAACGTCGTCATCAAAACATGAATCTATCTATGACATTGTAATATTTTAAAAATAAGGTGTGAAGTTAAAATTACAACCAAATTTGAAGGAGCAAAATGTAATTTAAACTTCCAAGCATTTTTGAACGTACGAGTGGCTATCCAATCCTTACTTTAGGAGATCGGAGCAGCACGACAACTTGTCAGTCGTTATGGAACAGATCCAACGGGATAGTTGCAAGATCTGAACGGCCAAGACAAATCTTAACGGATATTTGCAGAATGTAAGTGGCCGGTAAAATAAACGCTACAACAGGACTAAAAAGTAACAATGTGGAAACTATAAACCACAGGCTTCCTTTGCCAGATTTTATTGAAATTAATCATGGTCCAGTTTCTCTGCTATTACGTCGACAGGTAATGATCCCATGGGGATTGAATCACTCCCATAAAATTCATCATCATCACTCTCATTATCGTAATCATTGTCAATATAGTCGTCGTATTCGCTATAAGGGTCCCTTTGGTCGTCTTCAAACACTTGAACCGAGCTGCCGGAACCGTCTTCGCTCGACACGATCAGCGCCGGATAGGAGTGCTCTGTCGCCTGCGAAACACTGTCGAATTCCTCGACCTTCTTCAAGAGAGCGTCAGGATCGAGGTCAAGCTCATCCAGAAGCAGTGCTTTGTTTGAGTTGATCGAGCGTTTCCAGAGAGACATCACTTTTGGGCTTGTTATCACTGTTTTGGTATCAGGCTTACAAGGTTTATCATCTTCCCTGCCTGAAAAAGCAAAATCAGAATGTAAACGAAGTCAGATGGAGCGTTATAAAATGAATCACGCATTACAGCCTAGAATCACAGAAGAAAATCACTGCTTCACGAATTAAATTGAATTCCTATTGCATTATTACTGAGAGAGAAACAAAACAATGTATACGGAATAATACACTGTAGAGACTTTGTCCACATCAATGTTCAACAAAACTTAGGACTCAAGAACGCAATTTCTAGGATATTGCTTCTCTTGTCAGTAACTGGTATGAACTTTACCAACAAACAGGTTGCAATCATGCCTGCCTTCTCCACTTTGTAAAGCTAGTCCAATCGATGGATGTCTACTCAACTCTAGTAGCCACAAGTCTAATATCAACCAACTTTTAACTAGAATTGGAAAAACAACAGAAGCTTCCTTGAACTTGGGTACAAATGAAGCTCTAAAATATCCCGACTTGCCTTTTCTAACTATTAGGCCTGGCATTAGGACGCTGATTACAGAAGGCCCCACATGATGTGCATGCCTTTCCGAAATCATCTTAAATCGCTTAATTAAAATTTTTTTCTTTGATTTTTAACAGTTAACAGCCAACATAATCAATGTAGGAGAATATAAACTGGATAAAGAATTTCAAAATCATCTTTTAATTTCCTGAAACATGGTTTTGTTATCTTTTAATTCTGCGGTCAGTAATTTCTAAATTGGTCTTAAAAATAATCATGCGTATGCAATGTAACTCATACCTCTTCCTGTTGATAATAGAATATCAAAATCATCTGGTTCTGAAGGCGAAGGTGCTGATTGATGCATTGATATCCAATTTGAACCCCTCCACATCAATATCTGTTCATCATCAAAAGAAAGTAACACGCACGGAACCAATTCCTGTAAACAAGTGGAGATTAAGAGGGTTAGAAAACTGGGATAATGTTAGACAATGATTAGGTAACTCTTTGCAGTATATAAATACCATCAAGCAATTTTTCAAAATGCTATCTGGCACTTATACAAAGCAATTCCATCCATAGAAATAAGTAACTCCGAAAGGTTTTGAAACCAAGGAACAAAATATAACTACAGAAAAAGGACAATGCTTTGTACAACCTTGAAAAGGTTATCGTTTCTTACATGCCTTTGTACAGGAACACGCTAAATGACACTGGATGAAGAGGTATAGAAAAAGAAGCAGCGTACAAACCTTAAGCTTAGCACCTAGCTTTTTGTAGTCACTTGCATGCATCCCTGTACAGTCAATCTTTACTAAAGGACTTCCTTCAAAAGCATGCCTAACATCTCTCACCAAGGTAATGTATACTCCATTTTTGGCTGCAATTTGGAATAAACATAGAAATAGTCTGAAATAGTCATCTAAGTTATAAAAATCAAGTGTTCATTGTTCATCAATTCATTGTTCATCAACTAATCTTAATCCTAAGACAAAGTGACAGTTAATTATCAAACTTAATAGCTGCAAACCATGATTTAGATTTTTAGCCGCTTGCCACCAGTGAAAAAGATAAGCTAATTCAAACCATCTGATACAGATCAAGGGTGTAAAACTTCAAGGTTAAAAGAATACAAAAACCACTGGCATAGAAGAATTAAGTTTGCACCGCTTCAGAATAGCACACCATAAATAAACTATGTCATGATATTTAAAAAGCCTTGCTTCACAGCTTATGGCTCAAGTTACTTGGAACAAGATAAAAACAGCAGACTAAAGTCAGCAACACAACCTTATATGAAATGAGCAGTACAATTCGTAGGGACCTGTACCTAATTTACATATTGGCAAAAGCCTTTTCCCTTTCTTCCGAAACACGTCCGCTTCATCTTTTGTCAACCCTTCTGGAGCCTCTTGGATAAGTTTTGGGTAGACTGGAGCAGCTGGTTTCCACAGCATCAGTGGGTATTGCGGGCGATTTGTATAGCTATAGTTTCTCCCACGGAAAAGATAAACCACACCGCCAACTCGATGTATGATCTTCCCGCCAGTTCTTTCCTGGAACCATAAACAAAATCTCAGTTTTATGATTCTAGTTTCTCCACAGTCCCATCACCAGCTTCAACTGCATTGTCGAAATTCCACATGTATACGCAACAATATAAGGAAAAACAGAGCAATCACAGTCACATATGATTCCAAAAACCGAAAGTAATGATCCAATACCTCAATATGATGGCAGACATTATCCATATCCACGGTTGGAACCCCCTTGCATTTCACTTTACAGACCGGCCTCCGCTTCCAATGCGAATGTATCAAGTCCAACATGTTATGAGTCAACCCATCTCTTCCTAAACCAATAAAAACAATCCATTCATTCAAAATTCAATTCGAAAGCGAATCATGAACAAATGAAAAACAGTAAAACAGCGAACTGACCGAGATTAACTTGGCGATTATCGGATAATTGGGGCTTGATAAGCATTTTGATCTCCCACTTCTTCAATGGATCACCCAAAATCTCCTCCCTCGATTTTTGCTGCTTGGGGTACTTTCCCAGCTCAATTGGCCTCGCCATTTCCTTCACTCCACCGGTTCCAGCCACCACTGGACCCACCGAGTCCCAGAGCGGAACCTTCCTCTTCATCTTCTTCTCCTTGGCGCTCTTCAACGGAGCTTTGCCGGTCCAGGGCCTCGGCATTGTGGGCGGGGCGAAGGGCAGGAAGGCCGGTTCGCGAATTGCCAAAGGCTTGACCTTTGGGGTTTCGGAGTAGCTGTACTGGAACTCAAACGGCGCGCCGGGGAGTTGGTACGACACGCCGTTTTCTCCTATGACAACCGCGCGGTCGCCGTCCGCGGGGATGACGCCCTCTTGGACGGGCTTGTAATATTTGGTGCGGCGGTGGAGCGTTTTGAGGGCGGGGTTGGCGGGAGGGGCATTTTGGGACTTTTTGAGGGGAGGTGGGTATTTGGGGATTGGAATTGGCGGGGAAATGGACGTGGCGGCGGCGCCGGAGTTTTGGTCGTTTGGGGGCGGGGTTGAAGGGAGGGAGGAGAAGAGGTTGAAGCCCGGTAGCGACGCTACGATCGCCATGGATCCTCCCAATTGAAAAAATCCAGGAATTCAAATTCTTTCCTTTTTATTTCGCGTGGGCTTGAAAATTAGGAAATAAAGAGGAAAGATTGGATAAGGCTTTCATGGGGTTTTCTGGTTTTTCCGTTGATTTTGCCTCCACTGCGTAAACTGATAAGACGCTGGTGATATTTTCAGTGGGGCATTTTTTTTTTATAATTTTTTGTACGACATCTCCTTATGCGTCGTTTCTTATGCGACCACATCAACTCTCATGCGCCTGCACCACACCAAATAATTAGCTAGCGCGTTGCCCCAAAACCCTAGCTAGCGTGCAGATACTATATAAACCTGATCCCTTCCATTTTCCCACTCCCAAATCTCCCACCGTCTGCGGCCGCAACCATGCAGATCTTCGTGAAAACCCTAACGGGTAAGACCATAACCCTAGAGGTCGAGTCCTCCGATACCATTGACAATGTCAAGGCCAAGATCCAAGACAAGGAGGGCATCCCCCCGGACCAGCAGCGCCTCATCTTCGCCGGCAAGCAGCTCGAGGACGGCCGAACCCTCGCCGACTACAACATCCAGAAGGAGTCCACTCTCCACCTGGTGCTCCGCCTCCGCGGTGGCGCCAAGAAGAGGAAGAAGAAGACCTACACCAAGCCCAAGAAGATCAAGCACAAGCACAAGAAGGTGAAGCTCGCAGTGCTCCAGTTCTACAAGGTGGATGACTCCGGCAAGGTCCAGAGGCTGCGGAAGGAGTGCCCCAATGCCGAGTGCGGCGCCGGGACTTTCATGGCGAACCACTTCGACAGGCACTACTGCGGCAAGTGCGGGTTGACCTATGTTTACCAGAAGGCTGGCGGTGATTAGAGTAATTTGGAGTTTTTAATTTCGAATTATATCGCCATGGATTTTAAATTTTGATGCTTTATGGTGCTTTTGGATTTTAATTTCATGCTTGAAGAACCTATGAGGCTTTAGGCGTTTTCGTTGTTTCTATTGCATATCCCAGATGGAATGATTACCCTAATTTTGTTATCAATCGTTTGTTTGCTGCTCGTTTTGATTGATTTGGTAGGTGCGCTTCATTTGATTAAATTGGTAAACGAGCTGAGTTAGATCGATTTGCATATGGTTATAGTGTATCATCGGCTAAGTCTGGTTAAGTTGGTCTAACAATTTAGCTTTGGGGTCTAATGGTTTGGGTTGTTTGACTCAAATACACGATTGTGTTTGTAACCTAGTTATTGGTGGATCGTTGCGGGCTTGGCCTGAATTGTTTTGTTGTATAAAAATGGTTGGTTTGATACTAGTTGTCGTTGTCTTTTTATTCCCTTGTGAGGTTACTGCTGATCGTCTTTTACAAGATTGGCGAGCTCACATTGAGTGTGCAACACTAGGCATTGTCCATTTGAGTGTGCAACACTGCTGCATTTCGACGTTCTTTTTGGACATTGAACCAAATTTACAGTGGCTATTTGAGTGTGCAACAGTGCAACAGCCCGAAGGACCGGTTTGGGGCCTTCGGGCTCTGAAAGAGTTAGCCACCCTGGGTTTATGTATGGGCCTTTGATCCAGAACATAATATTTATTCGACCTGCAGTCACCCACTGGTATGGGCTTGGTCGTTGTCCGATCTCTTGTCGTGTCAAACCGGCCCTTTCGAAATACTATCAATTACATTGTTTTTTATAGGTTTTTACTCCAAATGATTCCTAATGTATTGTAAACGCCTAGGTTTAGTTCATCACATTCAAAATCCCAAGTGTCATCCCTCGTTTTGTACTCTGAACATTCATATTGTTTGATGGAACTTTTTACAGAAATGCGGCCAAGACTGGTGAAGATTTGGCATTTGAAGCCATTCTAATGCCTGTTTAAGATCATCAACGGCTCTAGGAATGTCAAACTACGTTTACATATATTGATGTTTAGGTTCAGCCGTCACTCTCCACCCAACTAGTTTTAGCCTCATGATCCGAAGGACTGCAACCAGTCAATCATGCCGTCCTTACCTTCTAACCAATCGGCCATTCACGCTATCTAACCTTTCAATCGGCCCCTTCCATTCCTCTCCTGCAACACTATATGATCGCGTCCCCTTATACTCGATTCCAACTACGTACACTGTTTGTTTTCCGGTGATGGTAACATCTCGATTACACTAGTTGTGGAGGGATCCACGCCAAATGGAACAAGGCATTTGGAACCATATACTGGTCTCGCGTGAATCCCACCATCACCAGAGCAATCGAGATGTTATTTGTATGTATAAAACATATTTGCTACTACTGTAGCTGAAATGAAACGCAGTCTACTTTTTTGGGTATCAATGGTGGAATTTAGTTTGGCTTTTATTCCGGGAAGAAAGCGACTCCTATTTCGGCTAAGCGGAGAACTCTATCCCTTCTGATGCCTTTTTTAAGAAAAGAAGAAGAGAATACTTTTTCGAATTCATTCATCCCTGAAAACATTTGAAATTCGAGGGGTGAGAAATTGCTGTCCATAGTTTATGCGGCTCAAGATGATATTGTATTGGGTGGTGCCCAAATTATATTTATCCTTAGCTTTTGTATTAAAGGTCATGAGAATTGTCCCTCTCCAACCACTTTACCGCATTCCCAGCACATTGAAAAATCTTACCTCAACCACAACCCAACTCGCCCCCACTTGGCCCCCACCATATCGCCACCCTTTACCCAACCTCATTCTCTCACTAACATAAAAATATATTCAACTTTCAAAGAAAAGAATCAAATTTGAATCAAACAACATTGTTATAAGAATGATACGACATATTGGAAGGAGTTTAATTTTTGGTTCAATATCTTTGGCTTTAAAATGTGAAGAATACCCCTTCGAGAGGGTCATATACAATGCCCATGCAATTTTTCGGATGACGTCGAATAACCAATATGTGACATCTCTCTTAAATTTTTCGTTGATTTGACAAAATTAAATTATGGGCATAAGTTCAGATGACATCCAAGATTGCATATTTTGTTAGGCAGCTGTAGCAAACCAACACAAAAATTAATATGTATTGATCAGCATGTACGTTCAAAGCCAGTCCCGAATCATCAAAGCATCATGACCATTGACATCTTACCGTGAGAGTCATCACTCCTCACACATCAGCAGTCAAGATTTCTGCAGACTCGGGTAAAAAATTGTTACTTCAACATAATTACTCGCTGAGTTCCAAAGCTAGTCACACTCTTGGAGTAAACTAGGTCATGTGATAATTTATGAGAAAATGACTTTTCTGGGTATGTTTAGAACAGGCTGTTGTCACTATACTTGTTGCCAGTACTTGATCAAACAGGTACTTGCATGGCTTTACTGTAAAAAATATTGGGCCCTTCAAGAAGAAGAAGAAGAAGAAGAAGAAGACAAAGGTTTCTGTGAAAACAAGCTTTCTTTTGACTACTGAATGACCCACTTCAGAGATAGGGTTCCGAATTTCCAATTCATCTTCCTCTTTAGGGTAGGTGCTCTCGGGAATGAAAGCTTCACTGCAGCTTTGTATAAGTCTTGCTGCCCAATATGTTGTGTATGGAGGGAAGTACCCATCGGTAATTGTAAAAAGCAAAGCCATTTCATGAACTACGGCAAATACAAGTTTCTTCCTATTTATCATTATATATGCTCTACGGATAATGGGAAAAGGTAGGAATTAGTAGCACTTGTGCATGTAGGCTGATTCTTTTTTTCTTTTTTTCTTTTTGAGAGTTATAAAAGCAGAATTAGCTACAATCAACTCATGCACATGTGCGCGACTGATCCTAACACTTCTCTACTGATGCTACTAAGAACCAAAATATACAACAAAATACGAGTCTATTTGCACAAATGATATGCATTAAACATGGATCAACAACTTTTTTATGCATGCAAATGATAGAAGCTTAAAGATTTTTGGCCCAGAAGGAAAAAATACATGAATTTTAAAATGCTCTCTTCCTACATGCTAGAAACCCATTTCTTAACAAAACTATAGATGATTAGGCTCTAACCAACAAGTAATGAAAAACAAAAATAGAGATTAGACATGAAAGACTTCACGCTAGGGACAAAAAAACATGAATATTTGTAAGAGATATGGAATTAGATCTCGATGTTTCTTGATTCCTTGCAAACAATCACAACTTAGTTACCTCTGCTTCATACCAAAACTAAAACTAAAACTCCTAATTAGTTCAAGAGGAATTCAAAATTCTTACTGTAAATGTTAGTACTAACTGTCCCTAGGGTTAGAAAAAATATTGATAATGAGGAATTAATAATGACCTGACTGGCACTCATTTTTGCGTGACAGCAAATATATATGCACATTTGAGTTTTCAATTTTCAATCTGTGGGGATGTGGGGACCTTTGATCTTGAACTCTCACTTACAACCACATGGGGGAGAGTTAATTACCACATAGTGGATCAATGTCAATTAGTTAAAACGGTAACTGGTGCAGTAGATATAGGTCATTTATGAACCAAAACTGGGCAGCACAAAAAGCAAAGGAGAGAGTCGAGAGAC
Source organism: Pyrus communis (assembly GCF_963583255.1). Classification (NCBI taxonomy): domain Eukaryota; kingdom Viridiplantae; phylum Streptophyta; class Magnoliopsida; order Rosales; family Rosaceae; genus Pyrus; species Pyrus communis. The sequence continues at coordinate 24,443,283 of NC_084808.1, read as the reverse complement.
CTTCCTATATCAATTGGAACTTGCTCTTCTTTCAGGAAAAGACAAATTCTAAGATGCCACTTTTCCTTCTCCATGCATGCTTCTAGAAACATCCACTTTATTACTTATGGTAAAACTTGCTGCACTTTCACTTTCACTTTCACGTGGGAGAAAAGAGAGTCAATTTATGGAGAAAATAACGCATGAAACTAAAGGAGCTTCTCTAATCCTAGCTAGCTAATCACTCTACTCACCTGCCGTTCGATTGAAGTTTTACATCAGAAATAGATATGGCTGCAAAGATGTTGCCATTTTCACCAATTTTAGGGTTTAGGGGTGTGCCTGTAATTTGGGTATGGAGTGATAAAGAACCCTAGACTTCAAACAATCTGAAGTGCTTCAACATTTATTTACTCACCATCCCCACTTCACGTTGATATAGCAGTGAAACCTAGCACACGTCTTTTTCCTCAAACAACGTGGATCAAATCACATAGAAGTACTTATGCATATTGACCATGACTAAGTAATAATCATCAACGAAAGTTAGTGATTTAGTAATTCATAATGACCTTTTTATTTATGATGATTGTCCTCCAGCTTCTATATAAATCCTCCCGTTTTATAACCAGACACTTACTTTTGTTCACGTCCTCTCTCTTTCTCTCTCTCTCTCTCTCTCTCTCTCTCTCTCTCTCTCTAGAAAACACACAAACATGTCAACACTGAATCATCTCTTCGATCTTCCAGACCAGATTTGCTATGTCCAATGTGGCTTCTGCACTACCATACTACTGGTTACTCAATATTTGCCCTAACTTTTTTTACTAGTAGATTGAGAAAATTTTGATAAAGCTAGCATGACTGAATTAATTCTTGGGTTCTGATCTGTTTCTTACTCTTTTCTATTATTTTGGCAAGTTTGACCGATTGGTTTTATGTAAAAACGTAGGTGAGCGTCCCATGCAGCAGCTTGTCAATGTTGGCTGTCACGGTCCGATGTGGTCACTGCAGTTGCATCCTATCAGTGAACATGATGAAGGCCTCCTTTGTTCCCCTTCATCTCTTAGCGTCACTTACCCAAGATGAGGTACATATAAACCTATATATGTATGAGTAATTTTTTTATATATAAATCTCATCTGGATCTTTATATTTCATAGGGTTTTTAGGTCTTAATCAATATGATAGTGTCTCTGTGAAATTTTTAATCTCTTTGTAGCAAAAAGAAGAACTTTGCTTGGAGGAAATGGTGGAGAAGCAAAACTCCTTGGACATGCGCAGCCCATCAATGGTGATTTCCAATTCTGACAATGAAGATGAGGATATAATCTCCATGAATCCCATTGTTAACAAACGTATGTTTATAATCCATACATAATTTGGTTTATGCTTATAATCCATACACTATTTGGTGCAATGCATCAACCTTATCTTAATTACTATTATCAATCTGTATGTAGCGCCGGAGAAGAGACAACGAGCTCCATCGGCTTACAACCGATTTATCAAGTAAGATTATTCACTTTACATGCATAAGATGTGATTGAGATTCAATGGGGAGTTTTAAAATTTTTATACTACTTTCATCTTTTAAACAGGGAAGAAATCAGGAGGCTTAAGGCTGAGAATCCAAGCATGACTCATAAGGAAGCTTTCAGTACAGCTGCAAAAAATGTAAGGTCTTTTATAGCCAAGATGATCAGTAATGAAATTGAATTATAGTACTGTTTAACTTTGTGATTTTGCATGTTTGATTATGTGCAGTGGGCACAGTTCCCTCCAATTCAGTACAAAGAAGATGGTCCAGATGGAGAGAGTTGCACCTGCAGCGAGCTGAGAGAGGAAAATGTGGCATGGAAATCTGATATGCCTGAGGTAAACCAAAGACCCTAAGTTCCCAACTTTGATCATCAGATTAATTTCAACTCTACCTAACAAAACATGAAAGCCAAAAGGGTAATCAATTAAGTAAACCCTAATTGACTATTGTTTACAGATCTTAGTTATGCAGCATGCGTGATTAAAATATTGATCACAAGCATGTAAACCCTAATTGAATTTTGTTTATAGGTTACTAAACCCTGACTAAACTTTTAATGTAATCATTTCTAATATAATTAATCTTGCTAATGATCAGAATATATAGCAATTATCCAGGTCCGGGGGCTGCAGGAAGGCTAATAGTAATATTGAATATCCCAAAGCTTGTCACAATCCTTGTGTGTGTGTATAATAATTAATTTATGCCACTCATGTATTTATGCATAACTTTCTGTTGTGAAAATTTCAGGCAGTCGAACATGGCAAAGGTTTCCGCGAGAGAAAGGCCCCAAGGCATTCCATATGGGCAAGGACACCCTTCGAGTGAATGAAGACTTGACCTAAACTTCTATAACAAGAAAGCTGTTTGATTTTCAGGCCCACGATTTAGGGTTACAGTCATTTGCTATTTTAAGAGTAGATTCTCTAGGGAATGTGGTTTTCGTTTCAGATGTTGAACAAAAGTCTTCACTGACTGCAGAAAGAAGTAGTACTCGATCGATTTGCTTTCAGATGAGCTTGCTGATTGTGATAGAGTTAATATATTTGATTTGGTTCAGTTAAACAAACTCAATGTTTTCTAGTTCAATTCAGTTTCCAAGTAAATCAAATTTCTCTATGGTTATGGACTGCATGCAAATTCCATATAGTTGTGACAGCTACATTTCCTCAATAAGATGTGCCAGAGACTTGGTTACAGGCTAGCTGGGACTGTTATTATAAGAGACAATTAATGACACATTTCAAAACTAGGATGTGTTTGAGTAGTTTGTCATACATCGTTTGTTTAATTATCTTGCCCATGTTTTTCAATAATTATTGTGAATGATGCATGGATACGTGATGTGTGTATATGTATATACATATACATATGGAAGTTTGATCATGTTCACATGAAACAGATGAAATTTTCATACATGGTTCTCTCGGCCAAGGGAGTCTCCTTGATTTACCTACCTCCAATAAACTCTATGCTTGGTTTGAATGACTACAAATTCAGGCAACGGAAATAGATGCGGATGAATCATAGTAAAATCTATCTTTAAGGCAAAGTCGCAACTTAAACCATTCAAAAAGTGCCCCAGCCCTTGTGGGAAACTAGATAAAACCTATATTTGTGGCACACACAGTCATGATCAGTAGCAAAAATATTTTATACTTGACTGGGATTTTATCCATTTTCCCAAATCATCGAACGTTATTTTCAGCTATAATTACAAACTAGGATATTCAAAATGATGGCTAGCTAGTTTTGAGTTGAAATTAATTAGTTTAACTTCCTCACACATATATCAGAAAAACCACTTTCACTTCCAGTGCTGTTTCCTTCTTCCAAATCTTGGCCCCCTTTGAATACAACTGCCTGAAAAATAGAAAATGCAGCAACGTCATATAATTAAGTTTGCTATAATTTTAAAAATCTTATTAATTATTCTTAGGCCCCATTGCTGTATGAGTATGTATACATACATACATACATACATATATGAATAAATCTTCCCGATTGAATGTCACACAGTTACAATGATGCGTGTGTGTGTGTGTGTATTGGTGTGGTTGGGGTTAGATATACATATATCTAATTTTGTGGAGTAATTTATGAGCGTATTGAATGCAAATAATTCTGAAAAAAATAAGAAAAGTAGAGATGAGCTGGGTTCTTACCCATTAAAGGTCTGGGAGAAATAGAGTGGAAGTATGCTTGGAAGAAGTGCCTATTCTCCTTTTGTAGCTCTCTCCATACTGCAACCATATATATATATGCTTTCAGCACTCACACATACACGATTAAACCAACTAACTAGCCACACACACACATATATACGTATTATTACACTTGAAAATTGAGAAAATCTCGAGAGACAGACCTGTAAGCGTGACGAGTGGCCTAATGCGTGCATGCTCTGCTAGTACCTTTATGCATTGGTCACGATTCATGTGAAGTAGCAAGCATCTCTCAATAAGATGTTGAACCTGTTTTTTATATGTATCGGTATCAGTATTACAATTTCCATGCAAAATAAGACTAGAAACTATTGCCATGCATATAGTGCGATCGATGTGTGTGTGCTCGGACACAGAGACAGACACAGACACAGAGAGAGAGAGAGAGAGAGAGAGAGTACCATTCTAATGTAGCTTTGAGGGTGGCAATGAAGACATGGACCAAAGTGATGACTGTGATACATTTCTCCTGAGTCTCGATGAGTCTAGGGTTTGGACAAAAACAAAAGGCATGAACAACTAAAAGAAGAACAGAATAGAAGAGAGAGAGAGAGAGAGAGAGAGATGTAGAAAGAAAACAAATATATAAAAAATACTATTTAGAGGGGTTATATATAACAAAAGACGACCTAAAATACTAGGGAAATGTTGTTATCCACAGATATCCAAGCGAAGGGCCAAAATAGCACTAGAAATCCAAACGATAGATTCACCTCATCTGCAAAGACTCAAAAAGATAAGAGAAGACATATATTTGCGTTTATGATGAGATGACAAATGCGTGGCTAAGGCTCTAGCCACTTCACTTGATGATTGATGACTTGAACCAACCAGCATATAGGCCCTAGTTAGCTATCTAGGACCAATCCCACCCATTAACTTGCTACCTATTTTCCGGTCGTACATTCTACTTGCAAGTTGCCATGAGTAAATATTGTGTAATGTGTTTATTGTGTTATGTGTATGTTAGGCCTCTTGATGCAGTATCGTGTGATACATGAATTAATATAGATGCTATATGATATATAATATAAATCTCTATTGTGATACAAATGATATTAAAAGGAGAAAAATGAACTCAGAACTTTGGATCCAAATAGATTCTCTATTTTGTATGTTCATTACTTTTTTAGACTAAGTATATAAATATACTGTTTTTTCGTTTTCATCTCATAGTGTACTGAAACATAATGACCTTCCCAAAATTCAGTTTTTTCGATTTTGAATACTTTTTAGACAAATGTACAATTTCTTCTTTTTCATTTCTTATAATTTTAACATTTTAACCACAAATTGTTTGCAGTCCAATCCCTTATTTTATTTTAATGGGAATCTAATTTGCTTGCCTATAAACCATGAACTTCGTCCAACCCTTGTCAAACTATACATTGTCATTGTGAGAAAATGGTTGTGTTTTTATTTTTGTTATTGTGGCGCATGATCTCAATTGTTCTAAAATTCACACCTTTAATAATCAAATTCATCAAAATAAGATAAAAGGGTTATCCTTCACTCTGAAAATGGGATGGATGGGACTATATAAAAGTATGAAAATCTCCTTATTTTTAATTTTTTTTAATGGGTGAGTTTGTTCTTCATGGGTTTGGGTCAATATTATTCTAGATTGGTGTGAAGCTTATGCGCCTCAATGCTTTGGTCCCAGCCTCATTCTCCCCACACCACAATAAAAACATGTCAATGAAAGAATAGATACTATGATGAATGACCACGAGATAGTTCAATTGAGGACGAATTTTAAGTTTATATTTTACACGGTATGTTTTGGGTTCGATTTTTAGTATTGGTGAATCATACGATGGTGGTCAAGACAAGACTAAAATATCTCTGTGTCCGTCCTCCAAAATGATAAACTAACGTGATGAAGCCACCAACTAATGCTCTTTTTAAGAAAAAAGAAAGAAAGAAAGGAGATGATGAACAAGTCAATCCATTTACACAAAGCCAAATTGCCCCCAACTTAGCAGAAAAGTCAATTGACCATACCCTTAATTCATCGCATATGTTCAGTTCCACCATCTTCATGGCCTAATCGAGTGACTAATCCACCTGATTAATTATCATTATTTAATTGATTATCTTACACACCATGCCATTGCCACCATCATCGAGTAAATTATTATTTATTCTATTGACAACTGTTGCCTTTGTATATAACCACGTTGATTGAAGAAAAAGGTAGTGCAACCACCTGATGGCCTTGTTAGTTGCAAACAAATGGAACTTATTCCCCTAAAGTCAGGAGAGGTTCCTTCTAGTTCAACTTTAATCAGCCAACCATTCCAAAAGAAAAAGGATAAGAACACAATGCATTACTGATTACTTATATTTTGTAGGATTTGTTCAAGTTTTAAAAATCAAATCTATTAAATGTTATTATTTGCTTATGATTTCGTTCAAAGTTCTAAAAAGCTCTAGGTTCTAGTTGAATAAGGGCTTAGGGTCTAAGGCCTAAGCAGTTTTTTTTTTTTTAGTACATCAATATTTTTATACTAAGAAAAGGGGAGTTCGGCTAACCATACAATGAGAAACCTAATTTGGTATCGAATTCGCCATCTATGAGATTCGAACCTAAGACCTCTCACTTCCAAGTGAAGATGAATACCACCAAACCGTAGTACTGAGTGGCCTAAGCAGTTTTTTATTTTTATTTTAAATCTTAATCAAATTGATTGTACAACAATAAAAATATATAAATACATGACTACTTATACAATTATACTTAAAATATATATGTGTGTGTGTGCGCGCGTGCGCGCATAATTGTATTTGGAAACATAAATGCAAAATGAAAGGATATATAAATTATAAGTACTACAATTGATTGAATACATAAAAAATATATATATTCAGAGCTATTTTACAACAAAGAAAGTCAAGAATTATTTTACAAGAAATTATCTCCAATCCCTTAACCAAAAAATAAAAAGTAAAAAAGAATTGGACTGCCTAGGACGGACTAGAGCCACCAGACCGCCTAATTTCCACCTAGAGGTTTCATGGATTTCTTAGGCGCCTAGGTTCTAATCGGGGGCGCCCGACCTTTGCCTAACTCCTAAGTCGATTTTTTGAACAGTGATGTCTGTATTCATATCGGAAAATAATTGATAACTTAAGAATTTGTTATTTGCACTTTTAAGTAGCCTTCAAACATTTTCTAGTGAAGAAAAATAAAAGAGGAAGCGAGAGAGAAGCTTAAGATGACCATTCTAAAGTGCTATGACAAGTCATAATTTATAAGGTTAAGAGAACGACAAGTTTTTCAATTCACGAATTTTGTTTTCAAACTAAGCGTAAGAAGTGTAATTCACTTTAAAGAAAATACATATCATGTAGACAAAAATACGTGATAATTAAAGGAGTGCACAATACACAAGATACTTGGTTGCAGGTGTCAATTCCTTCTGACCCGGTGACACCTTCGTCCCTTCTAAGGACAATAACAGAGAACGAGTGGGAGAAATTCACTTCCATATTGTAAGAACTGTCCTGTGTGATTAAGAGCAGTTCAAACCGTGCTCTTTAACCTTCCAAACCTCCAAGTATGGTAATAAGGATCAAGAGTGACCAGACTCCAGACCCAACGTAAAGAAAACATGTACCAAACTCAGGCATTGTCGGTTGATTTCTTCACGAGCTTTGAAGGAAGTTAAGATTTCACCGTAAGTCAATTGACAATATAAAGAATATCCTAACTCCTCATAAGCTCATGCAAGGTTTGGTGAACTTCCAAATTCTTCACATCCTCAAAAGTTTTAGTCAATTGAATTCTTACCATAACGTTGCAGATGATATGTTTTCATACATGCATTTACACTAAAACATGATTCTCAATAATAAATTGATAAGACTTTTAATTGGTTCATAAATTCATATATATGATGGGATGATCCATATATATATATATATATATATATATATATATATGCATGTATTACTTCCCCTGCTTTCCTTACATTTACAAGAAAGAAACTCATTAAAATACATACCCCAAATCACGCTCAGATCAACAGGAAAAATGAGAGGAGAAAGAATCACGTCAAAAATACATAATTCTTTTATGGCGTATTTATGTAAGGGGAATACAATAAGGGGAATGGGAATTGCACACAATCCAACCGATTCTTGCGTTTACCAACACTTGGGGGGGGGGGGAATGAAAGCATCTGTGGGACCCACTTAAAATGGGAATCAGGTTACTGATTTTTCCGGAATTGGATTACCGAACAATGGGTTGTAATTCAACTTCGGGATAAAGCCTCAATCCAGAATAAACATTTCTACCCCAAACTACACTTCTCTTCTTCTATCTCTATCTCTACTTCTCTATGCCAAGAAAGATTATACATATTTTCATGGCTTGTGGGATTGTGCATGTTTCATGACCAAAATCAAAAGGGAAGAAGATAGGAGATTTTGGATTTCAGTTTTGATGGTGACGACCAGAATCAATTCAATTCATCCACCGACTTGATCCCGTTGCGAACCGGATTAAACATTTACAAAATCAAGAATAGGTGGAGAGAGATGAATTTGTAGTGGGGAGAGAGAGAGAGCAAGGGGAGCTGGCTGGTGGTGACATGGGAGGTGGCTAGTGGTTACAGGAAAGGCGGCTACGGTTAAAGGGTGGGGAAGAGGGATTGGGTCACGATAGAAAATGAAAATATGGGAAAGATAGAGAGATAGGGGGAGGTGGATTGTCTGCCCTCCCATTTTCATACTCTCCCCATACCCTCTTGTTTGTGTGGTCACGGTTAAGCCACGTCAATATTTTATATTAATTTTTTATAGAAATAATAAAACAAATAGTAATAGAAATATAAAATGTTGACATGGCTTAACCATGACTACACATCATAGGAGGGTATAGGGAGAGTATGGAAATGGGAGGACAGACAATCCACCTCATGGAGTGGTAGAGGTCTCAACAAAATATTAAAAAAATGAAAATATGAAAGTTTACTTAAAAAAAAGTAGCCAAAAAGTATTCTCTGTACTAAAAAAAAATAATAATTAAAAGTAATTAGCATATAAAATAGATTAGTTAAAATAGGGTATTTTAGTAATTACATTGGTTTTCATTCCGATTCATGTGAATTAGTAAACGATTTTATTAGATCAATGTCATTTCTATTCTGATTCCAGACAATTTAAGTAACCAATTTCAACATAAATCTGATTCTGATTCTATCTCATTCCAATTTCTCTTCAATCTGATTACGAATTAGTAAACAAGGCCTTAGTTCTTCCACAAATCTACCTTTTGATACAAAACCTCATCGTAGATATCACTCGACAATATTTTTATACAAAAACGATATTATTTTATGCAAAGTCCGAGTGTGATGCGGAGTGTGGGGAGTAATCAGATCAGATCAGATGATGAATGAAACCCACCGACCCCTCTATTATTATTCTGTTTTCGAAGAAAAATCAAACAGCCCAAAAAAAAAAAAAAAAAAAAAAAACCTCAGAAAATGCGCAAAGGGAAATGCAGGCCGAAGGCTCCTTTCAGTGCAATGACGTGTTGTTGAAAGGCATATATGTGAGGCAGGGAGGCAGCTCGATCCATCCACACTCTGACACTCACACGGCTTTTAAATTTTGAATATTTGGCGACACGCACTATGATTTGTACATATGTGCGGACAGTTTCTTTGTACTGCTAACGATGCTTCTTCACGTTATTCAAACAACAAGGAAAGAGAGAAAGGAAAAGATTTCAGAGATTGCATGCATGCCTGCCGATTGCTTGCTGCCAAATTATTTTTTACTTTTGATCCAAGCAACAACAAAGCAAGCCACTTTTCTATGTGCTTTGGGTCTGCCGACCATCTCATCTTGTTGTTTAATAATATACATACTTTCTAGATTAGGAGCAGAATATTGTCACTAAGTTAGGTACTAAATGGTCAAATTAGAAATGCTTACTCTTTATTTTTATGTCTCTTTTAATTCAATTCAAAAACTGCTTTAGCATTGTAATAGTTTTGGAGTCAATACAATCTTCAAATAAAAAACAATGGCCAGACATAGGAATAGGATAGGAGCTTGACCTCGACCAATCCAGTGGACCAATCCTCAAAGAAAGCGTCCTAATCAGTAATATTATTATCACTTATCTTAAAAAATAATGTATCTTATTGTCACTTAGCACTACAGTATAGTGATATTTTTCTTTACTTGTAAATAAGAAGCCTTAAGTTCGAATTTCGTAAATGATCGAGTTTGTAATATATGTATACCCCAAACGCTTAGTGTAAATAAATATTCTAAATAAATATCGTTACACAATAACCTCATTGTGAATACAATTAGGCATGTGTTTATGTTTTCAGTATTCCTTTTAATTATGCAATTCATTTTTTTCTATGTCCTTTCTATGGCAGCCATTTTATGGGGCCTGGAAAGGTTAAAGACATTTCAGCTTACCCTCGTCCACAGTCAAATGATACACGTTTTCTCTCAAAACTTTCAACCTGAGAATCAAGCATATTTTTGGCAGTTTCGTGTAATATCCCACATTGTCCATGGGAGTGGATCATGTAAGCTTTATATATATATATATATATATATATATATATATATATTCCCATTTCTACCTAGCACGATGCCTTTTGGGAGCTCACTGGCTTCGGAGTTCATCGGAACTCCAAAGTTAAGCGAGTTCGCATGAGAGCAATCCCAAGATGGGTGACCCATTGGGAAGTTCTATTGTGAGTTCTCAGAAACAAAACCGTGAGAGCGTGGCCTGGGCCCCCACCACATCATGGGCTCGATTCCACCGTAGCACGATATTGTCCGTTATTTGGTATCAGAACCAATTCCTGCCCGAAAGTGTGCTGACGAGGCCGTCGGGCCTAGTTGGATTGTAACATCCCACATCGTCCAGGGGAGTGGATTCTGTAAGTCTTATATGTATATTCTCATATATATCTAGTACGAGGCTTTTTGGGAGTTCAGTGGATTCGGAGTTCATCATAACTCCGAAGTTAAGCGAGTTCGCGCGAGAGCAATCCTAGGATCTCACAATCCTAGGATGGGTGACCCACTAGGAAGTTTTCATGTGAGTTCCCAAAAACAAAACCATGATGGCGTGGTCGGGATCCAAAGTGGACAATATCGTGCTACAGTGGAGTCAAGGGATATGGTGGGGGCCCGAGCCGGAATATAACATTCGTGCCTCGAACCCAAGACCTGAGAACAAACCTGATTTAGAATTCTACTGCATTCCCACTTGACCATTGGCCATGATTACATTGACATATAACTATATTTTTGGAGGATTTTTTATTTTTTTTTGGAAAATGCTAGTGAGACCATTTTTAAAACCATGATTTTTAAACAACATTTGACGATTGATGATTGAATTTTTTTAATAATTTAATATAAAAAATTCAATCATCAACCGCATAATCATGTGGTCCAAAATATATGATCTAAAAAAAAAATGATTCCTTTATTTTGTGTTTCTTTTTTCAGATAAAAATACCACTATTTTATATATATATATATATATATATATAATATCATTAATTTGTATAATTGATAAGTGTTCAACCTATTTACCAAGAGTCACGTGATCTATATTTTATTTTTTTTCATTTTAAAGTACCGAAAACAATCTTTACCAAAACAAGAAAATGGAAGAAGTCTATTGTTCCAGAACTTTGTTTCCTCTGAAAGAGCAGACGATGTTTTTACCTCATTAACTTCTTCTTTTTTTTTTTCATAATTTCAAAAATACTCGTCTCTTGATTATGATGTACACCAAGTTTTTGGTTTATTCTTTAAAAAATGCATGTTCAAATGTTCAATGCACAGAAATTCAAATTCAACTATAGGGTTGGTTTTGTATAATAATTGTAATGGGACAACCGACTTGGTTTTATTTTCGTGTTTGATTATATGATTTGGTTCGGATTTGGTTATATGGCCAATATATAATTGGTACCCATATAATTAAGAAATTGCATTAGACTGGTCTTTATAAACTTGCAAAGGTGTCATCGGATGGCAACCAAAAACCAAAACTTCAACGCCACTCAACCCTTGCAAACGCGGCGTCATCAAATTAGCTCGAGCAGATGTGTTTCTCGAATACACTTCAAGTTCGAGATAAATTTTTAGTTGTGACGAGAACACAGATGGTATATCACGTGTTTTTATGCAAATGATGAGAAATTCATCTTTTAAGTTATTAACTTTTTAACATACATATCCTACTATTTATATAACGACACGTGATATACCACCTCATATAACGGTCACATTAAAAAATCTCTCTAAGTTCGAATCCGCCTCTTCCTATAAAATTTCTTCTTCTTAGTTCTTTGTGCAAATTATTTTCTGAAAATATTTGGGTCTCGAAGGTTCTGATTTTTTTTTTTTTTTAATTAATATATTTTGGTGTTGTTGGTCCGTTGTGTCTCTACTCTCTAATCCGTGAATGATGGGGTTTGATGCTGATGATGGCTCCTCGTCTGTCCGCTCACCCGCCAAAATTACCCTCCAACGACAAAACGGGTGCGTGGGGGCCGCTCTCCGGTGGGACCCATCCGATTCAGTCAGCCATGAGGTAGCCAGCTTCCTCAACACACCCACCCCCCACCCCAAAATTCCCGCTTTTAATAATTTCAATTAGTTTCTGACCGATGGCCCCCTCCCCTCCTCCGCTCTCGTACTAATTCTACCCATACCACACGACATGTCGTCCATACCCCCATCATAATAATTTGAGAATATTTTTTTCGATGTTTATCATCTCATTTATTACAAGTAAATGATTTTGAATATGATATTTGTATGGTAGATAATCACAAAATTCAAACTTAAACTTATTTAGTGGCAATACGTAGAGTGGAGAGTATTATCACGGTTTGTGAGTGTCGAACATTATCATCACTTGAGAACAGTAAGTAAAAATGCACCATAATAATTCAACTCGTTTAATAATTTTGTTGGACATCCCGATGGAAATGGTATGTTGTTTTTACCAAATGCCGTTGTCTTTGCTACCAACTAAGCCTCGCACCTTCGTAAATGGCCTTGTCTTTGTTACCAACCAAGCCTTGCACCTTCGTCTCGAAAACGACCTTTTTGGTCTGTTACTATCGAACCCATCGTTACTTCCTACATGATTTGGTAGGTTTTTTAATTATATTTATGACTTGGAATCAACGGCCAACCAGTAAAAGTTGGTAAATAAAAACACATAAAAAGACAACTCTACCCTTATGTTCATAACTTCACTTTAGTAACAAGGTTTAATAATTGTGGATATTCATGTCAAATAATCAAATTAATAATTGTGAATAATCATTAAAACAATTAATAAAAAAAAAAAGTCTAAAACTACCGTGAGAGATAATTTTCTCACTTCTTCTCATCAAAGAGAAATTTTTTACTCTGCCGAGAACGCACACTAAAAAATTCTCTCCTCATCAAAGAACTTCTTATCTTCACGTCAACTATCGCACTGCGCCTCGGTAGCATGTTTGTCATCAATTATTTGTGTTTTTAATTTTAATTTGTATTTGTTTGCATGAATAGATGCATCATGCATCTCTATGACTTTTCTCAAGAAAAATACAAAAAATAAGAAATTATAATTTGGCTCCGGTTGTTGCACACGTGTCAATTGCTAGTGGTAATCAAGTTTAAGTAAATAAGGAACTATAAATAAATAAGGTAGTAATTCGTGATGAAAAAAAAAAAAAAAAAAAAAACCAAACCAAAGGGCGGTAAAGTGAGTTAGTGCGGGGAACTGCACAACTGAACAACTTTCTTCAAACGGTTGCATTTGGAGTTAAGAGATATATGAACTTCTTCGAGAACTTTCTCAATATAAAAAATAAAAAACTTCTTCAAGATAAAACATAAAAATAAAAATAAATATTAGATTTTCTCATTTTATTTTTAATTCTTATCCATAACTATATATGAAAGAGATTAACTTTCCCTATATATGTTTATTACTCTGAAATGAGATAAAAGTCATAAACATATGAGTGAACAAATTGATGAGATCAACCATTCTCGCTAATCAATTTAATTTTTGATTTTTAGATAGTAGAATATAAGTCATTAATCGAAATAAATAAAAAATTTTAGGTGGTAGAATATAAATTGTGCACGATGTCAATATATGTTAGAACTTTTTGATACTGACACAATCATATAGATAAGAAAGACAATTATAACTGAAACATAGAAGCTTGTTTAAAATTGCTTTTAAAAGACTAAAAGCATTTTTGGTAAAATATTTTTTAAAGCAATTCTCAGTAAAAATTCAAGAAATAATGGAAAAACATTTTAAATGATTCATGCAAAAAAGATATGAAGTGATTTTAAAACCCAAAACTAATATCACCAACCGTACTTTCAGTTGTTTAATAGCACTTTCTAATTACAATTTGAAAGTAAATGAAAACTGCAAAAATAAAAGGAGAGAGACAGAGAGAGAACGGCAATCCGTTTGCGTAACCACAAGCACCGAGATATGTATGCATGTGTGTAATGCGTGTGATTTGGATTGAATAAATTTTGGGTTTTGGGCACTCTCTCCCACTCTCATCCATCCTCTTCCATTTCTTCATAATATTTTGATCCTCCATCTTCTTCCAAACCACAGTAACTCCACTCTTTAATTTATCCGGTTTCGATCTTTCAGATCTTCCTCTCCCTTTTACTCTTCCAAATTTCACTTCTTGATCCTTTTTCTTTCTGGGTTTTGCGTTTCACTCCTTCTGGGCAGCTTAAGCATCATCTCCCAGAAGATTCCAAACGATCGGTTATCAAAAAAGCAGTGCATTCTTGAGGTATTCATCTTCTTTTTCCTTTTTCCTGTTAAATTCTGAAACTTTTGTGATGGTTTTTTTTGTAATAAAAATTTTTTGGGTGGTTTTCTGGGTCTGAGTGCAGTTGGCATGTGATTGCAGGATCTGGGCAAGCACCGATTTTGCTTGAGACTGAATCAAAGAGGATTTGGATATTGAGGTAACTTGTTCTATCTGTGATGCTGCTGCACTTTCTTTTGTTGGGTTATTGATTTTTTGTGGATGTTAGGTAATGTTTTGTTGGAAAGGAATAATCTTTTCAGTAGGAGATTAGATTGGCATTGAATTCTTTTTGTAAACGATCTAAAAGATTGCATTTTTTTCCTTGTTTAGATTGGTATCTTATTGACTTTCCATATTTTTCAGGATTTTCCTAACCTCTTAACTTAGATAGGAGTTTTCCAATTTTTTTTCTCTGTTGAATATTACAGCACCCTCTGGTATATCAAATCTCATCTCTTTTGTAGCACATTCAGTTTATTGATTTATCTACCGAGCTATGTTTTGTGTCTTTCGTTTCTGGAATCATCGATATGCTCTGAGTTTATCGCGTGTGTGTATGTTGTCTATCTATGATTGCATTTGTGTTGGTAGATGTTATCGATTTATAGGAAGTGCGATTACTTTTATTGGCTGCTTTTGTTTTTTCCATTCGGGTCAGGTCTTGAGTAATGTTAAGTTTTCCTTGTTTCCAACGCTACTGACAGGAGATGACAAGATTGACTTCATTTTTTCCTGCAGTATATCAATCATGATTTGAAGTTACAGAGTTTAGATTTACAGCTGCATTAAAATATTGAGACTTCTGCATTGTGATGCATTCAGCATTTTGTTTTGATCTTCAATGTTTTTGGATTTGTAGATGCAACTGATGTAGAGATTTATGTTGCAAATGCTTCTGCATATATTATATAACGTGCATTGACATGCATTCTCTCGAGTTTTTATGTAGTAAATGAAGTGAAGAGCCCTAGCTCCTTTCCATTTTAGCTGTAGATTGAACTCGATACCTAGTTTAACACCATCAAACTCATTATAGCTTGAGCCAATTCAGGGTCAACAGGACGGCGTATAAAGATAGACTTAATAACTTTAGGTGTGAGCTGAACGAGGGTTGTCGTTTTCTTTTTTTACTTGCATCTACGGTCTATGTTAATTCAAAATCAATTTTCGTTTAAAGCCAGCAGTTTATGTATAACGGATACCCTCATCCCTAGCGTTAATCCTGTCTGTAGTGTTCCCCGCATTTGGAGTATTACTTGAAGTTGTAGACCCACTGGAGAAGCGATGTATTCAATTTAATGAAGTAAAATTTAAATGTGGGTTTCCAACTTTGTTTAACTATTTCCTTGCTTCGTGTTTTCAAGCATATACTGTAACATTGTTTTCACCTCTTATACCATTCTGTAACTGCTTATGATAAAGCATTTTAATATGTTACTATTATGAAGAGAATATCCTAATTTTTGTGGAGAAACCCATTTTCACAATGCACTTGCTCTAATGACGTGTCTCTGTGTAACTTGGTCTCTCAATCTACTTAATTATATAAAATCCCATCTATAGTAAGGTTGAGCATTACATGCCTTTTAGATGATTATTTCTTGAACTCGTGGAAACGATTTGATTATTTTTTATGTACACTGGCTGTTGCTGGAGATCCTTCAAAAGCACTTGGTCTTGGCCATTACCCCACTTGTTCTAATTCAAGATTTAAATTTTCCCTTTTCCAGGTTGATTCTTGTTGTTTAAGTTACGAACCTTCGCCTAAAGAAAACATTTGAGGTAGTTACTTTGTCTTATACAATGTTGGGAGGCAACAATAGTAACCCCATGCTTCCTGTTTTCGTGGATGAAAATCGATTCCCATATCCGACAAATGCTTCAAGTCAACTTCAGCTGTTTGGAAATGGTAAGTTGTTGTGTCTACATTCTTTGTTCCGGATAGAACTTCATAATTAATTTATATTAATTGATTTTAATCATCTCTACATGTTGATATGTAGTTCCTACCTTGCAACTCAATCTTTATTCAGCATCAACTTTTTCCTTTCTGGAATTGTCTCTAAGATGGAATTTCAACTGATGTTGCAGTACAAGCTGGATGTAACGTTGATCCTGTAAATTATTTTGGCACTGAGCATATCACTCCCATGCTTCGGCCCAATAAACGAAACAGGGAAATGGAAGATATCTCAAGACAGAAGAAGCTTCAGATTTCTTTGAACTATAATGTCTGTCCAGATGAAGCCGATCGTTCAGCTAGCATTCCAAACCCAAATGCTGTATCAACGGGGTTAAGGCTATCATATGATGATGATGAGCGCAACTCATCAGTTACTTCTGCGAGTGGAAGTATGACAGCAGCACCTTCAATGATCCTATCCCTAGGTGACAATATTAGGACTGAGCTGGATCGACAGAAGGAAGAGTTTGATCAATACATCAAAATTCAGGTACTTGTGATCTTCAAGCACAAATATCCATATTTCTCATATTCCAGCATATGATTTGATATGTGTTGTCTTTCGAAGTAAAATCGGTTTAACTTTTGATTTTTAGATGACAATTTGCAACTTTATAGTTATCTCTTTTCTCATACAATTTGAAATTCCATTCCAACTTCGTACAGATGTTGTCTTAAAGATGTCTGTTATTTACGGTATAACAAATCATCCATTCTCGCTGTAACTTTGATCAATGATTCATACTCAGAAGTATAGATCCTGTTTGAATGTTGAACATTCTAGTCCAACAGCTTAAAATTTTTGAACAGGTCATTGTGCGTTTCTCTTTTTCTGTGTGTGTGAGCATCGTACTATATTTAGTTGCTCATGTAAATCTAATGTTGGATGCTCATCAAACAGGAGGAACACTTGGCAAAGGGGGTAAGGGACATGAAGCAGAGACAAATGGCTTCTTTCCTTGCTGCCATAGAGAAAGGCGTCAGCAAAAAGATGCGCGAGAAAGACTTGGAAATTGAGAACGTGAACCGTAAGAATCAAGAATTGGTTGATAGAATAAAACAGGTGGCTGTCGAAGCGCAAAATTGGCACTACAGAGCAAAGTACAATGAGTCGGTTGTTAATGCCCTGAAGAGCAACCTCCAGCATGCAATTTCGCAGGGTGCTGACCAAGGGAAGGAAGGATTTGGAGACAGCGAAGTTGACGATGCTGCCTCCTACATCGATCCAAATAACTACCTGACTATCCCAGTTGGACCAGCGAAATCTGTGCCGAAGAATTACCTAGGGTTGAAGGAGCAAACGGGTTCGAGAGCGTGTAGAGCATGCAAAGCGAAGGAGGTGTCGATCTTGTTGATGCCTTGTAGGCACCTGTGTTTATGCAAGGACTGTGATGGTTTTGTCAATGTTTGCCCTGTATGTGAGTCAATGAAAACTGCTAGCTTCCAAGTGTACTTGTCCTAAATTATGAAGCAACTTCAAAGAAGGGAAGTAATTAAGAAAAAATTATGTGATGCACTGTTGATGATGTGTGATTTTGTTCTTTGAAATCAAAATTTGTATGTAGAGGTTCTAGTTGTCTTTATAAAATGAGTTATAGGCTTTTGTTTTACGTATTTTTTAGAGTAAATAAAAGCGTTTTTGCTATCCAATGTGTTTTACATTATAGTCGACAGAAAAAGTTAAAAATGCATTTGAATTGTAGAAGCGCTTTTTAGAAAAGCAGTCTCTAAAATGTGATTGTGCGCGTAAGTGCTTTATACAAAAACAAAGTGGCATATGCAATGCATAATTTATAGGGTAGTGGTGAGAATCTAATTCATCCGATTCTCTGTCGCCCGTCGCCATACCACCAATGGTGTTTTTGCTTTAATAATTGGGTAGAGCACTTGAGCACTCAGGGTTCGCGTGGCAGATTGACAAAGGCACCACCGCCACCACCACCATCGTGGCAGCAGCACAATAACGGAACCATATTTCTGCCTGTCATGTGGAAAAAGAATAACAATGAGCTGCGCATGATCATTCTTTCTCCACCCGAGGCAGGCAGCCATCCACACTACTTAACATCTATCAATAAATATTTTATGATCTGGATCTGGTTCGATGGATCTAATTTTATTATAAAACTAAAATTTGAAGTATGGAAAATGTTTAAGAGAAGGGTTTGAGTTCAGGACGCAGTGGATTGAAGAATAAGACTCTAACCACCAGGACAATCCATCATACTGTATCTCAGGACATTTATATTATATTCATGAGTATGATATTAATTACAATATACCTGTCCTAATGTGTTCATATTTTCATACATTTTGATCATATATTTTCTTTAATTTTTGTACATTTGAACGAGTTATATGCACTAAATTTTACTTTAGGCATCCAAGTCTTCGTTTTATTCTTTCTTTTCATCATGTAGTCCCGACTCATGTAGTCCCGATATCGAATGCCTAAAGATCAAAGCAATATAATTTAGTACATACAACTTGTTCAAATGGACAAAATTCAACAAAAAAAAAAGTGATAAAATTGTATGAAAATATAACCACATCAACGGTAAGTAAACGATTGTCATATGGTTTCTGGTTTTCTTCTGAATTTTATCTGATATCTTAAGCACTGGGTTTCCCAGCCTTCCTCTTGTGGTCCAAAGCCCAAGGGCCTATTAGCATTTGGTGCACAACTATTCAAGGCCAGAAGAACAGCCCAAATACATTCAATAGAGGTACAACTGGAAGATGTATTCTCTTCTGATCTGGCTTCTGGACCCAGTCACATTGAGATTTAAGGTCTAAAATAAATAACGTGTGAGGGAGCACCCCTTCTCCCGAAGTTACGGGGCTATTTTACCGAGCTCCCTAGAGAGAGTTGTCTCATGCCCCTAGGTATTCTCTATCTACCCATCTGTGTTGGTTTCAGGTAACAGATACCCTTTTGTTGAAGCGGGTTCAAACCGTCGTGAGACAAGGTAGTTTTATCCAATCGGTGAGTGTCTCAATAACTAGTGCAAGGGTGAACAAACTTCACTTGGTGAACGAATATTTGAACTTAAGCGGAGCCTGCGGATACTTTTTTGAACTCAAGATCTCAAATGCAAGGAAAAATGCTCGAAAAGCAACAAGCAGGTACTTTTAATTAGTCTAAAATTCCGAATAGTTGACAGAAAACTTCTCTTTTCAAGAATTTCAACAAAAGCCTTCAAATATTGGAGTCCTAATTAACAACATCCGAGTTAATTAATCAAACAGGATACCTATTTATTTACACTTAATAACAGCTGCCAATTGTGACTCCCGCCTCGTGCCTTTTCTTTTTGATAACAAAAGTAAATATTTGGCCGCGAAAACAAAAAAGAAGGAATGTGTAGAATCTAATATAAAAGGATCAAATATGTCAAGAGAGTATAGGATTGACTTTCTATTTACTTAAATGATAGAGAATGGACATCCTCTTCAGATTTTAAAGTCTAAAGCCAGCAGACATAAAGATTCAGACTGTTTAAGTGAGAAAGAGTAATATGAACCTTTAGTTTGTATGAGGTGAGTCAATGATATGGGCTAATGGATGTTGTAAGATTTAAAATGAGTGGTCTAGATATCTGCGTTCTTTGACTCCGAATACAGAGATTCAAAGAGGATTTCAATTCAATGAAAGCAAGGTATCTAACGTCAAACAATCCCAAAGTAAATTTTGCACTAGATGTTCATCTAACCCGTCAAATTTATTGCTAATAAGTTTCCCTTGAAACTAACTACATAATAATAAGGAAGAGTGAAAAGCCAAAACTGAAATATGTGATGCAATTGCAGCTTGATTTGGACAAATTAAAGAACAATTAAGATGAATGCACCAAGTCAATTATTCAGCAGCGTCCACTGTCCACCCATGAATATGATAAAATAATGGGATTCATTATTCAAATGTGCACACCAACACGAAAACGACTTTATAAAAATTAGCCTCTTGCCACACGTGGCAATTGGTTTTTTTTTTTTTTTTTGAAAATTCCCAATCAGATAAGGACAATTTACGAATTATAAAAACTTCACTATTTTCGCATTCTCTCTTTTTATATATATATATATATGAATGATAAACTTCTCACGTTGCACACAAAACATATCACCACTAATCTTGATATATATCAAATAACTTGACCATTTTTATTATCTGATCCACTATTGAATATAAACTAAAACTCATGAATCCATGACTCATTTCCGAAGCAAATTTTACGATTTAAATTTTGTGTTTGAGCTACAATGAGCGGCTCAAGCTATGAAAATACAATGTGCGAGTAGACAAATTCGTATTAACATAATAATAATTAACGTTAAAATACGGTTATCCTCCCAAACCTCAATCCGCAATATACAAAAATATTTGTTTGTTGTGGCTAATGCCTAATGGGAAGAAAGAACACACAATAGTGACTAATTAAATTAGCAACTTGTAGCGGCACTTACTGAGTCAACTAGGGAGAGCTGCTGTATGGTGTTGACTAAGGCCAAAAGCTTTGATTGGGGTTGGTAACAATTATTAAAAAAATTAAACAATATACATACATACAACACAAATTTTCATACGATATTTTAATAAGTATGATATGAAGACCAAATTTTCGAACTGAATTTGAAGACGCCCTTTAGATTTTCCTATTTTCCTATTTTTCACATAAATTTTGAGGGCCGATTGTGTGTACCATGATCTTCTAAATACTTTGCAAATTACAGTATGTAACGGTTGATGATAATACTGTTTCTCTAAATCAATATTAAAGTAAACGAGCCCTTTCAGATTTTCCTGTTTTCGGATAAATTTTGAGGGCTTGATTGTGCACAATTTTCAACACACACACACACATATACATATACAGGGTACAAAAAGCCTAAATTTTTAGATTATTTTTTATAAACCACATAATGTGACAGTTAACAATTATACTCTTTATTTAAATCATTAAAAAAAATTTCAACCATCACCCACTGCATTATTAGAAAAACGATAAAAGTCTGCACATTTAAGTTCCCATTTTTGGACTAGAGCTAGGGGCATTTGACACTGATGTTAGGAAACTACAAACAATCAACGGTGATCCACCCGCAAAAACAGAAACCAACCGTATTCCGCGAAGCAGTGAATCATTTTCCAGTACAAAATTACAAAAACAGGCTGTGCTTGAAGACTCCCCGGTCCAAATCGGTAGGTGCCCGCATGTGTCTGTTAAGTTGCCGCTAAAAATTAAATATAATCCCACACCAACCAACCCTTGAAAAACATCAAATTAACAGAAAATTAGATTTGCGTTTATAATTTTGGGAAGCTATAAATACACCCCTCCATTGGCTGGTGGACTTCAGTTGTGAGTTTGCTCTGCATCTACCTCTACCTACCTCAACCTCCCTCTCCCTCTCTCTCATCGGAACTAACACGCATTTTTCAACGGTAAGTTTTTTTTTTTTTTCCTCCAGCATTTCTGAAAACCCAAATACCCATTTGATCAAATTCAAAAAAAGTTGAGATCTTTGATTGAATTGATTCTGATCTGTGCGCGAAAAAAAACAGGTTGAGAAATGGCACGCAAGAAGATCAGAGAGTACGACTCCAAGAGATTGTTGAAGGAGCACTTCAAGAGGCTCGCCGGCCGCGATTTGCCTCTTAAATCTGCCCAAGTGAGTTTTTTTTGTTTTTGTGAGTTCTTAATTTTTATTGTTTCTTCGATTTGGATTTACTCTGTGTTGAGCTTTTAGATCTTCAAGTTTCAGAATTTGGCGCTCCATATCGAAAAATTTGAAAGATTATTCGTTGTCATTGGGATATTAGGAAATAAATCAAATGAAATTATGTGGTTAAGCTGTTGTTTAAATGCTAGTTATGGATAATCATGTTTTTATTATAGATCTAATCCGAGCTTAATAGACTTAATCATTAAAAGGGTTTTGATTTAGATCAAATTTTATCGCATTTGGGTTTTGGTTTTCTTAACTGAGTTGTTTAAGATTTTACAAATCTGTTTGTATGATGCCGATTAAGAAGTGAATATGATGTTTCTGAATACAAATTATGTTGGAAATTGTAATTAAATTGTGTTTTTTTTCAGATTACCGAAACAACCGATGTCAATGAGCTGCTGGAGAAGGAATCGTGGCTTTCATCTTCCAAACTCGTTGTGAAGCCTGACATGTTGTTCGGAAAGCGTGGGAAGAGCGGTTTGGTTGCCTTGAATCTTGATTTTGCTCAAGTTGTCCAATTTGTGAAGGAGCGCCTTGGCAAAGAGGTATTTTATCTTCACATTGTTTCATCAATTCATAAGTTCCTTATGTGTGTTTTGTATTTGATCTTCGTAAGAATCGAGAATTTCACTTACATGTTTCATTCTTTTGGCGTTTCAGGTCGAGATGGGTGGCTGCAAGGGACCAATAACCACATTCATTGTCGAACCCTTCATTCCCCACAATGAAGAGTTTTACCTTAATATTGTCTCAGACCGACTTGGAAACAGCATAAGCTTCTCCGAATGTGGAGGAATTGACATTGAGGAGAACTGGGATAAGGTATTTTTGGATGTGAATTTGTTACCAAGTTCTTATTCAAATGCTATTCTTTGTTATTTTCAACAAAAAGATAAAAATTCCTAGAAGTGCATCTGCTATCAGCTCTATTCGTCCACCTTAACGCTCCATATGTCTAAAAGAAGTATACTTTGTGCAGGTCAAGACCATATTTGTCCCTACTGGAGTTGCTTTTTCATCAGAAGTGTCTGCTCCACTTGTTGCAACCCTACCCTTGGAGGTAAGTCCTTTTATTGATATGGTATTTTGGTATCATTTCTGTATGGTTTACTTCTGACCAGGAAGAAACAAATAATGTACTCGATTTTGCTTAATGTGTCAATCATATGCTATCTCTCTGTTGAGTTCATGTTCATTTTAATTTAATTGAAAATCATTGACAATCATTATTCCTGAATATAGATCAAAGCAGAACTTGAGGACTTTATCAAAGCCGTATTTGCTCTATTTCAAGGTGTGTTAAAAACTTTTGACCGTTCCATTTCGTACTCGAGTTGTTAGAAGTAAGAACAATTTTGCTAATTATCATTATGTTCCAGATTTGGACTTCACTTTTCTGGAGATGAATCCTTTCGCATTGGTTGATGGAAAGCCATATCCTTTGGATATGAGAGGCGAGCTGGATGACACTGCTGCTTTCAAGAACTTCAAGAAGTACATTTCATTCACTTCAGTTGTTTTACCTTCTCTATTTTGTTATGTATATGCCAAGCTATTTACTAATGTTTTAGCAAACCACTTTCAATACCAACTTACATTATTTTTATGTTTCAGGTGGGGCAGTATTGAATTCCCAATGCCTTTTGGAAGAGTTATGAGTCCTACAGAGAAATTTATTCACGGGCTAGATGAAAAGGTACGCACAGAAGCCCTCGAATTTTATATGAGTAATGTATTTATACTTTCTGTTAATAATCAGTAAATACGATGTGTCTAGATGTTCCGAATCCTTTGTTTCTATCTAGGAAAGGAAGTTGCGTCTTCTTGGCACTACCAAGAAGTCAGCTGATTCCTAGTTTGTCTTCCATTTTCACTATGTAGCCCGAAAGAGGATTCCTGCTGTTATGGTTTATCTAAAATTCTAAATGCATGTCGCTAGGATTGTATTATAAAGTTCAAAGCTTTCTGACCTTTGAGGAATAAAGGTCCTCTTTTCCCAGTCAACTGGTCTGCCTGTATTTATTCTTTAAATTGGAGACCTCGTCCTTAATGTCTCTCATTTGTAATTTCATATTGGTAACGTTTTATCACATCTCATTGGATAACATCCATTTTAGTAGCCCTGCAATTGTTGATTTATTAAGTTTATTTGTGATTTTCTTGCAGACAAGTGCATCTTTGAAATTCACAGTTCTGAACCCAAAGGGGCGAATTTGGACTATGGTCGCTGGAGGAGGTGCAAGTGTCATCTACGCAGACACGGTGTGTGTACATAAGATTTAGAAGTTTAACTGGATTTGAGCGTTGTAGCTTTTTGACATTTGTTTCGTTGGCATTAATTGCTCACCAAAATGATTTTCTTTGGCCAGGTTGGAGATCTTGGCTTTGCTGATGAGCTTGGAAACTATGCCGAATACAGTGGAGCACCCAATGAAGAGGAGGTGTTGCAGTATGCCAGAGTTGTGATTGATGTAAGAACAATTCATTTTTCCCCTGCTTAATTATTCTTCATAAACGTCAAGCCACACAATCATATGCACCTCACATTTTGTTGTTTAATACTAATCTTATGCCTTGTGCAGTGTGCAACTTCTGAACCTGACGGCCGTAAGAGAGCCCTTGTAATTGGAGGAGGTATTGCTAACTTTACCGATGTTGCTGCAACATTCAATGGAATTATTCGTGCCTTGAAGGAGAAGGTGAGCTTAATCTTCTAGTCTAAATCCTTTATTTTTTGGGCGAATAATGTTGTTCTGTTCTTATCCTTTCGAAGTGCAAAAATTGACAATGCCATATTTGATTACTCCAGGAATCTAAGCTTAAAGCCGCACAGATGCATCTTTATGTCAGGAGAGGAGGCCCCAACTACCAGAGGGGGCTTGCAAAAATGCGGGCACTTGCAGAGGAAGTCGGCCTCCCTATTGAGGTACCAAATATTTTTCAAATCTCCACTGATTAGGCAGACATGCAGAGCTCCCTCTAAAATTCATTTCCGAAGAACTTGTCTGACATTTATTCTTCTGTTTCTGTGTTCCCTTGCAGGTCTATGGACCCGAAGCAACAATGACAGGTATTTGCAAACAGGCAATTCAGTGCATCACCGCTGCTGCATAAGTTATCGTTCAGATTGCTCGCACTCTCGCTCTCCTCTTTCCTTTTCTTTTCTTTTCTTTTCTTTTGTGGCAAGTTTCGCGTCTTCATTAAATCCTTGAACCAATTACGTTCTATCAAAAACCTAAGCCAAGCTAATGTAGTTTTTACGTGCTAATGGGTAAATGATAACGTGATGATGTTGTATGATGATCTTATTACCGTAATAAAAAAGTTAACGTTGGTATTCATTTCATTTCTGCGCATATGAACCCTTTTTCTTCAAAGACGAAAACAAACTTGCAAAGAGATCCCAGAGGGATAACTATCAACTATGGACATTAAATCTCACAACAGCATACAAGGCACATTCACTGGAAATTTAGAGGTCATTGTTGTGATACGCAAACGTCGCAAGTTCATCATCTACCAAGTTTGCTTCACGAAAAAAAAAAAAAAAAAAAAGTCCCCTTGGCGAGTAACCCGAAGATCGGTAAAAATACTTGTAAAATCCTGCACCAAAGAACAAAGACGCCAAGGGAGCGACGCAGCAACCGAATCAAAACATGAGAATCCCCTTCAACAAATAAATTAGAAAGACCTAAATATTTAGCCCAATTTAATTTTCAGTTTCAAACAAGTGCCCGGAGCCTCAAGCACTGAGCAGAATGCACAAATGGCCGTGCCCTTCTCTTGAGGGATTGAGTACATTCTGATCCACACTCACCTTTGGTGCTCTCTGAAAGCCGTTGGCGAACATAGAAAACTAAGTCTTATATATAAGTAGTGTGTGAAATTTCTTCGATACTGTCGATATTTTTGTGAAACTATCGGAAAAATCAGAAAAAATATATGGAAAGGGTGGTGAAATCTAAACTTCATCCAATATCCGGAAAAATCTTAAGTTTAGGCCAAAATCAACAGATTTTGTCGATATTTTCGACATATCGGTTAAATATCGAAGAAACTTTTATATTTCGTCCAAACCAATGTTTGACATTTCCTAAAGTTTCATTTTAAATTTCCAACATTTCTATCGAAAGCATCGGGTATCAATATTGATATTCAATATATCCGTTGATATTTCAACAAATTTGTACATCGATATTTCCATAGATACCAATGTTTTAAACACTACATCTGCAAAGCATCAAACCTGGGGTAGAAGCACTTTGCTTTTCTCTACATTTCTTCCATATAATTAGCTTTAAAAGTTGTTTTAGATATTCAGTTAAATTTGAAGCCATTTTCAATCTTTCAATTAAAAATTGCAGAGTTTGCTTTATCGATCATCTCCTATGTGTCATGGCATGGAATTTCAACTTTTTTCCTTTCAGTTTTGGGTCAAATGTTGGTAGCATGATTATAATCTCTAAGCTTCTTATATCTTTTGGCTGAGTATTTAACACAAGTGCAATTGCAAGCTGTAATTTTTCTTGGGACAGATTGTTGCACTGCCTCTCATCCCAACATCAGCAGCATCTGTGATTTATTGAGTCAAACAGCAAAACATCACAAGAAAAAACATGAACCAACCAAATGTTATACGTGGTCAAAATTCTTACAGGTACTTAATTTGAATTATGTGGTTTCTTAGTTGCTTAATCATTTGATTTAGTAGTTTGATCTAGTTATCGCCTTTCTCCTCTGTACAAAATATCAAATAAAAGTTATTTGACGCTACATCATCTCTTACCACACAATACAATGATGCCATTACCATGCTTGCAACAAAGATAGTAGAAGAAAAATCAAAGCAATCCCCATAAGAAAAACTTCTGGAGAAAGCTACAAGTGATGCATTTTCGTTTGGATATGGGTATATGGTTTGACCGTTTGAAAACTTTCTATTTCTTTAGATTTTGGTAACAAAAGCAACTTTTAATAAGATAAACTATTCAAACAGATGTGATAGAAGTGAGATGTATTTTGTGGTTCTGTAAGAAAAAGATGATGTTTATGAATTCTTACTCTTCACCTTAATATCATAGATGAATTGTTTAATTTGTTCATGGAGTCTTTCTTTTTTCACGCATTTTACATGCGACTTAGATATGTTATATTTCCTTTTATTTGCAATTGTATGTTGTATTTTATTTTAGACTCAGTATGAGAAAGAAAACAACTAACACAACACATCTTAAAGGGGCAAGTAGCACACGTAATTAGAAAAGGAATCTCTCTCATACGTGTGAGCACGTGTAAAGAGGCTACTAATTCTATGTATAATGGATTTTCTACCTAGTGAAATAAGATAAAAGAAGAAAGTTGAATTACACAATTGATACATGCCATCCATATCCAGATGGCTTCTTTTTTCCGAAGTGGTTAAACTTAAATGATCCCATGTTAGGGGAAGCATCGACATGGAACTGATAATTTCCTGTTACGTGGCACTCTAGTTCAATAATGCATTATTTTGTGTAAATTTTTTTTCGTATGACGATGCATTATTGAACTGAGATGTCTCAATAAAGGTAAACATTTTATATATAAGTTTCCCTTCATATATGTAACATGGTATTTTGAATCCATAAAGAATCGATGCATGTCATGACTCATAAGTTAAGACCAA
This sequence comes from Pyrus communis, assembly GCF_963583255.1. Taxonomy (NCBI): domain Eukaryota; kingdom Viridiplantae; phylum Streptophyta; class Magnoliopsida; order Rosales; family Rosaceae; genus Pyrus; species Pyrus communis. The sequence continues at coordinate 24,415,316 of NC_084808.1, read as the reverse complement.
ACAGTGGCTCCCTAGCAAGTCTCTTCCCTTTTGAATATGGAATATTGAATCAAGAAGTCTTCGTTTGTGTAGTTTGGACTGGACAAATTTGTCCAAGGTGGTTGGCTGGCTAATACTTCTGTTTGGCTAGGTCATCTACACCTCTCTGGGATTATACTACTTCTGGATTGAATCATTAAAAAAATGAGGTTGGTTGGTAGTGAAGCCCCAAAATGGACGGCGTGGATTTATTCTCTTATTGTTTGTTTTTATTTCTTCACCAATATCTAGTCGCGGTCAGGTCCACTGACCCGCCCCTCTCCACCGGTCACCTCACGCTTCTCTGTTTTTTTTATTCTCTAACATTAAAAAAACAAACGAATTATTAACATGTTTTTATTTTCTTTTTGTTCAAATTAAAGTTTTAATATCACTTAATATTAAGATTTAGCAATATTAATACTACGATTTAGTAGTATTATTTATCATTTATAAATAAAAGTTATTTAAATTTTATTATCGTAAAGATGAATTTAAATTATATTATTATTTATATTTTATTATGGTAAAGTTATTTTGTTAAACTTGATTTGATGTAGGTCATGTCATTTATTAAAAATATATATATATCGAAGTTAAGCCTAGCCTTAGCCAAGGAAGTATAAATTATATCCACTTCACGCTCCCTATATAAAGATCCGGCCACGCACAGCTTTCCCACTCAAACTAATCATCTCCCTCTTTCTCCTTCTTTTCTCTCTCTAAAACAATTAGCAATGGCGTTGCATGTTCAAATTCCGACCAAAATCTCCAGCATCGAAGACCAGGAAGAAGCTCCACTCTACGGAGACATCCTAGAGGCCATACTCTACCACGTGCCTCTCCTTTACCTCGTTCCTGCCTGTCACGTGTCCAAGTCCTGGAACCGCGCCGTCTCCTCCTCCCTCCGCCACCTCAACCGAAACGTCAAGCCCTGGCTCATTGTCCTCGCCCAAACGATCAGGTCTCCCTACAAGATCAACGCACGTGCCTACGACCCTGCCTCGCACGCTTGGATCGACATCCACTTTCAGCCGTCCATGAAATCCATCTCCACCCTCCGATCCTCCCACTCCACGCTCCTCTACATGCTGTCTCCCTCCAAATTAGCCTTCTCAACCGACCCCCTCCACCACACGTGGAACCACGTGGACGCCCCGTTGGTCTGGCGCACCGACCCGATTGTCGCGCTGGTGGGCCACCGCATAGTCGTCGCAGGCGGCACCTGCGATTACGAGGACGACCCCCTGGCCGTCGAAATTTACGACACGAGGGAGCGCACATGGGGAACGTGCAACTCAATGCCCGCTATCCTCAAGGACTCTGCTGCCTCCACGTGGCTCTCGGTCGCCGTTGACGACAGCAAACTGTACGTGACGGATAAAAACACCGGTTTGACCTACACCTTCGATCCCGATTCCAAGACGTGGTGTGGACCGTACGATCTGTGTCCCGACAGGACGGTGTTCGGGGCGGTGACGGGATTCGCTAATGGCCGCTTTATTTTGGTGGAGGCGGTCGGAAGCGCGGGGAATTTGAAAACCATGAAAGTGTGGGAAGTGAACGGGGTGTCGCTTGAGTGCAAAACGTTGATCGGGGAGATGCCGCCGGCGATGGTGGAGAAGCTGAAGGGCGAGACAGACTGCGCGGGGACGGTTTCGATGAGCTGCACGAGAGATATGGTGTGCCTGCATAACACTTGGTCGCCGGAGGAGCTGATCCTCTGCGAGCTTGTCGACGGCGGGTGCAGGTGGGGGAGCGTAGGGAATGCGGTTGTGAACGACGGCACCCGAATGCAGAAGTTGGTGGTGAAGTGTTCGAATGTTGGTCTACCGGATTTGCATAAAGCCGTACAACTTGGAGCGCTGAAAGTGGTTTGAACAAGGCAGCAAGAATCATGGCGGAAGATTAATCGTATATAAGGAATTTTTTATTTTTTATTTTTTAAAAGAATTATATGGAATACTATTATTTTACCAAGAACTATGTTGTTTTGAGAGCTTTCGTTGAATTTAATAAATCGAAAAAATCGTGACACATGTACATTAAAGGGTAATGCTAATAATTCAATTATTAACACTACGTTATTTGATTCAGTTTAAAATTTGCTTAAACTGGACTAATGGTTTTCATGGGGTAACAAAAAATAGTCCCATGAAAAAATTTAGATTTAAACTTTGGTGGTGAACACCGTTAGAATTCTATCTTTTATCACGGTTGGTCCATAAATTGGACATTTTAGTCAAAATAGTACTGGAAATATAAAGCTTCATCAATCAATTAATTTAGTTCCTTGTTGTTTTTTATTTTTTTTCTTGCAAAAGGAGATTAGTTGGTGATTTCACCACGAAAGTCCATCATTTTAGAGAACGTGAAGACACACATAATCATTTTAGCCTTTCCAACCACCATCTTGTGATCCATTAGCACCATAAATCCAATTCAGGATGTGTCGTATGAAATACATGTCTGAAATTTGTCTCCAACCACTCGGTCATCCCGTGGTGGTTATTAATTTGGTTCTTTCACTTTCATCAAATTTTCTGTAAGTGTGCTAATTGATGAATCCGGATCCTCCTTGTGGGAATCCGGATCCTCCTTGTGGAAATCCGAAGAATCTGTTAATCGTGTCCTTTCATCGTACATCATGTGGTCAGAAATCATTTTAAATTTTTTTTATTTAAAATTAAATACAAACAGTATCGACAAAAATTGACTGCATGATTCACAAATCTCCATGATCATCACAAAGAGGATCATGTTAGCTAATTGATAGACAAAAAAAAATTCATATGGTGCCACCTAGATTATTATAAAAATCTTTTAAAACGATTTAAAAACTTAAACCAACAAAGCTAAAAATAAATATAAATAATAAACTAAAAACATAAATACAAAACAAAAAACATCATCTTCTTGGTCTGATTTAGGGTTATGAATTAGATAAGGGTAATGCTTAATTTGTAAACTAAATGATTTATCATGAATAGAAATGAATATGTTTGTCAATGTTTAAATAATAAATTAATCATCAATTTTTATGTTAATTAATTTACAAAATTTTACCTACAAATTTAATAATTTTAGCATTACCCGTTAGGTAACGATGAATTATCATGCTTTGGGTGTGTGGAAGGTTGGGAATCACAAAGTAATGATGGGTTTAGAAAGATTTCAATAGATGAATTATTACGCTCCATATCCAACAACCCCCATTAAGAAGAACAATGGAACGATGAATTACAAAAGAGTAATGATGGTTAGACTAAATTTAATACAAAATTTACAAATTAAATGATGTATCGTTAATAGAAAATGAGCATGTTTTTCAACGCTTAAGTAATAATTAAATTGTTAACTTCTACGTCATTTAATTTACAAAATTTTGTTTACAATTTAATCTCATAATATTGCTCATTACAAAATGAGAGTCACAATCGAAGGCTAATGAATCCGACAGCTGGGTGTCGAATAAGAGCTCCGGAGAGAAATTCGGGGTCTTGGCAGACAATAGGCAGGACAGGAAGCAGCCGCAGATTGATGAGCAACTTAAGTCTGCTAAGTTAAGGAGGTGGTGATGTAGTTGTAACCAATAAAAATTTGACTAGCATTAGCTGAATTTGATTACATAGCTATTTTCGATCATGTATATATATGATTGTTGGATTAAATGATATTTAAATGATCTAATCGTTTATTTTTCGGTATAAGCTTTTAGTGCAAGGATTAAGAAAGTAAGCTACCTCTTTTGCTAACCAAACAAGGCATTTCATTGAATGAAGCCCATTTCCTCCTAGAATAATTAAAAAGTCAATTTTTTTGTCTTTTCTCAAAGATAATGTCTATTAAAAATTATTCAAATTTGATACATATAGTGGTTGGATTAAACGATCAACATTTTAGAACTTGTTTGAAAATATTTTTAAAATTATTAAAAACGTTTTTAAATAAAATACTTTTAATACCAAATCTTAAATAAAAATACAAATGAATCTAAAACGGTCAAGATATTCCAGCAGAAACGATCCACTTGGAATATATGAATGGCTGCAAGCCTGCAACATCCTCTTCATGTTGGCATCAAGTATTCGAATCTCAATTGGATCACGAAATAAGTGACCCCTCTCCATTTTTATTTAATTTGAAGCAAATATATCCATACATAATATGTAACATCTCACATCGTTTAGGGAAGTGGATCCTCTAAGCCTTATATGTATATTCTCATCTCTGCCTAGCACGAGACCTTTTAGGAGCTCATTGGCTTCGGTTTCCATCGAAACTTTGAAGTTAAGCGAGTTCGCGCGAGAGCAATCCCAGGATGGGTAACCCACTGGGAAGTTCTCGTGTGAGTTCTCAGAAATAAAACCGTGAGGGCGTGGTCAAGGGCCAAAGCAGACAATATCATGCTACAGTGGAGTCGAGCCCGGGATATGGTGGGGGCCTGGGCCGAGATGTGACAATTTGGTATCAAAGCCAATCCTTGGCCGGAAGTGTGCCGACGATGACGTCGGGCCCCTAAGAGAGGTGGATTGTAACATCCCACATCGCATAGGGGAGTGGATCCTCTAAGCCTTATATGTACATTCTCATATCTACCTGGCACGAGGCTTTTTTGGAGCTCACTGGATTCGAGTTCCATCGGAACTCCGAAGTTAAGCAAGTTCGCGCGAAAGCAATCCTAGGATGGGTGTCCCATTAGGAAGTTCTCGTGTGAGTTCCCAGAAACAAAACCGTGAGGGCGTGGTCGGGGCCCAAAGCGAACAATATCGTGCTACGATAGAGTCGAGCCCGAGATATAATGGGGGTTCTGGGCCGAGATGTGACATAATATCTTAGTTTCAGATAAGGGTAACGTACAATGGCCCCAGTTATAAATCTGCTGAGTGGACAGATAGATCTAGAGTTTGGAACTATGCATTGCAATATATGTGTTTGATCATGCTATGAACATTATTGGGAAAGTAAAGGATGGCAAGCAAGGTGAAAGAATTGATTTACTCTACATAAAATACATGTCATAATAATCTAGTATCAAATTCATTATTTACGAATTTCGAATAATTGAAACAAATAAATGAATCGATGCACCAATGTCGTTACCTTCTACCGTCTTTCAAACTCACAAAATAATTTAAGGAAGTGATATTTATAATTTATTAATAACAAAACACGAGTATAAGAATGTGTCAATTGTGCATCTTCTCCAGTGATCCAACAAACGCATGCTAAACAAACAAAAAATTACTGAAAACTCAATCACCGCTACACCACTCGCTGTATTAGCAATAAAGAAAATTTTGAATGTTACTATATCGTATTCTGTAACAATCGTTCGTATACAATAGTCGTCACGTGATGTTTATGCATCTTGTATCAATTAGGAGAGTCAAGCTTCATTGTCAACGGCAAGCAAACCGATTTTTATACATTTTGTATCAATCAGCAACGTATGCATGAATTGACAAGGGCCAATATTGTGCCCAAATAGCATTTATACCAATCCTATCTGCAGGCGTATGCAGTTGCATGACTGCAACATCCTCTTCCTGTACTATCACAACAATTTCGAATCGTCAAAGCCATGGGACCATGAAATAAAATCTCTTATCTTCTTTTATTCATGGGCTAACCACATTCAGCATCCTCTTTCTCGCATTACCTTTTAAGATTTTGAAATTGTGTTAATTTACACAGTTTGTCTAATGAGTTATGTGAATTTTATTTAAATTGATGGTATGATGAGCATAAAATTCATAATGGGTTGACATGTAATTCACGTTTGTACCATATTGACTAAAAAAACTCATCAATGTGATGGATAATTGGAAGTTCAAATAGACAAAGGTGTAAATGGATACAATTTCAAAACTTTAAAGCGGTAATGTGAAAAAATTAAAACTTCGTGACTCATTTTAAGAATCACTTCAAATTTTGAGGGTGGAAAATATATTTAGCCCTTTTTTCTTATGAAATAGTTCCATCAAACTCATATATCTTAGTATTCCTCGTTTACCGTGTGACTTCACTTGTAAGTGCAACATTTTTTATAACGTGGTCAGTTTTGAGTGTTGGCGAAGAATAGAGAAGTGCGAATTGGTAGTGTAAAATGGACAAATACGGTTTTACAAAAAAACTCTGAAAAAATGATATAAAAATTGCTTATTTTTCTTTTTCTGTACCAATTAGAATGAAAAGGTGAATTTTAACTGAAAAATCTAAAAAAGCCGTAATATGTCTTGAAAGTTAAAACCTAATTGCAAGAAATTGACACGAGTATATACAAACGCATAACAATATAAAACCAAAGAAATTATAGACGTTAATCCTCTTTTAATTGCTATCCAATTCACTGAAGTGTTTTCCGTTGAGAACTTATATAGGCGAGCCTCTGATGTCTCCATCTTTTTTTTTTTTTTGTTGAACTCCAGACTCTAGTTTCCATCTTTGAACAAACGCATAATATCAAATCGGTTTTAGTTTATGGTTATACTACGGTTTTATTATAAGGGTATTTAGGTATGTGCAATCTGGTTTTCTGATAAATTTGAAAGATAAAATAAAAATGACATTGTGAAATTAGAGACTAAATTTTGTCTATAAGCGATAAAAAAATAATTAAAAAAAAAAAAAAAAAAAAAAACTCCTTTTTGGGACTGCCAACAGAAAAATAGTGGAAAATGCTCTTAATTGGAAGGTACAAACATTTTTTTTGGGTCCAATTTGATAACTTGATAACGGCCACTGCATACAAACAAAAATATTAGTCTCAACGTAGGCCTTTACGGATTCCCCTATAGCCCAAAAAGACTCCTAATTTGGGCTTCAATTTCTTTGTAAAACTCAATCCCTGAAGCTATTTCATGGGCTGGGCCCTCGGGCCTCTTGTAAACGACTGAAAATAATAATAAAAATTTCGTGAGCACTGGTCAGACTGCCTACTCATAGAATCAATGGCATGTGGTGATCGATAAGTACAACAATCTTCATCTTCATGAATCAGGAAAATGGCGGTGAAGAATAACTTTTAGGACCTGAGTACATTATTGTTATGACAAGAATGACTCATATGGTATAGAATTTATAGATATATGCTACTGTGACGTTCTATTGAGAATGAATTTCATGGCCGTATTTCACAAACACATCTTGGGTTCGATTTCAAATGCAGGTAAATCACAAGATGATGGTCAAGAAGAAGCTGAGATGCTTATGCGAGTCTTTTTGGACCTAAAAAAGATAGACTATCATGACGAAACTATCAACTAATCCTATTTTCTTTTGAGAAAAAAAAAAAAAAAAAAAAAAAAACACTAGACAACTGTGTGCATGTGACATATAAACCACTCTCCTAAATAAGATTACATTTTTAAAAGTTGCTCTCATTTTAGTTGGGATTGAGCAAACATCGTTGTCAATGTTAGATCAGCGCTGCGTCACACCATCCAGAGATTGGTTGGGAAAATCTCAAAATAAATAAACAAATTAAGAAGAATGTGTGGCAATATTGTTTGGTCTCGGCTATTGGCCCACCACCGCAGCTCACATCACTTCAAAGTGGGCCCCGGTAGCCCAATATCTAATTCACAGGCCCAAAAAAGGAATCATTTTTCTTCCTTTCTTATTTAATTTCCCAGATAGGTTAGGTACTTCAAAGACGTACAATTTAATTTATTTAATCTGGGATGTGAACGTATTATTTATTTATTTATTTATTTATTTATTATTTATCATTGTTGAGTTGAGTGAACGTATGTTAGGTTTGGGATTGCTACCATTACCTGCTTGGAGACTTTGGAAAAAAAAATAAAACAAAAAATTGATTAGCCATGCAACTACGAAGTAAAACTTGAGATTAATTAAAATTAATAAAAAAATTAAGCAGAAATTAACGTGACGGAGGAGTAGGCTAATGCGACTTTGAAAGTGGCACTTTCGTCATAATTCAAAGCTGTGCTTTTGTTTCTCTTTTGAAAGCAGAAAAAGTTGCAAAAGGCACCACCTAATCATGCTTTGGTAAGGTGTTGGTCGAATAGCTGTTGGACAAAATCACCATATCCATATAGTATTATTATATTCCCCATCCTTGAAAGTTTGGTATGAGTTGGACGACAATGATTTACATGATACGAAGAAATATCAGGCATGATCTTGTGTAGTTTGATTGAGAAATTCAGAACCATACAAAGAAAATAGGGAATTTTAATGAAAAGTTTTCGGAACTTTTCATTTTAACGAAAAACGATATTTTTACATTAAAAAATCAATCATGGTATTATTCACTTTACCTTTTATTTTGTCTTTATCGTTAATACTCAAAGTTTTCAGGACATTTTCATTAATTTTCCTAATAAAATATGATTTTTTTTTTTAAAGAGGTTATCCAGACACTTTCTTTTACCTTCCATGCACCCTTTTTAATTTTGTAATCGTTGGATCAAATGAATTAAAGAAGATCAAAAGATAGAGATTAACGGGATATGTAAAGTAAAAATGAGTGTGTGAATAACATCACTGTTGTCACATCCTGACCCAGGCTCCACCACATCCCGGGCTCGACTCCATTGTACCACGATATTGTCCACTTTGGGCATCGACCACGCCCTCAAGGTTTTGTTTCTGGGAACTCACACGAGAACTTTTCAGTGGATCTCCCATCCTGGGATTATTCTCGCGCGAACTCGCTTAACTTTGGAGTGTCCGCTTTGGGCCCCGATCACGCCCTCAAGGTTTTATTTATGAGAACTCACACGAGAACTTCCCAGTGGGTCACCTATCCTGGAATTGTTCTCGCGCGAACTCGCTTAACTTCGGAGTGTTCGCTTTGAGCCCCGACTTTCTTTTACCTTCCATGCACCCTTTTTAATTTTGTAATCGTTGGATCAAATGAATTAAAGAAGATCAAAAGATAGAGATTAACGGGATATGTAAAGTAAAAATGAGTGTGTGAATAACATCACTGTTGTCACATCCTGACCCAGGCTCCACCACATCCCGGGCTCGACTCCATTGTACCACGATATTGTCCACTTTGGGCATCGACCACGCCCTCAAGGTTTTGTTTCTGGGAACTCACACGAGAACTTTCCAGTGGATCTCCCATCCTGGGATTATTCTCGCGCGAACTCGCTTAACTTTGGAGTGTCCGCTTTGGGCCCCGATCACGCCCTCAAGGTTTTATTTATGAGAACTCACACGAGAACTTCCCAGTGGGTCACCTATCCTGGAATTGTTCTCGCGCGAACTCGCTTAACTTCGGAGTGTTCGCTTTGAGCCCCGATCACGCTCTCACGATTTTGTTTCTGGGAACTCGTACGAGAACTTCCCAGTGGGTCAAGGTTTTGTTTATGGGAACTCACACGAGAACTTCCCAGTGGGTCAAGGTTTTGTTTATGGGAACTCACACGAGAACTTCCCAGTGGGTCACCCATCCTGGAATTGTTCTTGCGCGAACTCGCTTAACTTCGGAGTGTCCGCTTTGAGCCCCGATCATGCTCTTACGATTTTGTTTCTGGGAACTCGTACGAGAACTTCCCAGTGGGTTACCCATCTTGGAATTGCTCTCATGCGAACTCGCTTAACTTTGGAGTTCTGATGAACTCCGAAGCCAATGAGCTCCCAAAAGGCTTCGTGCTATATGGAGGTGGGCAAGTACATATAAGGCATAAATGATCCTCTCCCCTAGACGATGTGGGATATAACAACTGTAAAAAAAAAAGTCCTATGTTTCAATTATTTGACAAATATGAAACAAGCGCTAGATAGTCAAAAAGATAAAAATGAAACAAGTGTAATCAGTTCAAATCTATAAAGTGGGATCTTCTCCGATGCCCAATAAATTTTGATAGGTAAATTACAAGATACAAGTAACTTGTCGATTGACAAATTACGAGTGAATTACTACTAACCTCTTACGACTTTAGCAATTCCTTAATTTTTCTTAAATCGAAGAACTTTAACTAAAAAAATTGGATAATAAATTGACACTTCTACTTAATACTGCTTGTATACAGGAATGCTAGGGAGGAGAAGTTCTTATGTCCACAAATCGGACTAGGGCCATGAGAGAAAGGGTGGGACCTTAAAGTGGCGTAGGTGTGAGCTTAAAAACTAAAAAGATGAATAAGTCAGATTTATTGTGTCTTGGTTGCATGCCTGGGTTAGGACCACGTTGTATATCAAATCCTAAAGAGATTTTCTTAAATTAGGAGTCTTGATGAACTCTTCGTAGTCTTTCTTTCACTTTACAGTTTAACGTTAATTTCTATGTCTACATCATAAAATATTTGTCAAAAATATTAGATGACAGAGTGGCCCTAAGAAATCTCACTTCAAGAGAATCTCCGTAATATTTTTCTTAGCCTAATGTGACATTTGTAACGAGAAAATTAGAAGCAAAATAAAAAAGAAAGATGATTAGGCCATCTCTAACCGAAGACTAGCCTGATGGCTCGTTTTAGCCCTCTGGCCTTCCAAAAAATCAATATTTTAATGAACAGTGCATAACCATATTTCCTACCATATTCAACCGAGAGGGCAGAGGGCCATAGGCCAAACATAGCCATGTGAAAAAAAATTATCCCCAACTGAGGGCCAAAGGGTCATAGGGTCAAACATAATTTATTATTTTAATTGAACTACTATGATTACTTAAATTAAATTACCTCAATAATTTTCATGTTTTTAAAAATGTTGTTTAAGTTTCATGTTGTTAATTTTTTTATGTTGTTTAATGTTACTTAATGTTGTTTAATATTGTTTTATGTTACTTAATGTTTTTTAATGTTGTTTAATGACTTAGGAAGTCATAGGAAAAAAAATAGAATACTTAAATTTTGTAAAAAAAGAAAAAAGAAAAATCAAATATGACGTTAGCATATGGCCTTGCTCGGGTCGGCCAGCTAGCTGCTTTGGGCCGACCGGTTGGTTCTTTGGCCCTTTTTTGTCCAATGAGGTCCATGAGCCTATTGGCCTTTCGGTTAGAAACGATTTTTGACCCTCTAATCATCTGAACCATTCGGTTTGATATGGCCTTAGAGACCAAGGAGGGCAGGACTAAGGGCATAAGTATTGGACCAGCATTGGAGTGGGGTAAAGTGAGAGAATATTTCATCTTCCTAAAACGACCAAAATACCCTTGTATTTGTTGGAGGTGTGGACTCCGGAGCCCGGGGCATGGTTGTTGGAGTCCCTCTCGCATATAATTATATGCTGAAAAATCTGTGTATTATTATGATTTATGAATGAATGAAGGAACAAATAACAAGGAGCATAAGATTAGGAGGTTTGATTAATACTAATATTAGATTAGGGCCTTAGGGGAATATTCAGTTTTCCCAATGCGACAAAAATGCTCTTAGGGTTCTGTTCTGGGTTCTAGTGTTTTATGTACTCCATAAATAACACCACCCTCACGGGAGAGAGGATCCTCTCGCTGGATCCTCCCTACGAGGATCTCAAAGATTTTTTTTGCGAGAATTTCAGGAATTCTTTAATCACATCTGTTTATTGTATAATATGCGGTCAGTTTTCGTCAAGTACTATTTATATTCAATTTTAAGTAAAAAAAAATTACAATAATTTTTTACAGCATAATGTAAGATCCTCACAATGATGATTCGGCAAAGATCCTCACTCCCCTCGCGGCATCATCTTCTTATAATTATATTTTTCATAAAAGACTGCTCACTCCCTCATGTTATATTATATATTAATATTATTATACAACCAATTACTTCATTATTTAATTAATTTCTTTCAAATCTTTTATTGCAGTTGTGTCCTTCTAATTCTTGAGTGTTTGCAAGTATAAATCCTCGTGTGTGTTTTTTTTTAGTACATCAATAGATTTATCTAGTTAAATTGTTAGATTAAAGAGAATTAGTGACAATCAAACTCACGTCATGATACATATATAGACATAACTGTTTTTCGTTGTTACGACATGCGTCACTACCACGCTCATGAGTGTTACATGTTGCAGATTTGTGATGATATTAATCAAGTAACACAAATTAGAAAGATAGAAAAGCAAAATAAAAGACACATTAGTTGGTGGTGCCACTACCACTACCAACTAACAATACAAACACACTTTCTTTTATATTTTATACATTTTTTTCATTATGTCTCTATTTATACTTTGAAATAGATACGAATGCACATTTCCTATGAGTATTTACGGGACCAATATAAAAATATCTCCCATGAAATTTGACTCGTAGATATAGCATCTCCTAAAGCATTTGATTGCTCATGAGTTTCAAATAATTAAATTTTGCATTTATTTAATAATGGGATATTCTAAATTAGTATGTAAAGAGAAAGTTTCTTACTAAAAGAAATAAATTCACATGTTATAAATTATTTTTTTGTCAAACTATAAGTTAAATTAGATATTAGATTAGCACTGACGGGGTTCGAACCTACGTCGTCATTCAATAACTCAACTACATGTAGCCGTGTTCCGATTATAAAAAATAGTATTTAAGTGAATTTTAACCGACCAGCGTCCACAATGTCTATCATTTTTTTGTGTTTGCTCTTTGTTTTCTATATTTTCATCCACTAAATGCCTTATTATTTGTTGTCAAAGGTGATTTTTAAGTGTTACAAAAACTCGTGCATTTTTGCTCACTATTCTACCTGTTAGATGAGTTTAATTTTGAAATTTGCATTTATTCATCATAAATATTTCAAAATTTAAACTCAATTGATAATAATAAATAAATAAATAATAAACGCCACTATCATTTGATCGTAGTAAGCAAAATATAAAATGGTGATTTTTAAGAAGAAAAAAAAAATCACCCACCACCGCCGCACAATAACACGAGCGGAAGTCTTACAGTCCACGTGGGCGGGGCAAGGCTGTTTGCGGAGATTCTCTCACGAACCCCGATGAAGAATAAAAGGAGGATACAAACGTTGCCTCGTGGTACGCAAGCATCACCCACCACACAACCGCCGGACCCCCCAAGCCCACATCGCCTACATCCGCGCAACGCCCAATGCTCATCAACTTTTTAATCCAATTTTACTCGTTGTTTAAAATGTGAAATCTTGTTTATATTATTCTATTATTCAAATTAAAACGCAGTTCGTTTTCTTTTTCTTATTATTAAGTAGAATTTTTGTCTCTGAGAGTAGTTTTTATAACATAATAGCTTTTTAAGATCGTCATTTTGAAGAATGTGATGTCTTTTTTTATATGAGCCTTAAATTAATCTTATAGTAAATTAAACTATCAATTTAAATAGTTGTTGTTACGCTGAAACACAATAATTTTGTAAAGTGATTATATTGAAAAGAAAATTCGCAAAATTTCATATGAAAAAGGGTTTACGCGTTCAAGAAGATGGGATCCCAATTTTCATAACCACACAATCTGAAATTTGTTTGTGCTTTGTAACTAACTAGGCTTGAATATTATTGATAAAAACTTGCATGAAATTAGATGTGTAAGGTTATTAGGGTTTTATGTAATTGGATTTGCTGGGTTTTGATATTCGATAATGAGACTAGATTTTGCAGATGGAAGAGATTCGACGTGACATAAAACCTTCACCTCTCTTCTTACTTTATTTTTTAATTAGCATTTTGTCTTCGTGTAACAAAATTAGTTAAGTTGATAATTTAATCTATAGTAAGATTAATTTGAGAGCTTGTATAAAAAAAAAACCTCATAGGTCCTCAAATGAAAACCTTAGAAAATCAGCTCTTTTTTTATGGATGCATAATTTCACAATCTTGTACAAATGATACATAATAATAAAACATAACGTAAGTTAATCTTTGTACTACAAAAGCTTTTATGATCACATCATAATAAAATAACGCATGTTAAAAACATTAGGTAATTCTCAATTTAATACCTTCAAGTATGGTTGTCACATCCTGGCCCGGGAGGGGGGGGACCACTTCCCGGGCTCGCTCCACCACCGTAGCATGATATTGTCCGCTTTGGGTCTCGACCATGCCTTCACGGTTTTGTTTCTAGGAACTCACACGAGAACTTCCCGATGGGTCACCCATCTTGGGAATGCTCTTGTGCGCCACTCGCTTAACTTCGGAGTTCCCATGGAACCCAAAGCTAGTGAGCTCCCAAAAGGCCTCGTACTAGGTAGGGATGAGAATATACATATAAGGATCACTCCCCTGGGTGATGTGGGATGTCACAATCCACCCCCCTTAGGGGCCCGACGTCCTCGTCGGCACACCACGGCCAGGGTTAGGCTTTGGTACCAAATATCACATCCTGCCCCGAGGGGGGACCACTTCCCAGGCCTGCTCCACCACCGTAGCATGATATTGTCCGCTTTGGGCCCAGACCACGCCCTCACGGTTTTGTTTTTGGGAACTCACATGAGAACTTCTCGATGGATCACCCATCCTGGGAATGCTCTCGCGCGCTACTCACTTAACTTCGGAGTTCCCATGGAACCCGAAGCCAGTGAGCTCCCAAAAGGCCTCGTTCTAAGTAGGGATGAGAATATACATATAAGGATCACTCCCCTGGGCGATGTGGGATGTCACGATAATGATTTTCAAATTTTTATACATCAAAAAGTTTTTCATCCTAGTTTCATACCCTTATTTTTTTTTACGATACTTGATGCATGCAACAATTCAAACATGAGAGACAACAAATCCACTTAATAAATTAGGTTAGAAAGAAAGAAATATAGCATAAAATTACCCATTTGGTAAAGGTTACTAGTTCCTCTTGTTCTTTGTTCTAAAAAGACAATAGAACAAAATTCTATAAGAAAGAAAGAGACACTAAGGGCAAAGCTTACAAGTTCCTCTTCTTCTTTGTGTTTAGTACTCAAGTAACTTAAAAAGATAATAAAACTTAAGACAACTATTATTAGTATTTTAAAATTTAATTGTGCATTTTTATACGAGCATTTTACTTTCTAAAATATAAAATATTTGGAGTGCTCTAACTTTTTTAAACATAATTAACTCTTTTTAAAATCGCAACGTGGGTCCAAAATTTCTCTTCACTTCCACTTTTACCTAAATTTGCCAATATTTTTAGTGTTACACGTGTATTTTAATCCTCTTGGAAAGTCCCAAAAACATGGCAAAACGTTTTTGTTATTTGTTTGGATAAATGAATATGAATTGAGATCTTCTCCGGATTGTGTCTGAAGTTAACCAATTCAGAAATTCAAACCACTTAATTAATCCTTCAACCACTAATGCACTGACCCACTTTACATCAAATCTGAATCTTTTTTTTTTTTTTTTTTTTTTTTTGAAAAGACGATATTTTCAAAGAAGTTGAGAAGTGAACTAAGTTTCATACTAAATTAATCATAATAATAGAGTTTAGATTCTTTTTTGACGAAAATCAAATCTAAAATCAGAAGAATTACTTGAAATATTCGCAGCTGATTTTAGCAGAAGATGGGGGGCCATGCCCTGTAGAACTACTTTAACTGAATAGTGTGATCACTTTTATGTCGTTTAATTTGAAAGAAAGGGTGAGCAGGCCAAATGCCAACGAAGGCCAAGACAATCCAAGCACGTGACCCGCCAGAAACTTACCTGCAATCTTTGCCCTTTTGCATAGACTATCCCATTTTTCTCTCTGACCAATTCCACACTTCCCTTCAGTCCAATCACCACCCCCCCCAAATCTTACTTTTTTATTTTTTGTCCCCCTAATTTATACTTTTTCTTTCTGAATTTCTTTTAGCATCTCAAATAAAAAAATTTGTTCAAATCTCAGACTACGTCATTGGTAAGACATAATTTACAAGAGCTTGAAATTCTTACATAATTTGGATAGAGAGTGTTTGACCGCGTTATTTGTGGACATGAGATTCTTTGTATTTTGATCAGTCTTGTTATCGTGCAATCATGTCGAGTTAAGCTGTAAAGAGTCTACCGAACTTATTGATGATTTAGAACCTATTCGGGACTGTTAACGAAAATCATTAAAAGGCGAACACATTGATGATTTAGAATCTATTCGAGACTGTTAATGAAAAACACTAAAGGTGGACCTATTGATGATTCAGAACTTATTTGAGATTGTTAATGAAAAACATTAAAAGCCATTGATGATTTATAACCTCTTCGAGACTGTTGATAAAAACACTAAAAATAGTTCTGATAACGTTTGAAAAAAATGCTTCCTTGCTAAGTGGATCTTCACAATGTAATTCCAAACAATTGATCTTTAATTAAAATAACGTTAGCAAAAATGCTTTCTTGCTAAGTGGATCTTCACAATGTAATTCCAAACAATTGATCTTTAATTAAAATTTTAACGTTTTTAATCTAAACACTTAAAAAAAATTAACGTTTACGATCAAAAGTACATATAAAAGAAAGGAAAACTTTGACTTGAAAATTTTGAGTTTTAACGATAAAGATAAAATAAAGAGTAAAGTGAATAGTATAAAAATTAATTTTTTAATGTAAAAATATAATTTTTCATTAAAATAAATAATACTGAAAATTTTTCGTTAAAATTCTCACAAAAAAGTCACAAATTACGTCGGTGTAAATAGCAACCCCAATCATTCATCCCTACCAAGTTGTTTCCCTCCCAAATATCAAAAACCCCTTTGTTTCACTGCCCTTTTGTTTTTCCTTCTTTTTAAAAAGGCACAATTTTTCTTTTTTAGTTGATGGGTTCTGTTGGCATGTGTATCTGTGTCCGAGTTTGGCCTTTTGCATTGGCCCTTGCGTGTGTGGTTTTTTCTGGTGTGGGTGAGTGAGTTTCATTTCACTCTCCTTTTCACTCTTTGAATGGAAATTCACTCTCACTCCTTCACTCCTTGTAAACCAAGATAATGGTGGTGGTAGTGGTATTGCAGGAATCACAGAGGAAGGACTGAGCTCGCCTACAAACCAACAACGCAGCCCACATGGAATTTATGGGGATCGCCCAAAACTTATAGAAAAGCAAACCCACTACTTTCAGATCTCTAGGATCCCATATATCCAGGCTTGTATCTGTTTGTTTCTCGAGAAAATTCTCTCCCTTTTGCTGCTTGTCTCAGCTCATACGGTGCTCATTCTCCTTAGTTTGATTCGGGTTTCTATTTCCGAGCAAAGTGCTTTCTGGGAAAGTGATTTTAGCAATTGGGTTTTTGTTTCCTTCAAGTTTCATCCACAAAGACACTGACTTTATCTGGAAGTGAAAAGCCGGAAGAGCAGTGGGGTTTGCTTTCTAGGATTCTGATTGTGAAACCGCTGCATATTCTGGATAAGGCAATTGGATAATGGATAGTGCTTTTGTTGGTTGTGGTGCTTTTGAATAAAAGCTGCTTCTTTGCTCTAATTATAATTAGCACAAAGAAGGTTGAATGGGGAGAGAAAAAGACTACATGGGAAGAAGTACTTTCACGTTGTGGAAATTGGGTTTACTTGTTTTGGCATTGGTGGAGGCTTCTTCTGCAACTCTTTCTCCTACTGGTGTAAATTATGAAGGTTCATTTAATTTTTTCATTAATTTTTTAAGAGGAAAATACCATATATATTTTTTTCTCCCTCAATTTGTTCAGTTAATGCTCTCACCATTGCATTGTCTCAATTGGGTGCAGCCTAGGATTTCCCTTTTTTTTTTTTAAAAAAAAAAAAAAACAAGAAAATGGAAAAGAAAATTCCTGCAGAAAATAACCCTTTTATCTTGTTTTTGGAAATATTCACAGTTGAAGCATTGGCGGCCATTAAAAGCGATCTACATGACCCACATAACGTTTTGGAAAACTGGGATAGTAACTCTGTAGATCCCTGCAGCTGGAGGATGGTTACTTGTACTCCTGATGGCTATGTATCTGCTCTGTAAGTTCTTCCGGATATATAAGGCTAGAAAAAAAAAATAATTCAGAGTTTTCTTTACTATTTGTCTATTTGATGAATTATTTTCTCGGTAAATGATTCTTATTATTTTGTTTAGGGGATTGCCTAGCCAGAGCTTGTCCGGTATCTTATCTCCGGCGATTGGAAACCTCAGTAACTTGCAATCTGTGTAAGTTTGCACCTCCTTCATGTCGGTTTTTATTTGTTCTTGTGAAATTTGAATATGAATTGATATTGTGTTGCAGAAGTGTTTTGATTTGAACAAACGTGACCGTTTTACGTATGCAGGTTGCTTCAAAACAATGAGATTTCGGGTCCAATTCCTGCTTCAATTGGGAATTTGGAGAAGCTTCAGACTCTTGACCTCTCCAATAATAATTTCAATGGTGACATACCAGATTCGTTGGGCAACCTAAAGAACCTGAATTATTTGTAAGTTCAAAAATCATCACATTACGTCTTTTAAACATTTTGATATTCGATAACCACGCGAATATAGCTAATGCTTACACCTTTTCTCTTGTTTTTCGAGCAAGACAGGCGGTTAAACAACAACAGCCTTACAGGACCCTTCCCCGAGTCTCTATCTGCAGTTGAAGGTCTCACTCTTGTGTATGTCTTTTCCCCCTTCTTTTGTGTGTTCTACTTTTCTTTGCAGTATAAATGGGAAAACCTACAAGTCGAGTTTTGTTTGTTGATAATTTCAATGAACATTTGTGTAGGGACCTTTCTTTCAACAATTTGAGCGGTTCCTTGCCAAAAATATCCGCACGAACTTTCAAGTGAGCCATATTGTTTTTTGATCCACTAATGCGTAGTTACTCGTGGAGTTCGGTTCCTTTCTCAGCCTTATTTTGTTTTTCTTTTCACTTCAGAATTGTTGGAAACCCTTTAATTTGTGGAGTAAAGTCTGAGAACTGTTCTGCAGTCTTTCCAGAGCCACTATCCTTCCCACCTGATGCTCTAAAAGGTATATATGCACGTTTTTTTTATTTTTTTATTTTTTTTTTTTTATGTTCCTTCCTTTAGCCTTCCTTGTGACACTGGTGATTCATGAATTTGGCTTTCTTAGAATCAGACTCTGGAACAAAACGCCACCACATGACTATTGTCCTCGGTGCAAGCTTCAGTGCTGCCTTTGGTGTCATAATAATTATTGGGTTACTTGTTTGGCTGCGATATAGACACAACCAGCAGATATTCTTCGATGTCAATGGTAAGTTTTCCTGCTTTTCTAGATTTCAATACTAGTATCTCAGATAGTTTAACATCTTGATAGGGGTGCTTGAATTTTAGGAGGTATGGTTCCGATTCATCCTTTTATTACTTACCTTAAGGGCCACACTGCCCCAACTCTTTAATAATGGTGCAAGTCTGAGTGTGTGAATGTTTCAATCAGTAATCTTTCAGATTTCAGCTTTTGATATTTTGGTAAAATGCGGTAACATTCATTAGAAATGAATAGTTCAGAAAATTCCAAATCCAAAGGCACGTTCTCTCTTTAATTTCTTCTATCCAAACACAACAAAAAAGATTTTGTATGTAGAAAACACAAGAGTCAATTTGTTCATATAAAGGTTGTTAACACATGATGGTAATAGGAGATAATAATAATAATCATAATAATATGATTCTCAATACATGACTAAAATCTAAATCATGAATAACCCTTTCCTTTTGTAGTTAGGTAATCTTAGGGAAAGTGTTTCAAGTCGTTGAACCTTCTCTTTCGGTGAACCCTTAGGATTTGAATTGTACTTTGAGAATTTCTTGATATTGTTTCATGCAACCAGTGATATTCTTTTTCCCCACCAACGATAATCCATGAATTCTTGATTTGGTGGGTTGTGCAGCAGATCAGTATGACCCAGAAGTGTGCTTGGGGCATTTGAAGAGGTATACATTTAAGGAGCTCTGGGCAGCAACGGACCATTTCAACTCAAAGAACATTCTAGGTAGGGGTGGTTTTGGGATTGTATACAAAGGAAGCTTGAACGACGGGACTCTGGTTGCAGTTAAAAGGCTGAAGGACTACAGCACCGCTGGTGGTGAGATCCAATTTCAAACAGAGGTTGAGATGATTAGTTTGGCTATCCATCGGAATCTTCTGAGGCTTTGCGGGTTCTGTTCAACTGAGAACGAAAGACTTCTTGTTTACCCTTTTATGCCTAACGGAAGTGTAGCCTCTCGATTAAGAGGTTAGCATGTTGTTTTAATTCTGCTTGCTGTTATTGTCAGCCTCTAATCAGAACCTAGCCTCCCATAATCTCATCTCCAGTCCAACGCCCAGTACTTCCAAAACTAAGCTGCAAAACGATATAAAAAATTACTTTATTCAACCTAACATGTTGATAATGATTCAACTGATATAAACCGTTTATTATTTTCCAGCATTTCATTGATCGCAACCATTTGTGTTCCTTGTTATCTGTTCAATTTGAGAGTATTCTTGTAGCGCTAAGTTGACAATATTCAAATCTGACATACGACTGTTGCTAAATCCCTTTTATGCGTTCTGTGTGTTTTTCCCCAGATCATATACATGGTCGACCAGCTCTAGACTGGGCAAGGCGAAAGAGAATAGCCTTAGGTACAGCCAGGGGTTTGGTTTATTTGCATGAGCAGTGTGACCCAAGAATTATCCACCGTGATGTTAAAGCCGCGAACATTTTGCTCGATGAAGACTTCGAGGCAGTTGTTGGAGATTTTGGGTTGGCAAAGCTTTTGGATCACAGAGAATCTCATGTGACCACAGCTGTCCGCGGCACTGTTGGTCACATCGCTCCAGAATACTTGTCAACTGGTCAGTCATCAGATAAAACTGATGTGTTCGGGTTTGGGATCTTACTCCTGGAGTTAATCACAGGTCAAAAGGCTTTGGACTTTGGACGAGTTGCAAACCAGAAGGGTGTAATGCTTGATTGGGTACGCTATCTCTCCCTTTCGCTCTCTCACACAGACATGCATGCTCATTTGTAAGATTTACCTAATTGCATGTATGAAATAACTGTGATCTCCATGTAATGCTTGATTGGGTAACGCTCTCTCTCCCTTTCAAACCACGTATTAACACATGGCCGTTGGCTTTCCCTCCTGTTTCTGTCCTGATGGTACATACATGTGATCCTTAGAGTGTTGCTAGAAGTGTCAAGAAACTTGGTTTGTTACATGAAATATTAATGGGTTACTTGCATAACTGCATTAACGCAGAGTTGGTATTTTCACTGCTGATGTATGTGTGAGAAAATACCATGTTCTACAAAGAAAAATGTTTTTCAACAACTCACATGGTTGTGTAACACAAATGCAGGTGAAGAAGCTCCATCAGGAGGGAAAGCTAAATCTCATGGTGGATAAGGATCTAAAGGGCAATATCGACAGGGTTGAACTGGAAGAAATGGTTCAGGTTGCCTTGTTGTGTACTCAATTTAATCCTTTGTACCGACCAAAAATGTCAGAGGTGTTAAAGATGTTGGAAGGTGATGGCTTAGCCGAGAAATGGGAGGCCTCGCAGAAGGTGGAGACACCGAGGTTCCGGTCCTGTGAACACCCGCGTCAAAGATATTCAGATTTTATAGAAGAATCTTCACTTGTGGTGGAAGCTATGGAGCTTTCTGGCCCTAGGTGACAACCATTTTTCAAAATTTTCCCCTGTTCATTAAGTTAATTTTAGTTTGAAATATCAGAAATATGTGATTGTATTCGTCTGTAAAAATGAGAAAGAAAAGTCCATGTAAAAGCTGCTTTTTTTCGCTTTTTCTTTTTCTTTGTTGGAAAATCAATTGAGTTGATTGAGCTTTCTGTCAAAGAGATTTTGGAGTTATTTCAGAAATTTCTACGTAGTTGCTTTTGTTCTAGTTTTATTATTATCTGAGATTCATAAAACAGAAAACCATGACAGGCTTTTCAGTTGTTTCTTTGGGTCCAGATACGTCTGTGTCAGTATTTTAAATTAATAACGTAATGTTATTTCAATTTTTTCATATGATGGTGCATTATTAAATTGGAAGATGAAAAATGCTAATGAGCTTCTTTGTGAATTGGAACTCTTCATGAACTCTTTTGCATCTTATGTTTTTTGGTACATTAGCTTATAATATAGGTACGAAAATTAATGTTAAACCTTGAGATGATGTACTATCACTTTTGAGTGTTCCCTTAACATTTATCTTGAAATACTGTCATGGTGGCATGGATGGTCATTCTTCCAATTGTAGGAGACGGTATCCAAGATTTTCAAACCAATGCACCAGGATTCTCTTTCCTCCTAATACCCTCTCTTCCCCTCCCCCGACCCCTCCTCTTACACTTTCTTGTTCTTGATTCTCTTTCTCTCTATATAAAAAAATCAATACAAAATGTAAACGTGGCTTAAAAATAACCTTTCAAGTAAAAAAAAAAAAAGAGGAAAAGAGAAGGAGATTAGTACGAGAGAAGATCCTACTCCCAAACGAAATATGCAAAAGAACGACCCAAGGACAATTGTGCCATAGCCTCACAAGTAATAGCCCATGGGCCAATGAGTTCCAAATTCCAACCCATAATTACCGTATCCCTTTCTTCCTACAATTGTCGAGCTTTTCTTATCAAAGCAACTCCTCTTTTGCAAAAGAAACAACAAAGAAGCAGAAGACTCGTCCAAAACCATATTTTTCACTTGCTCCTTTTTCATTTTGCTAGCTAAATATATTATGTACACATATTTTCTGGATTTGTATATTATTTATACATATGGTTACTCTTAAATACTCATTAATTAATGAAGTTGTTATACAGAGCTCGAAAAATTTGAAATGTGCTCGTTGTAGTGCACTTTTAGAAGGAAGAAGTGCATAATGATTGTTCGGTATGTCAATAATATTTCTCTAAACTAAAACTTGTATATTTGTAGTGTTTCATTAAACTGTTTCTATTACTTCTCGTTAATTAGAAAAACAAAAAATAAAATACGTTATTTAACGAACAAGAATAACGTTGGACTGATTCGAATCTTGGAGCATTGAAACCCATGCAGACAAAACTTGTTTCTGTGTTTCGCGTGCAGCGTGCTCCAGCCACCTGGAAGACATCACAGTCGCCGCCGCACAGCTTCCCTCAGACACCACCACCACGCGTCGCAATCCCAACGGATGGAGTGACCGGCAATCGCTATCAATGTTCCATGGGCCTCAGAACTCCGCCACGTGTCCTCGAATGTGTCGGCGGGAACAATCCTATCTGCGTCGTTCGGCAGTTAGTACAAGAAAACTCAAAATTTCAAAAGCACTTCTCCCAAAGCTACCCTTCCGCTTCGTACATTAATGACGCGTTTTATTTACTCCGAAATCCTTTCTAAATGACTAATCTGCCCACAACTTATACGATACACCTCCAGATTGGGGTGTAAATTGAGGACAAAATGAAGGGTATTTACGTCTACGAAATTAGACGTCGACGGGTATCTTTGTAATTGTATTTTTCTCACTGTCGCTCTCTCTCTCCACGCCAAAGAGCGGAAGAAGCCCTTACTGTTCCAGCACTCTGCTTTTCTGCGTCACGCGCACGCACCGCTCCCATATCTTTCGTTTATCTTTTTTATTTAATTTTGTGTTTTTTTCCTTCCATATTTTCATAAATGAAAGGATGCCATTCCACGCTTCGTCTTGCTTATCTCCTCTCCTGATCATGCAAACGAAATTCATATTTCACTCACATTTGCAGTAGATCCTCTGTATTATCTTTCAGCCATGGTTTGGAAGAAGCCTGCATTTCCAGAGCAGTTTTATTCACCCAGAAGAAAGGTTATTTCTGGGTTTGGCTTAGGAATTGGAGTTTCAGTGATTCTACTCGGTGTACTGTTTTTTGCCGACTTCTTGAAGACTCCTGCAGTGGAAACTTCGATTCAAGGGTTTTACAGTTTGAATTCTTCTTCTGTTTCATGGCCTTTCTCCTTTTCAAGCAGTTCAGAAACGCAGGATTTTGTGGACAAAACCCATGAAGCAAATGAGTCAATAGTTGCTGGGAAGCAAAATTTTACTGTTTTGGAGAAGCCCCATTTGGGGAATTTTACAGAGGAGGGTAAAGATGGAAGCTTTGGGGTTGGAGGAGAAATGGGTAAGCAGAAAAACAGTGAGAAGGGGCTAGCAATTGCTGAAAACGGTAACTTTTTGAATTCAAATGGGGGAGGAGCTGGTTTGGAGATTGCCCATTTGGGAAACTCCTCTGAGGTTTCGAAAAATGGAAGCTTGCATGGTGAGGAAGGGAGGGCTAATGGGAATCTTAGCCTGTCTGGGAAGGAAGATATGCATGCAGAGAAGGCAGTTGAAGGTAGTTTTTCAAGGAATTCTACTAGTGTGGATGGTAATGTTGCCAAAATTGTGAAGAAGAAAAGAGCTTGGAAGGCAGCTCATCGAGGAAATTCGACTGTGAAAATCGCTGAGTCTGATTCTCAAATGGGGAAAATGCAGACTGATTTGTATCAGAAATGTGATATTTTTAATGGTAGGTGGGCGAGAGATGATTCAAAGCCATACTATCCTGGAGGTTCTTGCCCATACATTGATAGGGATTTTAATTGTCACCTCAATGGGAGGCCAGACAATGCTTTTATAAAATGGAAATGGCAGCCAAATGAATGTGACATCCCAAGGTAAAATCCATCTTCAATTTCTTGATGAATTTTGTGTTTTTGAGCTTAAAAACAAACTTTAATCTAATGAATTTTGTGTTTTTAAACAAGTGCTCTAACATTGAATATATGAGTTATGCTCGTTGGCCTGGGCAGTGTGCCCGCCACCCGTGCATCCAAGTCCTCTTTTATTCGTAGTTTAGAGTAGTTTAGAATATCGATTCTTCTAAAAGGAAAGTGCTCTAGCATTTATATGTAGCAGTCTTTGAACTTCTGCCATGTAAATCTTCTTCTCATACCGTTGTTTCTTACTGATGTGATCCTCAGTCTGAATGCCACTGATTTTCTGATGAGGTTGAGGGGAAAGCGGTTGGTTTTTGTGGGGGATTCACTGAATAGGAACATGTGGGAATCTCTGGTTTGTATTCTTCGTCATGTCATTCGAAACAAGAAAAGAGTTCATGAGATTTCTGGGAAGAAGGAATTTAAAAAGAAGGGCGTTTATGCATTCAGATTTGAGGCAAGTGTCATACATCTTTGTATGTTCTAAAAAATCAATATTTGGAATGAAAATCTCTAATCATCCGTGCTATTGCCGCACTTGCAGGATTATAATTGTTCAGTGGATTTTGTTGTTTCTCCATTCCTTGTTAGGGAATCATCATTCACGAGTAAAAACGGTACGTTTGAGACATTAAGGTTGGATTTGATGGACCGGACAACTTCAATGTACCATGATGCGGATGTCATAGTTTTTAACACTGGACACTGGTGGACTCATGAAAAAACATCTCGAGGGTGCGCACCGTTGTTTGCTTTCTAAATCCCTTGCAGTGTGCTACCAATCAAACTACCATGTCACTTGACTGATTCATCTCATTTTGCATTTGGTGGTTTCACAGAGAAGATTACTACCAAGAAGGCAATTATGTGCATCCAAGACTCAAGGTTCTTGAAGCATACAAGAGGGCTCTCACCACTTGGGCCAGATGGGTTGACAAGTATATTGATGTCAACCGGACTCAGGTTTTCTTCAGAGGATATTCAGTTACCCATTTCAGGTATCGGACCATGTTTTCTCGTCACTTTGACTCACCTCTATATCGGTCTCAAACTTTTGAATGTTGTTGTTGTTGGAGGAATCCAATTTTGCTCCTTTTAGGAAGTTTATATTTGTTCAGATTTCAATGAAAATGGAACTGTTTAATTTGGTTGTAGCGGAGGGCAATGGAACTCAGGCGGACAGTGCCACAAAGAAACGGAGCCAATCTTTAACGAAACTTATTTAGCGAATTACCCTTCAAAGATGAGAGCTCTAGAGCATGTACTTAAGGAAATGAAAACTCCGGTGATTTATTTAAACATAAGTAGGCTTACCGATTACCGAAAAGACGGACACCCTTCCATTTACAGAATGAAATACAAGACAGTGGAAGAACAAATTACGGCTGAGAGGTCTCAGGATTGCAGCCATTGGTGCTTGCCTGGAGTTCCAGATGCTTGGAATGAATTGCTATACGCCGCTCTTTTGAAGGCCGGATGGGGATCACGCGAAAACTGAAGAAATTTGTATGCAATCGTTTGGTATTCTTTAATCGTATCGGCTTAGTTTTGTGTACTGTGAGAGTTTCTTAAGTAGCCTTTTACATCTCAATTTTCTGACACATTGAATTACATTTTATGTCAAAAAGACATGTTCCGTAAGTGCCATTCTTATCACTAAAATACTATTTGTAACATGCTCCAATTAATCCTCCATTTGTAATTATTGACAATGAAAATCACAGCCTATTCAACCCTTCTCAGGAGTATAGTTTCAAATCTGTGAATGAGTTGATTCATTTACCACTTCAACCAAACAGTTTCCGACACATCTTTCCCGAAGAGAGGAATATGAACCAAATTTTTTAGAAACTGGTCTGGCTCAAGCAAAGAACCTCTGGCACAAGAATTACATGACAACAAAAGTAGACGATTTTAGCACAAAAATCTCCATCGTGCCCGATGTATGAGTTGAGCACCCGACTACCTTATCTACAAGCGCATGTGTCAGTTTCTTCCAATATCTCACACAAAATGTGGTTTGATTCTTTACCTGTAGCTGGAAGTGGGTATACAAGAGCGAGAAAGATACTCTCTATTGAATTTGGTACCCTGCTACGATTCTTGATTTTGGAGGGGGGTTTTGGTTTGACGGCTGAGTTATTTATGCTTGCGAATTCGTTATTCAGGACTGATGGGAATCATGACATGTTTGCCGATCAGAACTTTGCTTGCTCGACATGGGTTTCTAGATGTTTGAAATTGTCTATCGAGTAACCATACAAAATGGAAATGACGGGGCAAGGTCTTGGTTGCTAAATGAATGTCCGAGACGCCTTAAATGCTTGAATCATCATAAACTCCAGGTTTTGAGTGGAGCTCTAAATCTTGTAGCACATAGCATGCTGCATCTTCTCTAATAACTTTCTTCAAACAAGGATGCACTTGTCCTTTAATGTTTCACTAGAACGCAAGCCACACAAAAAATGAGCACAATCTCTTAACAAATATACTTCACCGTGTCTACATAAACAAGGGTGAAAATTACCTTCACCACATGATTGATAAATTGATTTGATATATAATTATACATAGATTAGCTTCTCCCAATATACCATGCAAAATGAAAGATTATGGTTTGATTAGGTTGAAGAACTAAACTATTTATGGGATGATATTCACATACAAAATGCAAATGAGCTAAACTGTAGAGTTAAGAATATAGGCATGCAAGGGGCATTCCAGTGCATCTGTTCAGCTCAATCGTAACCCTACCGGCAATGTTCCTCTCATATATTGAGTGATACAAAATTACACGCAAAACTCATGGCTCATTACTAACTACTGAGAATGAAAAGGGAGACAATACGACTTACTTTGCAATATTGAACTGATGTCATCGGCTGGCCATGTAAGCAGGAAGCAGACTTAAGGAGGGAGATAAAGCGCTAAAAAAAGAGAACAACTAATAACTACCATTTTTCCAATTTCTGCATAACTAATAAATAAAATTTATCATCACACCATAAGAAAAATAAATTCCAACACGTACATTCACAAGAAGGGAGACAAACCAAAGGTGTTACTCACTTTGCAGCAGATGAAAGGATAAACAGAAGAGTGCTAACCGTCTGCCCAAAATACTACCAACACTTGTTTTATTACATTTCATACTGGAACTTAAATAAACATTACAGAACAAAAAAGAGAGCCATAGGGACTCATGACTGAGTCCGTTGCCGATTTGTGACTTGCCGGTTCGCTAAGCACGAGCCCAAACCTCTGCTACCTCCAGATCATATGATCAGTATGTATGATAATTGCACTTGGTGTAGTTAGCAGCAGCTATTGACTGAGCTCAGACTAACTGTTCAAGTTTTGGAGGAGGTTTTAGGCAAATCCTCACTCCATGTCCAATGCTTTTAAGCCCCATATTTTGGATAATGGGGTCTTAAAACCAGTGGAAGATTAACTCGCTGGCTATTGGCTTTAAATACTTGATCAGCAAGTGAGGGATATGCTCTTTAGTTGAAAACTTGACAACCCATCTACTCCTCCACTAACGTAAAAAATTATGCCACATGCTTTTACTTTAAAAAAAAAAAATGAAAACTAATAAAAATGATTTGAAAACTTTGAATTTTAACAATAATGATAAAATAAAGGGTAAAGTGAATAGTATCAAGATTGACTTTTTAGTATAAAAATATGATTTTCGTTAAAATGAACAGTACGAGAAACTTTTCGTTAAAGTTCACTAAAAAATTATGCCACATGCTTTTACTTTTTCAAAAATTCATCATCAAAAGTAAACAGAAGAAGTATCACCAGATTACCATCTTGCCCCTTCACCTAATTTCCATTCAGTTCTGCAGAACACAAACATTTTTTCTGGTTCCTAATACTGCATATGGGAAAATTTACGACGATTGACTTGTTGAAAATTATGAAATCTCACAAGGATATTAGTGTAAGAGAAACATTAAAAAGGCACCTAAACTACCTTTTTTAGTGCATTACTTTTCTAATTGTTGGGGTTTTTAATACTTTTTATGGAGCACGGTGGATCCTATCAGTCATCACTCATGCTCATCTAATCCTTTTTCCAACTCAAATCCCTTTAATTAGCCGCTAATCTCCTGTTTTTGGCAGCCAAGCCGAGTTTCCATTTACATACTATTTCAAGGCCCGGCCAGTTTGTTAGGAGAGATTATCTCGTGTAACCATAATTTAGTTTTGTGGCGTTATAAAAAAATAAATATTTAACACGTGTTTAAAAAAATGTGCCACACATTTAATAGACGGTTAATACATGATGAACTGGTGATGTGAAACAATCTCCCGTTTGTCACACTAATACTAAAGCCCAAATAATGCAACTAATTACACACTAAGACAATATTTTAAGATAATTAGGAATTATTCCCTGACGACTCTAATGATTTTTCTTTCACCCAAAAAGAAGTGGTACGTGCTTAGACTCTCCACTAAGGCTTCGTCTTATTGGAAGTTTCTTTGTGCACTACAAGCAAAGAAAGCAAAAATCAGTACTTGATGTGCAATCTCACTTTGCTTTATCTGTTTATTTCATTTGTTCATTGATGCTATAACATCATGAAATTAATCAACCTTCTTACGCCGAAACAGATTGCAGATTTTGATCCCTATTTCGACCATTTTTGTTTTGTTTTGCCGATGTTGTGCAAGAACAAGCAAACCTAGGTAAGTGAGGCACAACAAGACAAGGTAGATGATAAGAAAAATCAACTTAATTTAGTCACATGAAATGACAGAAGTACTATGTGTTGTGTGATGCTTGCTCTTAGTTGTCTTCCACCTTCTATTGGTGACAGAAAATCCCATATGAAATGATAACCTCCATCATTGAATCAATTTCCGTGAAACATAATAAATTATTACTAGCACTTCAGAATAGTCGATTTTTACTCTTCTATCTTTTATTTTGTTCAACCTCAAGGGTGACCGAGGTTGTGACCTTTCTGTTCAAATTACGAGAGTTCCAATCCAAAGACATCCATCTATGTTGATGAGGGGCGTTCTCTAGTGCACATGACATGTTATATGCACATTTAGCTTATAACCATTAGTAAAGGAGAGAAGATGAACCTGCCAACGACTCAATGAAGGGAGGAGAGAGGAAAGAAAGCAGACAGCGACTCACGGTAAATTTTCTACCGGGTTTCCAATTCGGGTTTTATTGACTCGAATGGAATTTAAGCTAAAAATTTATCTCATCCGTTGATTTACATCTTACAATTATTGTTTACATGTGTATTTAATATATGTATCTAGAAATGAGCACTAGAGAAAATTTGATTGATGTTGGAACCCGAACTGGGGCTTTTAAACTTATGGGACAACAACAATAGCACAGCCCAAGGGAAGTAAGAGAAACTCAATTTTCTTGGGCCAGTTCACATTAGTGACAACAACCAATCAACAAAACTTAATGGTTGCTTATTATTTTCTTTCTAAGAAATGCCAATGAGACTTTCTTAAAGTGAGATTTTTTATGGACTATCTACACCTAAGGTTATTGGTACAGATTTCATACAAAAAATACAAGGTGATATATAGTCTTTATTTTGAGAGTCTCCTTAGTGTTTCTTTTTCTTGTATGGCTCTTCGTTGCATTTGTTAAAGAATTATATGCATTTATTTATTGGCATTTGGAATAAGAAGTAGGATTATCTCCGCTCTAAATTCCATCCTCCTCTCTCACTTTTCTCTATCCTTCTTTCTCTATAAAAAAATTAGCACAAGATATTGACGTGGCCTTATTATGAGCGTTCAAATAAGGATTGAAGGGGAAAGGAATTTGTAACAGAGAGAATCCTACTCCTTACAATAATGGGCACTACCTCGAGCAAGAATTAGTAGACAAAAAATAGTTTCACTGCCCAATGTGACTACTAATATTAAGTAACATATCGAATGTTGCCGACTAATATTGCTTAGATTCATATTCTTATTGCTCAGCCATTTAGATTAATAGTAGGTAACAATTTCACGCGTAAAATTGCTGACAAAATTATCATACAATTTTTTAGAGCCGTTTAAGGTGTTAAGTGTCGTTTTAGTTAAGTTTGACTTTGTTAACGACATCCTTTGTTCTTTAATTTTCTGCTAAGCAATGATATAATCTGATATAATTATTAATTGTGCAGCACAGATCAGAAAGGAGAATTTACAGATAAACTAATAGATTATACTCCCAACAAGTTATTCAAATATATCCTGATGAAGATAATGGGGAATTCATGTTCCCCATCGATATGAATAATGAATAGCAGGATAGCATGATCAGCCATCAGATATCTTCCAAGTTGATTGCAGTTTCATTTTTGTCTCCCAAATGCCTTTTGAAAAACAATACTTTACCCCGATATAGTTACGAGAATCCTCCATTCTTTTGACCAGAAAAAGAAAGACTAGCTTATTTCCTGGGACTAAAACTAAATGCCCTCCACTCCACTTACTCTTCATTTTCTAGCTTTTTTTTAGCATCATGACTTATGCACCAGAAAATTAAAAAATTAAAAAAAAATAAGGTGGGCGAAGTTTTCTGTTCCTAATTAATAACCTTCGTTATATTATTTTACGATCCTATGAACTCATGTGTAAAAACAAGATTACATGCACAAAGAATGTCAATTAGTTTTTTTTTTTTTTTTTTTTTTTTTTTTTTTTTTTTTGTAACAAAAAGTTTAGGAGAAGATTGGTTACTCTCATCATTAGTGTTAGGATTTATCCAAAATTTCGAGTTGGAAATATTTACACATAACATCTAACCGTCAGTTACCATCGGTATGAATTTACGTAAGAACTTACATTTCTTTAGCATGTAAGTACATACAAACTATTCGATACTCCAAAAACTATGTACTCTTAACCTTTTTTCACGGTCATGTTGTGTGTGTGCGCGCGCGCGCGTGTGAGGCTAAGATGAGATCCATGGACTGGTTTTTTATTTTATTTTTTATAGAAAAACTAATGAAAATAACTTGAAAACTTTGAGTTTTAACAATAAGGACAAATTAAAGAGTAAAGTGAATAATATCATGATTGACTTTTTAGTGTAAAAATGTGATTTTTCATTAAATTGAACAGTACTGAAAATTTTTCGTTAAAATTCATTTTTTTTTATTTGTGATGACTGAATAAGCATTGTAAGTACTATTGAAAAGAAAAAGTACATATCAAACACAACAAAGAACCAAAGTTTCAATTAATTAAAATTACGTGATTTACCAGAAATACACATGAAACTATTGCTAACAACGATCTATCTTTTGACTAATCAGAATTAAAGATCCTTGTCAGTGTTGTCAACTCCTGGTCAAGCCTTCTTCTCGATCACCAACAACCAATGATTCCTCTCTTTGACTGGCAACAACATAAAACAATGCAAAAGCCACGATTCGTTAGAATTTACAATTTTTTTTTACCCACATAAAAAAATGCATTTACAAATTATCAAAAGAAAAAGGAAAAAAAAAAAAAAAAGCTTAGAAAAAGATTGCATATAAGTTGAGTATGAATTTGCAAAATTAATTAGAGCAACGTGCAATTATCTCTACCCTTAAAAATTAAAATTTTCTTCTAATAATTTAATATATAGTGTAAAATACTTTAGTTAACACATTGAATTTCATTTATCAATAGATTTTTTCTTCTTCCGTTTGAATTCGTTTTGATAATTCTTCTAGCTACTTTGATAGGTGCAATTGTACAAATCAAACACGCATCATGCATGGTTATGAAGTTGAGCACCTGTTAAGCACCAACATTTTGTCGGATTTAGCATCATTGATCTTTGATAATTGTCCCCCAATTTCAGCTTCCTCAGATGTGCCCTTTCTGAACGTGGGATGTGGTAATTGGTCATGTTTACGTTTACCTTTAAAGTCAATTAGTAAAAGAGAACTGGGCATCTTTCGAAATATAGCTTATAAATCTATGTCAATCTATGAATTAGGGACACGTGCGTACTGTTTTGACTTGAAGATAGATTGCAACTTCCCAAGATGCACCGGGCATTTAGTTTTGGAGATATCATTTTTTTTTATGTCGTAGTTTATAGATTAAACGAAGTGCAGTTTATGGTTGGATTTATTTGTGTTAATAAAATACGATCTAAAATATATGGATAAAATACAATATAAAATATATGGATAATTTTATGAAGATCAATTTTTTAAACAAAGTTTGCAAACCAAATAATGTGGTCGTTAATGATTGGATTATTAATTAAATATCGATTAACCTACTTGTTTCTTTTGATGATACATTATTTAGTTTATAAATATAATTTAAAATTTTAACCTTCATAGCATTAGCCCAAAAAGATATCTCTATCATTTTCTTTATATTTGTGATTCTCCAACTTTCTCGCCAATTCACCTTTTTTCAAAGTTTGGCTCTCCCCTCATTGACTATATATAAGAGAGCAATTCATGCACTTATACGACCAACCTTGTTTCTCATTGACCATAACCTATATATATAAAGCAATTCATGCACTCGTACGACCAACCTTGTTCATCATGTGGGTTAATTCTGCATCAAATTAAGCTCCTCCAAAGCCATTAGATCTTCGAAGGTACTTCAACTTTGTTGGTCATTTACAATTTTATAGTGACACTGTGACTGTTATATTTGGTTGGAAAGCAATAATTATTTAGAGTAATGTTAAGGATACCGTCTATTTAAACTATATCATGTAAAGCATGTGACATGATTATTAATGATTAAATTATTACTTAAGTTTTTAATTAATGTACTTATTTTATATTGATGACACATCACATGATTTATGATTTTAAAAGATGAAGAAACTTTTCAGTGTGTCGAGAATACAGTCCAGTATACTAAGTGTAATAATAAGATTAATTAGAAATCTGAATATTATATTCAACAAGATAAGCAAAAGGATGGTTTTTTTTTTTTTTTAAATTTTTTTTTTTTGTGTTAGAATAGGTAGAAGGATGTTTGCTTATTGATAAACTGTCGGTTTTTCTTTTACGATCAGATATCAACCCGTCCGATTTCTTTGTTTGACCGGAGGACATTCTATCCAACGGTGAGAACGGCAAGCCATTGGATTCTCTGAAAATATATTTTAACTTTAAAATTATTTCTCTTAAAAGCAATTTAATCATTTAAATTATTTTTCAGACAAGGCCTTGATCATTTGGCAGCAGCTCGGTTTTCTCACGTGTAACATCAAGAATCTTTCTATATATATAGACCCACATGCGCAATATTAACTTGTCAATTACATAAATAAGTTTTTTGGTCATATCTTTATAAGTTAATTAGCTAGAATAGAATGTGTGTATAAAAAATAGCAAGAATGTGGTTTTTTCCGCTCAAATTAGTTAGTATGGATTTGAATCTTTGATATATTAATAATCTTCGTATGGACGGACTCATTCACTGGCAAGCGTGAACTGCCTACTTAGACTTCGAACTACTGGATCAAATTTTTCTCACCTAGTAATTGAGCAAGGTGGTGGCTCCGGTTTGCGAACCTCATTCACAACTATATTTTTTTTAGGAAAACTAATGAAAATGATTTGAAAACTTTGAGTTTTAACGATAAATACAAAATAAAAGGTAAAATGAATAGTACCATAATTGAATTTTTAGTATAAAAATATCGTTTTTCGTTAAAGTAAACAATAACGAAATTTTTTTTGTTAAAATTCCCTATTTTTTTTTCTCCTTCATTTCAAGAAAACTACACTAAGATTTTATATTTCACATTTAAAAAAAAAAAAAAAAATCTTGACTCCGTTACTACTTCGTAAGAATAAAAACCATAAATACACACTTTACCGGTTATCACCTAACTAAGTTAATGGTGAAGAATAGATGAAATAATAGTAATTTGTGGCATTTTTCTTTGGATGCATTTACCACGAAAATTTCAGCCTCATAAATCCTCTGGTTTGTTGACTAGTCAAAGCCCTTGTATTGTATGTGTGTCGAATTAATATCAAACCAAACACTGACCTGTACACTAGGTTGTTTTGTTCACTAGGTTGTTTGGTTTACATGATTCAACCCTATATATATCAAACTCTGCCACCATTAAAAGTCATGGATGTAGTGACTTTTACATCTTTAAAAACTCCCATACCCTCTCTTATCATCTTCCAACTCCTACCATTGCATAACAATGTGTCAAATGGGGCCGGTCGTGCCTCCACATTTTATCTTCTTCGCTTTTGTGAGTTACTGTTCTCGGAGTGGCGGTAAGATGACTCTGTTTGAGTTGACCATACTTAGCTTGACACTAGTCTTACATGGATCATGTCATACTCTTGTTTGTGTCGAATAACATCAACCCAAATTCGCCCGCTTCATATCAATTTCAAGTCGTGTCATAGTCTACCCTTAATTAGAATTAAACGTTAAAAACACTATAATAATTACGTAAGGGTTAGAATCTGGCAACATACTTTTGACACTAATTTTGTAAGGGTCTACTTTGTAATGCATTTCAACGATTCAAACATGTTCTTGTTTCGTTCTTATTTTGAACTGTTTATATTTTAGTACATCATTTATAGATCATCCTTACAAAAAAATTAGACAAATCCAAAATCATTAAGGTATTTATTTGTAGTGAATTAGAAAATGAATGAACACGGTTCTACAAAGAAACACTAAATTTACTTAAACGGTAGTATGATTTTAGATTTGGATGATTTTTGATAAACATGATATTTGAGGTAAGACATAAAAAATAAACGGTTCAGATTGTTAAAATACATTACGAAGTTGGTCATGCATAAAAAAACGTGTGTTCCCAAATCTTAACTCGTTAATCGTTATATAATCAACATTATGAAACACGAATCATTCTAGATTTTTATCCACTGTTGTCCATGATTTTAAGGAAAACTAATAAAAAAAGTTTGGAAACTTTGAGTTTTAACGATAAGGACAAAATAAAGGGTAAAATGAATAGTAGCATGTTTGACTTTTTAGTGTAAAAATGTGGTTTTTCGTTAAAAGTGAACAGTATTGAGACTTTTCGTTAAAACTCCCATGTTTTTATCATGCATTATTTTCATATGTGTTTCATTTGTTTGATTTTTCTTTAGCAATTAGCATCATCATGTGTAGACAACCCAATGCATGCATATGAATTATGAAATATACATATGCCAAGTTCAAATTCACCCATATGCGGGTGGGTTCCAGTTCCACTCCTTGAGAACCTCTAGTGAGTCCCACGTGTCATGCATGACCCACCACTAAAATTCGTCTTGACTAATAAATCAGACTTTTATATAATAATTTTTCTGTTGTTTTATGAGAAATAATTTTTTCTGTTTTTGAATGCCTTACTTATCACATTTATTATGAAAAAAAATAAATTACTACAATTTCTTTTTTACTGAAGATTGCATTTTTTTAATTCTCCATAAATTATTTTTTGAACAACATATCTTTGTTAGATATAGTTCTCGATTTCACGTTAGTTTTTTTATTGTCTTTTTTAGCATATTCAACAAAAAAATTAATTTCTTATTTGGCATATAAAATAGAGAGTTGAATGTTATTTAAAAAAAAAAAACTAATAAAAAGGGTTTAAAAATTTGAGTTTTAACGATAAGGACAAAATAAATGGTAAAGTAAATAGTAGCATTATTGACTTTTTAGTGTAAAAATATGATTTTTCGTTAAAGTGAACAGTACTACGTGTTTTTCGTTAAAATTTCCTTTGAAAAAAGAAACAACGTTGCAAATGGTGAATCATTTTGGCAGACA
Organism: Pyrus communis; assembly: GCF_963583255.1. NCBI lineage: Eukaryota > Viridiplantae > Streptophyta > Magnoliopsida > Rosales > Rosaceae > Pyrus > Pyrus communis. The sequence goes on along the minus strand of NC_084808.1, from coordinate 24,379,021 downwards.
AGTTTTTTCCTTCAAACACTATGTTTCGGGTTTCAAACCTCTCTTTTACAATTTAAATGAATTTTAAGCAAAAATATATATTTTTAATTTAATTACATGAAAACAATAGTGCAAGGAGAAGTACGCGTAGTAATTTTTTAGTGTACTAGATATACATGCATATGATGTTTTTATTTTACTTAATTATATCTTGTCAATATATTTATTTTATTAATATACTACAACAGTAAAACATATGAACACTACACTCTTATAGATAATGTTAGATAGACCAACTATTTAAATCAATTTTATAAACCATATGACATAGTTGTTGACAATTGATTTATTACTTAAGTATTAATTAACATGCTTATTTAGTATTGCTGACGCATTACATGATTTACAAATTTGGTTTAAAAACTTAATTTACCTATCATTACTCCACTACGCGTGAAACTATAACTTGAATAAATTTTAACTACCAAAACAACAAATAATCAACTCTATCTACTAGAGTTGGGGACACAATAATCGGCGAGGTGGTATTCGACCTGTCACATTGCCATCCCTATATAATAGAGACTATGCGCACATAATCGAAACTACTATTTGTATTATGTTAGACTGCACTTCCGCCACGAAACATAGACAAAAACTGCTACGATATGTTTGGAAGGCTTAGTGCCTAGACATCTAGATAGGGCCTAACCGATTTTTATAATTTTAATTAAATTTGTTATAAATAAGTATCTATTCATACATGGAAAATACATCATTGTGTTGTGATACACAAATTCTAAAATAGAATGACATTCAGATTATAAAGTATTAGAATATAATGAAAAAAATGAGAGAGAAGCATATAATAAATATTTATATACGTATTTAACATGTCTCTTATAATTTATTAAAAAAATTAATACAAAATAAAAGGTGTCAATTCAAATCACATTTGTAAACCAAATGATATAGTTATAAATGATTTAATTATTAATTAAGTGTAAATTAACTTGGTTATTTCTGATTAATGCTATATCAATTTGATTTAAAAATTTTGAACCCTTTAGTGTTGCCCTATCATATCACATTCAATCATACATCACTTTTCTAATTGGTCGGGCAACAAACACACTCCCCAAGAACACTTGCAGTTACCCTCTGCTACTCCATTACCAGCAATTTCCATCTTGGTTAAAAAGTTGGAGTTAAAATATAAAAATTAATACAAGTGAAGAAATATCGTTAAGTCTATATTGAATGATCATCTGGCAGGCAGTGGCAGAGACAATTATATTCTTTTCTTTCTATTTTCTTTTATCTTTTCTCCCTGTAGTTTTTGCTGGAGTTAGAAGAAGACATTAATATAGCAGCAGCAGCAGAAGAAGATAAGCTTGTGGGGTTGTATACGTTGATGGAGGAAATGTACGGATTGCAATCAACGGCCGACTATGGGGACAAAGGGTTTCAATCAACGACGGAGTACGATGACAGGGGGGCGTTGATGACGCCGGAGAATCTGATACTGCCGCTGGATTACCACAGCCTTCTGCACTCGTCCGTAGCCTTCCGCGAGCACAATCACCACCAACATCAACGGGAGGCGATGTTCGGATCGAACGACATCGTGTTGTACTCGGCAGCGTCAGAAGCTGCTTCGACGATAATCGCGCAACGCGAGGAGGACGTATTCGGCGCCATCAAAACCAGAATCGCGTCGCATCCGACGTACCCTAGGCTCATTCACGCATACATCGAGTGCCAGAAGGTGAACAAATACCTAATTAATTATTATTTAATTAGTATAAACTCTTGTTAATATCAGGATTTGTGAATGTTTTATTATTTGTGTGATGTAGGTTGGGGCGCCGCCCGAAATAGCGAGTTTCTTGGACGAAATTCGACGAGAAAACGGCTTGTACAAGAAGCAGGAAGACTACTCATGTAATTCTAGTTCGATGTCGTCCTCCACATGTTTGGGAGCCGATCCCGAGCTCGACGAGTTCATGGTCCCCCCTTCTCTTTGTTTCTCTTTATTCTTTTTACTAATTTTTACGTCTTCTAATCTTAATTTTTTGTTTATTCTTTCTTGTCTCTCCGTTGTATATAGGAAACCTACTGCGACATTTTGGTGAAGTACAAATCAGATCTATCCAGGCCTTTTGATGAAGCCACCTCTTTTTTGAGCAAGATCGAAACGCAACTCACAAACCTCTGCACTTCATCATCTGCTCATGCCTCTTCCTCCGTTAGAACCCTCTGCGGTCAGTCTCTCTCTCTCTCTCTCCCTCTCTCTCCGATGATGATGATTATGCGAGCGGCCCACTAACTGAGAACTATGAAAACATATGCATGCTCGCAGAATTGTGGACGTTTTTTTTTTATCATATATGTGTGTGTGTGTGCAGTAATGATACAAACACACACCTAGGTAGCCACAAAAACCCTAGTACCTCTACAACGGAAAGAGACCCTTCCGTCTCATACTTATATTTGCCAGAGTTTTAAGTAATGCTAGCTCTTCTTCGGAATTTTAATCTTGAAACGGTTCATTGTTATATCTTATCTTCGCCTGCCTCCTCTCCCTCTCTCTCTCTCTCTAGCTACGCATTTTGTGCCTGTGTCTGTGTGTTTCTAAATTCCATCCTGGTTGTTTGTTGTCTGTTTTGTTTGTTTCCTTTTTCACCTTCTTTATCTCATCTAGTTTTTACTCAAAGACGCCATATAAGAACCAGCTTGAAAAGCAAAATCTTTTTTTTTTTTTTTTGTTTTAAAGATTCTGACTTTGACGTTTCAGAGATTTGTAGTCTCATCTCATGACACTCCAATAGTTGTTTGATTGTTTCATACGGTGCCCCTTCAAATGTTTCTATGTTTCTTTTTTTATAGTATAGCGCCCTTCTTAACTTAGTCTTTTTCACATGCTCATAATCTGTATCAATAATCCCTAATCATGGTTCTTTTTTTTTTCTTTTTTTCCTTTTTGTTTCATTCTTAGACATGTTCAGTTTCAAGTTGCAACTCATGTAATCTGGATTGTCAACTTCATACCATGCATGACCTAGAAATTAGTGATCATGATTGATAATTACCTTATGTAGTGCATGCATGTTAATTTTAAGTTGGATGATCTTGTTAGGAGCTTCCATATTACAGTCAATACATATTTGTATATATTTTATGGATGTTGCATATGCTGAATATGATTAAAGTGATCATACAAAGTCGGTGGCAAATGTGCACTGAATAGATCAGTTTATTTCAAGGGTAATGTTATAGACTAAATGTGTAGAAATTTTATTTGTTGATTAAATTATTACTTAAGTATTGATTAAGATGTATATTTTTTATTGATGATACATCATTTAATTTACAAGTTTAATCTACCTAACATTTCTCTTATTTCAAAAAAAAAAAAAAAAAACAGAAGAATCGTCCTTGTAGTTTTTGTTTTGTTGTGCTTGTTGAGCAAGTGTGAGGTATCTGAACAGTGTTGTAAAGATGGTATGATAAGTCATTTCATGGTATAGTAGAAGTAGCTCAGCTTTAACGTAAAGGGTTCATATAGACTGGGGGTTGGGTAATCTACGTTCTCATTTTTATCTCTCACACACATTTAGCTTTTGATTATCAAATTAAATGAATTAAAGAAGAGTAAGGTACAAAATTTAAAAAGGCGTGAGAGGTAACATTTACTGATGGATGTATCAGTGTGACTGTATTAAAGATTGACATGAATGTTTAGGGGAATTGCTAAATATTGTTCATGATCAGCAGTGGGGAAGCTTGGCATAAGTAATTAATTATTATACCTATACCCTTAAATTCTTTTAAGAAAATGCAGGATTTAAGGATCACAAAAAGTTTGACCTTTAAATTACAAATAGGAGAAAAATTAAGGGTGGTTTAATAATTATTTCTTTTTCAGTTTATTTATTTAATGTTTTGAAATTTGAAAAGTTTGGGGAAATATTGTTCATGATCAGCAGTGGGGAAGCATCTGGCAACTGTCTTTAGTTTTTCATTTTTTAGCCTAATTTTAGTTTTCAGTTCTCAAATGGGCAAGAAAATTGTTTCAAATTGCTTGTTATGTGATATATGCAATGCAATGTTACTATATATGCGCTTTTGGTTTAGAAATCTTTTGAAACTTGTGCATGGTTATAAAGTTTGGGGAAATAGATCTACTGTTGGTTTTATCCTCCTATTTGCATTGTTAAAGTAATACAGTTTCATTCACAAAACGTAATTGTTATGAATATTTGTCAAGTTTATTTTGGAGTGAATTGTTAGAAGTGTTAGACCACTCAACTCAACTGATATCTTAATCAGAGACAATGTAGGTGTGACAAGTAATGATGTGGAGTCAGGTTCCTTTATTGATTCTCAAGTTCCAATACAGCAAGAGTAGTACTTGCCTGTATTGCATGCAGCAAAATTTGAATTATATAACTTGATTGTTAATGATAAAATTATTACTTATGTGTTATTTAATATGATTATTTTTTATTATTAACACATCACAAAGTTTATAAATTCGGTCTAAAAATTGGTATAGCTAACTTTGAATATTAAAGTAGGATAGAATCAAATCTATCTGTACTTCCCTTGGACATGATCTTTAGAAAGAAAGTGGATTAGCTAGCTAGCACGTATAGGAATATTACTAATAATCACGTGAGTGCATATCATACACTGCCTTTGGAATTTTATTTTTTATTTTTATTGAGTTATCATGATCTGCTTTCTGTTCTTTATAACTTCCCATCCCTTTGCCTATGATGATAACAGCCAAAAAATTAACAAGATCTAGACTTCAGTACAAATCATTTTGTCTCAAGAAATGATTTCTTCACACAATTTTTGCACACCCGTCCTCTTGTTCAGTCATTGAATTGAACAAATAAAGCCGTATCAAGGGCCATAATTACAAAACGGTGTGCATAAATTGCTGATCTTGTTGATAATATAAGAAGAGTTCCTTTTGTTACTCCATCACTTATTTGAGCAAAGATTTGTACATTTAAGCATCTCAATCAGAGTAAAACTGTGGTTACTTCCATTTGCACGAGCGTGGAGCTTGTGCAACCGGAATGCAAGTAGCAGCCTTAGACATTGAAAAAGAGTGGTGGATGATTAGAAATCTCGTTATCTTTGGTGGAGTGTCATCGTAATCTTATAGGTTATGATTCGCAACTATTATTGTTTTTTATATGATAGTACATAATACCTTTTCAGCGATGTGGGGATTCATATTTAATTCGCCTCGTGCTCTCACTGCTGCATCAGTAGATTCTTTAACTAAGTACCCGAATGAAAAGGGAGAGAGGTAGAACATTCCTTAAGCATGCGACCATGGCAGACGTTCAGTTGGACATAAACATAATATTGGCATATATTCACGTGATTTCGTGGCTTTATCTTGTTGGCTCCTGCATTTGTAAAAGCCTTGTTTTAGGTTTTTTTTTTTTTTCAAGACTATCCGATTAGTGTTTGGTTGGAATTTCTTTATTTTTAAATGTTCTCTTAAAGTTTGTGTTCTTTGAACGTCTTTCATGCATTATAGTACGCAAACCGTTTCTGATCGATTAAAGTCTATAGCTACTAATCTTTTAATCCCAAAACTTTCGCATGCACCATCGAGTAAGTACTCGAACCAATATATCATGTACTTTGAAATTTTCAAGTAGCTAGGTTAATGTTAAGGAGATTAAATTTGTAGATAAAATTTACAAACTAAATGATTTGTCACTAATAGGAATGAGCATGTTTATCAACGCTTAAGTAATAACATAACAATCAATTTCCATATCATTTAGTTTACAAAATTTTGTTTATAAATATAGTCTTTGTAGCATTACCCTTTCAATTATATTCTACAAGTATAGATCAATGATTCACTTGTTTAGTTGAAGATACTTGTGCTGTTTTCAACTTTTCATTGATTTGAAGTGTTGGGCTTATTTGCAAGTAAACTGTATTGATCTTACCTTGCACTTTGCATGTAACGTGTGTAGCCATAGAATATTGCTGATTTCTTATTCTATAAATTAGTATATTTATGTTGCCTTACATGATGCTTATGGCATGAGAGCGAAGCTTGTCATTGTGCTATATTCATTCATAGCACTAATAGAAGGTTAATTACTGGAAGTCTGGAGATAGTTTTAGGCCGAACATGTGACGTTGTTACTATATACAAGGAGCATAATTCTGGTGTCGGCGTTGCATTTTCTCGTGTTTTCGTTGTGTCTAACTTTGCTCACACATAACGTGAGAAGAGAGAGTGACGCAGTCAAACTCTGGTGTTCCGGACTTCCAGTAGCATATTCTCGTTGTGTCATCGTCTCTACGTCAAGCATAGCATGAGAGGAGAATGTGTGTCACAGACTTGAGCTTTTTTGCTATGCCTTTTCTTTTTTACGTGCTTTTGTCTTCGTTGTTGTATTGTATGCTGCCGCATTCAAGTAAGTTAGACAGTCGAATACAAGCTTACCCATTGGAAACTTGAATGTAACTTGGATTATAGGTTAGTCTCTTTATACCTAACAGAAGACCTTTAAATTCCCCATATTTTGTTTGTTCATCTGGTAAAAACGGTGAGGGGTATATTGGACGACTGGATGATAAAAATTACTGCTACTGCTACAACTGCATATGGAAGAAGGAAGGAAGAGAGTTTTAATAGAAAAGCCCGGATCGAGGGGGTGGTCGAAGTTTTCTCCACACATTCGCATGTGGACTCCCGCAGTTTACGCCGAGAGCAGCTTTTATGTCTTTCAACTCTCTCTCGCTTTGGTCTGGCCAGTACTGCCACTTGTGTTAAGTGCTAGTCATTTCCATGGAAGGACATCTCTTCCCGCTGTGGGTCTTTGCGTTTCATTATTGCTTCACACGTGTCTGCTCACTACATGTACTTTTGAGTGGCATCGGGGCCCCCCGGAAATTCAATCCTCTTCTTTCCGCTGCACCAAACCCTATCACATCCCTTTTCTTTTAACTTCCAAGGGCATGGAAATGACTTGGGTGGAAAGTATTCTTTCTAGCTGGGGCGTCTCCAATTATTAATACAAGATATCGTAGCATTTTATGTTACGAATATAAGATCATGCGGAAAAAGTCTTGCACATAATGTTGTGTTAGTTATTCGAAATGTCATGGTGGATATTAACTGTGATCGTTTCCATGGCATTTACCAACTGGATACCTAAACATTGAGGTGTATGAATGGAGAGATTTTTCAATGTTACTGGTACACATGGTGATACATCATGTGTTATTATACAAATGGTTAGATATGTGTGTTAAAAAATTAATAATTAAAAAAAATAAAATTTTTTACCATTTCTATTAAAACACGTAATGTAGTACTTGTATTCATGTTATAATTAAAAATTTCTCGTATGATGTTCAAAGGAGTATTTTACTAGGCATCTTCTAGGGTTTTGCCATGAAGTTCACCATTTGGTCACCGACTCTGCCCACCCACCCACACATGCACGTTTGTGTGGTTTGTGTCAGTTCTGATTTGATTGAGGGCTCCGCCTGTCTTGTCCATTCTGAGTCTGACATCGTTGTTTCTCCCTCCTGTATAAGTCATAATCGAGCTATGTAGAAAAAGAATGTGATATCCATGGTCTATTTTACTTTTTACACAATTTTTTAATTTTTGATCGTTAAGAGAGTAAATTGATCGTGAGGGTGTGGGTAAGGGGTGGGGTAGTTCTAGGTTCCAGGTTCGAAACCTGGTGTGTGTGTGGGTGGGGCTGAAAAAAAAAGAAGAAAAAACAATGTTTTCTCTTCAAAGGAGATTGATATTTAAAAAAGAAAAGAAAAAAAAAGAAGAGATAAAACTTAACAAAGAGTATGTGAGAAGTAAAAAAATGTGTGTGGATAGCACTCCTAAACAATATTATCGATACTAAAATTCTCAAGTCTTTTGAAGTATTTGATATTTTGAGTGTTTTAATTTTTTATACATTCTAATAGAGGTCTAAGGTTAAAATACCGAATGAGGATCCTCTTCGGATTAACTTTTTGAGGATTTTGGGAATTCTCTAATCAAATCCATTCATTATAAATCGTACGGTCAGTTTTAGTCGGATATTATTTATATTTAATTTTAAATAAAAAAATTACAATAATTTTTTGTTTCATGATATATGATAAACGGATGTAATTAGAAGATTTTTGGATCCTCACAAAGAAGATCCGGAGATCCTTATTCTAAAATACCCAGAATACGCGGGCACTCTCAAGCATCCAAAACAGCCCACTATCCACTCCCTCGTGAAAGAAAGAATGGCACCCTGTACTGGAGTGCCTTTGAAAACTAGTTCATGGTGTGGATCTTTAGGACAAAGAAAAGGTTCATGGTGTGGGTCCTTCTTCCGTTCTCTTTTTACTTTTTAATTTTATTGGTGATATGAATTGGCGAAAGATTTCCTTGTCGCAGTACACTGCTACTGTTGTATTAAGTGCATCATACTGTGCTAGGTTTAATTTTTTTATTTCACAAGCTGTTTTAGATATTGACGGTGACAGTATAAACGTGCTATAGAAGTTGGTCTTAATCCGTAGTCATAAATTTAATTATGACACTTTTAGAGAGTCATCTATACGTAATGCTTGTGCTTCAGCGTAAATTTGAAATCTATATCCCATTCTCGAAATTTTGATATGAGAACATAGAACTCACGTATGTTTAATTTGCACATTGTTATTTATGCATTGCAATTGTCTACCTCGTAAAATCTACGAGTTTGTTTTCTCCAAGATGTAACTTTAGTACAACCCTCTGCTGAGAAAACAACATTGACTAGTGTAGTGGTATCACATAGCACCCTATTATCTCGATCGAAATGGATTTAATGGTTTAATTCATATAACCTGATGGACAATGTTGGTGATCAGATGAAGGTGGTGGCATGTCATCGGATGAGGATTTCAGCGGAGGCGGAATAGATGTGCAGGAAGCTCAACAAGGAGGTGAAGATCGAGATCTCAAGGATCGGCTTATGCGTAGGTTTGGCAGTCATCTCAGCACCTTGAAGCTCGAATTCTCCAAGAAGAAGAAAAAAGGAAAGCTGCCGAAAGAAGCAAGGCAAACGTTACTTGATTGGTGGAGTACGCATTATAAATGGCCCTATCCAACGGTACTAAGCCTCTCTTCTCACGTTATAACACTTAGTTTTATAACACCACGTGACGTTACAGTCACACCTCAGTATTTTTCTCATACTCACCTAATAACAATGTTTGACAATCAAAATGTGGTTGTTTATTTTCTTCCTTTGCTCTAATCTCATTCAGGAGGCTGATAAGATTGCACTGGCCGAATCGACGGGGCTAGATCAAAGGCAAATTAACAACTGGTTTATTAATCAGCGCAAGCGTCACTGGAGACCATCGGAGAACATGCAGTTTGAGGTGATGGATAATCTTACCGGACCATTCTTTACAAATGAATGAGGTGCATGCATGTACATTCTCTCAAATGCTTAATTATGCTTCTTTTCCTGATAACTTATGTGTACATGATCTGGAAAATGCAAACTTTACTGGCATTCGTCAATTACCCTATCTTCAAGATGATTAGGGGGATTTGATTGTAATTTGCTTCAATGTATACTCTATGGAATTTGACCACGGTTGATAATGAATGAAATGCTTACATACCCTTGCTATCACATGCAAATGATCTGGGCTCAAAACGCAAAACTTGTATTAATAAGTACAAATATGAGCTTAACCAAGTTTACCAGAATAACGCTCTCATTCTTCTGCACTCGAACTCGGATTTTGATATCATAGTATAATTCAGTGCAAAATATAACTTGTATTCAAAAAGAAAAAAACCCTAATAAGTAGGCCCTAAAAGGTATACGAACTATAATCAACCAAGAAAAGTGAATAAAAACCATTTACATTTTCATTTGATTCATTTTTCTCTTGCAATTATTGTTGGAGGCTATGAGATCGAACATTCACTCTATTGACCAGAAAAAACCAAGTGGAATATGTTTACTTATATAGAATGAGTACTCATGTGATTTTGATTGTTGACTTTCTAAGTGTTTATGAACACATAGAAATTAAACAAGTGTGGGTTTCACGTAACCATCCATATTCCAATAGTTCACACTTTGGGCATGTCAATTCCTTCTTTCCTTCTCCAATTCACGACTTCCCGCATATTAAGTAAGTAAACATGTAATTTGTTGTGTTAATATATACTTGAAAAATCAGGTATCAGATCAATTAAAAAGGGATTAATCCCATACCCTTTTATTTTTTTTCTGTTACTTGATTCATAACCTCCTCATTCAAGTAAGTAGACACGTCATAAAATTTTGAATAACAAAGTGGTTTATAATTGGTGAGCCCATGTCAGCCTACACTACTAATTTGAGTCCATGCATCACTATTGGGCTTCTGCAGATATTGCTTACCAACATTGGGCTTACTTTAGAAACGACGACCCATAATTTACCGGATTCCAACTTTCAAGAATCGGGCCCACTTATCCGATCACTGATTACAGAACGAGCGTCTCCCCGTTGTTGTTTAACTGACACTAACTGTCATGGCTTCGCTCTTCCGTTCTCAGCCGGTCGGCGCCTACCCAGTTTTCGGTTCAGACGCAGTCCGGTCCGGTCCTCCAGGACCTCCATCGCATTGCCCGTCTATGATAACGTTCGATTCTCTCCTCTCGCTTTTTTTCTTAAATTGTAGTGTCACTTTTTCTTTCTTTGTTAATATTTATACAATTTTTAGCTAACTGATTTGTTGAGCTTGGGTCAGCATCGAATATGGAAAAGAATGGCAGTTTCGTGGAGCGGGTAAACATTAAAATTAACTATTTTTTTTGCTCTGTTTTTTGGTGGAATATATATATTTGGGTCCCTGAATTTCAAGTTTTTGAATTTTGGGTTGCAGAGCAAAAATGGGAGAGAGTGTGTTGGATTTTTGCAGTGGAAATGGGGATTTAGCGTTTCTCTTATCTGAGAAAGTTGGCTCCAATGGCAAGGTTTGTTCTTTGTTGTAATTGGCTGAAAGATTGGTAATTTAATTTGAATATGAGCTGATGTTTGTGATTGGGATGGTAAAATTTGGCTGCATTGGCAGGTGATTGGTCTCGATTTCTTGAAAGAGCAGTTGTCAGTTGCTTCGTCGCGGCAAAAGTTGAAGTCGAAAGCCTGGTACTTGAACATTGAGTGAGCACTGGTTAATCTAGTGGTCAATCAACTAAAAATGTTTGAACTTTAACTCAGGATTTTAGAAATGTTTTAGTTTATGTGAAACGCTTTAATAGATACCAGCATTACATTACCGAGAATAATCGATCATGTTATGCATTGCATCTTGTTAGGTGGGTTGAAGGTGATGCAACTGATTTGCCGTTTTCTGACCGTCACTTTGATGCCATCACTATCGGCTATGGGCTAAGAAATGTAGTAGACAAATATAAGGCCATGGAGGAAATGTTTAGAGTTTTGAAAGCAGGTTCCATTCTCTCGCTTTTGATTGATGATGATGTAGTTTTGGGTAGGTTACTTTTTTCTCATTTTTCCTTGGCATTACAGGCTCGAGGGTATCAATCCGTGATTTCAATAAAAGCACCAATCCAGTTGTGTCTGCAGTTCAGGTACTCAACCAGATACAGTAAGTTTTTGCCTTGTAACACGTACACCAATTTCCCGTTATGTTTTTATTGTCGCAGACAAGTGCTGAATGCTTCAGGAACTTTTGCTAGGAATTGATGATTGACAATCTTGTTGTCCCGGTGGCTTCTGCTTTTGGACTTAAGGACGATTACAAGTATTTAAAGAGTTCAGTCAGGGCATTCCTGACAGGTGCATTTTCCTCGCTTTAACTCTTTATTTTTATGGCATATGCACCACACGATGTTTCTATCTGTTTAAGCTCTCTTTGTATTAATATGTTTATACGTTGTATCTTCAAATTTCATGAAATCTTGGGAATTGTTCTGTTTGGAGGCCTTTAGGCATGGCCTTAATAAGTGGTTAAGTGGAGTGGTTAAGCGGATAATAGGTTTCTGGTTTGTTGATTAAAATCTTTTTGTGAACACAGGGGACGAGTTGGAGAACCTGGCTTTAGACGTAGGTTTTTCCAATGCCAGATATTATGAGATTGGCTGAAGCCTCATAGGGAACTTAGTAGCCACACGATAGTTTGATTCATGTATATGCTGTTTCAAATTGTGTCTTGGTGAACACAAAGTATGTGCCTTTGGGAAATAAGAAAAATGTTGTGCCTCACACATTTCTTTTCAATTATTCTTTCATAGTTGTGAATATCAATCTTTAAGAGCATTTCTGATCAATTTTACTTCTACAAATGAGAACAAAAATATTGCTCACTGTCTGGCTTTGAAAACTGAGAAATTTTTTTTTCTTTTTTTTGAACTCTGGCTCAACCATTCTCACTATATCTACAAATCCTCGAATGCCATTTGTACTTCGTCTCAGTTACTCAAACTTGACATATTCTCTGACTGAGCTGAGCAGGGGCAAGTAGCAGCCCGAGATTCCTCAGCTCCTTCATAGGAGAACTTAGTTGCAAGCCCTGGAATTTGTGAAACCTTTCGTTTTCACTTTTCACCATGTTGTGATCACCTTGGATAGAAAGAACTATGTGAAACACTCGCAACTGAAGAAGCACCATCTGCATTTAGAGGGTAACATTGGTCGTCACCGTGGTCATTGAGTTCCATGGTCTTTTCATCTATAAAAGGTGGATTGGTGGGCGCAGGAAGGTGCAGCTCCTTCTTTGTTAGCATCTGTAGCGCCTTTGACATTGTTGGTCGTAAAGAGGAACTCTCTTGGGTGCATAGAAGTCCTATCTGAACCACTCTGAATATCTCATCCTTAACATTGTCATGGCAATTCTGCAACATTAAATTTGGGTCGTACAGTTCTTCTACAGTCCCTGCTTGAAAGTGCTTCCAGGTCTGTTTGGACCAAAAACACAGGAACAACGAAGTAAGAATGGGGATCTACTGTATACTGCAAATTCAAAGATCAAATTGTTTTATGAATGGAAGAAAAGGAAGACTTTATTGGGAAATTTACCATTGTAACTATGCCATCTGAGTACTCTGCAGTTTTGCTTCTGTTGTTCTGCCTTCCAGTGATGATCTCCAATATAAGCACTCCGAAGCTGTAGACATCTGCCTTTTCTGTCAACTGGCCATGAGCTAGGTATTCTGGAGCCATGTATCCCCTGAGGTAGGTTAGAAACAACGGTAAGCTCAACTTTTTTTGGAGTCTTATTCATTTATCTTCGCTAAAATAACACAAAATGAATTTACTATAAATAGGCTTACAATGTTCCTGCAATTGCTGTGCTGATGTGACTCTTATCTTCCTCGAAAGACCTGGCCAAACCAAAATCTGCAATTTTAGCACGAAGCCTTGAATCCAAAAGTATATTGCTCGCTTTTATGTCTCTGTGAATGATCCTTGTTTTTGAGTTGTCGTGAAGGTAGGCTAAACCTTCTGCCGTTCCAACAATGATCTCATATCTCCTCTCCCAGTTGAGTTTTTTAGCTCTTTCTTGATCTGTCAAAAACATTGAGAGAAATGAGGAAACATGCACATACCACCTAGTTAAGATTTGTGTAAATTAGCATAAATCTACATAATCACCGAAGATGAAGCCGTCTAGACTCCTGTTCGGTAGGTATTCATAGACGAGAAGGCTTTCAGGTCCCGAGCAACTGCAGCCCAACAACCTGACCAAGTTTTTGTGTTCCACGCTGCTTATAATGTTGATTTCATTGTAGAAATCTGCTGCTCTGTGTCTGTTGTTGAAGAAAAGCCTCTTCACAGCAATCTCTCTCCCATCAGCCAGAACTCCCTGCAAGGAGAAACCCTGGTTAGTTTCCAAGTACAGAGGCATCAGACATTTAAGACAAACAAAAGACATGGAGACAAACTACCTTATAAACAGTTCCGAAACCTCCTTGTCCAAGCTTGTTGACAATGTTAAAAGACCCCGTGGCCTTTTCAATTGTTGAGTACTTGAAGTTTAAGCTACTGTCGTTTAGGGTTTTCGCCCACTTCTCTGCATCATATGATCCTGCAAAACCCCGAAATTCTTTAGCAGTCCGGTAATCTCTTACATTTAATATACCATTTTGTCCATCACTTATGATCTTTTAATTTCACCATTGAAGCAATACAATCTGATAGCATTGCAGAATTTCTACTAGCTTTTTACCTCTTCTTTTCTTTTGTATATATCTGTGCTTCCAGATATAAAATCCAATGGCTACTCCAACTACCAAAACTACCAAGGAGCTGACAACTGAAACTACTATGACAATTGCGGTACCTGCAACAAAGTTCCGAAGATTAGGCGAGCAAAACTACACACCAGGCTCAGTCTCGAACCACCGAAGCACCCTACCCTCCCCTCGCTTAAAGTGACTAAAGGGAACCTATGTTGAATAAAAGGGGTAGAAATTTCATGTACCTCTGGAGCTTCCATTTCCCATTTCCTTGTTGAGAAAATCTGTGTCTGAATACCTCATGAAGCACCCGGTGTACAACGCTCGCCCCTCGGACCAAGGCAAGCATCCCAACATTGATGCAGATGCATTTTCCAAACACTGTCTGCACAAGCTCTCATCCAAAGTTCTCCAGCAATCAGCCAACACATAAACTGACTCGTTTGCCGTCCCACTCACACTCACCTCACCCCTTGCGTATCCTCGGTTGCTTGGCGCAGACTCAACCGCACGCTTCACAACCTGCCTTGCCGAGTCTCCAAACGCCAAACTCTTCCTCGTCGTGTTCCCACACTCAACCCTATCTTCCGATCCTCTAAACTCCTCGTAAAAGCTATAGTTTTCGGACCTCATGAAGCAACCGTCGAGAAAAATCCGACCCCCATTGTAAGGAAAACATTGGGGAAGCACTGTACGCGCCTCGGCATAGCATAGCACACACTCCAGAAGAGAAAGGTCTCCATAGCATTGAGCTAGGCCGTAGTTGGTGTCGGGGCCTGAACCGGTGACTGCCACTCCAAAGCCGGAAGTTCGCATTTGTTCACTGATGTTTTCCATCGTGCTGACAAAATTCGGAACAAACACGGTTGTGTTGTGCTCACGTTGGTTGCCGCACATTATTTGGACCGTCTTCGTTCTTGGATCTCCGACAGCCATTCCTAGTAACAGCAGGATCTTCAGCGGAAGCAAATGTTGGGAAAGAACTAAAACGTTGCATTTCTTCATTTTTTTTTTTTTGGGGATGAATTGGAACTTTGATTTAATTTGCAGCTGCCTTCATCCAAATTTATATGAAGGAATGTCGTGGAAGAAATAAGGATTGCTGTCAATTGGCAAATGGGGGAATTAGGAGTTACAGAAGAACAGATGGCACAAAAGTAGCAATACAACCTGGACGAAATAGAAAAGATAAAAACAAACTAAAACCGAACTTGGTTTCGAAGTGGATAAATTGCATTGAGATTTAGGCACCGTCCTTAAAGTCAAAAGGGCAGGTCTTGTATTTGGGTTTGTACCCAAAACTTGTTGCAGGATTTGCAGTTTTCAGTCCCAAGTTTCTTCCTTTGTGTTCACATTTTCACAAATAATTTAAACAAGAAACGTTTCTGTGATCAGCCTCCTGAAACTGGAGGTAGACTTACCTACGCCCTCATACGCCACTGGGACAACTCGAACTGATAATACAATTTCATGTTCGAAACGATACACATGACACTTTAATATTGATATTGATATGAAACAAGACACATTGCTTTTATGGTCGATTAGGGAGGAAATCCTAAAGTGAACTTACTCTAAAATTGAATGACGATTTTTATGATACGTATATACTGTCATGGTGACACGAATATAACGTCATGGTGATATCCCGTCAACAATAAAATGGTGTTTGTAAGTTTCTCATGATCAGGACACCACCCCGATAAGAGTAAACAGTGTAGCCCCTCCCAGAAAAGTTGCTATCTTGAAAATTGGCTTTTGGATGAAATCTACACAAAAGACAGGGGCATAAGGTGAAGAGAGCACGGAACATAACAACAAGTGGGTCCCACATGGGCCCCCACAAGGGTTCCCATTTTGAACCCCGCAATTTGGATTGAATGTGAATGAAAGACGATTCCAGAGATAAAAGGTCGGCATTGAATTATAGAGGGAGGAAGGAGGTGTGATTCCCTGTAACCCACATAAATGTCCAACCACATGAGACCCCACCAATCCCTACCTACCATGGTCCCATGACCTCCAGCCAGCCCGCCGTTGCCAATTGCCACCAACAGCTAACGGTCAACGTCTAAACTGCTGACGTTCTGTACTGGTCTCCGGTACTCAAATCAAGATGTTAGGCAGCTAGCTTAACACCAGCTTACTATCAATACTGTACTGGTATTGTAGAAAGTTTATTGATTAATACTAATAACATGTCGATACATTTTTTATTCAGCGGCAATGATATTAACATATTATCAATGACATATTATCAATCTGTTCAGAGCAGCTTGCTCGAGAAACATGAGAGCATCGGCAGTCATCAATAAGGGCACCTAGACTGAACAGCTAATAAATGCAAAAATAAAGGATTTTTCCCTACGTCCATATTAGCTGCAGTCACCAGGAATAGACCGGAGTACAATTGAATTTTTTCGAGTTATATCCTAAATAAAGGGTATGAATTGCAGATAGAAATATGTATATAACTTAACTGTCAAGGAATTCTTACCAGGATTTGGTTCAGAAATCAATCCATGAGAGAAGAAAAGAATGAAGAAGTTGTAGGCAAAGTTTTGAGTGCATGAAAATTGGATTTTTTTCCTTAAACACGAGGCCTATAAATATATATATGTACACGTACCTTTTGTTTTTGCATTGGATCAGTGAAACTATGAGTTCCTGCAGGTGAGGTGAGAAGCTTAATCGAGGACTTCTGGCTTCTGGTTTTTGGCTTTTGGCTTCTGCTGTTGTGAAATGAATTAGCTAGTTAAAGAGAGAAAAGCCAACTCGAAGAATTTGGAATATGTTCAGATGAGAAGTCAAGAGTGATCTAGTGCTGTACTGGAAAAGTTTCCTCTTTGCTATTCAACTTCAAACTTTCAAATCAAAAGACTAAAGACTGAGGGAGGAGAAAGTGGAAACTACGCGGTATGGACCGAAAAGCCGACAGCTATATACACACACAGACACACGCAAATATGTATACATGTATGTGTATAGGAGGAGGGATAGCTATGTCCGGTCGTAGTTGGTGCATTTGACTGTTGTGAGAAATGAATGTCTCCATTTAACAGTTTTACCCTAATAATAATAATCTCTTGTGATGAATCTGGGATTAGTTTTCATGGTTAAATAAAGTGAGAGTTGACAATTGAAGCTTTTTCTTTTTGTCTTCGTAAAATAGCTGCTAGGTTTTCATACACACTACAAACTCGTTTTGGTTTAGTAATATTTGTCTTTACTTAGTTAATTGACAGAATATTAAATTTGACTCGCGACTCGTATGCATGGCGATAACGATATATATTTGTGACAAATTTAACATCTAATTGTTAAAGTGCCAATTACAGTTTTCTTTTTTTTTTTTTTCGTCCCCAGCAAAATTCAACAAAGGCTGTTAGCTCAGCACAAGTTTGTTATGGGAAGATAATGTTCATATTGATGCCTTGTTTTCTACTCATATAGAGCTCTTTGGCACTGATGACATATTCAACGTGAAAACAAACCACCCACTGCAATATAAGTCAATGACGTTTAGTCTTAATCATCGTTCCAAATAATTAACGGATGCACACAAATTAATATCCCGAGGACTAAAAATAAAAAAAACAAGTGGAGAAGAATTTTGATAATAATAAATAATTGTTGCTATTATTAATGTTATTGCTGTTGTTATATTGTAACTATCTAATATATATATATATATATATATATATATATATATATATATATATATATTATTAGATAGAGCAACTTGGTGTTTCAAATTAACCCACCATTTGTCATTTAATTTGAATGTTTATCTTAATCAACATTATCACTAATTATATTTGTATACACCGCACCAAATTAACCCAGAAGACAAATCTAATTAATTTATGAACCAGTCTCTTTGCAGAGAAAAATTGCCAGACTAATTATATTTAGTTTTTGTGCTTTCCAGATAAATTATAATATCATATTTTATTCCATAAAATTCGATGGATTCAGTGCGGCGCTTGAAAATTGTAGGAGCTGCAGTTTGATCTGCATGTGCACCCCAAGAGCTGGCATTGTCATTATTCCTTGATTAGCTGTTAATCTTGGATTATTTTTTGTATTAACTTTGACTTTAGTATGGTTACTTGTTTCAGTATAATTCTCACCTACATTTGAAAATGCTGATTCAACCAATTATATATATTACATTAAAATAAAGAAATAGAGTTCCACTTTCGTAACTCTGATTTTGATTTTAATCGAGGAGTACACCAAAACTCCCTAATACAAACAAAATCTCCAAAAGTTTATTATGAGAAAATTGATAACTCTGATTTTGATTTTATTCGAGAAGCACACCAAAATTGCCTAATACAAACAAAATCTCGAAAAATTTATTTCGAGAAAACTGATGACGTGACAGTGTGACAATCGTACTGTTTCAAGATAAAAAATTGCATATCAATAATATAATTCTCCACATATATTTTACAAAAGGTATTCAGTCCTACTTACCCATGTTGTTAAAACATATAGAAGTTGCACAAAATTTGACCGTAATTAGACTCTAGGAGCTGCGGGGCTGGATCATTTGACATTCACAAGTCTGTAGGGATTGCTTAAGCTCATAGATCATCCGATCTCGCAACATTTACATTGTGGATGATGACAAATACAAAATGTTCATCTCGGCTCAATCCAGCTTTGGGTCATGCTATTCTTCGAAGATTGCGTGTTAGACTCCGCGGGCAGTGAATTGAGACTTCCTGAAGGAATTCTCCCGTTGAATTTTGCGCTACCAGAATTGAGAAATGGGGGTTGTGTTGGCTGAGGAATCTCAAGATTTTCGGTAAGCATTTTTACGACTAATGACATTGCCGGCCGCAGCTCTGCTGAAGCTTGCACACAAAGTAACCCTATTTGAAGTAACCGAGATGCTTCTTCATTTTCAAACTTACCTTCTAGGAGTGGATCGACAGCTTCACGTAACCTATAAGTTCCATAAAGATCCCAAGTCTTTATGAAATGAGATAAAAGAAGGTTAAATTATGATTACTGAAAGTGGATGTGAAAATCTTGTCACGAAATATAAATTTAGCAGATATGCAAGAGCAACAATTTTGTTTACCATCTGCAGGATTGAAGTCGAATTTGAAAAGAAAGAATTGTTCCTCCTCCCACAGATGATTTCGATGACAAGAACTCCAAAACTGTAAACATCTGCCTTCTCGGTCAACTTGCCAAGAACGGCATACTCCGGAGCCATATAACCTCTAAGCAAGAAAATTTAGTATTCTTCTATGTTAGAAACGATAAACAAGTCTTTGGAGCAGAAAATAAAAACGAAAACAGGCAGCGCGCAACTTACAGTGTGCCAGCAATGGCAGTGCTTATGTGAGTTTTATCTTCAGGGAACATTCTAGCAAGTCCGAAATCAGCAATCTTTGCATTGAATTCCTTGTCGAGCAGAATGTTGCTCAGTTTTATATCCCTATGAATGATCCTCAATTTCGATTCCTCGTGAAGGTAGGCCAAGCCCTCAGCTGTTCCCAGTATGATTTTATACCTCAAATCCCACCTCAGTGGCTCCACATTGTTTTTCACTGAGAATTCATAGAGGGATGAACTGTAAGAATGCGAAAATGGACTGATGATGCGAAAAACCAAATTGTCTTATCGAAAATAGGATGGAGAAGAGAAAATTACCAATAAAATAATCATGAAGGCTTTGATTTGGGACATACTCATAAACAAGAAGGCTCTCGGGGCCTGTAATGCTGCACCCCAACAGCTTTAAAAGATTTTTATGATGAATTCTGCTGATCAAATTAACTTCGTTGAAGAAATGATCCACCCATTGCCTTGTGTTGAAGAACAGCCTCTTTATGGCAATAACATTTCCATCCGGCAGAACTCCCTGTGTGTAAAATAAAGGAAATTCCCAAGTTAATTCCATATAATGAAATATGATACCTACGCAGAACGAAGGGAGAAATTACCTTATACACTGAGCCAGATCCTCCTTGTCCAAGCTTGTTGGTATCATGAAAGTAATTTGTGGCCTTCTCGAGAACTTCGTATGAAAAATTGAGTTGGGACTTATTCACAGTGGCAAACAGAGCTCCGAATTGCTTTTTCTCTGAAGCAGCTGTGAAATTAAAACAAGAATACAAATTTAATCCAATGCTTAAAGATAGAACACGTATTCCTTCTCCAATTCATGACTTCTCAGCAAGCATGTAATTTGTTGTGTTAATGTATACTTGAAAAGGCCATTCAGTATTACGGTGCGGTGTTATTCTTCTTCGCTTACAAGTAAGAGGTCTTAAGTTCGAATCTCGTGGATAACGAATTTGATACCAAATTAGGCTGCTCATTGTGTGGCTTAGCCGAATTCCCCATCCCCCTTAGTGTAAAAATATCGATATACTAAAAAAAAAAAAAATGTATACTTGAAAAATCAGGAAATATGTCAATTAAAAAGGGGCTGATGTTAGATCCCACTTCACCCAGGAGAGTGATCCTTATATGTGTATTCCCATGCCTATCTAGCACGAGACCTTTTGGGAGCTCACTGGCTTCGGGTTCTATTGGAACTCCGAAGTTAAGCGAGAAAGGGGCGAGAGCATTCCCATGATGGGTGATCCACTAGGAAGTTCTCATGTGAGTTCCCAAAAACAAAACCGTGAGGGTGTGGTAAGGGCCCAAAGCGAACAATATCGTGATACAGTGGAGTCGAGCCTGAGATGTGGTGGGGGCCTGGGCCGGGATGTGACAATTTGGTATCAGAGTCGAACCCTGACCGTGGTGTGCCGACGAGGATGTCGATCCCCTAAGGGGGGTGGATTGTTAGATCCCACATCACCCAGGGGAGTGATCCTTACATGTACATTCCCTTCTTTACCTAGCACGAGGTCTTTTGGGAGCTCACTGACTTCG
Source organism: Pyrus communis (assembly GCF_963583255.1). NCBI lineage: Eukaryota > Viridiplantae > Streptophyta > Magnoliopsida > Rosales > Rosaceae > Pyrus > Pyrus communis. The sequence continues at coordinate 24,357,882 of NC_084808.1, read as the reverse complement.
GGTTCATTGGAACTCCGAAGTTAAGTGAGAAAGGGACGAGAGCATTCCCAAGATGGGTAACCCATTGGGAAGTTCTTGTGTGAGTTCCCAGAAACAAAACCGTGATGGTGTGGTAGGGGCCCAAAGCGTACAATATCGTGCTACGGTGAAGTTGAGCCCAGGATGTGGTGGGGGGCCGGGCCGGGATGTGACAGCTGATCCTATAGCTTTTTATCCTTTTCCGTTATCTGATTCATAACTTCCCCATTCAAGTAAGTAAACACGTCATAAAATTTTGAAGAACAAAGTAGTTTATGATTGGTGAGCCCATGTCAGCCTACGCTTTTAATTTGAGTCCATGCATCACTATTGTGCTCAGACTGATATTGCTTACCAACATTAGACTTACTGTAGAATTGACAACCCATAATTTACCGAATTCCAACTCTCATGAATTGGGCCCTCTTATCTGATCATTGATCTCAGAAGGAGTGTCTCCCAGTTGTTGTTTCAGTAACTGACACTAACTAACATGGCTTCGCTTCAGTTACATTCTCCATTCTCAGCCGATCCGTGCCTACCCATTTCTCAGTTCAGACGCAGTCCGGTCCGGTCCTTCATCGAACGCTAGACGCTCTTCAACCACATTGCCCTTGTCTATGACAACGTTTGATTCCTCTCTTCTTTTTTTTATTATTTTTATTATTGTTTTAATTTTTAAATTGTAGTCACTTTTTCTTTCTTTGTTAATAACTAGCATATTGGCACACGTAAAGTGTGTGAGAAAATTTTTATTTTTGTTTTTGAAATAGAAGGAGAGAGAAAGATAGTGATAGAGAATGTGGAAGTGAGAAGTTTTTATTATTTTTATTATTTTTAAAGTTTTTTAATTAGAGATATGTTAGGATTAGGAGTGCAACTCGAGCGGGTTAGAAGGTCAACCCAATCCTAACCCAACTTTTACAATTTGGAATCGGGTTCGGGTTGGGTTTTAATTGGGTTTATTTGGGTTCGGGTTTAATCTAGTTTGGATTTACTTGGGTTGGGTTTGGATTGCCCAACTTTTTCTTTTAACAGATCTTGGTTAAGGACCGCAAGGAGTCAGGGTTGAAGAAGTACTCAGTTGCAATCCACAAGTTCTTTGAAGAGTTGGCTAAAATTGGTATGTAAATTATTTAAATCATATTCAACGATTTTTGGGTTTAATTCTTCAAAAATTCTTGTGTTTTTAATTATTTAATTAATTGGGTTGAATCTATATTTGCATGAACAAAAGTCCTAAGATCCAAAACAGTATCACAAGCCTCTTCAAAATATGGGCCAACATATGTTTCAGATCCAGTTTTCTTTGTGTTCGAGAAGGTCTCAACATTCATTGTGACTGAGGAAACGGTAGAGCCGCCGCCATCGCCAGCAGAAGCAGCAAAAACTGAGGAGGAAACAAGTGGTGTTGCAAAAGAAAAGGAGATAGTGATCGGGTTGGGGATGAACGGGTAAATAATCAACCCAACCAAACCCAACCCAACCTATTCAATGAACAGGTTGAAATCGGATTGGGTTCGGACGGGTTATAACTTTAAAAAAACCCGCTTGCTTGGGTTTAAAGTCAGATTGGACATGGACGGATTCGGGTTGGCCCAACCCAAGTTGCACCCCTAGTTAGGATTACATGTAGGTAAGATTTTAAAATAAAAAAGCAAAATTTGGTTGTGTGAAATTACATTTCTGCTCCATATTTCTTAATTATGTTGTGTTTTAATTAGAGGGTTAAACTGGTAATTTCATAGGGTTTTGGTTGACAATAAATATTTTATTAATTAATAGAGAGGAGATTAATCTGCCTAAATATTTATCTTCTGATTTTTTAAATAATTTTTAGTTAAATGATTTATTGAGCTTGGGTCAGCATCGAATATGGAAAAGAATAGCAGTTTCATGTAAAACTTAAAATTAACTTTTTTTTTGCTCTATTATATATATACATATATATATATATATATATAATATGTATGTATGTATGTATGTATGTATATTTGGGTCTTTGAATTTCAAGTTTTTGAATTTTGGGTTACAGAGCAAAAATGGGAGAGAGTGTGTTGGATTTGTGCTGTGGAAGTGGGATTTAGCGTTTCTGATAGCATTTTGTCCATCACAGATGTTCTTTTAATTTCACCATTGAAGCAATGCAATTTGATAGCATTGCAGACTTTCTACTAGCTTTTTACTGTTGACTTGTATTAGGATACCTACGATTGAGGGATTCCTATTATCTTGGGTTTTCTAGTTTGGGGTGTATTTCTTGTAATCAATTGTATTTATTCTTTCTTTATTATGTTAGGATTGTATATGATTTTATATATACCTCTAAATGAGAAGAATAGAAAACACATTGGAAAGCATTCTTTCTTCTTGGCACCAGAGCCGAGTTAGAGAAAAACATCGAGCCCTAATTGGGTTGGTATTGCCGTGCTCAGCACACTTTTGTTGTGCCTCTGTTCCGACGTAAACAGTGACCGACTTAACGTCGTTGCTGTTCGAGTTGTTGCCCGTCCTTAATTAATTGCAGCAAGCAACTTAGAGTTGTTGCTGTCTAGTTTTCTATCAATCCGTTCCCTTGTTCCAGATTCCCATCACAATGCTGCAGGTTTTGAGTTCTATCAACGGCAAGACAGATGGCTCAAGAAAATGCAACTGGTTCTGTGTTTGTTCCTGCTACTGCTCCAATTATGGTGCAGTTGGATAATTCTAGTTTCAACATTGGTATGGTATTGGATGAGAAGAACTATGATTTATGGGCTCCTCTCATTCAAATTCTTATCGCTGGAAGGAAGAATATGGGGTATCTTTTTGGGTCTATCAAGGCACCTAACGAAGACGATCCTAAATACGATGATTGGTTCTTTGAAGATTAGAGAATTAAGAGTTGGCTATTGTCTTCAATGACGCCGGAGATTATGAAACGGTACATTCAGTTATCTACTTCGAATGAGATTTGGGACACTCTTAAGGTAGTCTACTTTGATGAGAATGACGAGGCTTGAATTTTTTCTTTGAATCAGAAGGCATCACGTCTTTGTCAGAATGGCCGACCTTTAGCTACGTATTTCGGGGAACTAACTGAGATTTTCCAGGAATTGAATCACTTTAATAAGGTGTCCATGAAGTGTGAGAATGACATTCAAACGTTTCACAAATCCACCAAGAGACAACGAGTCTATGTGTTTCTTGGTGGCCTTGATGATGTGTTTGATTAGGTTCGTGGATAAGTGTTGCAGAAGGATCCCCTGCTTAGGTTTCATGCCTTTTATGTCTATGTTTGTCGTGAAGCCAATTGAAAGGAAGCAATGAAGACGGAAGTTGACAAGAATGAACCTGCTGCTATGGCAGCAAAGACTCATGCTCGGATTGAGCAGGGTCACGAAATCGGCTAAGAAAAACTTGCCCTAGCTAGACAAGCCGGGACCATCCCCAAGGTAAGTGCCCACACTGTGGCATGATAGGACACTCTAAGAGCTGCTACTTTGAGCTGATTGGATATCCCAAGAATTGGGATAAGACCTGTGATCCTCGCTACAACAAATCTCGAGTCTCCATTGTAGAAACCAAGAATGATTTAGATCAAATAGCGAATAAGGCCTCTGCCATGATTGCTGCGGCAGGTAGTATTGAAGGTAAGGCACTAAATATTTCGACTCCTGTTACAAATAATACATGGATAATTGATTTCGAAGCTACCGAACATATGACTTGTGATTCTAGACAGGTCCCATCCCTAAAAACCTCCACACAAACCATGGTCAATGTTGCTAATGGGGATGCCACCCCGGTTATCGGGGAAGGCACGGTTGCCCTTTCTGATACCATGAAACTTGACATCGTTCTTGTGGTTCCCTTTTTAAATTATAATTTTTTATCTGTTACCCAAATAACCATTGCCTTATACTATTTGGTTATTTTTTTGGCCTTATTTTGTTGTTTTTAAGGACATCCGGACACGGAAGATGATTGGTTATGGTATTAGACGAGGGAAACTTTATTACTTAAAGTTGACTACCAGGAGTTCTGCCCTGCTGACTCAAACTCTTTCCGTGGAGGATTCTCAAGGGGATACTAATAAAGTGTCGGGCATCTGGATATGGCACCGGCGCCTTGGGCATACTTCTTTTGGTTACTTGCATAAGTTATTTTCCAATTTTTTTGTTAAGAACGATGTTTCTTAGTTTAAGTGTGATGTTTGTGATTTGGCTAAAAGCCATCGAACTTCTTTTCCTCCAAGTTTAAATAAGAGTCCCGTTCTGTGTATGATGTGTGGGGTCCCTCGAAAATAGCTACTTTTGGTGGTGCTCACTGGTTTGTCAATTTTATTGACGATTGTTCAAGAATGACTTAGGTTAGTTTGTTAAAGTCGAAAAATGAAGTTAGTTCAACCTTTCAAAAATTCCATAAAATTGTTGGTGTTCAATACAACATGAATATCCAGGTTCTTCGAAATGACAATGGTGGAGAGTATGTTAATATGGAACTTCGTTCCTTCCTTGATATGCATGGTATTGTTTATCAGACCACGTGCCCGTATACTCCTCAACAGAATGGGGTTGCCAAACGAAAAAATAGACACGTGTTAGAAGTGGTTTATGCCTCGCTTATTGAGGCACATCTTCATCTACATTATTGGGGTGAAATACTCACGTCCGCAACCTATCTTATCAATCGTCTTCCTTCTCGCACTCTTGACTTCCAGACATTGTTTCAAGCCCTTATGGCTCAGACTAGTTACCCATCAATTCTAAATCTTCCCCCCACGGGTCTTGGGGTGCTTTGCTTTTGTTCACCTTTATCATCCCAAACGGAAAAGTAAACTTAAGCCTCGAGCCCTTCGTTGTGTGTTTTTGGGTTATGCCTCTACCCAAAAGGGATATCGTTGTTATCATTTTCCAACTAAGAAGATGTTTATACCTCTGGATGTGATTTTCCATGAGAATGAAATGTTTTTTAGTTCCACTGCCATCCTCATTTCAGGGGGAGTATCGAGGTGATGAAGTTCAGTTTTTTTATTATTTCCTTGTGGAGTTGCATGAAGAGTAAGTACCACATTTGAAGCCTACGACCTTTGGTGATTAGTAGGCCACTGAATAGCAGCCCACTGACCAACGATTGACTGAACAATAACCCCCTGATTGGCCTACCGAATAACAGGCAGCGAACCAGGAACTGGCCCTGTGGCTCGGGAGAAAAATATGCCCACGAGTTCTGTGCTTAAAAGGGAGTTGCAGCCTATGGTTTTAAATGAAACTGAGCAGCGGATGCGCCTTCACTTCATCGCCTTCCCGAGCGTATTAATCGAGGTATTCCTAAACCCATTTACGAGGTAGATCCTAAGTGTAAACACAAGTATTCCGCGAGTAAACCAAATTCTGATTCAAGAGTGATATATCTATTTAGTAATTATGTGTCTACCCATCACCTGTCTGAATCAAATAAGTCATTTGTATATCAATTATCTATTGTAGCTATTCCTAACAATATGCAGGAAGCCTTGGCAGATTTCCACTGGAAAGATGCAATGAACGAGGAATTGAGGTCATTGAAGAAGAATGCTACCTGGGAAATAACTGACTTGCCAGCCGGAAAGAAACATGTGGGATGCAAATGGGTCTATATAGTGAAATACAAAGTGGATGGAACAGTAGATCGCTTTAAAGCGAGATTGATGGCGAATGGGTATACACAGAAATATGGAATCGACTACACTGATACATTTGCACCAGTGGCCAAAATCAATACAATACGTGTTCTACTATCCTTAGCGGCGAACATAGATTGGTCATTGCAACAATTCGACGTAAAAAATGCATTCCTCCATGGAGATCTAACTGAGGAGATTTACATGGACCTTCCACCAGGGTGTAATGATCCGAGCTTGCGAAAACAAAAGGTATGTAGGCTTAGGAAGTCATTGTATGGATTGAAGCAGTCTTCGAGAACTTGGTTTGGTAGGTTCACTAAGTCCATAAGAGCATTCGATTATAGGCAGAGTAATTGGGATCACACATTATTCCTATAACTTCAGAATGGAAAGATTACAGCTTTCATTGTATATGTGGATGATATGGTGATTATCGGTAACGACCCCGTTGAGTAAGCAGCCTTGCAGAAATATTTGTCCACGGAATTCGAAATGAAAGATCTCGGTTCTTTAAAATATTTTCTTAGGATTGAAGTGTTAAGATGCAAGTCCGGGATATTTCTGTCACAAAGGAAGTACATCCTTGACTTGTTGGAAGAAACCGGTATGTCGGCATGCAAGCTGGTGACTACTTCATTGGCAGAAGGGATGAAGCTGGGTGTTGATCATAACCAGGTAGCCATTGATAAAGGGAGGTACCAAGGGTTAATGGGAAGATTAATATATTTGGCTCATACTAGGGTGGATCTTGCTCATGCATTAAGTGTAGTTAGTCAATATATGCACAATCCAGGAGAAAAACATATGAGTGATGTTATGAGAATATTGAGTTACTTAAAAGGAAGTCCAGGTAAAGGAATTATGTTTCAAAAAAATAGGCATTTCAGAGTTGAGGGTTATATGGATGCTGACTGGGCAGGATTGGCGAATGATAGGCACTTAACATCCGGATATTTCACCTTTGTTGGGGGAAATCTAGTAACGTGGAGAAGAAAGAAGCAAAATGTAGTAGCAAGGTCAAGCGCAGAAGCCGAATATAGAAAGTATGGCACTTGGTATTTGTGCTCATAATCTAGTGCAACATGATCGGACCAAACATGTGAGGTTGACAACTTATTTATTAAGGAAAAGTTGGACGGTAAGGTAATTGAGGTTCCTTCCATAAGAACTGAAGACCAAGTAGTGAACATTCTCACTAAGGCGGTTTCTAGCAACAAGTTCTCGAGGTTTCTAGACAAGTTGGGCATGTGCGACATATGTGCACCAACTTGAGGGGGAGTGTTGACTTGTATTGGGATTCTTACGATTGAGGGATCCCTTATCTTAGGTTTCCTAGTTTGGGGTGTATTTCTTGTAATCAATTATATTTATTCTTTCCTTATTATGTTAGGAATGTATATGATTGTATATATACCTCTGAATGAGAAGAACAGAAAACACATTGGAAAGCATTCTTTCTTCTTTTACCTCTTCTTTTCTTTTGCATATATCTGTGCTTCCAGATATAAAATCCAATGGCTACTCCAACTACCAAAACTACCAAGGAGCTGGCAACTGAAACAACTATGACAATTGTGGTACCTGCAACAAAGTTCCGAAGATTAGGCGAGCAAACCTACACACCAGGCTCAGTCTCGAACCACCGAAGCACCCTACCATCCCCTCGCTTAAAGTGATTAAAGGGAACCTATGTTAAATAGAAGGGCTAGAAATTTCATGTACCTCTGGAGCTTCCATTTGCCATTTCCTTGTTGAGAAAATCTGTGTCTGAATACCTCATGAAGCACCCGGTGTACAACGCTCGGCCCTCGGACCAAGGCAAGCATCCCAACATTGATGCAGATGCATTTTCCAAACACTGTCTGCAAGAGCTCTCATCCAAAGTTCTCCAGCAATCAGCCAACACATAAGCTGACTCGTTTTCCGTCCCACTCACGCTCACCTCACCCCTTGCATATCCTCGGTTGCTTGGCGCAGACTCAACCGCACGCTTCACAACCTGCCTTGCCGAGTCTCCAAACGCCGAACTCTTCCTCGTCGTATTCCCACACTCAACCCTGTCTTCCGATCCTCTAAACTCCTCGTAAAAGCTATAGTTTTCGGACCTCATGAAGCAACCGTCGAGAAAAATCCGACCCGCAGTGTAAGGAAAACATTGGGGAAGCACTGTACGCGCCTTGTCGTAGCATAGCACACAGTCTGGAAGAGAAAGGTCTCCGTAGCATTGAGCTAGGCCGTAGTCGGTGTTGGGGCCTGAACCGGTGACTGCCACTCCGAAGCCGGAAGTTCGCATTTGTTCACTGATGTTTTGCATCGTGCTGGCAACATTCGGAACAAACACGGTTGTGTTGTGCTCAAGTTGGTTGCCGCACATTACATGGACCGTCTTCGTTCTTGGATCTCCGACAGTCATTCCTAGTAACAGCAGGATCTTCAGGAGAAGCAAATGTTGGGAAAGAACTGAAGCGTTGCATTTCTTCATTTTTTTTTGGGATGAATTGGAACTTTGATTTAGTTTGCAGCTGCCTCCATCCAAATTTATATGAAGGAATGTCGTGGAAGAAATAAGGATTGCTGTCAATTGGACAAATGGCGGAATTAGGAGTTACAGGACAGATGGCACAAAAGCAGCAATACAACCTGGGCGAAAAAGAAAAGATAAAAACAAACTAAAACCAAACTTGTTTTGAAGTGGATAAATTGCAATGAGATTTAGGCACCGTCCTTAAAGTCAAAAGGGCAGGTCTTGGATTTGGGTTTGTACCCAAAAGGCAAAACTTGTTGCAGGGTTTGCAGTTTGCAGTCCCAAGTTTCTTCCTGCGTGTTTACATTTTCACAGACAATTTAAACAAGAAACGTTTCTGTGATCGGCCTCTTGAAACTGGAGGTAGACTTACCTACGCCCTCAGATGCCCCTGGGACAACTCGAACTGATAATACAATGTCATGTTTGAAACGATACACATGACACTATAATATTAATATTGATATGATATATATTAACATATTGTCGATCTGTTCAGATTAGCTTGCTTGAGAAACACGAGAGCATCGGCAGTCATCAATAGAGGCACCTAGACTGAACAGCTAATAAATGCAAAAATAAAGGATTTTTCTTAGCTGCAGCCAGCAGGAATAGACCGGATTATAATTGAATTTTCGATTTATATCATAAATAAAGGGTATGAATTGCAGATAGAAATATGTATATAACTAAACTGTCAAGGAATTCGTACCAGGATTTGGTTCAGAAATCAATCCATGAGAGAAGAAAAGAATGAAGAAGTTGTAGGCAAAGTTTTGAGTGCATGAAAATTGGATTTTTTCCTTAAACACGAGACCTATATATATATATATATATATATATGTATGTATGTATGTATGTATGTATGTATGTATGTATGTATGTATGTACACGTACCTTTTGTTTTTGCATTGGATCAGTGAAACTATGAGTTCCTGCAGGTGAGTTGAGAAGCTTAATCGAGGACTTCTGGCTTCTGGTTTTTGGCTTTTGGCTTCTGCTGTTGTGAAATGAATTAGCTAGCTAAAGAGAGAAAAGCCAACTCGAAAATTTGGAATATGTTCAGATGAGAAGTCAAGAGTGATCTAGGGCTGTACTGGAAAAGTTTCCTCTTTGCTATTCAACTTCAAACTTTCAAATCAAAAGACTGAAGACTGAGGAAGGAGAAAGTGGAAACTACGCGGTGTTGGACTGAAAAGCCGACAGCTACACACACACACACACACACACTCAAATATGAATACATATGTGTGTAGGAGGAGGATATTGAAGGAATGGTGGTCTTTTTCCCCTTGATTTAAGGAGATTGATGTAAGCTTTTTACTTCTTGTCAACTCCTTGATTTAAGGAGATTGGGGTATGTTGATGTAAAACTATTAGACTAGCCTTTGTGGGGGTGTTTCAAGGAGTTTTTCCCGGATGTCTTTGTGCACTACAATGTGCACCGAATCCGCCTATTATGATGTTTTGAACGTATTTAAAAATAGAGAAATTGAATTACATTATTATTAGCTTATTGTGACGTACTATTTAAAAAAAAAAAAAAACCACAAAAAAATTAATTGTTAAAAAAATACTGTTAAAATGACAAAAATGCCCATGCCTTATTTGATGCATTATTTTGGGATGCCTTTGAAGTTTTTTGTCTTGGGGGTATTTTTGTCCAAATATTTTTTGTTGAAGCTTGATGACACCAAAATCACTATTCACCTTTTCCATTGGCTTTATATATACACTAGCCTCCCTGCACGCGCTCATGTTCCTGCAAAAGGCTCTTTTGTAATTATAACGTTTTATGCGCGACTTATACAATTTAAATGTATTTATGTACGTGGATTTGAAAAGTGAATTAAATATCAAAAGAATGAATGTAACCTTATCATATATTTAATGGAAGCCAAATATCTTTGTACATAACATGGTTAGTGCAAAACTCAATTTCACATGAAACTGTTTTCTCATCAGTTCAAATAGGAGTTTAACGCTTTCTGTGGTCTTTGAAGACATTCTTGGTAAAAACACTATAGTTCCAGCAAATTGGCCAAATAAGATTTCAGCATCAATTAGATTATAATAAGCTCCATGGTAAGCTAGTCTTGTACCTGTTATTTTGTATTGGGATAAGGGTTATACTAAACAATGTTTTCCGTTATCTGATTCATAACTTCCCCATTCCAGTATGTAGGAGAAATTTTTCATTGTGATCAGAACACGGATGGTACACCACGTGTTTTTATATAAGTGGTGGAAAATTGTATTTTTTAAGTTATGTTTGGGCCCAAAATAATATTTTGAGCCAAGCTTAGTATCATTCTCGGCCCAGTAGCATTCATCTAGAATCTTGTCACGGGCCATCCACTCAAGATCGGCTAAATCCTGTTACAAGGAAGATTGGTTTAGATAAGGGTGAAGTGGTTGAACCTTAATGCAACAAGGAATCTTAAAGCTAAAGATGTTTAGAATTAGGAGATGAATTTGGTTCATTATGGAGCTTGGTTCAAAGTCTAATAGGGGTTAGGATTGGCTGAAACCTTCTCAGATTGGGTTGAGGAGTTCTAATCCGAGTACATTTCTAGTTTGGCTATGAAGAGGGTTAAGGAGTTCTAATTTACGTACATTTCTAGTTCACTGCTATAAATAAAGAAGAGAATGCATCATTCAAGGCCCCTTCAAATCAACACAAAAATTGCCATGTGCAAAGCTTCTCAACAATCCTGAGATTTTTTTTTTTTCCTCATCCCCTTTTTTCTTGCCAACACATCTTCAATTTGGATAAATAGCACTGTGAAGGCAACCGATGACATCTTCAGTTTGGATAAACAGCACTGGAGCCGTAAAATCAGTCGACTAAGGAGCACCCTTAGTTCACTACTTCAAGACCGACTGGTTATTATCCAAGTCTCAGTCGACAAGGATTCTCGAGTCCTTATTGGTAGAGGCCATCTCATTAGCCTTCTTGGCAAAGTGAGGTGTTACATGTTACTAAGCTCGGCACATTGAGCACTTTCAGTTTGGATAAACATCATTGCTTCGAGACCGACTAGTTATTATCCAAGTCTCAGTCGACAAAGATTCTCGAGTCTTTGTTGGTAGAGGTCATCTCATCAGCCTTCTCGATGAAGTGAGTCTATGCATCACTATTGGGCTCAGACCGATATTGCTTACCAACATTGGGCTTACTTTAGAACCGGCGATTCATAATTTACCGGATTCTAACTCTCATGAATTTGACCCTTTTATCCGATCACTAATCTTAAAATAAGCATCTCCCCGCTGTTGTTTCAGTAACTGACACTAACTGACATGGCTTCGCTTTAGTTACATCTTCCATTCTCAGCCAGTCTGCGCCTACCCATTTCCCAGTTCAAATGCAGTTCGGTCCGGTCCACCACCGAACGCCAGACGCTCTTCAACCACATTGCCCCTATCTACGATAACGTTCGATTCCTTTCCTTTTTTTTATTTTAAATTGTAATGTCACTTTTTCTTTCTTTGTTAATAATTAATCTGCCTAAATATTTATCTTCTATTTTTCTAAATAATTTTTGGTTAAATGATTTATAAAGCTTGGGTCAACATCGAATATAGAAAAGAATGGCAGTTTCGTTGAACGGGTAAAACTTGAAATTGACTATTTTTTTGCTCTATTTTTTGGTGGAATATATATATGTTTTTTGATCAGGAGGTGGAATATATATATATATATATATATATATAGAGGTATATAGGGATAGATCCGTGGCACCATGTTTTTTACACAATTTTTTACACAAGTATCTAGCCGTTAGATTAGGCCACTTTTAATGGTTAAGATGATAGGTTGACAATATGACAATTAATTTTATTTTCCGAAAAATACATATTAAATATAAATAAAACTTTACAATTATAATTTTCTTTCTCTCTCATCTATCTTAATATACTTTCACCGAATTGGCATAGTTTAATAACCATCTTTGAATTCTCACTGTCATCTAATCCTATTTTGGGGAAAGTATTTTAATCAAATCTCCCTCTCTCATTTATTTCTAATAATCGATGAAAACAAGAACAAAAACCCTAATTACGTTTCTCCTTCTTCCTATGCAAACCTAATAAGTTTTTCTTTTTCATCATCACTCAATTCATTTCTAATCTATTCTCGTTCAAAATGACAGAGAGCATGGCAGATTTTGCATCAAACTCTCCCTCCATGTCTCCAGTATGTACTCAATTTAATATCCTTTAGTATTTATTTTAATAAAAGTTTATAGTTGCTTTTTCTAATCAGCGTTTATGTTCGTAGTTCATTAAGCATATATATATCATGTATTTTTTAACTTGGATCATTGTGCATGATTTATATACGTTAATAGGTACAAGACACAGTTCAAGTCGAGAATGATGAAACATGTATTCCAAATGAGAATTCAAAAGACTTCAAAACTCCATATGTAAGGATGCTTTTTGACACAATGGAAGAGGCTAGAAACTATTATCAAGATTATGGCCGACAAGAGGGATTTTGGATTCGAACTTGATCTTCATCCATGACAAGAAGCCATTCAGACGATATAACAAGTAGACAATTTGTTTGTGCACATCAAGGGAAACATGTCTCGAGAAATACAGTACATGAGACTTTAGAAGAGAATGAAGATAGTTGAGAATATGAAGAAAATGAATAAGAATTGTTCTACAGTGAAATGTGGGTGTAAAGCAAGTATGCGAATCGTACATGATAGATGGTCAAACAAATGGAAAATTTCAATGTTCAAAGATGTTCACAACCACAAACCAGTTACACTAGAAAGAAGAATGAAAATGAAGTCAAACAAAGTTATGTCCAAAGCTGCTAGAGTTCTCACTGAAACATTTCATGAAGAAAATTTGCCAATTGCAAAAGTTTCTTCAATTTTTGGTGGCACACATTCGCTTTAACAAAAGAGATTGCTATAACCACTTAAGAAATGTCCGACATAGACAACTAGATGGAGGTGATGCTCAGTTAGTGCTTACTTATTTCAGGAAAAAGCAAGCTGAAAATCCTCATTTTTTTATGCAATCCAATGTGATGAAAACGGAAGAGCAACTAATTTCTTTTGGATGGATGCTTGGTCCCGCATGGCTTATCACTATTTGGTGATGTTGTTACATTCGATACAACCTACATGACAAACAAGTATGATATGCCTTTCACACCATTCACTGGAGTAAACCACCACTGGCAGTCAATACAGTTTGGGTGTGCACTTTTACAAGATGAGACAGAAGTTACCTTTTTATGGTTGTTTATAATATGCCTTTCGCACCATTCACTGGAGTAAACCACCACTGGCAGTCAATACAGTTTGCGCTTTTACAAGATGAGACAGAAGTTACCTTTTTATGGTTGTTTGAGACATGGCTTGAAGCAATGGGAGAACGTCATCCGATTACAATTATTACTGACCAAGACTCGGCAATGAAAGGAGCAATTGCCAAGGTTTTTCCAAACACTCATCATCAATTATGCCTATGGCATATCAAGAAGAAGTTTGTTGAAAAATTATCACATGTGTACTTCAAGAAGTCCAAGTTCAAGATTGAGATGAAAAACTGTACTCGAAAGACATATAAGATTGATGACTTTGAAGTAAAGTGGAAGGCCTTGATGAAAGAATATGGGTTGGAGAATGATGAGTGGCTAAAAAGTTTATATGAGATGCGTTCTTCTTGGGTTCCTGTTTATAATCTTAGAATATTTTTTTGCAGGAAAGAATACTACTGGACATAGTGAGGGTATTAATTCCTTTTTTGATGGATTTGTCACACCAACAACAAATCTTAGAGAGTTTGTCGTCAAATATGAACAAGCACTGAAGAAGATTATGGAAAGAGAAGGTGATGAAGATTTTGAATCAAAACACAAGTATCGCATTGTCAATGAAGGAGAATTTCTTTTGCAGCATGCAGCAAGTTTGTATACTAGAAATGTATTCAATAAATTCAAGGATGAATGGAATAAAGTCAATCGGTACAAAGTTGAAGAAATGCCACGTGACAACGAATGTCACACATACGTAGTGACACTAGTAAAAAAAACACTTTGCGCGACGTAGGTACTTTCGTCGCGCAAAGTAAAAAATCGTTGCCTAAGGGTTTGCGCTACACAACCTTCGTCGCGCGTTAATCGTCGCGCAAAGTCTGAGACGCTAGGGTTTGCGCGACGAAAGTTGATCCGTCGCGCAAAATTCGGTCGCGCAAACATGTTTTTCTACTAGTGTGAAATCAAAACTCAGAGAGCAAGAAGAGTTTGTGGTGAAGCTAAATGTGCAAATGCACGAAGGTACATGTGAATGCCAAAATTTTGAGTTTGTTGGAATACTTTGCAGACACTTGTTGAAAGTATTTGTCCGCATGGATGTAGATACAATACCTGAACATTTTGATTTTGCCAAGGTGGAAGCAAGAAGCAAACAAATTTAGGATAATGGATTTTAAAAGTTTGGTGACGGATGATGGTAAAGAAGAATCAAAAGCTTTGAGACTTAGCCATATGTGTCATCAAGCAACTAAGTTGGCTTGTACTGCAACTTCTTCAAATGAGGCATACACAATTTTCATGGAAGATATAGATGAACTATCCAAAAAGCTGTCGGAATATTCTTGTCAAGATGCAACCATTACTTCTTCAACAAAAGGTGACACATGTACTAATATTGATTCTTCTGTACCGGTACTGTTGGACCCATATATCTCACAAACTAAGGGTAGAAAGAAGGATAATATTAGTAGTTTGAAAAGAAGGTTGGCGGAAAATTCTTGTTAAGATGCAAATGTTGCTTCCTCAACAAAAGGTGACTCTCTACTACTACTTTTGGACCCCAATATCTCACAAACGGGGTAAACAGAAGGACAATATTAGCAGTTCGAAAAGGATGAAAAGTGGTATTGAGTTGGCTCAACAAAAGAAAATGTCATTCATGCAATAAGTTAGTACGACATGACACAAGAAATTGCCCATCGAATCAGAAAAGAAGAAAGATCGAATCAACTAATGAATGTAAGTCGAATTAACTTTTTTTATTGATATTTTCCAATATTCAGTTACCTGTTTATGTATATATTTTTATTTTGTTATTTTGTAATCTATCAGGGAATGAGGAACAAGAAGACTTGGGCGAATATGTGGAGAGTGATGGTTTTTAAATTTTGTAGGATAGATTAGTCACTTAATTGTGCTATTTTGTTGCAGTTTTCATAGTTTGGAAAATTGGGTGTATTTTGTTAAAGTTTATGCCAACAATGTTTTGAAATTAGTTGTGTTTTATTAACATTATTGAGACTTCACAAATTTGATTTCCGTCAAGCTTCATGAGAGAGAAATTTGATTTTTTTTAATCAAAATGCAAAATAAGAATTTTCTGTGAGATATTGGGGTAGAAAGAAGGATAATATCTCACATACTAAAGGATGGAGGGAGAGTTTGATACAAAATCTGCCACGCTCTTTGCCATTTTGAACGAGAATAGATTAGAAATGAATTGAGTGATGATGAAAAAGAAAAGCTTATTAGATTTGCATAGGTAGAAGGAGAAACGTAATTAGGGTTTTTGTTGTTGTTCTTCACCGATTATTAGAAATAAATGAGAGAGGGAGATTTGATTAAAATACTTTCCCCAAAAATAGGATTAGATGATAGCGAGAATTCAAAGATGGTTACTAGACTATGCCAATTCGGTGTAAGTCTATTAAGATAGATGAGAGAGAAGGAAAATTATATTTGTAAAGTTTTATTTATATTTAATATGTATTTTTCGGAAAATAGAAATAAAATTATTTGCCATAGGGTTGTGCTATCCACACACCCCATTTTACTTCTCACACACCTCTTGATAATTTATGTCCTTTGATCTTCTTCAATTCATCCAATCCGATGGCCGAAAATTAAAAAAGTGTGTGAGAAGTAAAATGGGATGTGTGGATATCACACCCCTTTGCCATATTGTCAACCTATCATCTCAACCATTAAAAGTGGACTAATTCAATGGCTAGATACTTGTGTCAAAAATTGTGTTAAAAACATGATGTCACGGATCTGTCCCCTATATATATATATATATATATATACACACACATATGTATGTATGTATGTATGTATGTATGTATGTATATTTGAGTCTCTAAATTTCAAGTTTTTCAATTTTGGGTTGCAGAGCAAAAATGGGAGAGAGTGTGTTGGATTTGTGCTGTGGAAGTGGGGATTTAGCGTTTCTCGTCTGAGAAAGTTGGGTCTAATGGCAAGGTTTGTTCTTTGTTTTAACTTGCTAAAGGATTGGTAATTTAATTTGAATATGAGCTGATGTTTGTGATTGGGATTGTATAATTTGGCTACATTGGCAGGTGATTGGTCTCGATTTCTCGAAAGAGCAGTTGTCAGTTGCTTCGTTGCGGGAAAAGTTGAAGTCGAAAGGCTGCCTACTTGAACATTGAGTGAGCTTTGGAAATGTTTAGTTTTATGTGATCAGCATTTCTTGAATGCGAATAATGATCATGTTATGCATTGCATCTTGTTTGGTGGGTTGAAGGTGATGCAACTGATTTGCCATTTTCTGACGTTCACTTTGATGCCATCACTATGGGTTATGGGCTAAGAAATGTAGTAGACAAATATAAGGTCATGGAGGAAATGTTAGAGTTTTGAAAGCAGGTTCCATTCTCTCTCCTTCGATGGATGATGCTGTAGTTCTAGGTATGTCACTTTTTTCTCATTTTTGCTTGGCATTACAGGCTCGAGGGTATCGATCCCTGATTGCAATAAAAGCACCAATGCAATTGTTTCATCAGTTCAGGTACTCAACCAGATACAATAAACCTTTGCCTTCTAACGCATACACCAATTTTCCCGTTCTGTTTTTATTTCGCAAACAAGTGCTGAATGCTTCATGATTCAACCTTTGCTAGGAATTGATGATGGACAATGTTGTTGTCCCGGTGGCTTCTGATTTTGGACTTGAGGAGGATTACAAGTATTTAAAGAGTTCAATCTGGGAATTTCTGACAAGTGCATTTTCCTTGCTTTGAACTCTTTATTTTTATGGCATATGCACCACACGATGTTCTTATCTCTTTAACCTCTCTTTGTACTACTGTGTTTATACGTTGTATCTTCAAATTTCAGGTACTCCTGGGAATTGTTCTGTTTGGAGGCCTTTAGGCATAGCCTTAATAAGCGGTTAAGTGGAGTGGTTAAGCGGATAGTAGGGTACTAGTTTGTTGATTAAAATCTTTCTGTGAACACAGGGGACGAGTTGGAGAAGCTGGCTTTAGATGTAGGTTTTCCCAACGCCACATATTATGAGATTGGGGGAAGCCTCATGGGGAACTTAGTAGCCACACGATAGGTTGGTTCACGTTGAACACAAAGTATGTGCCTTCGGGAAATAAGAAAGATGTTGTGCCTCATACATTTCTTTTCATAGTTGTGAATATCAATCTTTAAGAGCATGGCTCTGAAAACTGAGAAATAATATTTGCTTTCTTTTGAAGTCTGGCTCAACCATCCTCACTATATCTACAAATCATCGAATGCCATTTGTACTTCGTCTCAGTTACTCAAACTTGACCTTGTCGTTAGATGTATTCTCTGACTGAGCTGAGCAGGGCCAAGTAGCAGCCTGAGATTCCTCGGCTCCTTCATCGGAGAACTTAGTGCTTGCAAGCACTGGAAAGTTGTGAAATGTTTCTTTTTCACTTTTCACCATGTTGTGATCACCTTGGATTGAAAGAACTATGTGAAACACTCGCAGCTGAAGAAACACCACCTGCATTTAGAGGGTAACATTGGTCGTCACCGTTGTCATTGAGTTCCATGGTCTTTTCATCTATAAAAGGTGGATTGGTGGGCGCAGGAAGGTGCAGCTCCTTCTTTGTTAGCATCTGCAGCGCCTTTGACATTGTTGGTCGTAAAGAGGAACTCTCTTGGGTGCATAGAAGTCCTATCTGAACCACTCTGAATATCTCATCCTTAACATTGTCATGGCAATTCTGCAACATTAAATTTGGGTCGTACAGTTCGTCTACGGTCCCTGCTTGAAAGTGCTTCCAGGTCTGTTTGGACAAAAAACACAGGAACAACGAAGTAAGAATGGGGATCTACTGTATACTGCAAATTCGAAGATTAAATTGTCTTTTGAATGGGAAGAAAAGGAAGAATTTATTCGGAAATTTACAATTGTAACTGTGCCGTCTGAGTACTCTGCAGATTTGCTCCTGTTCTGCCTTCCGGTGATGATCTCCAATATAAGCACTCCGAAGCTGTAGACATCTGCCTTTTCTGTCAACTGGCCATGAGCTAGGTATTCTGGAGCCATGTATCCCCTGAGGTAGGTTAGAAACAACGGTAAGCTCAACGGTTTTGGAGTCTTATTCAGTTATCTTCGCTAAAATAACCTGAAATGAATTTACTATAAATAGGCATACAATGTTCCTGCAATTGCTGTGCTGATGTGACTCTTATCTTCCTCAAAAGACCTGGCCAAACCAAAATCTGCAATTTTAGCACGAAGCCTTGAATCCAAAAGTATATTGCTCGCTTTTATGTCTCTGTGAATGATCCTTGTTTTCGAGTTGTCGTGAAGGTAGGCTAAACCTTCTGCTGTTCCGACAATGATCTCATTTCTCCTCTCCCAGTTAAGTGTTTTAGCTCTTTCTTAATCTGTCGAAATTTGTTGAAAACATTGAGGGAAATGCAGAAACAAGCACATACCACCTAGTTAAGATTTGTGTAAATTAGCATAAGTCTACGTAATTACCGAAGATGAAGCGGTCTAGACTCCTGTTTGGTAGGTGTTCATAGACGAGAAGGCTTTCAGGTCCCGAGCAACTGCAGCCCAACAACCTGACCAAGTTTTTGTGTTCCACTCTGCTTATAATGTTGATTTCATTATAGAAATCTGCTGCTCTGTGTCTGGTGTTGAAGAAAAGCCTCTTCACTGCAATCTCCCTCCCATCAGCCAGAACTCCCTGCAAGGAGAAAACCCGGTTAGTTTCTGAGTACAGAGGCATCAGACATTTAAGACAAACAAAAGACATGGAGACAAACTACCTTATAAACAGTTCCGAAACCTCCTTGTCCAAGCTTGTTGACAATGTCAAAAGACCCCGTGGCCTTTTCAATTGTTGAGTACTTGAAGTTTAAGCTACTGTCGTTTAGGGTTTTCGCCCACTTCTCTGCATCATATGATCCTGCAAAACCCCGAAATTCTTTAGCAGTCCGGTAATCTCTTACATTTAATATACCATTTTCTCCATCACAGATGATCTTTTATTTTCACCATTGAAGCAATACAATCTGATAGCATTGCAGAATTTCTACTAGCTTTTTACCTCTTCTTTTCTTTTGTATATATCTGTGCTTCCAGATATAAAATCCAATGGCTACTCCAACTACCAAAACTACTAAGGAGCTGACAACTGAAACTACTATGACAATCGTGGTACCTGCAACAAAGTTCCGAAGATTAGGTGAGCAAAATTATACACAGGCTGTCTCTCGAACCACCGAAGCAGCCTATCCTCCCCGCGCTTAAAGTGATTAAAGGGAACCTGTGTTCTATAAAAGGGGTAGAAATTTCATGTACCTCTGGAGCTTCCATTTCCCATTTCCTTGTTGAGAAAATCTTTGTCTGAATACCTCATGAAACACCCGGTGTACAACGCTCGCCCCTCGGACCAAGGCAAGCATCCCAACATTGATGCAGATGCATTTTCCAAACACTGTCTCCAAGAGCTCTCATCCAAAGTTCTCCAGCAATCGGCCAACACATAAGCTGACTCGTTTGCTGCCCCACTCACACTCACCTCACCCCTTGCATATCCTCGGTTGCTTGGCGCAGACTCAACCGCATGCTTCACAACCTGCCTTATCGCTTCTCCAAACGCCGAACTCTTCCTCGTGGTGTTCCCACACTCAACCCTGTCTTCCGATCCTCTAAACTCCTCGTAAAAGCTATAGTTTTCGGACCTCATGAAGCAACCGTCGAGAAAAATCCGACCCCCATTGTAAGGAAAACATTGGGGAAGCACTGTATACGCCTCGTTGTAGCATAGCACACAGTCTAGAAGAGGAAGGTCTCCATAGCATTGAGCTAGGCCGTAGTTGGTGTCCGGGCCTGAACCGGTGACTGCCACTCCGAAGCCGGAAGTTCGCATTTGTTCACTGATGTTATCCATCGTGCTGACAAAATTCGGAACAAACACGGTTGTGTTGTGCTCACGTTGGTTGCCGCACATTATTTGGACCGTCTTCGTTCTTGGATCTCCGACAGCCATTCCTAGTAACAGCAGGATCTTCAGCGGAAGCAAATGTTGGGAAAGAACTGAAACGTTGCATTTCTTCATTTTTTTGGGATGAATTGGAAGTTTGATTTAGTAGGCAGCTAGCTTAACACCAGCTTATTATCGATACTGTACTGGTATTGTAGAAAATTTAGTGATCAGTACTAATAACATGTCGATACATTTTTTATTTAGCGGCAATGATATTAACATGTTATCAATGACATATCATCATTGCGTTCAGAGCAGCTTGCTTGAGAAACATGAGAGCATCGGCAGTCATCAATAGAGGCACCTAGACTGAACAGCTAATAAATGCAAAAATAAAGGATTTTTCCCTACGTCCATATTAGCTGCAGCCAGCAGGAATAGACCGGATTATAATTGAATTTTTTCGAGTTATATCCTAAATAAAGGGTATGAATTGCAGATAGAAATACGTATATAACTAAACTGTCAAGGAATTCTTACCAGGATTTGGTTCAGAAATCAATCCATGAGAGAAGAAAATAATGAAGAAGTTGTAGGCAAAGTTTTGAGTGCATGATAATTCGATTTTTTCCTTAAACACGAGACCTATAAATATATATGTACACGTACCTTTTGGCATTGGATCAGTGAAACTATGAGTTCCTGCAGGTGAGGTAAGAAGCTTAATCGAGGACTTCTGGCTTCTGGTTTTTGGCTTTTGGCTTCTGCTGTTGTGAAATGAATTAGCTAGCTAAAGAGAGAAAAGCCAACTCGAAGAATTTGGAATATGTTCAGATGAGAAGTCAAGAGTGATCTAGGGCTGTACTGGGAATGTTTCCTCTTTGCTATTCAACTTCAAACTTTCAAATCAAAAGACTGAAGACTGAGGGAGGAGAAAGTGGAAACTACGCGGTGTTGGACCGAAAAGCCGACGGCTATACACACACACACAAATATGTATGCATGTATGTGTGTAGGAGGAGGGGTAGCTATGTCCGGTAGTGGTTGGTTCATTTGCCTGTTGTGAGAAATGAATGTCTCCATTTTACAGTTTTACCGTAATAATAAATCTCTTGTGATCTACGTTTCCGAAATCGATCCTATCAAATATTTCACAATTTTTCCGAAGTGATCTATTAATCTACTAATAAGTCGTTTAATAGCTATTGGTTGTTGCTTCTTAGTTGTCCTTACAAACTCGTTTTGATTTAGTGATATTTCTATCCGCTTAGTTGGTTGACAAAATATTAAATTTGACTCATATTGTTTAGAACTAGAATTATTAGGCTCGGCTGAGTATGGAATTGTTCTCGGCGCAGAAGCTCTGCTCGAGGATTTCTACAAACCAACCGATTCATGGGCCGCCTAACTAAGGTCGGCCAAGCCCTATTTGGGAAAAGAATATTCCAAATAAATAGGAAGTAGGTGGGCCTTATTGCGAAGCGGATGAATAAAGAGGTTAAGTCCTGATGCAATAAGAATTCTTGGCCAGATAAGGATACCGGTAAGTGTAAGTGAATGTGGCCTAATAAGAGGTTGAATTCAAAATCCTAATAGAAGTGGGATTGGCCGAGATAAGATGGATTAGGGTAAGGAGTCCTAGTTTGAGTATGATTATGATTTGTTCTTGCTGCTATAAATAGAGAACAGAGTGTGCAATTCAAACCATCTCCAATTCAGCACACAATTGCCCTGCGCTAACTTCTCAAACAACTTGAGAATTGTTTTATTTTCTTTTTCCGCCAACACACCTTCAGTTTGGATAAATAACATTGTGGAGGCAACCGGCAAACATCTTCAGTTTGGATAAACAACACTACGTCGAGGCCGACTAGTTACCTATCCAAGTCTCGGTCGAGAAGGGTTTCCAAATCCTTATTGGCAGAGGTCATCTTATTAGCCTTCTCGGCTAAGTAAGGTGTTACGAATTACGACATTCGGCACATTGAACGCCGAGTGGTTTTATGATTGGATACTCACAAGTGAGTTTCAGAGTTCGGCATTCCAACGGCCGAACCACATTTACCATCAAGATATACATCACCTTTGAGTACTTGTGTCCATATAGTCTGGTGTCAATTCGACGTGCTTATACTCTCACGAATATAATCACTATGACCGAATCCGGCGCCTACGATTTGTGAACTTCGCAGAATTAGCAGCCTTGTCTTCAGGCTTGAAAATCCAAAGGCCGAGACTTGTTCCTTTGTCGGCCGCAGTCACAAGATCAAGAAGTCAACAACGCGCTCAACGCAATATCAACAAATTTTACTCCTCGGCCGACGAGTTGGCACGCCCCGCATCAACCGAATGACGTAGTTAGCTCATTAGTTACTTGACCAGCGCGCCACGTAGGTTCTGTAATTTTAGGGTCAACACATTTGCATGACGAAAATAATATATATTTGTGATAAATTTAACATCTAACTGTGAAAGTGCCAGTTACAGTTTTCATTTTTTTCGTCCCCAGCAAAATTCAACAAGGGCTGTTAGCTCAGCACAAGTTGCTCTGGAAAGATAATGTTCATATTGATGCCTTGTTTTCTACTCATATATAGCTCTTTGGCACGGATGACATATTCAACGTGAAAACAAACCACCCACTACAATATATAATAAGTCAATAGCATTTAGTCTTAATCACCGTACCAAATAATTAACAGATGCACACAAATTAATATTCCGAGGAAGTATTGCTATTATTAATGTTATTGCTGTTGTTATATTGTAACTATCTAATAATATATATATATATATATGTTATAGCAACTTGGTGTTTCAAACCGACCATTTGTCATTTAATTTGAATGTTTATCTTAATCAGCATTATCACTTGAGGCTTTTTCTCCGCTTAGTTAGAGTTGACAATTTAATAATAATCTCTTGTGATGTATCTGGGATTAGTTTTCATGGTTAAATAAAGTGAGAGTTGACAATTGAGGCTTTTTCTTTTTGTCTTCGTAATATAGCAGCTAGGTTTTCATATGCATGACAAACTCGTATTGGTTTAGTGATATTTGTCTCTGCTTAGTTAGTTGACAGAATATTAAATTTGACTCATGACCTGCATGCATGAATGAGATTTTTTGAGTGTCAATAACACTTCCCTATTACTAATTATATTTGTATACCCCTCACCAGATTAACCCAGAAGACATATCTAATTAATTTATGAACCAGTCTCGCAGAGAAAAAGTGCCAGACTAATTATATTTAGTTTTTGTGCTTTCCAGATAAATTATAATATGATATTTTATTCCGTAAAATTCGATGGATTCAATGCGGTTCTTGAAAATTGTAGGAGTTGCAGTTTGATCTGCATGTGCACCCCAAGAGCTGCTGGCATTGTCATTATTCCTTGATTAACTGTTAATCTCGGATTATTTTTTGTATTAACTTTGACTTTAGTATGGTTGCGTGTTTCAGTATAATTCTTACCGACATTTGAAAATGCTGATTCAACCAATTATATATATTATATTAAAATAAAGAAATAGAGTCCCACTTTCGTAACTTTGATTTTGATTTTATTCGAGAAGTACATCAAAACTGCCTAATACAAAGAAAGTTCGAAAAGTTTATTATGAGAAAACCGATAACGTGAAAATGTAACAATCGTACCGTTTCAAGATAAAAGATTGCATATCAATAATATAATTCTCTACATATATTTTACAAAGGGCATTCAGTCCTACCTACCCATGTTGTTAAAACATATAGAAGTTGCACAAAATTTGACTGTAATTAGACTCTAGGAGCTGCGGGCTGGATCATTTGACATTCACAAGTCTGTAGGGATTGCTTAAGCTCATAGATCATCTGAACTCGCAGCATTTACATTGTGGATGAAGACAAATACAAAATGTTCATCTCGGCTCAATCCAGCTTTGGGTCATGCTATTCTTCGAAGATTGCGTGTTAGACTCCACGGGCAGAGAATTGAAACTTCCTGAAGGAATTCTCCTGCTGAATTCTGCACTACCAGAATTGAGAAATGGGGGTTGTGTTGGCTGAGGAATCTCAACATTTTCGGTAAGCATTTTCACGACTAATGACATTGCCGGCCGCAGCTCTGCTGAAGCTTGCACACAAAGTAACCCTATTTGAAGTAACCGAGATGCTTCTTCATTTTCAAACTTACCTTCTAGGAGTGGATCGACAGCTTCACGTAACCTACAAGTTCCATAAAGATCCCAAGTCTTTATGAAATAAGATAAAAGAAGGTTAAATTATGATTACTGAAAGTGGATGTGAAAATTTGTTCACGAAATATAAATTTAGCAGATATGCAAGAGAAACAATTTTGTTTACCATCTGTAGGATAGAAGTCGAACTTGAAAAGACAGAATTATTCCTCCTTCCACAGATGACTTCGATGACAACAACTCCAAAACTATAAACATCTGCCTTCTCGGTCAACTTGCCACGAACAGCATACTCCGGAGCCATATAACCTCTAAGCAAGAAAATTTAGTATTCTTCTATGTTAGAAACCATAAACTAGTCTTTGGAGCAGAAAATAAAAACGAAAACAGGCAGAGCGCAACTTACAGTGTGCCAGCAATGGCAGTGCTTATGTGAGTTTTATCTTCAGGGAACATTCTAGCAAGTCCAAAATCAGCAATCTTTGCATTGAATTCCTCATCGAGCAGAATGTTGCTCAGTTTTATATCCCTATGAATGATCCTCAATTTCGATTCTTCGTGAAGATAGGCCAAGCCCTCAGCTGTTCCCAGTATGATTTTATACCTCAAATCCCACCTCAGTGGCTCCACATTGTTTTTCACTGAGAATTCATAAAGGAATGAACTGTAAGAAATCGAAAATGGACTGATGATGCAAAAAACCAAAGTGTCTTACTGAAAATAGGATGGAGAAGAGAAAATTACCAATAAAATAATCATGAAGGCTTTGATTTGGGACATACTCATAAACAAGAAGGCTCTCGGGCCCTGTAATGCTGCACCCCAACAGCTTTACAAGATTTTTATGATGAATTCCGCTGATCAAATTAACTTCGTTGAAGAAATGATCCACCCATTGCCTTGTGTTGAAGAAGAGCCTCTTTATGGCAATAACATTTCCATCCGGCAGAACTCCCTGTGTGTAAAATAAAGGAAATTCCCAAGTTAATTCCATACAATGAAATCTGATACCTAAGCGGAACGAATGGAGAAATTACCTTATACACTGAGCCAGATCCTCCTTGTCCAAGCTTGTTGGTATCATGAAAGTAATTGGTGGCCTTTTCGAGAACTTCATATGAAAAATTGAGTTGGGACTTGTTCACAGTGGCAAACAGAGCTCCGAATTGCTTTTTCTCTGAAGCAGCTGTGAAATTAAAACAAGAACACAAATTTGATCAAATGCTTAAAGATAGAAGAATCTAAACAGAGTTTCAAACCAAAACCCCAGTACCTTTCCTCCTCCTCAGTATTTTCTTCCTTGCAAAGAAAGCAACTGCAGAAATGGTAAGCACAACAGCAAATGCAGCAAATGTTACGGCCAAAATTATCGCCAAGCCACGGCGTCCTGTCAAACAATTTGCATATGAACATTATCGCTCAGGAACAGATTGCAGAATTAAGTTAACAACACAAAACCAAAATTTACAAGTCCAAACAATGTCAAGTTTCCTACTTTAACAAACAAATCATCGCCATTCATCACATTGAACTCTAAAGTCGAATCGGATGGTCCGAAATTTGAATCCAAACTACCAAAAATTTAAACTTTATCAAATATTCTTAGACGGTAACCAAGAAAATGTAAAAAGATCAAGTAAGCAAACTAGAGCAGTCCGCCTCGCATAACCAGAGTTCAGATTAGATTAGAAATCGCTCGAATAAAAAAAATAACTAACCTCCATTTCCTCCTGCATCATCGGTGACTGTATTGTTATCATAAAACTTCTGAGTCGAATACCTCAAATAACACCCAGCATTCAAAACCCTCCCTTCTTCTTTCGGAGTGCAAGATCCGATTCTCTTAACGGCGTCAGCCAAACACTCCTCGCAACCAGGCCCCTTCACGAACTCCCAACACTGCGCCAACCCGTAAACGGAAAGGTTCCCTTCACCCACCACAAACCCAGCAGAAAACCCATCATTCCTCGGCGCCAACGAACTCAAATTCCTCACCAACCTCAAAGCATTATTCTTAAAAACTGACCGATTCCGACCAAAATCTCTGTCCCCACAAACGGTCCTGTCTTGGGAACTCAAGCTCTGGTTGAAGAAATCGAAATCATCGTACCGGAGGTAACAGCCGTCGAAGAAAAGCTGGCCCCCGCGAGTTGCTTTCTGAAACGGGAGGCACCCTAAAATCTTGGTTTTGCACTGGGCGAAGCAGAGGTCGCAGTCCGTTTTGGAGAGGTCTTTCATGCACTCACCGAAGGCGAAAACGGTTACGTTTCCGGTTCCGGTGACGACGCTGGCGTATCTTCGGGTGGCAATCTGTGGGGTGACGGCGTCCATAGCTGCTAAGAAGTTGGAGACGAAGGTTTGACGTTCTGGGTTCTGAGCGGTGTCGTTTGTGCATATCATAGCTGCCTGTGTGGCTCTCGGGTCAGAACGAGCGCTATTTAGAAACAAAAACAGAGGAAGGAACAGAAGTAAGATAATATTGGACATGTTGGAGTTTGATTAAGTACAAAGTTGTCGAAAAATGGTTGGATTGAATGATATATGTGTAATGGGGTGCTTGGAATTCAAGAAAATGTTGTGGTGATGTGGTTGTTTTCTGAATTTGGAAACTGGAAAATGTTGTTGAAAACGAGTAAGCAATGGTCACAGATATGGTGGTGACACGGTAAGTCATAGAGAAACCGGGTGGTGAATATGATAAGGGGCAGGGGAGGGGCACGTGCCCCCCCTCTCAATTCTTTTTATTTGGAAAAATAAATATGCTTAATTTTAAGTAATTTGATAAAACTACCCGCTTCTTCAATCGTTGAAGACCATCATGAGCCGAGTGTTCGAGTTCGTTATGACTGCTCACGAAGAAGAAGAAGAACATGAGGAAAAAAAAAAAAAATTAAAAGAGCACTAAAGGGCAGCAATGTAGCTAAGCAAGTAACGGTAAGGGTTAGTCAAGTACTCAACGAAATGTCTCACCGTAAAAACTGGAAGAAAACAAAATTGGCATCACTACTTGTTGTGCCCTCGGTGAACTAACTTTTTGCCTTCACGCCTAGTTAAAGCCGCTTTGTCGAGCGAAAATGACAATAGAGCACATCAATATATTTGCCTCTCGTTTCTAAGTAGAGAATAATATCACTATACCGTCGTAACATCAACCTGCTCTTTTGTCGGTAATTGGAATAATAGTTATATTTTGCATATTTGAAATCATTAAAAATCGAGTTTCAATTACAGATTACTTATATATTATGCGATAAAGAAAATATAAGTAGGATTGTCATATACGTACAATAGTTGGAGCTCGACTCTTGATTTTTAAAGAAATGGACTCTTTGGGTTGGGGTGGTTTTAATAATTCATGGTTTCTGATTTTTAAGGATTGGTAAATACCTCTACTTGGGTAGCCGTATTCTAATGACGTATAATAATTAGTCGCTAATGTCTTGTGCTACAAATTGGAGAAAAGTCAAGTCAACTGTCAAAGTCTGCGAGTTGCGTTGCTGCCGTTTAAAAAACGGAGACAGAATATCTACCCGCACACGGCACGACCATAAATACGAAACGCGGAGGAGCTTTCAGTTCCTCCCTGTTTGGCTTTTTGTTTGAGGCCAAAAGGGCTTTTAGCGTTGACAACTTTGCGACCAATTGTGGGGCGCCATGTGGACCGTACATTGTCGGATACGGACTATGGAGATGCGACTTGTCGAAGTAGTGAAAGGGATCGATACGATGTACCGTATCAGAGGTCCAATCATTGTAAGAGGCCCAATTTGAAGAAGCCTGTTTCAGTAGCCCATAATGGTCCAGCTAGTATTTGGTTTCTCAAGCCCAAAACCAAAAAGTTTGTATTTCTTTTTATTCCAGTCGAAGGCTGTTGGAAGAAAAAGAAATACTTTAAGAAAGACCAGACTTCGACGAAGGATTAAGGATCAAACAATCCCTACTTGTTTATGCTTTTGATGAAGTTGAGGTGCGAAATTTTCGTGTCAAATCAACATCATTATGTTTAGAAAAATACTACAGGCTTTCTCAAAAGTATGACACTTTATGAACTTTACATTACCTAATACATTTAACACAATTTCCGTACTAACATTATAACATATAACACAAGATGAGTTTGGTAACTCTCTCACAGTTATACAACATTGTACAAAAAAAATAAGATGACGGAGAATCCACAAAAAATCTTACTTTAAGAGAGTTTCTTTATCATTTCTCGTATAGGTTCACTTATTATCAAGTTGTTTGGTCCATAATTCTGGCTCCTTCTATTAGACTCCAACTTCTCTTCCCTTAAGCTTTTGGGATTTTTTACCATGTACTAGTATTTACTGTATTAGAATCATAAATATGATATAAATAATTCATTGATAATATTATTACATAACACGCCAATATATAGATATTATGATAACATAATCTGTCAATTATGAAAAGACAGATATCCTGCACAGAAGATTTCTAACTAAATAAAACCATACTTAATTAGATAAATTTTTCTTGCTCGTAACAAATACTGGCACGTAATCGAAACTACTAATTTACTTAAACTAAAACAGTACATTTTTTAACAGCTTAATAGGTATGCACATATATTTTGAATTCCCAACTTGAGATCATTAACGATGGCATGCAGTAAATCAAACATGTGGCGGTGAAATCTCATCAGAGGGTCGGGTAACAGAGTCTGATTTTCCTCTTTCACTTCTGCTGTTCTCAGCAAATTTCACACTTGCCTGGTGAAAGCCTTTGTCCTTCTCCTTGGAGCTCCACTCAGACATGTAATAGTCTTCCTCCGTGGCCTTGTTCTTAGATGGACCACAAAACATGCCACCCCACTGGGGAAAATAGACCAAAGTCATTGGGAGGGTGCAACATATGATCATGATCCCCATTAGGGTTATGCCTGTTTCTTTTGAATATTTTGATCCTTTGAAGAATATCAGTTGGGTCAGAACTGCACCCACGTTTCCACCACCTCCTGTCATTCCAGATATGACCCCCAATGACCTGAAAATAGGGATTAAAACCAAGAGAAATGGATGAAAATGTGATTAGGGTAAGATAATAATGGGTAGCAACACAATGGTGTAGGTCAAGGTCAAAATTCGTAGAGATTCTTATATAGAATCAGAATATATATCTCCAGTTACAATTCAAAATCTATTTCTTTAAACATAGAAACATCCACTATCATATGTGAAAGACTGAAAGTTGTATTGCTTCACTTTGGGAAGACATCATGGAGCCCTACCCCTACTTAACATTTTGACGTGTTAAAATCTTCATTGCTCTATTCTGACAGTAGACAGGATAACATAAATATCTTCCGTGAAAACTATACACTCCGATTGGTGTTTATGTGGACAACAACTAGCTCATCTTTATTACACTGTTGATAAATATAACTTGTGCATAATTAATAATCTGCTAGATAATTAATGTTGCTTGAGTTTTGTGTTTTATATATTAACAAACCTTTCGCACTAAGTAAGGATAATACAAGTAATGAATCAGGAAGGATAAGAACGAGAGAAAATTTGAGGTTGAGATTAATTAGCCATATGGGCGTAGCTAACTTGGCTATGATATTTTATCCTCTCTTTTCTGAACTCAAATTTGAATCACGATGTTTTCATAACCTAGATTAGATTATAATACATCTCGAACAACACATGAATTAAAAAGTATAAGGTGTGATATCCATACACTCTTTTTTACTTCTCACACATACTTTTAAATTTCGGGTGTTGGATCGGATGAATTGAAGAAGATCAAAAAGGTAGAAATTAACAAAATGTGTGAAAATTAAAAAGAGATGCGTAGATAACACATCCAAAAAGTATTTGTGAAAAGAACATACCTTCTAGAGACAAATGGAACCACACCAAATGTAAGCCCACAAGCACCTTGGACGAACACGGAGAACAAAATCATGACAACAATGGATCCAACCAAAGAATTCACCCGCCCAAGAATCACACACAAAACACCTCCCGTGGTCTGCACCACCCACAGAGTCCACAGCCTTCCCCTCATCCCAAACTTCTTCGCCACAACATCCGACAGAATCCCACCTCCGGGCCTTGAAACAATATTCGCCAACCCGAAACTCGCCGCGATCATCCCCGCCGTGTGGAGTTTCAGATCGAACCTGTCGTAAAAATACTCCGCTATGATGTTGTCCACCACTAGCTCCACCCCGAAGCAATATCCGTACGTCAATGCCAGAATCCAACCTCTGTAATTCGTGACGCCGTGGTAGAACACGCTCGAGAATTTGTCTTTCGGCTTTTCGCCGGACTTATGGAGGCCGTAGAAGTTTCCGTCCGGCAAGTCCTGTCCGAATATCAGGATGGCGAATGCTGACAGTGTCTGAAACAGGGCAGGGATGAAAAACGCGATTCTCCAAGCTGTGAACTTGACGGCGCCTATGTCCCTGATGAAGCCGAACACTACCGGCATGATAAGCTGCGTTGCTCCGCCCCCCAAGTTTCCCCACCCGCCCGCGACGCCGTTGGCGGTGCCTACTACGGGGGGAGAGAACATGGAGCTCATCCAGAACTGGGTCGAGACGAAGGTAGCGAGAGAGAAGCCGGTGAAGAAGCGGACGAGGAGGAAAGACATGGGGGACGACGCAATTGCAGTGAAGTAGACTGCAGGGGCAGTGAGGAGGATAAGTGAGGCGGAGGCAAGCCGCGGACCGAACAAGTCGCACGCTGTCCCCATGGCTATTCGGGCAAACACAGCGCCGGACACAGACGCAATCCCGGCATTGCCGATGTCGCTGGCGGTTAGGTTGAGGTTGTCGCGGATGATGGGGATAAGCGGCGGAGCAGCAAAGCTGGACACAAAACAAAGGAAAAAGGAAAACCAAGACAGGTGGAACGCCCGCATGTGGGGTTTGGCAATCGAGAACAATCTGAACTCTGTGGCCTTGTGGTCGGAGTCCACCGGCAGCGCGAATTTCGGAGACCCGGGTTCCATAACTCGGTTCTCTACTTCCATTTTTCCGATGATTCGAGCGTTGGTTTGATCAAACTCGAAACTTTATGCTCAAATGCTGCAACCTTTAGCGGCTGTCCGATGATGCCGGACTGCGAGATACATACAAAAGGATTGCAACTTTTGTTTTTTGTTGTGAATTTGGATGTTACTTATAAATAGTATCACGACATATGGGAAGCTGGACTTCTCTAGGCCTCGAAAAGGCAATAATTTTGGGTTTTTGGAGTTGGAAACTCTGTGAATCCGCCGAGTCTCACCCTTTCACTGCCGCTGTAAGATGCAGAGGAGAAGTTGAAAATGACTAAGGTACGTGGAGGGTAGTGCTTGGCTGGAAGTGTGGGGTTTGAGATCCCCCACATGCCAAGGAATTTGGAATTATAAGAACAAGTTGTGTAATTGCCATTGACTATTGAGCTTCCTTCGTGACTGGGTAAGAGAGAGATTCCTCCTCTCACAAGGCTTAATCACTTCTGATATAGTCAAGTTGTGTTTTAGGGATTGACTTTGGAGTTTTGGATTCAATTTCACATGGCATGATCGATAATTAAAGAATGAAGTGGGTTCTCAGTAATCAACTCGTCATCGATTGAATCAAATCTAATCCCTAAAAGGCTAAAAATAATCACTTAATACGAATTTGAACTGATAAGTAACAAGTCTTGAGTTCGATTATCGACAAATACGAATTTAAACCACATTATTATTGGTCTATTATGAAACTTAGTCCGCGCCCACTATAATATCAAAAAGAAAAAAAAAAAAAAAAAAAAAAAAGGGCGCTAAAAATAGACTCCAAGAACTGAGAGGATTCAATTATTTTCTTTTATTGGTATAATTTTGTGCTGATCGTCTCACTCAAATGGGTTAAACTTTTTGTTAAAAAATCAAACTTCAATGTGAATCGGTAAGTTGTTAAGTTACAGATTTAAATGTGAATACGAGTCAATATAATACGTGTTATAATCTAAGATAAATTTTTAAATTTATTATAATATCTCTAGTATTAATCTTTTTAGGTTTTATGAAAAGACCTGGTGGAACATTACTCAAATATTAGTTTTTATGTTTATTCTTAGTAAGTACGTAGGTTTTTTATATTCTCTCTTCTTAAACAACCAATACCCTCCACACTTGATCACCATCTCTCACCTCATGCAGCATCTAGGCAAAGCTGATTAAACCCTCACCATCAAACCACCAATGTTTTAATGCAACCTTATAACATGCAGATGCAGGAGGTGAGCATCAAAGTCGATTCAATAAAGTTAAAAGCTCATCTTTCTCTTGCATGCAGATGCAGTAGGGTTTTGGAGTCGAGGGGGAAGAAGAATTAGTACAGCGCCAGATAGTCTCAAAGTTCAAGCCACTTTCATTGACTTGGGCAGCCTGTCTGTGTCTGGGTTTGGGAGAGAATAAATAATTAAATATACAGTGAGACTTTTGAATGTTTGAATGAGGATTCTCTCTTGATATTCTTGAATTTCGAAAATTCTCTAATCACTTATGTTTATTATATATTATGTTATTATAAATTATTGTAATTTTTTTATTTAAAATTAAATATAAAAAGTATCTGATGAAAATTGATCATACAAAATACAATAAACAGACGTAATTAGATAATTCATGGAATCCTTACAAAAAAAATCCGAAAATGTTGCATTCTGAATATTCAAGGAGGGTAGAAAGTTTGAAAGGAATCTGCCTTGTTACGTGTGTACGCCTCATTCAGTGCGGGAGTATCGGCTGGTAAATCAGTGTGTCCAAAATACGAAATTGGTTAAAAAGATGAATACCTAACTATTTAAGTGATGAGATATTTATATTAAAAATTAAAATTTTTTACTATTTATATAATAATACGTGATATCATCTGTATTTTGAACATAATAAAAAATTTATTCTCACTCACGTGCTCTATTATTCTTTCTTATTTCTCTGTTAGAGAAATAATAAAGAAAAATTAATAAAAAATAATTTGAAAACTTTGAGTTTTAACGAAAATGACAAAAAGGTTTTGGAAGTGAATTGTATCAGGATTAACTTTTTAAAGTAAAAATATAATTTTTCGTTGAAATAAACAGTACCTGAAATTTTTCTGTAAATTTCTAGAATAACAAAGGGCTAACCATATATTATTGTTTAAAGACAAAAATCCTTTGGTGAGTAGCACAAACAAGCTATGCGTATTGGCTGATTGATGGAGTAGTGAGCTTGAGAGATGACACAGAGAGGAAGCAGTTACTCTGCACCCAATGGGTGCAATCATATCATGGCGGAATGAAAGTCTACTTTGGCAGTTGGCCTGCCATTACGAGTAGGACCCTAATTTTTTTGACTTGGCGAGTAAAGGCAGAACTTTAGAAGTGCTTACTTCCAACTTTTATGGCCACAATCTGCCAATCAATGGTTGCAAAGCTTAGGGGCTTATCTATTTGCATTGAGTTGGAAAGGCCTTCGAGACTCTACACAAAGTTCATACGTACGGGATTTGTTTGTATGATACTCATGGAACTCATGGAAAAAATAATGCGAAACTGTTTGTGTTTGCGCTTTCTCTGTTGGGTCGTACGATCTACTTTCGTATTTGTCATCTCAATCAATAAAAAATTAATGTTGTATAGACATTAGGCGTGTGTTCACGTAAAAACCCAAAAATTCACATGTAATGTTAGAGAAGCTAAATTTTATACATTAAATGATGTAATTGTTGATGATTGGATTATTACTTAAGTGTTAATTAACATGTTTATTTTTTATTGGTGATACGTTATTTAGTTTGCAAATTTAGTTTAAAATTTTAGTCTATCTAGCATTGCCTAAAAATTGTTTATGTTTTTCTTTGTTGAGCGATGGGGTCAACATCCATATTCGTCATCTCAAACAATTAAAGATTAATGTTTTGTTAGCGCTGCTCACGTAAATACCTAAAAACTATTTGTGTTTGCTCTTTTTGTTGGGCGGTAGGATCAACCTCCATATTCATCATCCCATACAATCGAAGATTAATGTTTTATTGGCATTTGACGCGCGTTTATGTAGAAACCCTAAAAACTAATTGTGTTTCATCTCTTTATTAGGTGGTGGATCCACCTCCATATTCGTCGTCTCATACAATCAACGACCCATCTGTTTTAATCCCTTAAAAGCTGTGATAATTTTTAACAATTGGATGAAATTTGAATGATCCGAATTACCTGATCAGGTGGCCTTGATGGAAGAGATCCGGAAAGAATCTCTTTCCCAACATAAAACACCGTGTAAGTACAGTAAATTCTCCAACGTAATGCACCAAGGGCGTACAATAATTGAGCTCAATTTATTATACACTCACATCAAAACAAATAAATAGAAATTTGAAGTCGATAATTACACATTAAGCAAAGTGCTCCAAGTGTTAGGATGGAACTTGGGCTTAGGCTGAGTGGTAAAAGGTCAGCCCATATATCTCTCCGGACGTGGAAGTGTTATATTGAAGCCCAATTCACTAACGCGCACAACATCGGCCTTTATTGCCGCCAGGAGGATCACGGGCCCAGCGGCAGCAAATATCACATGAGAACTTAGCTCCATGCATTTTGAATGTAGGCCGCAAGCCTTTAGCGAATGAGAGACTTTTTGTACCTATTCAAACAATACTTCACATGTTATAATATAAATAGAGAAAATAATATATTTTTTCTTATCTTTTTACTGATTTTATGACATGTAAAATACATGTTTGAAAAGTAGGTTTTTTTTGAGGTATTTTGATATGTGTCCAATTTTATAAGCCTGTTTTGAATAAAATCCACTAATATTACGTAAGCATAAGTGGGGGCTAGTAAGTACAACAATCATCCATGTTAGCAATTAAAATGCACATAATTTACAAACAAAATTACAACAATTGCCATTAAATGATTTATCAGGTCTCTTGTGGATGAATTACAACCCAAATTAATCTCATTGTTTATTCAAAACCTTATACTTCTATCTTTCAAATTGCTTTGTGTATCCAGAGGAATCTAAATTTTGAATTCTAAATTCGTATGAAGATATGAAAGCTATAAATTTTCTCCCAATATATGATGAAAACAGAATAGGCGAATATTTGATTCAAGTTTCCTGGTATACCTGGAGAACATGTATTGCAACTTCTCGGAAGATTTCAATTTCATACATGGTCATCTTGCATAGACATACCTGAAACCCTTTTCAACTACATACTTCATCAATCTTTGTCTGAAGTCCTTGACACAACCTGGAAATTCTTGACCAACATGGCTAATGTAGTTTCTCCAAGCATGGGACAAATGTGTCTTCCCATGAGGAGTGGCAAACTTGCCTAAATTTGCACAATCATTTGAGGGTTTTTTTCCTTCATATGTAAAAATCTGTTTATCATGTGGGGAAGAAATGGGATCAAGTTGCTCAACTGGTTCAACCATGGAAACACTGACAGGAATAGATGCTATGTTTTCAGCACAACATGAAAATTTCATTATACTCGCATCCATATCAGATTGCAGCAAACAAGATTGGTGTTCTCCTAGAGAGTACGTCAACTCCATGACTTCAGGACTTAATCCCACAAATCGGGAACAAATTTGTTCAGCAATGTCCTTGAACTTAGTATGATTAAATACCGAAATTAAAAGGGTCTTGCTCTCAAAAGTGCACTTCTCAATGATAGCTCATTCCATAGCTAAACAATTATAAAACACAGGAAAAAAAAAACATAAATGTAATCGATTGAAAAAGATATAACTATGAAAGTCATGAATATATGGATTATTGGAAATTAAAGAGTACAATTTTCAAAGAGGCATAACATCAGACACCTTCTATGCATTGGTTTTTTTGAATAAAAAGAGAAAGAAGCATATCAATGAGAGATGATAGAAAGGGATTATGGGGATCTAGCGCTACTGCAAAAACTTGAGGAAGTTGGAAGTTCTGTAAAGGTAAAATGTTGAAATTTATGTTTTTATTTTTAAAATTGTGTATGCTCTTCTTTCTCGTAGACTTGACTTTCATTTGATGCCTATTATGCAGAGAGTTCAAACTATACTCGAGGAGCAACACCCGCAAACACTAGAACCTACAGATGGAAGAGCGCGAAGAGTGTTAAATTTGTAATTCTTCTTGCCTTTCACATTTTTAATTGGATATTTTTCTTCCAAATGTAAGTTGTTTGTTCAATTATATACTGAATTCTACTATATCCTATGTCCTGAATATAGTGTGTGATGTAGGATATGTAGAAGGTGGGAAATTTCATGTCAGGCCTTTACTCGTACAAGTTGCACACCATTACCATGTTAAATCTATCTTGTCTGCCAAATCTAGGATTACAACCCCACAAACGTTATACATTATTCCAAAGATATAACTATGAAAGTCATGAATATATGGATTACGGGAAATTAAAGAGTACAATTTTCAAAGAGGCATAACATCAAACACCTTTTGTGCATTGGTTTTTTTGAATAAAAAGAGAAAGAAGCATATTAATGAGAGATGATAGAAAATGATTAGGGGGATTAGGATAAAGTCTACATGTAAAAATTTGCACAGCAGACAACAATAAAGGAGAAAACAATTATAATATACCTGACTTGAAAATTAAATGGCATTCAATTTGCTGTGTTTTAGTCCTTTGATAGACGAAGAAGTTTGAGTATCGCCAAACCACAAAGGAAAAACACAATCATAAAATTGTACCTGGAGAATAGGCCTCCTGAAGAAATGCACGTATAAAACACATGTAATTTGTATAGAAAGTTAAAAGTGATTAAGCCTTCCTTAAAAATAGATTGATAAGAAATTCAAATTCAAAAATTGTTATCAAGAAATCAGGGAGAAAGATGAAGGAAACTACTGAACAATGAATTTGAAAGCTGATAAAAATTTAAAACGTGGGAAATATATGGAGAACTTGCAAAAGCTATAGGAGGGTAAAATAGTAATAACAATGCAAAAAAATCAACCTAATCAGAAAAATTACTGACATGGAATCCTAGTCATTGGAGCTGAAGTCAAAAGTAACTAAAAATTAGACTAATCCTAATGTTGTGCTATAAAATTGGGAGTAGGATTTTCTCCCCTCTTTTTTTCCCTCCCCTTCCCTCCCCTCCTATTTGAAAGGTAACTGTTCAGCCACATCAACATCTTATATTAATTTTTTTATAGAAAGAGAAAGACAAAATAAAGAATGTGAAAGGAAGAAATAGAAGATGGTGAAAAAAAGAGGGAAAAGAATCCTAATATATAAAATTAGACCTATTTTAAGTTTCTCCTTTTAAAGAAATACTCCCACTTAAGGTAAAAAAGTGATTGGGATTGCTTGCTTGTGTGGTTAAGGCAAAAGTGATGTCAATCTCAATTTCAGCTATTAAAAAGCAAACACTTTAAAAAATTATCACACGTCACCAAACGCACACATTTTGCCATGTGTGTTTGCCAACTTTCCTTTTCTTTTAGTCGAGATGCTAAAAGATAATTGGAATCCTGATTCTTGAACTTTGGCTAGTTAAAGTTTTGGTCTTTGAACTAACAATTTATGATCATTAGTCATTAAATTCATTATAAAATGAACTAATAATTATTTCTGCTAACTTTATTATAACTTCTACCTAATATAAATAGTTTAAAACAATAACAAAAAAAGAAGAGTCTAAAGTTTTAACACAATTAACTAAAAGCACCATCGCTCCATATTATAACAAGTGATCATGACTCACAAATTTTTAAGTTCAAAATCAAACTTCTAAAGCTTGCCTTAATGTCATTGGTTCCTTGCATTAACAAATAAAAGGCCTTTACGTGGTGTGTGTACGTGTTTCTCTCTCTCTCTCTCTCTCTCTCGTTTTTATTTTATTTTATTTTATATCATTATCTACGGAAAAGGGGAGGCAGATATTTAAGAGCGGACTGTTTTTTTTTTGTTTTGTTTGGGAAGACCGACCTCTTTGTTTTAAAAAATCTTTCCTTCCCTGTATAATAATATCTATGACAATTGAGTGCTTTGGATCTATCAACGAGTGCACAGTGCGGAGTGTGAGAAATTTTTAATTATGAAAAAAACACAAGTGGTATGCTACGTATTTTAATAGGAGTAGTAAGAAATTTTATTTTTTAAAGTTATTAACTTTTTAGCACATAGATTCTACAATTTGTATAATGACACATGATGTACCACCATGTGTACTGATCACACTGAAAAATCTCTCTGAAGTGTGGACTTGCATCTGGAATTTGCAACTTCACGATGTGGGGTTTTGACGACTTGTCGAGTGATCACCAAAAAAGAAAAGGATTTGGATCCTCTCTTGAGCCAATGGAGAGATCATCCTGACTAAGCATTGTGAGCTGTTGGATTTTTATCAAACGACTACAAACAGAAGTTCCTTTAAAGTTATAATAATTGTAGCCGTTGAATTTTCATTCAACGGCCCACAATGCTTGGTTAGAAGGATTCTCTCCATTGGCTTAGGAGAGGATCCAAATCCAAAAGAAAATTAAAAAATAGTATTATTTACACACTTATTTTTACATTTCATATATCTTACTAATTTTTTATCATTATTCTTTTCATTTTATTCGATTAGACGATCAAAAATTGAAAAGAATATAAAAGAAGTAAAAATAAGCATGCAGATAACACTACCCAAGTTCAACAAATATCAGCTGCTTAATACTAGGTCTAGTAGCTTTATAAGTAAGAGTTCTTTAAGTTCGATTCTCATCCAATACGAATTTGAATTATATTATTATTAATTTATTAAGAAATTAAACCGACTATCTCTTCCGAGTCCCATTCGAATTATCACCTCAACAAGCAAAAAGACAAGAAGGAGAAGAGGTCGCACGTGACAATCACATCCGTGCTTTTTCGAACACGCATCCATCGGCAGAGATAGAGCGCCATGTCACTTACGTAGACTCGCTCTTCGATTCCACGGAACTGGTTACAAATCACTCCCTCCTCCCAGGCTCCCACCAATCACAAGTTTTCGCGGACAAAGCCTTCCGTCTTGGAGCGCTCCCCCTTTCTCTTTCTCCTCATCATACTTCACTCTTCCCATCCCTCCCTCTCTCTCTCTCTCTCTCTCTCTCTCTCTCTAGTTTCTGATCGTATATTGATTCTCTCTCTCTTTAGACTGGGAGCTTGGAATCATTTTCCAGAGGTGAGCTTCTGCGATTCAACATTTTCAAGTTCGATTTTTGCGAGCAAATTGATCATTTATTCGTAGAATTTTACTTGCATTTACTGTTCTTAGATCACAGATGTTTCAGAACTAAGACCGAGTGGGAATGTTAGCAGTTTTGTAGTTTTTAGCTTAATTTTCCCACGTTTTTCCGTTTGTTTTCCGGGAAAATTTTGTAAGAAGGAAGAAAATATATGCAGCTCTTGAAATTTTGAGTTCCTTTTGCTTTGCGAAAGTGAAAAGTTATAAGTTTTATTGAGAGTGATAGGTGTAAGAGGGGGTAAAGTTATTTTCTCTGTCTTTTTACATTTTCCTCAGCTTTCTCGGCAAGCAAACACATAATTAGTAAAAATTACATCTTATTTATGTATGTTTGTAAGAAGATTTTGCCTGATTTGGCGATAAATGCAAACACGAAATTAGTAAAAATTTCATCTTTATGTATGTATGTGTGTAGGAAGATTTTGCCTAATTTGGTTGATAAATGCATGAATGCTTAACCTCTGCTTCTGATAGATGCTTTAACTGTGTTTCGTTTCGTCGATTTCTTCAGGTTTGAGGAGGGTATCAACGAATATGAGCAATTCCGTAGGCCATAACTTGCTCAACCAGAGCCTGCTTCAAGGAAAGGTAAATTCTTCCGGTATTCCTGCCAACACATTGTTTCAAGCTAAGAGCGTCCACCAAGTGACGGCACCAGCGCGAAAATCACCGATATCCAAGAAGTTTTGTGTGAACATTTTGAACGTTCAGAAACCAAAGTTAACCATGGGGTCACGCCGCCCCGTTGCAGCTGTTCCTCGTGCCGTATTAGCCACTAATCCGCCTTCGGATGTAAGGAAATTTATGTTCTTGTAGTTTTGAATTATGAAATTTGAGTTAGTTTTCAATAATTTATCGAATTATTGGAAACCAAGTAGAAAATTGCTTGATAATGCTAGGTGTAGGGAGGTGGTGTGATGGAGATTTGCTAAGATTTGGAATTAAGTTTAGATTTGACTGATTACTTCAAATTTGTCTAGGTTGTTGGCTTGGACATGTACTGATGTTAAATAAATTTTTCCTTGTAGCAGCAGCTTGCTGGGAAATTCAATCTCGATGGGCATATTGAATTGCAGGTACAAGTAGTGTAAGTGTTAGGTACTTAAGAGTCTTAGACCAATGACATATGTTTGGATAATGTTTTGTTCAGTTCAGATCAGCTTAGATATGCATGGGGAACTATACTAACAGAAACCATACCTAATGGACAGGTTTATGTGAATGCTTCCACTCCGGGATCTCCCACTCAAGTAGATTTTCGTGTAGCATATAGAGGTGACTCTTTGACTCTTCACTGGGGTGGGGTACAAGATAGGAAAGAGTAAGTTTCCCTGTAATTGCTTCTTTTGTTGAGTCTGATACTCAAGATTTCTACCCTAAAATCTGAGATGTCTTCTTTCTTATTGTTGTTTGCTATTTTCAGAAAGTGGGTGCTTCCGTCTCGTCACCCAGATGGAACCAAAGTATATAAGAACAGAGCTCTTAGAACACCTTTTGTGAGTGTAAGGTTTTAAAGGCATAGCATATATGCCTCACCAACACCAAGTATCTCTCATTTGGTTATAATATTGTGCTAATTGAAGATTTATTTGTCGATCAACTTGTTTTTCTCTAGTCTGGCTCCAGTTCCTCGCTTCAAATTGAGATTGATGATCCTACAATACAAGCAATCGAGTTTCTTTTAGTTGATGAAAGCCAGAACAGATGGTAAGATTACATTGGTTCTGTTTTTTCTTGGACTTTGATCTAAGCGGGCAAAATTAGTTTTATTTTTTCCTGTAATTTTCTTTGGTAGGTTTAAGAACAATGGTGATAACTTTCATGTTAAATTACCTGCGAAAGAGATGCTGATATCCAATGCTCCAGTTCCCGAAGAGCTTGTACAAATTCAAGCATATTTGAGGTGGGAAAGAAAGGGTAAACAGATGTATACACCAGAGCAAGAAAAGGCATGTGAAATTTTCTCTCTAATTTTATAAATACTCATAATATCATTGTTACTGCATCTCCAACTACATTCGTTATTTCCTTTTTCCTTTTTACTCCCACGGGGAGAAAA
The DNA here is from genome assembly GCF_963583255.1 of Pyrus communis. Taxonomy (NCBI): domain Eukaryota; kingdom Viridiplantae; phylum Streptophyta; class Magnoliopsida; order Rosales; family Rosaceae; genus Pyrus; species Pyrus communis. The sequence continues at coordinate 24,315,977 of NC_084808.1, read as the reverse complement.
AAACACCAGGGCAAGAGAAGGCATGTAAACAGTGACTTGATGCTATAGAAATTCTGGCTAGTGAAAATTCTAGTCATTAGCTTTCTTGTAGAACGTTTGACAAGAGAAACTTGTTGGTTTGATTTAAAGATTTTTTATGCTACTTTTGTTTGCCTTTAATAAACATTTAGTGTTTATAGGTGGAGTACGAAGCAGCCCGAACTGAGTTATTGGAGGAAGTAGCTAGGGGTAAATCCATACAAGAGCTCCAAGCAAGGTTGACTAAGAAAGATGATGATGGTAAAATTGAAGAGCCATCTCGTTCTGATACAAAGACTGCAAAGAAAGATGAGAGAAAACAGGTTTTTAGAACCAATAGAATTCAACGCAAGAGGAGGGACTTAATGCAGATTATCAACAAACATGCTTCTAAACCTGTTTACGAGGGTAAAATTGTAGATGAAGAACATCCAGCCAAACCAAAACCCTTGACAGCAGTTGAGCTTTTCGCCAAGGAAAAGGAACAGGATGGAGGTTCTGTTATGAGGAAAAACATTTTCAAGCTCAATGATAAGGAACTTCTGGTGAGACAATTATGTGATTGGTTCTTGATTCTTCTGTTTTTCTAGGGATTAAACTAATTTTAGAATCCTGAAATATTTATAAGATACTCGTAACCAATCCTGCCGGGAAGACAAAGGTTCATCTGGCAACAGATTTCAAAGAGCCACTTACCCTTCACTGGGCTTTATCTGCAAGCAAGGCTGGAGAGTGGTTGGTAATATTTTTGAATTCTTTTAATTGAAAAAATGGTATTCATATGTTTGCTTTCTTTGATTCGTCTCTCGGTTTTGCAAACTTCCATGCATTGCTTGTTAATCACAGAGCATGAAAGAGTAAAGTGAGCTACATTGGCATTTTCAGGAACCACCTGCAAATACACTTCCCCAGGGTTCGGTTGCTCTTAATGGGGTTGTTGAAACACAATTTAGACCAGGTTCTGCTGACTCTGCTTATGAGGTATACCACAACAAAACATGGATTGGTCCGTGTGCCTGGGAACTTTATACTAGCTCATATATCCCAGATCTGTAGACAATTGTCTTGATCCTCACGGTAATTTTACAGGTTCAATCTTTAGAAATAGAAGTTGAAGCAGATAGTTTTAAAGGAATGCCATTTGTCCTTAATGCTTCTGGGACATGGATGAAGAATCAAGGCTCCAATTTCTATGTTGACTTTGGCGTTGAACGCAAGAAAGCTCAGAAGGTTGCTCCTTGTTTTTGGTCATAATCTGTTTTTCTGTGACTACCTATTCTAGATTCTCCTCAAGGTTGCATTTGTCTTGACAACTTTAATCACTGAACTTTTCCCATTCAAGGATACTGGTGATGGCAAAGGTACTGCAAAGGCTTTGTTGGATAAAATAGCAGGCCAGGAGAGTGAGGCACAGAAATCTTTTATGCATCGGTCAGTAATCTCTTAGGAATTAGATGAATTATATTTCCATTGACTTGGTTATCTTTTATTCCATCTTATGCCGTTCTGCTGTATCTGTTACTGCCCCAATATATTATTAGATATTGTGTAAATGCATGCTCTAGTTACTATAAAGGAGAAGAATACAACTTTGAAGTTATGGGTGCCTTAATTGTTAGTTTCGACATTTCAGTCATGCCGTTTGTATTCTGCGTATTAGAAACTTTTGAATCAACTTAAGAATGAATTTTCATTTGGTTTTATTTTCTAAATCTCATCTGTTTCTTTTATCAGATTTAACATTGCAGCAGACTTGGTCAATCAAGCAAAGGATGCTGGTGAATTAGGTCTTGCGGGTATTTTGGTGTGGATGAGGTTTATGGCCACAAGGCAGCTCGTTTGGAATAAAAATTACAATGTGAAACCACGGTACAATTCTTTTGATCTCTAGTGTATGATTTTAATACTTTTTTTTAGGGCTGCATGGACATGGAGATATGGGGATATCATCTTGAATGGCTTCCGTGTATTATATTTTGTACAAGGACCAACTGTTGTTTCCATATTTCTGTTTCTTTGCAAATATCACTTCTCCTAAAACGTTAAGCCAATCAATTATTCGTGAAAAAGTGTCTTTCTAAATGTTTTGTAACCATCTGTGGTCTTTCCTCTGAACCCAACAGTATTTTTATGTTCCTCGTGGTGCAGTGAGATTAGTAAAGCTCAGAATAGGCTCACAGACTTGCTTCAGAATGTTTATGCAAATTATCCTCAGTATCGAGAACTTCTACGGATGATATTGTCTACTGTTGGCCGTGGAGGAGAAGGGGATGTCGGACAGCGAATTCGAGATGAGATCCTTGTCGTCCAGGTAGAAGCTATTATGTTTACTTTCCTTATGTGGCCTAATATTCACACTTCCCTCATGTCTGGACAAGTTTCTGAAGTTATTTAATTTATTGGATGATGTCAGAGAAACAATGATTGCAGTGGCTCATTTATGGAGGAATGGCATCAAAAGTTGCATAATAACACGAGTCCTGATGATGTTGTTATTTGTCAGGTATAGGAGTCAGAGCTTGTTATGGGGGTCTGTTCAGTGTTTTTTATTTGAAAATTTATTATTAAGTTTTTTTTTTTTTTTTTTTTTTTTTTTTTGCTCCAGGCATTAATGGATTACATAAAAAATGACTTTGATATTGGTGTTTACTGGAAAACTTTGAATGAGAATGGAATCACAAAAGAACGTCTTCTAAGCTACGATCGTGCAATCCATAATGAACCACAATTCAGGAGAGATCAGAAAGAGGGTCTTCTGCGGGATCTGGGGCATTACATGAGAACTTTGAAGGTTGGATTCCTAAACCTTTTAGGTTTCAGTTTTGTGTTTGACCAAGTTTTTTGGATAATAAACGTCTGCATGGCATCAATTGGACATGATTTATGGCATCAATCAGGAATTTTGTCGTGATGTGCATGGTATGATGCTAGACCTATTCTTTTAGTTGTTTCTGCATCTGAAATAGATGATGGATGTGACCAGGTTCATGAACTATTTTATAACATCGATGAGGCTCAGCTGTCTGTTTCTGTGTTGCGAGAAAAGCATACCATAGGAGGAATTTCATGATACATATTTCTCCCATATATTAGGATGAATAGAGATTTTGTGCAATTTTCTTTTTGATTATGCAGACTTCTTTAGACTTCTATCGCTTGCCATGCCATATGCTGTAGCTTTCTTGTCTGTGAATTTTGACCAATCAATATTTACATGCAGGCTGTTCATTCAGGTGCAGATCTTGAGTCTGCCATTCAAAATTGTATGGGCTACAAAGATGAGGTAATATCAATAACTAGTTGGAGTAACTCAACATAATGCATTGTTACTTGTTAGCAATGAGGAGCTTTTTATTCTCTCCAGGGTCAAGGATTCATGGTTGGAGTAAAAATAAATCCTATATCTGGCTTGCCATCAGAAGTTCCAGTAATCTTCTCAACCCCATTTCAAATTCTTATGATGGTTGAATTGAATCAAATAACTAATAAGTTGCATTTGACATTTATTTGAATCAGGATCTCCTGCGATTTGTACTAGAACATGTTGAAGACAGGAATGTGGAAGTCCTTATTGCGGTTTGTGAAATTTTTATATTGGCAATTATGTTTCCGCCTTTCTGGTACGCTCTCTCTGATTTTCAATTTTCCTTTAATTTTAATTCAGGGTTTGCTTGAGGCGCGCCAGGGGCTTAGGACATTGCTCTCTAAGCCTCATGATCGTCTGAGGGATCTTTTATTTTTGGACATTGCCCTTGATTCTACTGTTAGGACTGCTATTGAGAGGGGATATGAAGAACTGAATAATGCTGGACCAGAGGTATATTTACTCTCAGTAGTTATCTACATGTCTGAGAATTAATCTTGTCCTTTTCTGTGTTTTCTTCACCAATATTGCAGCAATTTTGAGTCTAAGATGACCGGTTTTAATCACACTCCAAAGTTTATTTTATTGATCAACTGATTTATGCATTATGCAGAAAATTATGCACTTCATCTCTTTGGTTCTGGAAAACCTGTCACTGTCATCAGATGATAACGAGGATCTCATTTACTGTTTGAAGGTAAATATCTAGTCATAAATTTAATAAATCTTTTTGCGTATTCTTTTTCTTTTCATTCATAAGAATTCAAGTCAATTTGAATTTTGAGACTCGGATAAAAATTGGGACTTCTCCCTCTTTGTTTACATTTCCAAGAAGCTGGCTTAATATTTGAGTTCTTTCATCTTTTTATGAAGGGATGGGATCAGGCTCAAAACATGTTAAAAAATAACAGTAATGACTGGGCATTATATTCAAAATCAATCCTAGACAGAACCCGGCTTGCTCTTGCATACAAGGCAGAGTCATATCTCAGTATTTTACAGCCGTCAGCAGAATACCTTGGAGCACAGCTTGGAGTGGACCAATGGGCTGTATGTATAATCTGTCTCAAAACTAACATATTCTGTTACATATTTTGTATCACATATATAGCTTCCATTTCTGTGCTCTAATAATTTCTTGCAGGTGAACATATTTACCGAAGAAATAATCCGTGCTGGATCAGCTGCCTCTTTATCCTCACTCCTTAATCGGCTTGATCCGGTTCTTCGAAAGACTGCTCATATGGGAAGGTATATTATGCTGACATTGTTTAGTCAATCATGTCATGTTTAATCTCAAATACTTAGAAAGATTCTAATGATAATAGAATGAAATAAATGCACTCTGATGTGCTATAAAACGAAGAAGATTTAACACCTACATTGTCAAAAATCTTCACTCAAGTGCTGTGATAAATTTTCTGATGTTACTTTGGTTATCGTGGACAGTTGGCAGGTGATCAGCCCAATTGAAGTGGTTGGATATGTGGTCTATGTGGATGAATTACTCACTGTTCAGAATAAAGTTTACAGCAAGCCCACAATTTTGGTGGCAAAAAGTGTAAAAGGTGAGGAAGAAATTCCAGATGGTACTGTTGCAGTGCTAACACCTGATATGCCAGACGTCCTATCTCATGTTTCTGTCCGAGCAAGAAATAGCAAGGTAATAATCGGTCATCAATCGTAATTTTGCTTCCTGTATAATTGACCCTTTCGGTGAAACAACCAACTTATTGTTTGCAGGTATGTTTTGCGACATGCTTTGACCCCAATATTCTGGCTGACCTCAAGGCTAGTGAAGGGAAGTTATTACGTCTAAAGCCAACACCTGCTGATATAGTTTATAGGTACCTTTTTTCCAGAAACTTGTTCTTGAAAAAAGTTAATGTGCTATCTCCTGTTGTGCTGATAAACTGGTTTCCGTCCACTCAAAAATCCACTGCGCTGTAATTTCCATTTTGAAAGCCTTGCCTCTCAAATACAGTTGGATGAACAAAAAAAAAAAAAAAACTGAAATACAATGTTTAAATTCTTTTCATGTATATTTTCAGTGAGGTCAATGCGGGTGAGCTAGATGCAAGTTCAACTGATTCAAGAGAAGACGCTCCATCTCTAACATTGGTCAAGAAAGAATTTACTGGTAGATATGCCATATCATCTGATGAGTTCACAAGTGAAATGGTAAGCTCAAAACGTTTTTCATCTTACAGCCAGGGAGTTATTTACTTTTCCTTTTCTTTTTTTTTTTTTTTTTTTTTTCTATTTCACAATTGATGGGGTTGGGAAAAATGTCTTCACACATTAATAAAAGAATCCTTAATACTATGCAATTTTCCTGATTCTTTATTTTTTTGTATAACTTCTGTGGGGATTGCAGGTTGGAGCTAAATCACGTAATATTGCTTATGTAAAAGGAAAACTTCCGTCTTGGGTTGGAATTCCTACATCAGTTGCCCTACCATTTGGATCATTCGAAAAGGTTCTTTCAGAAGATTCGAATAAGGTTTTCCTTACCTCAAAACTTCTGTAATCACATCACACACACACACACACACACACACACACACACATATATATATATATAGATATTATTTATGCAGCTGTGATGGTCTACTATCCTTCAACTAGAACTGTCTGAAGTTTCATAATAACTCAATTTCTGTCTCTCATTTCTGTTTTAATTTATAGGCTGTGGCTGAAAAGTTGGAAACTCTAAAGAAAAAGTTAAGGGACGGAAATTTTGATTTGCTCAAGGAGATTCGGGAAACAGTTTTACAGCTGGCAGCACCACCCCAGTTGGTATGTATTTTCTACTAGCGGGTTTCCAAGGTTTATTTTTTTGTCAAAATTGATACAGATAAGTTTGCAAAGCATGCATTTTCCATTTCATAGTGTACAATCACATAAACTCCTCAGGGCTATGTTCAAATCTGTGGCATTCCGTCACTTTTTTTTTCCATCAAACTGTTAAAAAAGCACGACGTCGCCTTTACACTCTCAAAAACTGAAGTTCAAGCGTGAATAACTTTGCTACTGAAACGTTGGGTTCTTTTCTTCTCTTGATATACCATAAAAACCAGTAATGCTTCCTATAGGGGAGAAAATTCTATGGCGCCTGCAGGCAGAATAATATAGTTTAAGTAAACGATACTAGCTTATGTGGGGAGTTAATTTCAGGTGCAAGAGCTGAAGACTACGATGAAAGGTTCAGGAATGCCTTGGCCTGGTGATGAAGGCGAACAACGGTGGGAACAAGCATGGACGGCTATAAAAAAGGTAAGATTGCTTTGCTGCATAGGCCCACATAAATTCTTTTGGTTAAATCAATCCAGTGGTTCTTAAATCTTATAGAGCTAAGAATTTAACCAGCGTTAATAATAGTGTTGAGGTAATCGTACCTCTAGGTAATACATATGGGCCAGTCACCATTGTGAATTGACTCTCTTCAGTTCTCAAGTTCTCTTTTCTTATCGCAAACATAACTTGATATCCGAGTTAAGTGTTAAGTTAATGCTGGATTGCTGATCAAATTGTTTAATTTGAATTTTTGCTGATAAATGGGGCATGCTCATCTGTTACAATTCAGGTCTGGGCTTCAAAGTGGAACGAGAGAGCATACTTCAGCACGAGAAAAGTGAAACTAGATCACGAGTATCTCTGCATGGCTGTCCTTGTTCAGGAAATCATAAATGCTGACTATGCATTCGTTATTCATACAACTAACCCATCTTCAGGAGACTCATCAGAGATATATGCTGAGGTATAGGGTAGTTTTTAGGTAAGATATTTTCGACTAATATCAGAGACTGATCTGAGTCGTTTTCTGTGATAGGTTGTTAAGGGACTTGGAGAGACTCTAGTTGGAGCTTATCCTGGACGTGCTCTAAGTTTTATTAGCAAAAAGAATGATCTGGACTCTCCTCAGGTAATACATCACCGTAAAACTTACTGTACTGCTGAATAACGACTTGGTTATAGGCTTTAGCTCTACTAATCCTGTCACTACTAATCCTCTCACGAGTGTGTTGATATTTTTCAGGTGTTGGGTTACCCTAGCAAACCCATTGGCCTCTTTATAAGACGATCCATAATCTTTCGATCTGATTCCAATGGTGAAGATCTCGAAGGTTATGCTGGTGCAGGCCTGTATGACAGGTAGAGTCCCTAACATCTCTCCCGGGCAATCATTACTTACAGCCAGATTCATAGTCAAGTTTTATGTTAGTATAACATATGCACTTAAAAGCACATAAACTTCAATGCGTTTATTTTTATGATTATTGATCTGAAATCATGGTATGCTAATGACAGTGTCCCTATGGACGAGGAAGAGAAAGTCGTGGTCGACTACTCATCTGACCCGCTTATGGTTGACGGAAACTTTCGCAAGACAATCCTCTCTAGCATTGCTCGTGCTGGAAGTGCAATCGAGGAACTGTATGGATCTCCACAAGACATTGAAGGCGTGATCAGGGACGGTAAACTCTATGTTGTCCAGACAAGACCCCAAATGTGATTTATTTCTTTTGTATTTGTGTGTCAAGACATTGTTAATGAGAATAAATAATGTAACAAATTTACATGAGGGTTCATTTGTATCGTCTGAGGGAGGCCTGTTTACAAGACGCAATAAAGAGGGTGACCCAAGCTAACAAGGCTCCTAGTTTTGCGAAGGTCGGGAGGAACGTCTATCGTACGCAGTCTTACCCTTACAAAGATGTTTCTATCATGTATACAAGAAGCAATACATTCAGTAATTTTGTAAAATACTCCATTGACTGCATCAATATATAATTATAGTGGCATATTTTGTATTTACATGAAAGATGTCCATTTTATTCTACATATCAGACATCCCTTTCTGATTTCTGCGAGAAATTATATTACACAATAGCCACATCAAGATTAAGAGGCCAAATTTAAATAACAGGGCCCTGAGGTTTACTTGGTGTTTCACTTTCGTTCTTGTAGTTTCGTTTGTTTTTACTTTAATCCAATCCGTCAGCTAAGTAAACTTTCTTCTCATTTGAAGAACCCCCAACTTGAAAGGAGTTTTGCTTTATTTGACGGGTTGGACAAAGGAACTAGAAGGGAGAAAGTGAAACTCTTAGTAAAACTCAGGGACTAATCGTACAATGTAGCCATGTTATTCTCACTATGCAGATCTCTCAGCAATCAGCAGTGATTCCTGAAAGATCCATCCACACTTCGTTTAGGCGCCCAGAAAGGTGATACGAAGCATTGTACTGAGCAATGGCATAAGGACTCTCAGCTGCCAGAATCGCTGGCTTTCCAATTAAGTGCTTATTTAGGCTGTCCACAAGAGTTTCAAATTCTTTGGAAAAACGGTCATCTTTGGCAAACCCTGGAAACTTTCTGACTGCTATGCAATGGCTTCTCCAATTATCCAACTGTAAATTCAGTTCAGCCGAGGGCTGTGGAGGTGTTCCTTCATATTTGGCTGGCAGATACAACTTCACGTAGTATTCTGCCGGCCCGTGCACTGACGGCACAATGCTTGTTAAGACAGGAGCCGTTATGGTAATTTCTGAAGAGTTGAGGTTAGCACCATGGATGTATTGATACAGCCTGACCAAAAAACAATAAGTTTCAATATCAATGAGAGTCGCCAAATTAGGAAAAGGGTAACGATTAGCCATCTGCGCTTTAAAGTAAGTATTTGATCACATTTTTTTGCGTATTAGGCTAGAGAAGGAGCGTTAATATCACTAGCGAAGAAGAAGAAGAAGAAAAACATTTAGTGCTGGTAAACCTGTGAAATCCGTCTTTGGTGGCTTTTTCGAAAGAGGTTGTGTCTTGGACGAGAGCAGACATCCATGAGGATTCTTTGTAGAGTCTGAGCTCAAACTCCGATTCAGAGTGCACCACCCTGTAGGGAGGCGATTCGATAGCATGACCGGACAGTGCAAGTTTGCTGCTACAAAGGTAACAACATATTACTATAACCAAGTTCAACATTGGCTTTTCCATTTGATCATCGATGTTTTGTGCTCTGGAGGGAGGGCCCCTGGCTTTATAAGCAGCAAAGCAGGACAGGTTTCATGCTGTGATTAGTAATCTGAATCACGAGGTTTTAATACTAATACGACAGATTAAGGGACCGTGCGTGAGTAAGCACAGTTAATTAGTGGCTCCAGTTCCACCATTTTCTGTTGTGTTCCCCACTTCTAGAACCTGAACAAAAACCACAATGCTGTGTTCCATTTCTGTGTACTGCATAGAATAGTTAGATCGCCAAGAAAACAAAGAGGTAGCGATTTTCACACTCCTGTTTTTTTGTTACGTAATCTTCTATTTTGTGATAGATTCTTATTTAATTAAATCGATGTAATCCCTAAAAAAATAGAGAAAACGCGAGGGCAAAAAATCATTTTGCAAATAAATTTTGAGAGATGATTTACACACGCTCATTTTCGTTCTGTGCATATCTTGTTAAACTATGTTTACTGATGTCTTTCACAAGTGGAAAAATATGCGACAGAATAGTGATCAGCAACAATTAAACTTCGTTAAATTATAACCCACTTAGGTTATGTGCTATATCCTCCAAGTCAAAGATTTTATTCCATATAGCATTTCATCATGTTCATTAGCTTATCCTGCTTAGTGGGAATCTTTCTTTTGTAATAGCTTATTAATATTAATATGCATTTTAATTACATTTCAAGTTGTTTAAGCATACCCTTGCACTCACTAAAGAGTACTCATGGTTTCTCTATTACAAGTCACCAGAAAACCTTACCTATCACCATACTATATCTAAATAGTTCATAACCTTTTTCGCGTGATTGGTAACATCATGCGAGAAGAGAGCTAGAAAGAACGAAGCTGGTATACAACAAACACGTGAGGAGTGTGATATAAACATAAAAAGTATACAGCAGTAACAAGTAAACAAGCCCGACCCAAAGCCTAAGTCACTTTGGGCTTGGATAGTGTTTTTCAAGTTGTGTTGGGCTAAAATTTGAGTCCAATCTGTTTCAACTTTTGCCACACCCACTGACCCATATAATGTTTCCCTGGGCCAATTCAACAGAGAAAGAAAGGTCCACTTCTGTAAAACAGAAGTCCAAATTCTCGAAAGTTTGTCTTGCGAAAGTGATGACATTGGAAAAGGAAGGCTCCAAATCTCTTCTGCACTACATGCTTCTGTTCATACCTTGAAACCCCATGTTTGCAGCTACATCATGATCAAACAACATGTGCAGTGAATCAAACATCATCATCGTCGTGCTCTTTCCGCAGCAAGCAATTCGAAGAGACTCGCGTTAAGATTATGTACTCCGTTCGAGCAACATAATGATGATGCACATCACATGATGTATAAGAGAGATATATGGCCCCCGTCATATGATGGCCAAAGCATGCCATACACCCAAAAAAAAAAAGAAAGAGGAGTTGGTAGAGAAACCTTCTTGTTCCTCAATGGCTGTATTTGTTGGATTTGGTAATTAAGCTTTAATTTTAAGATTAATTAAACTTGTACCCTCGGTGTTTATCTTGGAAAGCTGGGCATACTTGTTAGACAAAATCATTACTCAGCATAACCGTTCCACGCTTGTCAAGCTTTATAAATCATCTTTTTCCCACTTTCAAGAGCCTTTTTGTAATTAAAAGACTATACACATCCATAGAGGTAAGAGTATGAACATTGTACAGGATATTCTACTGAATCGAGCCATCATATGTATACACTACATCATCCCAGATAGTTAAATAAATAAAAAGAAAAAAAAAATCATTTACGCACACAATTTTTTTTTATTCTGCACATTTTTGTTTATTTTTGTCTTTTATTTCTCGAGAGATGCCCTCTCCTAAGGTCCTCATTTTGAGGACCTATGAGGTCCTTTTTTGTATGAGTCGTTAGAATAATCTTATGGTAGATTAAACTATAAACTTAAATAATTCGTGTGACACGAAAATAAAACACTAATTGATAAAACCAAATTAAAAAAAAATAAAAAAAAATAAAAATAAAAGGAGAAGAAGTTTCACAAAATGTCAAATCCCTTCCATCCGCAAAACCCAACAAATCCAATTGCACAAAACTCTAATAGCTTTACACATTCAATTTCATCCAGTTTTTAATATTATTCAAACCTAGTTAATTATAAAGCACCAAAAAAATTGAGGTTGTGCGGTTTGAAAAATTGGGATCCCCTTCTTCTTGAACATGTGAATTTTTTTTCATATGAAATTTTCCGATGACAATGAAAATTTGAAACATGTCCCTCCCTTTTTTCATATGTGACAAAGGAAAAAACAAAAAATTCAGGAGGAGAGAATAGGAGTGAACGATTGAGAGAGAGATGGAGAGAGGAAGGGGATGTGGTGGAGCTAGACGGTAGGGGAAGATGACGGAAGATTTCACGTGAGATTTTTTTTTTTAATTTAATTACTTCACAGAATAATTGCGTTTTGATGTAACATGAATTATTTAAGTTTATAACTTAATTTACCATAAGATTAATTTGAGAGTTCCTATGAAAAAGGACCTCACAAGTCCTCAAAATGAGGACCTTAGAAGAGTATTTCTGTTAATTCTCTTTTAATTTTTTCAACTTAGAAACTAAAATTAAATCAGAGTATCTAATAAAAAGAAAAGAGATGTACGAAAATTACGTTTCATAAAAATGAGCGGTCGACACGTATGAACACTTTTCAAAGAATTGGTGTCCGATGGTTCTAATTCTTCATTCTTAATTATACGAACCACCCACCATTCTTTATCATGACTCTATCCTCTCTTTTTATCTTCAAAGGATGTCTCGATGCAATTTCACTTGACAAGTATTCCCTTTTTAACTAAAATGGTCACGTTTGGCTAGAAGCATCCAGAGAATATATGCATAGCATGGTCGAACGTATATTATCGGTTGGTTCCCAGGAAGATGGAAGAAAACAAACGAAATGCTAGATTCTACAATTATCATGTAGTTTTATATGAAAGTATAATTAAATGCTTCACATATTCTTAATGATCAAGTAAAGCATCATTACATAAATTTTTTCATCGAGGTAAAGTAGCTGTATGAGTTTGTTTGTTAATGCTTTTAAAATGATTGAAAGTGTTTTTGGTGAAACTGATTTTCAGTTCTAAAAGCAGTTTAAGTGTTTTTTTGGAAAAAGTACTAGATATGTGCTTCTTGCAAGAAACACTTACAAAGTTTTTTCACGATCCACTTGGGTTTTTATTAAAGATTGGTTTAAAAAACTTTTTTACCAATAACGCTTTCAGTCATTTTACAATCACCTTCTAATATATATACATATATCTTCCACCTAACCCTAAATTCAATGAACAAGCTCTTTTTCCAAGTGGGATCGGAAGCTTTTAGACTTTGAATTCAAGCCCCATTTGATTCAGAAGATTGACCAAATAAGTCAAGGAATTACAACTAGGTGATCATCATGGCATGACCAAACTTGAAACTTAATGCATGCCTTCGAATTGATTACATGCAGGGCCACTACTTCCCGCAAAATGTGGCAACGAAACTCCCAATTCTCTTTCAGATTTTTAAGCCGATCATCTTGTTAAAGCTTTCTAGGAGGAATCGAGACTCAAAAAGCTCACCTTTGGTTGCTTGTGGGGTTCTTATTCCATGACAAGAAGCTGCTCATAGTAGTCATGTTGTCTCCAATTAAACACTTTTTATTCCAAATGTTTTAGATGGCTATCAAGGCCAGTGAGTCTTTGGTCAATTCCATCACCTTTTTATCAGGAACTTCGTTACTTTAACACTAGCGAGATTGGAAAATATAGAATAAAACATAAAAAAAACTCGGGTGTACGAGTGAACATTAACAATCGACATTAACTTATGGAAGTGTTATTTGCACTTCAAAAATCTTATTCTACACTCCTCATAAGTGTATTTTTCTTTCCAAATATAAAAAATTTGAAGTGTATAATAAGATTTTTGAAATATTAATAACAATTTCCTTAACTTAAACTATAGATAAACTCTTTTCACATTTTCTTCTAGTGATAATGAATTTTAATATAAAGAATTTGAGCAAACATGTCACGTTACCAAAATGGTAACTAATGTAAATACACACTAAATAGGAAAAGAGAAAAACATGGTAACTTTGAAGTGACATTACACGTCATGCAGCTCTTCTAGAGTCAATGCAAGAATACAGCAGAAGTGAGAAATGTCAAAAAGGTGAACTTTGGCTCCCATTCTGATATGTCAAATAATATGAGGAACTGGCTTATCTGCCCTTTCATTTTCTATACTTTCATTCATTTCTATTTGTACGATCACGGTTAAATCACGTTAACATTTTATATTACTATTATTTTTTATCTTATTATCTCTAAAAAAAAATCAATATAAAATATTGACGTGGTTTAATTATGACCCCATAAAATAAGAAGGAATAAGAATATATGGAAAGTGAGAGGGCAGAGAATCCGGATCCATAATATAATGCACACATAGTGGCCCTTCTCTGATTAGCAAAAGCATTCCTTTTACTTTTTCCAGATGCCTCATGGCCTCACATCGCCCGTATCATTGCTCCAAGATAGAAACACCATCATTATATCTAGGTATATAAAAATTCATTTTTTTTAAGCACTATAAATAATATTATAAAAATAAATAGTTCAGATTGTTAAAATACATTACAAAATAATTTTCATAAATATGTAGAAAATATATAAACATTGTCACATATCCATGCTATATATATAATATAGTCACTAGGGCCCTCTAAAAATATGCCAGTAAGTAGTGTAAGATTATCGAGTGTCCATACAGTGGAAACATTCCTCAAATTAGTTTTGTTTATTCTGTCTAAATATTTATCATAGAAGTTGAGCTTTTCTTCTACGAGGCTGATGAAAAGGGAAACACTGAATTTTATTTCATGATACGATAGCATCACATGGTTTCATCACACAGAGTAATTCTTCACTCCACGCAGAATGAGCTGGGATTATATATAATCAGGCTTAATTTTTCTTAAAAATCTGTTTTCGATAATGATAATTTCCAGCAATTAAGAGGATCCAAATTCTTAATTATTTCCATGCAAACATCATCGTGATGCATGCACGCATAATATGCTCACGGGAATATACGGTTGTTTTTGCTAATAATCAACTAAAATTTCTTATACTCTATTGAGTCTGTTCTACTCGGATATAATTTTATTTGTTCACCTGAATTCTTCTACCCCAGTAAAAAGAAACAGTATATAACGCACACGCATGGCTTATGTCATCACTCGATAACTTGGCTTTTTTGTTTGTTTGTTTAATATAAACTAGCACATGTGCACACACAAATTTTTTATTTTTGTTTTTGAAATAGAAGGAGAAAGGAAGAGAGTGATAGAGAATGTGGGAGTGAAAAATTTTTTATTTTTTTATTTTTAATTAGAGATATATTAGGATTACATGTAGGTGAGGCTTTAAAAAAAAAACAGCAAAATTTGGTTGTGTGAAATTATATTTCTGCGGAAGAGAGTGATAGAGAATGTGGGAGTGGGAAGTCTTTTTTTTTTTTTTTTTTTTTTAATTAGAGATATGTTAGGATTATATGTAGGTGAGGCTTTGAAAAAAAACAGCAAAACTTGGTTGTGTGAAATTACATTTCTGCCCCATATTTTTTATTCATGTTCTGTTTTAATTAGAGGGTTAAATTGGTAATTTCATAGGATTTTGGTTGACCATGAGCGTTTTATTAATTAGTAGAGAATTAGAGATACACAAGGTGGAAGTACATTGGGATCAAGGTTGTTTTGGAGGTCAAGAAAAACGCACGTGAAGGTTTTTGGGAGATTCTCCGAATGTTTGATGTGAGTCATTTTTGTACCTACAAAGTGCTTGATTTAATGTTTGCTAGACATATCTCAGTAAATTGCGTCGACAATAATCGACAAAAGCTCTCGATATCACTCATCATATTGTTGATATTTGTTGACATGCAACATGGTTCAGCTGACAACAACACTAAGACTCTGAGTTCGAATCCTATATCCACCATTGCATCCAATATATAATGTGTTTCCTAATTATTAGTGTGACCTTTTTCTTTTCAAAATATTGCCTTTGTTCCCCTTCAAAGGCAACTACACAATACTTTTGCAGCCTTTCAATCAGCTTTAAGCTTAAAAGAATTTTGCCATATATAAACCTAATCTTAATTAATGAACCATATTAGGCCCCAAAACATGGGTTATCCTTAAGGAAACGCTAATAATGGTTATTGACCCCCAAATGCTACATGTACAAGACCAAGCCATAGAGTCCACACTCCGCACCCTCTATATGAAATATTTCTTGTTGATTCTTTATAAATTACAGCCTGATATGTTTGGAAAACTATATTAATTAAAATCAATAAACAAAAATTTATGCACACTTAAAATTGTGATTTGCCTATAACCAAAACTAACTCCTTACATGTCATAATAAGTCTAAGTAGTTTCAAATCGATTTTTAGGTATCAAACACCCAAAATCGAAGTTTGAGTAGATCCAAATTGCAGCCGTGGCTTTAATGTTGTAGCGTTAATATTAGATACTGCGCAAAACTTTGATAGAGATAGAGGTGTTTGGTTTGACTAATTAAAGATATCTTAATTGCTTGTGCCAACTTATCATCTGTAGCTAGGTATATCATATACGCTTTGTATTTCTAAAGTTTGGTCAGTAGAGTTCTCATAAGAATTAGCAAAAAATAATTTGATATAAAATACAAAATAAGATAGAAGGGAATGAAGAGGAGGTGGCAGGCATCATTGCCAAAACCCTAAAAAGAGAATGGAGTTTTGTGGAAAGGTAGCCCACCCTTGGTGTTCCCACGT
Source organism: Pyrus communis (assembly GCF_963583255.1). Taxonomy (NCBI): domain Eukaryota; kingdom Viridiplantae; phylum Streptophyta; class Magnoliopsida; order Rosales; family Rosaceae; genus Pyrus; species Pyrus communis. The sequence continues at coordinate 24,299,747 of NC_084808.1, read as the reverse complement.
ACAAATTTAACCAGTCTCCTCTCATACACAATAATGTAAAAAAATACAGATTCCAGTACTGCATGCATGGTAAATGATGATATTACAAATGCAAAAAAAATTATTAAAAAAGTCATACCCACGACTATAATCATGAAAACTCTCATCGACAAAACAAAGAGCGGCCACAATCATATATTGAAGGCTCTTTTCGACAGAGTGAGAGAGCCACCGCGATCGGAAACAGATAAAGAAAGAGATCGGAATAGATAACTGCCGCAAAAACTTTTGAGACTTGCATCATATGCTTGAAACAACAGTTAAGCGACTGGTTTGCATATTAACTTCAATTGTTTAAACACGATAAAATATTGATTTAATAATTGAGCAGAAGTGAATTAGAAGGAACTACTAGAAATTAACATAAGAGTCCAATTTATTGGTGATCACGATCACTGTTGGTATTTGTGCATTTGACCAAGCCATGCATCGTGGCCTCTATCCATTATTAAAACAGCTCGAACAGAATCAAATGTCAAGACAAGTTAATTTCAATTTTAATGTACAACAAGAAAAAAAATGAATTGGAGGTCATGATGACAAAATCTCAATGGCATTTGCTGATATTCTTCTCAATTGATGCATTTATATGAAGGTTTGTTTTAGTCAAAATGATTTTTGCAATTTGCATAACTCTTCATTTTGATAATTAAAATTTAAAATTGATATAAATGATCTCTTAGATTGTCCACTATCAATCATTTTGTTCATTTCATGAAAAATCTCTATGAAATTGAAGTAGTTTTGTCAAATCAATTCTTCCACTTGAACTGGTGATTTCTTTAATTTAGTGGAGATTTTTCGCAAAATGACCAGAATGATTGAAGGTAAACAATCTTAGAGATCACTTTTATTGATTTTAAATCTTATGGACCAAAGTGAGGAATTAAAGACAATCTCAGTGGTCATTTTAGATAAAAATTCTTCTTATATAAATCATGTCTCCCAGGAGTTGAATGTTGATCACTACAGTAGTTTTTTTTTGTTCTTTTATGCCATGTGTTATAGAAGTTGTAGCTTTGGATGATAAATTTGAAACAAAAACAAAACAAAATGAGAGCAAGAACATGGGATGTGATCCTTCTATTTAGGGCAATAATTATCAACAACTTTTAAGGGGAACACCAATCTCTTTATCATCTAATTAATTGAGCAAGTCAACTACAAACCCATATTTAGTCAAGTTAATTATAATAATATGCTTTCTCTTCATATTTATATCTGGATTTATTTTTTCGTCGTAGAATACCTTTGATATTTAATGTGTATTGTTCTTCACAAAGAAATGAAATTCTTATACTATTAACATGATAATTAGTGGGATAATAGCTGTTCTCTTAAGGCAATTAACCAAACAAAATATCAAGATCGATCAACGAAACGTAATTTAACGATAATGAAATGCATGGGTGAGTGCATAATTAAGCATGCAATGACTGGACATAACCAGGTACGCATGCCAACTGCCAACTCAGCATGCCCAACACAATATGACGCGTCGCATAAAAAGACAGCTCCAAAAGTTGCTTTGTTCTCAGATGAAATCCAGTTAGATTAAGGGATGCTATAATTAAATATTAAATCAACATTAAGTATTCTAATATTGAAGTTTAACAAAATTTAACGATATTCATCTTCTTCTTCTTTTTTTCCTGTTAATATCCAATCCCTTAAAATATAAATGAAACACAAAAAAAAAAAAAAAAAATACACGATCAAAATTAGAGTGTGTTGTTTTTAGTCTGTAAAGTACTGAGTTTTAAAATTTTATGTGATGTTACTTATTTATTTATTGTATAACACGTGTTTAACTAGTGCATTTTAACTCTATTACGTGTTTAACTAGTGCATTTTAACTCTATCATCTATTTGTAATTTAACTTACATATTAATAAAGTTACAAGACAATGTCACAATTGCAGTAAAAAAATAATTAAAATGGTAAAATTTGGAAATTGGGAGATGATATAAACCTAGCACGGCTGACAGAAAGAACATCTAGGGAAGGGAGAAAGGTGACACACCCAAAGCAAAGAACTTTGGAAACCCAGACTCAAGTGTAATTCCCATCTCTCCCTGGGGGCAAGAAGTAAAGAACAACAGAAATCAATCCCATTTCCCCCTATAAAATTAACACAAAAGCTAAAGTTTCAGTCTTCGTATTGGAGACTGGAAACACACACTACACCATACACGGACCCGGATAGCCTCCGGATCCAAAAGATCTGAGCTTAAGAATTAAATAATCTAAACCGTTAAAATTTAATCTAACAACTATAGAAGCCTCTAAAGTTATAATAATTGTAGCCGTTGAATCAAACTTCAACGATCTAGATGATTTGATTCTTAGGCTCAAAATTTTTGGACCCGAAGAGGATCCGGGTTCCACCATACACATTCTCTCTCTCTCTCTCTCTCTCTCCCTCCTTTTTTTTTTCTATTTTATTTTCCAAATTTAAAATTTTGAGCATGATTTCATCACTACCCAGTATTTATACCTCCCCACCCACATGGCCAAAACTTTAAGAAAACACAACCCATCTGCTTCTTTATTAATCTGCTCATTCCCAGAAGCTCAATTTTGTCAGAACATAGAACCAAGCTCTATATTTAATTAGAATTTAGAACCCCTCTGAGAGCTGTAGAGAGAGAAACGGAGAGGGGAGAGAGAGCAGAAGAAGAAGAATAGAAGCAAGTTTTTCTCTTATTTTTTGGGGGTTCCAAATCCTTGGAAATGGTGAGGTAGTGAGTAGGGTTTCTTCTTAGAATATGGTCGTCGTGTATTGGATATTGGATTTGGTGGGAGCTGAGCTTCCATGGACAGAAAATAGCACCAATATTTTATGCTGCGAATTGTATGACCCCAGAAGAAGACAACACCAACAACACGAAGAAAAGGATTCAACAAAAGCAAAAAAACAAGAAAGTTTCTCAAGCAATATGGCTTGTAGCTACCCCAAGATTTCCCCAATCATCCCCATTCTTGTTTGCTTCCTTCTTGTTGCTTCTTCAATGTGTCCGGTGGCCCATTCCTCCGATATCCGCCGCGAAAGCACCGCCAATCAGACGTTGAATCCCGAAAAAGAATTGAAGAAGTTGAAGATTATAAGAGCACGTCTTAACAAGATCAACAAGCCTGCTCTCAAGACAATTCAGGCATTTTTACTTTCACTTTGCTCTGTTTTCCTCAGTTTTTGCTCTGTTCTTTTTTGTAATTTGTTGGGTTTTGTTTGTTGATTCTTCAGAGTCCGGATGGCGATCTTATAGATTGTGTTCTTTCTCATCACCAACCAGCTTTTGATCATCCCCAGTTAAAAGGACAGAAGCCATTGGTACTTAAAACTTCCATAAGCAGATTCAAATTTTACTAGGGTTGTTAGAAAACCGGAAATTCTTAACGGCCGCTTGATAACCATTTCGTTTGCAGTTTTTAGCTTTTTACTTATTATCAAAACATTGCATAGAAAATGAAAAATAAAAACTATAAACTAAAACACGAAATGGTTATCAAATTGGTCTAAGCTGACGAGCCGGCAAAGGAGAAGTCTTTATAAGTTCATAACTTGTTTTATTTGAATATTCAGGACCCGCCGGAGAGACCGAAAGGCCGGAGCCCTCTAGAAATGGCGACTGAAAACTACCAGCTGTGGAGCATGTCAGGAAATCTCTGCCCAGAAGGAACAGTTCCAGTTAGAAGAACAAGAGAGGAGGATATGATGAGAGCAAGCTCTGTTAAAAGATTTGGAAGAAAACTAAGTAGGCATGTCAGAAGAGATACATCCAGCAACGGCCATGAGGTTAGTGCTTGTGAATTGACCAAACAAGAAACAGAGGAAATCCCAGAATTTGTCTCCTCCCAAGAGTCACCATCACTTTAATTTAATTAATTTCAGTCATTCGACCAAAAAAAAAAAATTTCAGTCATTTAATCTTATTTAATTGAGGAAATGAATGAAAGAGTATAGGTACAAAAACTGCTTTTTTACTAATTTTTTCAATTAAGTCATCTTTTTCTTTTTATTATATATATGTATATGTATATGAGAATAAAGTCAGTGATCTACTGCTTTTTTTCTGCACTTTTTTTTTTGTGTTTTCGTTTTTTTCCCATTTAATTGACATGTAATATGATAAAAATAAACACAGATTATCTCAGTATCTGAAGAGAAATTGAGCTTCCAGTTTCCAATAGTAGTAATTACAGGCTTTCATGGCTGCTTCTGCTGCTTGGAGTTGCACCGATTCCCAAGGAACTTGCAACTCACCATGTTTTCATGCCCTGCAGAATATATATATATATATATATATATATATATTTTTTTTTTTTTTCTTTTTTTTTGTACAAAAATACACGAAAAATCAGATTAGTAAAATTTAAATCAAATAATTATGCACTGATTGTGGTTTATGATAACTGGGTTTGCAATTGCAGCATGCAGTTGGGTATGTGAGTGGAGATCAGTACTATGGAGCCAAAGCAAGCATCAATGTGTGGGCCCCCACAGTTGTTAATCAATACGAATTTAGCTTGTCTCAATTGTGGGTCATCTCTGGTTCTTTTGGTGATGATCTCAACACCATTGAAGCTGGTTGGCAGGCATGTTTATATTTCATCACTAAACTTCCCCTCTAATTCCCTTTGTTTAATAATTGAACCAGCCGGGCTATCATTCTCGGAATATGCACAAATAGAACTGGTTACAAATTTTTAAAGAAAATACAAACGATAGCTACAGGGTACCGCGTAATATGACGGTGGAAGAGTACTTAAATTTCAACACATTTAATATGAAACAATAATTTTGGTATTCAAGGCTTACTGCTCAACTACCTCTCTGCTTTGAGTCTTCTTCTTCTCTGTATTAATGGGGGCTAAATTCATTTAATTTTGTGCAGGTCAGCCCAGAGCTTTATGGGGACAACTACCCCAGATTCTTTACTTATTGGACTGTAAGTATACAAAATCACCTTGCCTTCCACTTCAAGCATAAGATATTATAATAATAATTATTATAATAATGATAAATAGTTATACACATAATAATAATTAATTTGTTAATTGCAGACGGATGCATATCAAGCAACTGGATGCTACAATTTGCTGTGTTCGGGTTTTGTTCAGACCAATAGTAGAATCGCCATTGGAGCTGCAATTTCTCCAACTTCTTCCTACCATGGTGGACAATTTGATATTAGCTTGTTGATTTGGAAGGTAACTGTATATCTTCCTTACCTTTTCTTTTCATACCATGTTTCTATTTAATTAATCTAAGCTACAAGAAGGATGTTCGAACTCAGATGCATATATAGCTTGGAAATTTAAACATATGCTTATCTCCCTATGTATTTTTCCAACAAAACAAAAAAAAAAAAAAAAACCTACTTAGTAAATCTGGCATGGAAATGGTGTCCTACTTAGAGGTTTTTTAGTTATGTCACCTTATCAGTCCATTTTTGTGCATGCAAAGTTAGGTGCTTCAGGACCCACGGCCAAGAATTTTCTGGGTCCCTATGTACCTGGAAGGTAAATACTTTATAGCATAGGTATTTGGTGATGGATGACACTTGACCGTGCGATTTGTATAGTTTCCTCAATCATGAAACTTCAAAAAAGTATGCAAATCTGAACGGTCAGTAATGGCCCTCCACAGATTTAGAAGTGTCCCATGTGCTAGAGGATTGCCATGTTAAAGAACCCTAACCAAATGCCTGAACTGCAACAAGCCAACAAATATTCATCCAGAAGTGACAAAAAGAGTGAAAACCCTAACACCAGAATATAAAAATTATCCACAGGCGTGCACTGCTGCACTGGGAAATTCCAAAATAATGGGCTGTGAATTCCTCGTGCTTTTCTGCTTTGCCAGATTCCCTTCTTTTTTTCACTGAGAAAGAGCTCCTGGGCTCTTTCATCATTTGCTTTGTTCTTTTCTAGGGTTTTCCTTTATTTTTACTCCTCAAGAAGAATGTGACACATTACAATCAACTTTGTTTTGCTTTATCCATTTTACTCACTTCCCATATGCTTTTGTAATCACCGTGCAAGTCGTTTGTAGCTCAAGTGTTTAAGTACCTATGTTCTCTATTTACTTTCACCTCCTCAATTTCGCTCGAATAAAACCGGTGTATTAGTATCATGAACCAACTAACTAGTTTTCATGGATGAGTAGCAGTACTGAAGAAGAAGAAGAAATTAAAAAACTTTATTGACATATTGTAGGATCCAAAGCATGGAAATTGGTGGCTGGAATTCGGGAACGGAGTCCTAGTCGGATACTGGCCATCATTCTTGTTCACTCACCTTCAAGACCACGCAAGCATGGTACAATTCGGTGGAGAAGTTGTGAACTCGAGGCCTTCAGGCTCCCACACAGCTACACAGATGGGCAGTGGGCACTTTGCGGGTGAAGGGTTTGGAAAAGCTTCATATTTTCGAAACATGCAGGTTGTGGATTGGGATAACAGCTTAATCCCATTATCCAACCTTAAAGTTTTGGCTGATCATCCAAATTGCTACGACATTCAAGGAGGGATTAACAACTTTTGGGGGAATTATTTTTACTATGGAGGTCCTGGAAGAAATGTGAGGTGTCCCTAAGGGAAAGGTATACAGCTAGGGTTTTATATTTACATAATATTCAAATTTTCCATTTTCTTTTTTTTTTCTCGGGTGATTTTGGGTTAAACCATCGGCAATTCAGTTTGGGGTATATTTCTTGTATTTGTTTCCTTTCTTATTAATCCCTCTTTCTTTATCTCCCAACTAACAGGTTATCCATTCATTATACCACCCTTTGGGACTTATGTAAATTTTGGGCAAAAAAAATTAGTGAAATATACTATGGCTTGTCATTTTTCATACTCTTGTGGAAATACATGCGAAATTGTGTCTGATTTTTGCACAATTATTTTCACTTCTTTTAGGTTTTTTTTTAACGATTAGATTAAACAAATCAAGAAAGAATTAAGAGTATACATAAGGCAAAAAAATCGTATAATGATTGGTCCAAAAGAAAAGTAAAATTTATATATTGAGTGGAAAATGTCTCAAAAACCCAAAAAATAAAATAGTGTAGCTTTGAAAACCCTATCTAGTTTATTAATACGCTACTTTTATAATTGATCAATTACCCCTGAACTATTAATTTAACCGATTAGCTCCTGAACTTTTGTAATTGGACAAATTTCCCCTGAAGTTTAATTTTATAATTCCAAAAAGGTAATTTTATCTTTTTCTTTGCTTTCGCTAGTTCACAACTTTTTGCTTGAATTTTAGAATTAAGGGGGGAAATTTGTCAATTATAAAAGTTCAGGAGGATAATCGGCTAAAATTAAAATTCATGGGAAAAAATTGGCTAATTATAAAAGTTGAGACGGATAATTGGCTAAAATTTTAAAGTTTGGGAAGTGAAATTGACATCTCTTTAAAAGTTGGAAGAAAAATGGGTCAATCCTCTTTTTCATTTGTTAATTAAAGATAATTACAAGTTGGTGTCCCATGCGTGCCGAAGGTTACAACTGTGAAGCTGAAGCTTTACTCATGGCACAGAAATTGTGCTCAAAGATCATCAGTTGGGTTACTTGCCTTTGAAGACAATGACAGTACTGTTTCACACACACAAAATCATTAAACTATACAATAATGTATTTAATTAACTTGAACCCCAAAACTAATCATATGAATATATTAATTAGTGACATACAGTACCAATGTTATGCATATTTCTCAGTCCTTGTTTCGTGTTCCCACATGAAAACGTCGATGATGCCTCCTCCATGCATGATATGGGTTTCAGTCTTTTTCTTAAAGTCTACTTTATTTCTTATTACTCATAATTAAACTTGATGCTATGGAAAAAGTGTGTCGACACTATCCTATAAACCAGATTCCTTCCAATGGAAATCGAGTCTAATATTAGGGTTAGTGTATGCAGTTGCATGCCCCTAATTTGTATTATACGTAAAATTGTCCTATGTTCCTTTGATCTTCTCTTTGAGTATGATTGCAAAAGTGATAAAAAAAAACGTCCGGAAAAATGTCTCAAAGAGGTTGAGATAGGGTAAAGAGCCAAGAGCAACTAAGCAAAGTGACGTGCGAGTTTCATCTTACTTTGAAAAGAAAAATTCATGTATCTGTCACTGTTGCAATAATCACAATGATAATATACATGCTTTGAAGTCTCTCTCATTTTGTAGCAAAGCAACTAGTGAAGAATAGAGAAGACTTCAAAAAGAATCTGACTTGGAAGCCAAGTCGGTGGTTGTCAAATGTATTTTTGGATGAATAGGCACATCATCTCACATTCCATGATGTTGCATGAATTGAAGTATCAGTGTTGAGAGCATTGACTTTGGAAAGTAGATTCAAATGAGACGATCCAATCTATGATCATCTAAGTGTGCCTGGTCTTCCGCTACATCTTAATGGAGCTCTCACTAACCAGTCGTGTGGATAAATTCTTCATCTCACTCAATGGTGGCCCGAGTGGGGCGCAAGGCCTGATAATTCTTTGCGCAACCCGGTGACCCAACATGAAAATGCCATGAAAATAACAGGTTAACCTGTTAACAAGTCAGATCGTTATCATGTCACCCATTAAGAACCAAATAAAATATTGCTTACCAAATCTAGACATTAGGCACACCAATTTCTTGCATGATCCGTCAACCCGACACAAAACGATACGACCATCAATGAATCAAGTCGTTATCAGATCACATGTTAAGAACCTGTCAAATTTACGAGTTTGACACGACACAGCTTATTAAGATAACGGTATGAAGAAAAGCTGACACGAAAATGACATACACAACTTGTTTGGCAGGAGGGTTGCACTCTCTTTTGAGTGTGCAGCCGTCTGCATGGAGAATTTTTCATCAAGCATGATTGTCTCATGCAGCATTTACTCACAAGAGGTGAGAACATTGAGACAAACATGCAAGAGCTCTCACCCATTTGTGTGAGTAAGTTGGCACAAGAGGCGATCCTATCCAACACTCTCATGCAAGTGGTGACTAACAGCCACTCACCATTACACATTGGTGGGGTTGCAAGAGAATGATAAGGCATCGTAGCAATCAACTATAGCAACGAAACTTCAGTAGGGCTGCGGTATTAGCACTTCTCACGTAACATGTGACTACCATGAGTTCGAGCAAGACTAAATACAAAAAATTACACGTTAGTGTCAAAGATACCATGCAGATGTAATAGTTAGTCGATGTTGTGTCTCCACTTAAGTTTTTCTTCTGATTTCACAAGGGTTCAAATTTAGGAGTGTTATTAATTTGGTGATCAAGGATGGGGCCCAAAACCCCAGCCTAAGAGTTGGGTTTCTTAGGTGGAGCATGGTTCTATTTAATAATCTCAATTGGTGCAACGCATACTAAATCAAGAATTGAACTCAGTATCAAGATTACAACAATAATCCTTTGATTGCTTGTTATGGTGCAGAAACGAACGTTTTATTATCAGAACAAAAACCCTCAAGCAAGACCAGCAAAACTCGTTTCCTCGAAATTGAAAATCTGAAGTAAATACATATCTGAAGTTAAACAAATCTCATTCCACACATACGGCCTCGAGCAACTTTTTACTGGCTTCACTCACCTCCAATTTCTCCATTTTCAAACGAGCACGCATAGCAGGACTCGTCCTTCCAGCAGCAGCATAAGTTCTGATCAATGATTCAAACACATCAACCCCCAAGGATTCTACGGACTTCTTCAGAATCTCCAGAAAACCTTCTGCGCCATCAACATCCTTCTCTTGCTCGAAATGCTCCATCAAGGTTTTCACAATCCTATTTGACGGACTCCACTTCTTACCATCCCCTCTACCAATGGATATTGCACTGGCAACACAATCAACTGCCAACTGATATTCTCCAGACTTCAGATAATAATCCAGAAAGATCTCCCAGGTTTTTGCATTAGGCTTGGCTCCTCTCCGGCGGGCCAGCTCCTTGAGCTCCTTCGCCTTCTCTAGCATACCTTGTTCAGCATAAGCTCCAATCAACACATTTGCTACCCGAATATCATATGTTGAGCACTGACATTCCCATTCCCTGAAAGTTTTCTCTGCACCCGGTATGTCGTTCAAGTTGACCAACACCTGGATCATATTCAGATAACTGATATTTGCAGTCTTAGGGAAAGCCAGCCTCAAGGAACGCCATACACGATAAACTTCGCGCAGGTTCCCTGTTTTACCATACAATGTAATGAGGAATTGGAAAGCCAAAAGATCTCGGCGCGAATTTTTCTTCTCCAATTCTTTAAGCGCATTTTCTGCCTTCTCAAACATGCCGGCTTCAACAAAAATTGAAGCTAAGTTGCTATACGTGGTCCAATCACTGGCAACTCGACCATCCCTCTTCATCTCATCAATAACCCTTTCAGCCCCAGAAATATCATTAACAGAAGCAAGTGCCCCCATCCAAACATTGTATGAATAGGAATCAAGCATGACATTACAGGCCTTCATTTCTTGTACGATGGCTGGGATCTTATCCGGCTTTCCAGTTTTTGAGTAAAGGGTCATAAGGCTGTTATAAGGCATGGAGGTTAAAGGAAGGTTAAGAGCCTTCATCTTTTCTATGAGGGCTTCAGCTTTTTCACTCATCCATTCGTTACAGTAACAGTTGAGCAGGGCACCATAACAGAGATGGGTCTTTGCTGATTCAGGAAGATCAATGAAATAATTTTCCGCAGCAGGAATACCTCGGGCTTTAGCAACAAGATCAAGATGTATTGCCTGATCACTGACTGCCTTGTTCATTCCTCTTCTATCCATAGCTTCCGATAGCTGTAATGTAAAACAGCTTAGCATCTACACGCCTTGCCTTGCAGTTCAAATTACAAAAGGGAGAACAAGGAAACATAAACTAGAAACAAAGAAAAATGTTCAAGGATCAAGCTTTATCTAATCCAATATCTTTCGAAAAGGAGACTAGAAGAAATGTGGTATAAATCAACAAGGGGTACTGATGTGGAGCTGGATATTTTCTAATGAATCAATTCAAATTGGCATCGATCGAAAATAATTCACCCCAAAGAAAAACATACAAAGAATAGCCAAAATCCACATATATACACATAAGCGTACGTTCACATTGGCGATTCGACAAACATTCATACATTCTAACCTCTGAATACAAAAATGATGTAACAATCTCAAACAAAATCATCAAATTTACAATAAACACTTCCAACCATTTTACTAAGTTTCCAAATCATACACATTAAAAAATAATCCATCAAATCCTACTTCTAAACTCGGCATAAATTCAACAAATCAAGTAACTATAAAAACTACTCTTGGGATTTAGGGATTTCGGACCTTGAGGGCAGGGTAGTATAGCTTGCGTTCGCGAAGCTTCTTGAGAGTGTCGCCGACCTCCCATTTGTAAACTCGCTTGCGGCTCTTGAGGACTTCATTGAGCTGCTGTCGAACGCTCACCTCCGAGCCGCCGTCCTTGAACAGCCTCAGGTACAGAGCCTCCTCCAAGTACTTGCTCGACCGCTTCGTCACGCTCTTCGTGCGCCCGAACTGTTGCAGCGCCATTAGATCTCTGAAATTAGGGAGCGTGATCGAGAGGGGTTTTGCTGAAACTGAAAATTAACGGCGGAGTGAAGTCTTGGGCTGAAAATGTCGTTTGGGCCTGCCCGCTATGCATCATAAAGCCCAATTAAAGTTGACATATAATGGGCAATTTTGGGCCACAGATATTGAACTGGATTTTTTTTTCAAATTTTTAATTTTATCATTATTAAAGGGGAGAATGGGAGAATTCAACTATTACAATAATTTAGGGAAGGAAGAGTTTCAGAATAGGACATATGAGTAGAAATCTAACACCCTATCCACTAAGATATTGGTCACATGCAAATATGTGAAAATGTACTTGTTTTACAAAATTCAGCATGTGAATTACTTTTGTGTGCCTAAATAGCATTACTAATTTTGTAATCTTCACTTCCGAACGATGATGCTCTTGAAAGGGAAATAATTTTTCACACTTTCATTTGTTAATATTGTACTTTTATTCCAACCTTTAGGTTGAAAAATTAAAGGAAATCAAGAGACGAAAACAATGGTTAGCCAAAAAAAAAAAGACGAAAACAATGAAAGGAGAATAGAAAAGAAAAAAATGAGAATGTGAAAATCACCGCACTCTATAACCAGTTTTTAATTATGAGGGAGTGTTTAATTCCGGGCATGAAATTTAATTTGGGCCAGGGTGAAATGGCGTTGGGCCTACTTTATCAATCTATCTCCACTTCTAGAGCGACGACTGAAAATTGGATTAGCAGTTTTTAATCATCAATTACGTCACGTGATTAATGTGGTAAATGATGCACTAGAAGTTTCCAGGATAAAGTTGATTCTTCTGACTCGACTTTTCTGAATTGGCGCTGGACTTTCACGTGGTCCGCGTATCGTATAAAGTACAAACGTCGCTCGCTTTGTTGCATTCGTGTCGGGTAGTATCATTTATTCTTTCTTTTTCTGGCAATTTCACAATTTTGTTTAAACATTTTATATTATTTTCTTCCAAATATAGGTTCCGCCAAATAGCCAATACGGGACCACTTACCGGAACTAATTTAAGTCGAATTCAAGTGTTCTTGCCTAACAAATAGCCAATACGGGACCACTTACGTATGAATATGATTCACTCAACGTCAATTTTAAAGAGAAGAGCCACTCTCCGGATCTCTTCTATCAATACCATTAAATCAAGTGATTCAGATCTTTGAAATTTCATTTAATGATAAAAAAATTATTATAACTTTTACAAAGTCAAAACAGGTAGGCCATTTGATAAAATTTTAAAGACTCAGATCACTTGATCCGGTGACCTTGATGGAAGAAATCAGGAGATGATCTCTTCTCAATTTTAAATAGTCAATATTCGACATTTTGGATCTGATAAAACAAAAGAGAATCATAAGATAGTTTTAAATATGAGTGTAAAAAATGAGAAAAATGATGTGTAGAAATCATTTTCCTTTATTTATAATGCAACTGTGGCCATAAACCTTTACCGTTAGTTTAACGGTCAGTAGGGTTTTCTAAAATTGTATTTGGTTGTGATGTTCTCTATTTTGATGGCGGTGTGTATCCCATTGTTAAAAATGGTGGCAGCTCCTCACAGAAGCGATTGAGCTCTTAGACTATTTCTAATTGAAAAGGCTAAACATAGTTTCGTCCAAAAATATATTCATGCAAAAAATATTTTTAAATGAATAATGTCACTTCAGAATCATATATCATTTCCAAGCTAAACATAACCTCTCAATAATTTATTAGTTTTAAGTTTGTACTTTAAATTAATTGGTTAATTTAGTTAAAATACCATTGAACGTTTTTAAATTTAGTCGTGGAACTTAAATTAATTATTACAACTAAAGATCTGACTCCATAAAAAAGTTAAGAGGGGCTACATTTTGGTCAAGATGCCTGTTTGGCTAAATAATAATTTGGTGGGTTCGATAAAATTATAGCCTAACCATTGGTTGGAAATGAATTTTTTGACAAATCATATCATTTTTTGGTTTTTGGACTCCTAGCCCTCTCTATTGGGATGACCTTGTTCTTATGGCTTGGTTTTAGACATTTAGTTCGACTCTTGCGCGAGTTTAAATAAGTTGTAACAACTCTTTACAAGTTTGTTGTCATTCTGACCTATCCAAATTTGACCAAAAGAAAATATTTATTCAAATTATTGATTAATGGCATGGCATGTGAAGAAAGGTACCAACAAACAATTCGTCGATAAACAAACCAAATTAGAGTCGCAGCAGGATGCAAAATAAGGCAAGCAACTTTTGGTGGCTTATAAATTGTCAAGATATCTCAAATCATGCAACGAGTCCCCTTTGCACAGCAAACAACAGCGCAGGATGGATCACCGCTCACGAATATTAATTATTATGTGAGGCTGAGATTTCTCCAGTTGGAAGGCGGGCCAACTTGTTTGTCTTTTTTTCTTGTTTATTTAATTTAGGGTTTGTTTATTTTATCCAATAACAACACCAACGCCACCTAACCAAACCCCACCAGGCCACCACGTGTTGCAAGACGTGCGGGATACTTTCCCTTCCCAATTATTGTTTCGTGAATATCGACCCATATCACTCCAATCTGTTTAGTTTACTAACCCTAATTTTGGGCATCAAGTTCGCACCAAACTAATCCTAATCACTCTATTATTAAGGAAAATCCAAGTTCGCGCCATGAACGCAATTGCCTCCACTTTTAATAAATGATATATGCCTGATTATCCCTTTTTATATTCATACTGAGCATAAGTGTCATTAAAACAAGATGTTTGATAAAATTTCTTAAAAAAACCGAAACAAAATAGCAGTACTAAAACAACTAAAGCAAACTAACAAATGCACAAGGTTCATCTTTTCTTCCACAAAGAACCTAACACTCAATTCACGACCCTAGGTGTTTGAGTTTCTCTCCTCGCCTCTTCATGGTGAAGCCTTCACGGCTTGTAAAGGTCTACTTATGGATATGCATAGGGGTTTACACAATTTGATCCTTGAGAGTGATTCACTCCAGATCGTTACAGTACTTCAAAAGAATTCCATGGATGTGTAAACCATTGGGCACGTTGTGGAAGATTCCAAGGCTTTGCTGCTAGGGATCACTAGAGCTACTGCTTCCCATGTGCGTCGCCAAGCAAATGAAGCTGCTCACCGCCTTGCTCACTATGCCTTATCCTCCCCATGCGAGTGTGCTTGGTTTGAGGAACCCTCAATATTATCCATGATGTTTTGTTGTCTAACAATAACTCTTAGGCCTTTCAGGAGTTTTCATGGGCTATGTAATCCGCCACTACTTTAGATCTATTATCAATATAATACCATATCGTTGTTGTGAAAATAAAAGGTCAAACAACACCTTGATCTCACTTTGAGTTATTTTCAAAGAAAGGGAAGCAATGCTTTTGATGAAATAACTTCTTCGGCAGGATTATTTTATCATGTCCTATTACGATAAAATTCTGAATTCGACGTTCCTCTCGTTGGTCCTAACTAACCTTAAGCTTGTGTGTACTAAGAAATTCCTTGCATGTACAAGTTTTAACTTGTACGTCATAAAGTGCAGTATCTGTTCAACAATTAACACAGATTATAACATCATCATTGGTTAAGTATTATCTGTCGAAGACTAGCAAAGTGAGGTCAAACTTGGTCAGTGTGTAAGAAGTTATGACCAACCGACAGCCATACCATGAGAGGTTGAGAACAGTTGGCAGCTAGTAGATGCGTCTTGAAATTTTTTTGAAACAGTTGATATTATATTAAAATATTCAAAAAAAAAATTAAAGAAAGATATAGAAAAGGGGTAAAGTTTAAAACCCACCCCATATTGAAAACATTTTTTTATTTCGGCCAAAATTGACAAATTTGTTGGTATTTCTTATATATAAATTAAATATCGAAAAAAGCTCTTATATTTGGTTTAAACTAGTGTTCGACATTGAAACTAACCGATATCGAAATCAATATATCTGTTGATATTTTCACATACGTGCATATCTATGTTTTCATCGGTACTAGTATTTTAATCTGGTTCTTTTTTATTTAGTCCAGGGTTTGTTTATTTTATCCTGTCACAGCCAACAATCAATTTGCATGTGCAGACACCAACGCCACCACGTTTTGCAAGTCGTGCGGGATACCTTCGCTTCCCAATTATTGTTACATGAAATATCGATCCATATCACTTTGAATCTGTTTAGTTTACTAACCCTAATGTTGGGCATCAAGTTCAAACCAAACTAATCCTAATCAATATAATTATTAGGAAAATCCACATTACGACGCCATGAACGCAATTGTCTCCACTTTTGGTTATGCTATATGACTAATTATTCATTTTTATGTCCTCACCGAGCTTGTCTATCATCAAAATAAGATGTTTAATAAATTGTCTAAACAAACTGAGATAAAATAGCTCAGCGTCTTCTCTGGTAGGTTCATCTTATCATGCATTTTTACGTTAAAATTCTGACTTCGACACTCCTCTCATTGATCCTAATTAATCTTAAGCTTGTGTGTACTAAGAAGAATGAGGATCCTCTCCTGACCCTCTTTGTGAGAATTCTAGAGATCCTCTAAACACATCCGTTCATCATACATCGTGCGGTCAATTTTCGTTAAGTACTGTTTATATTTAATTTTAAATAAAAAGAAATTTACAATGATTTCTAATCGCACGATATACGATGAATGAATGTGATTGAAATATCCCAAAATACTCATAAAGAGAATCCGAAGAGGATCCTCATTCTACTAAGAAGTACCTTGCATTTATAAGTTTTGACTTGTAAGTCATAAAGTGGAACTAGGATTCTCTCCCATTCTCTATCCATACCCTTCCATCATCTCCTCTCACATTTTTTATTTTGTATTTCTCTTTCTATAAAAAAATTAATATAAAATATTGATATGACTTAACCGTGACCGTTCAAATAGGAGGGAAGGGAAGGGAAAGGAAAAGGAAAAAAAGAGGGGAAATAATCTTTACTCCCAAGTGCAGAATTTGACATGTTCAACAATGAGCACATACTATAGCATCAAACTTGGTCAGTGTGTGAAGTTAAGAACCGACAATGCCATACCATGTCGACGAGAACAGTTAGTAGCTAGCAGATGTGTGCTTGCATCTGTATTTGAAATTTCTTCAATACGATTGATATTTTTGTGAAAATATTTAAAAAATCAAAGAAAAATATGAAAATAGAATAAAATTTAAAATCCATCTTATATCTGAAAAAAATATATTTAATTCCGGATATAATCAACATATTTTATCTATATATCTAACATATAGGCTAAAATCAGAAAAACTCCTATATTTGGTCCAAACTAGTGTTCGATATTACCAAAAATTTCATTTCTAATTTCTATCAATTTCATTAAAACCAATCGATACCGATATTAATATATTCATTGATATTTTAACAAATTCATATATTGATGTTTTTATTGGTACCAATATTTTAGACACTGACTTACACGCACTGGATCAGACCATAAGGCTCTTGTTAGTCAATCTAATCTTACACGTTGCGCCAAAATGCCCATAACCTAGAGTTGTCCCTTTCAAAATCATAAAGACCACCAGTCCGCCACCACCAAAACTCAATATGCAACAAGTTTTTCATGAAAGGAACAAGTTAATTTCTTATGTCACTCGTAAGAAAATAACTTGCATAAAATCCATTCTCAGTTGTGTGACATCTTAATTTAATAACGTATAATTTTTGTATAAATTTACTGCACAACAACGCACCATCAGAATCAAAACGTTTCATATAAGTTGTTGCTCTCGTCTCCTCCATACTTTCTTTGTTTGATGAATCTCCGCCTTCCGTTGAAAGCGCGTGATTTGGAAGTATGGGTTTTTCTTGTTAGGCACTAAATTGAAGGGCCGGTTTTAGTTGGTCGTTGAGGGTTAGGGCACCTTTCAAAGTCGTTTAATTTCAAGGTGACTCAAATATAAAAGGCCTTCCAAATCTCCAAAAATCTTCCAAATTCAATTCACGGGAGCTCCAGCAGACAGTTGGACCTCTGTAGAAACGCCTAGAATTTTGCTGTTTTCCTCATCCACAGTTAACACAAACAAAAACCATTATCCAAAATCCCCAGAAAATTAATTAGATTATTACTGTTTATTTAATCGTTTTAATTAGCTTAATCAACGTTGCTGTCAACTCAGCGGGACCCACCTGCGGAAGTTATTATAATTTCTTAGAGCGGTTTTCTCAAGGGGACACGTTGCACCAATCCACACCAACTCTCTCTCCCTCTCCTCCCTCTCCCTCTCTCCTCTCTGCCTTCAACTCAGACGACAAAGGAAGGAATTAACAACGAAAACTTCCGATAGTTGGGAAACGAGGGAATTGTGGTTGCAAATTCCAACTCCCATTTTTTTTTTCAATTTCTCAGAGCATTCAAAGATTAATCCTTTACCCCTTTTTTTTTTTTTTTTTTTTTTTTTTGCCCCCTTGATTTTCTCCCTCTTGTTTTGACAAAAAAAAAAAAAACAAAGACCCGCGGAGTTTCAGAGACTTTGGATTTTCGGATTTTTCCCCTTTCTATTGAAATTTCGTAGAGGGGGACTTCAAGTTTCATGCTTATATAAAAAAAGCTCGAGCCTTTTCGTTTTCTGCAACGAGGAGCCTTCTGGGTTTTGTGTTTTCTGAGTTTCTTGAAGAAGGCTCTGCAATTGTAAATGCTGACGAGTTTGGAGAAAATGATAAGACTATGGATTGCGGCGCTGCAATTTTCGGAGCTTTTTGTGAGCAGCTTGGTTCACATGCTGTACGGGTTTTATATCTTTAGCACCGCCGTGGCCGGCGATCTGTCGCAGGCGCTGAACGATTTGCTCTCGAAGCCGAACGTGAGCATTGAGGTGAAGGATGAGGTGGCACAGAGAGACCTGTCGGCCAATGGCAGCCTGCCACCTATTGTTTTGGTTCATGGGATATTTGGTTTTGGCAAGGGGGTACGTTTGTATTGATTTTTGTTCCGAAATGGGTTCCGATTCGCACTGTAAATGGAGCATTTTGGGGTGTTAAATTGTTTTTTGTTCAGTTTTTGTAACTGGGTATTTTGGATTTCTTCTGTTTTGCAGAGATTGGGAAGTTTATCGTATTTCGCCGGGGCGGAGAAGAAGGATGACAGGGTTCTGGTGCCTGATTTGGGATCTCTCACGAGCATTTATGATAGGTTCGTGCTGTTCGGAGCCTCAAAATCTTTTCTTTTTTTTTCGATACAAGCGATATTGGTTGGGGAGAATCGAACTCAGGACCTCGATCCCCAATGGCTGTTTTTGTATTGTACCCTTCGGAGCTAACAAGGTTTCATGGGGGTTTTGGGGGTTTCAGGGCTCGTGAATTGTTCTACTATTTGAAGGGTGGGCGAGTCGATTATGGTGAAGAACACAGCAAGGCTTGTGGGCACTCACAATTCGGTCGAATTTACGAACAAGGTTAGCATTTCCTTGTGTTCATATTATTTTGTCATTCTGTGACAGTGCTTTTAGGATTCTAAAACCACAAAAGTACGTGCTTTGTTAGGCCTTATAGTAAGCGTGTCATTGCTAATGTGTGATTGGGATATGCAGGGCACTACCCTGAATGGGATGAGGATCACCCTCTTCACTTTGTCGGCCATTCAGCTGGAGCACAGGTTGTCCGTGTGCTGCAGCAAATGCTTGCTGATAAGGTAAGTCAAGACTATGAATTTGTTTCAGACTAGTTCTTCTGAGTGAGAGAAACTTCGGTAGGAGGGCAGCTCTCACACAAGCTGAGACCAACAAGGGGGTCAGGCGTGACCAAAATGGTGCTTTTGTGAGAGGTGCCCTACAGATGACGTGATCAGATAACCCCTACCCAAAATTTCCATGACCATTCTTTATGTAGACATGCCTTAAACAACACTCCAAATCCTTAGAATAAGTATGACAAGCTTTACTTAAGGTAAAAACAGGATGGCAGGAAGAATCCTGCTTTCATTTTTTACTGAATGTTTCATTTTGTTGACTGAAACGTTTGATTTTGTCTGCAGGCGTTCAGGGGGTTTGAGAACACGAATGAGAATTGGGTACTGAGCATAACATCATTGTCAGGAGCATTCAATGGGACAACAAGAACCTACTTGGATGGAATGCAGTGAGTTTCCATTTCATCATCTTATTCTTGTCTTTAAAACTTTGTGTGATGAATGCAAATACTTATATAAGAGGATGAGTGTTGTTTTATATTTATATTAACACATTAATTTCATATGCGAATTGGACTTGATTTTCTAGTGCTAAAATTCTTGCTGTGGTTTCTGTATTTCTCAGGCCAGAAGATGGAAAAACTTTGAAACCGATATGTCTGCTGCAGTTATGCCGGCTAGGAGTAATCATTTACGATTGGTTTGACATTCCCTGGCTGAAGGCTTATTACAACTTCGGATTTGATCACTATAACCTCACATGGAAGAAAGTGGGTGTGAGGGGTCTTGTTGATTGCCTCTTGGGAAACTCAGGCCCGTTTGCTTCTGGTGATTGGATTCTCCCAGACCTAACACTTCAAGGCTCCATAAGACTTAACAGCCATCTCCATTCCTTCCCCAACACATACTACTTCAACTATGCCACTAAGCGTACCAGGAAGGTGTTGGGTGTCACAGTTCCTTCAAGTATATTCGGAATTCATCCATTGCTTTTTATTAGAGTGTTGCAGATGAGCCAGTGGCGTCACCCTCCAGATGTCTCTCCCCCATACAAAGGCTACAGGTGTGTTCTTAATCACATATCAATGGTAATGGAATGCTCAAATTCAATTGCATCATGATGACTCAATGGTTGTGTGAATAATTCGTGTGCAGGGATGAGGATTGGCAGGACAATGATGGCGCTTTGAATACCATCTCCATGACACGCCCTCTTCTTCCCATTGAACATCCAAGCCAGTTTGTAAAGGATGAATCAGATTGTCATCCCTTGCAACCGGGCATCTGGTTAGTAAAAACACACTCTTTTGCTCATCACTACTACCTATTCTTCATTGTTTCTCATTGAACAAAACAATAAATTTGGAATTTGATTACAATGCAGGTACTACAAGATTGTGGAAGCTGATCACATATTCTTCATTGTGAATCGGGAGAGAGCCGGAGTTCAGTTTGATCTGATATACGACAGCATTTTTGAACGCTGCAGAAAGCATGTATTTAGAAAAACTCCTCAGACTTTACCGAACGAAACACACCATTAGTTCAGCATTCCAGTACTCTCACACAATATACTACAAAACTAGAACATAGAATTCAAAACAAAGAAAGCTATTGAATTAGCACCAGCAGTAACCCTTTGTTCCCCTTCCCTTACCTCACGTAGATGTTTAGTTCTCCTGTCCGATTTTTTGAATTTTTTCCCTCACCCTCCACTGCTGGTACAATTTGCGTAGCCTTCGTTGTAGTGTAGTGAGAGATATTTATAGGGTTTAGCTTTGTACATCAGACCTCTCTGGCCTTTCCAAAGTGCATGTATTTGGAAACAAACAGTATCATTCAAGTTACACGCCTATAATTCCATTTTCAGTTCTCAAAAGTACATGATTCCATTTCTAAATATGAACATGTGCATTAATTGTCAATTTATACAAGGGATGCAGAGAATGGGTACAAAGTAAATGTTCATAATCACTTGAGCTGCAAGCTTGTCTCGACTCTCGTCTCTTCACCCTTCTCCTTTACTAGAATCAAGAACTCAAGATAAATCTTGAATACAGGCGCCGTTCAGCTTCAATCTCTACTTTTTATCTTCACAACTCTACTATCACTTCTCTCAAGTCAAAGAACAAAAAACAAAAAGAATTGTTACTGACACTTCATAAAAAAACACATAACCATGCAAGATTTTGGCCCTTTCCTCTAATCCTCTTTCCTTTAGTCCATCAAATCTGGATCATACGTACATTGCTTAGTTGGATAAATCAAACTTGGGCTGAACTGGACCAACAACACTTTCTAGGTCCATACATGTTTGTGCTCCTATTTTGGTAAAGCCCAAATCCGTTTTTCTTTCTCATCCATCTCTATAATAAGATTGACTTGTAAGCGAGCGATTGTGCATCGAGTGATTTACGACATGTAACAGTTTGCATTTGTGTGGTTTACGACATGTAACAGTTCAGTCCACATATAGGGGAGCCTATTGTTGCAGGGGCCAGATTTATTGGTCAAAATACTATTTCTGTTGCGAAATGTCTGGCTTTTCAGGATGTCTAGCTTTTCAGGATGGCTTGTGGATGGCCAAGTCTAAGGGTTTGGCTCGTATTGTGGTGGAGGGTGATTCGAAGTTGATGATTGAGTCCATGAGTAACGCTTATAACCCCCCTTGGATATTGAAGTTCATCTTGGAGGATATTCGCTGGCTTGTTGGGTTTTTTGAGGACATTTGCTGGAAGCATGCCTTTAGGAAGCCAATTTTCTAGCAGATGCCATAACTAGTGTCGGTTATTCTATTGCTGATTTTCAATGTTTGGGATAGAACTATTCCTTCGGCTGCCTGGCAAACCTTCCTATTTGATTGTACCCAAACTGGTTGCCCTAGGTACAAGTCTCATATCCGAACAAAATGTATAATCACTTTGGAGTTTCACTTGATCTTACCTCTCATTAAAAATGGGGTAATTGCGAGGGATCTGAATTCTTTTGCTTAAACCAACATGTATGGTATTAAGAAATATCATGTAATATATTTTGTAATATTTACCTAATATGATTAATGTCAAATCCTACCAAAAGAGGGATACGATTTTGACATTGATGTAGGGTTAATTGGTTGACCCAATGGTGTATATATTGTACTGTAAAGTTTATCAATAATACACACGAAATCATTCAGTCACTCTCCTACTGCCAAACTCATCATTCTTCGTTGTCTCCTTGTGATGGGTCAATATTTTCTATATAATTTAGCCTAATCTTAGTATTAATTTATTGTTTATTTTGGTGAGATTTTGATACTTTGAATTATATTTTTGATGTAGGACAATTGACTTCTTCTTGAGAAAAAAGTGATCGAACAGACGAATTTTGGAGTGATTCTAATTGGAGATGTTCGTGAGTTTTTCAAGATGATTGTATCAAAGTTTGATATTTTTCTACTAAGCCGTTTGATCGTGGCAATGAAATAAAGGCCCAGCGCAGCTTTTCCAGATTGACGTTTTTGGACATTTTGGGCATTTTAAAGGTCAAGATGGCATATTTTGAGGAAGATTCCTCTTGAGGAGTTGTAGGGAACGACTTAAGCTTTCAAAAGAGACACTTTGGGACCAAATCGAAGTTGATTTGTTTAGTCAAAAGTCTGATTTTCTGAGAAGTCCAAATTTTAGTTCAAATAAGAAACCTTTTATTTTCTGTTTTATTATTTTATTATGTTTCCTAGTTTTATTCTATGACCTTTTAGGGTTTTATATTGTAGTAGTATAAATAAAGATATTTAGCCATTATGGTTGTAGAGAAGAGAGGAGGAGACGCACAAGCCTTTGACAATTCAAGTTTATTTTCTAGGTGTTGTCTATCCTTATTCTCAATAATATTTTGTTTTATGATTGTTCGTAACTAGTTTCGTTTGCTAGGGCAAAGCCTTGAGCCTTAGCAAGAATATGCAGTTTATTTTCAATTTACTTATGATATTATGCATGCATGTTTTGAATTATTAATCACCGTGATTAAAACCGTCTAATTGTCTTAATGCCTGATCACCATTAGGATCTTTAGAAAAGTAATTTGATGCAATTTTGGTCGGAATGTTTCTTGAAATTGACGCTGGCTTCTTGTGGTTAATAATTGTAATTTCACTTAAGATGAACACCACGTCTTAAGGGTTGTATGATTTTTTAAAGGGTTTTCATAAAACTTAATGAGTCTCTCATGTTCATATTTGATCCAAACTTCCAGATGGGTTGCATGTTAGATATATGTTCTATGTTGGAGGTTCCAAGTATAATATATATTAAGAAAACCTAACCTTTAAAATATGCATGGGTAATTCATAAGTAATTGGAAGAATTACGTAGGATTTTTAAGATGACGGCTGAACCCTAGGGCTTTTACAAATTGATTTTCCTTAAATTGTTCTCTAGTTAATTTATTTAATTGTTTTTAATTTAAATTCGTTTTTATTATTTTAAATTCCAAAATCATCTTTTTCACAACTTTGTTCTAAATAATTAGCTAAGGATTAGTACAAATACAAATTATTCATTCAATCCTTGTGGAAACAACTTGCTTGAGCTGCTATACTACGACAACCTTATACTCTTGCAAGTATTTTCAAGGGTTTTTATCCCTATTTTTGCAGGTGGTAAAAATCTCTATCACCTTGCTATTGCCAGTGCCCATCATTGGTTCATTCATCAACTGGATGTTCAAAACGGTTTTCTCCATGGTGATTTGCATGAGGTTGTTTTCATGGAACCTCCTCCTGGTCTTTGTCGACAGGGGGAGAACATTGTATGTCGGCTTAACAAATCTCTATATGAACTCAAACAGGTCTTTAGAAATTAGTTTTCGACTTTTTCAGTCACCATTCAAAAAGCAGGTTATCAACAAACAAAAGCTGATTATTCTCTTTTTACCCAGGCTCAAGGTACTTCATTTACTGCAGTCCTTATCTATGTAGATGACATACTTCTTACAGGAAATGATCTTCAAGAGATGGAACGCCTCAAAACATTTCTTCTCACACGCTTTTGCATCAAAGATCTTGGTGATTTGAAATATTTTTTCGAGCATTGAATTTTCTCGTTCTAAGAAAGGCATTTTCATGTCTCAAA
This sequence comes from Pyrus communis, assembly GCF_963583255.1. Taxonomy (NCBI): domain Eukaryota; kingdom Viridiplantae; phylum Streptophyta; class Magnoliopsida; order Rosales; family Rosaceae; genus Pyrus; species Pyrus communis. The sequence goes on along the minus strand of NC_084808.1, from coordinate 24,275,340 downwards.
GAAAATATGCACTAGACATTTTGCAGGATTCTGGACTTACTGGAGCACACCCAGACAAGTTTCCAATGGAACAAAATTTGAAACTCACTCTCATTGACGGAGCATTGTTAGATGATCTCACCAAGTACAGAAGACTAGTTGGACGATTGATTTATCTTACTGTCACTAGGCTTGACATAGTTTTTTCAGTTCGCACATTGAGTCAATTCATGCATGAGCCTCGTAACACTCATTGGGATGCAGCTTTACGAATTCTCAGGTACATCAAGGGTACTCCTGGTCAAGTTTTGTTATTCCATGTCTTTGACAATCTTTAGTTAAAGGCTTTTTGTGATTCCGATTGGGGAGGTTGTCGTGCTACAAAAAGGTCAGTTACAAGATATTGTGTTTTTCTTGGAAATTCTCTCATCTCATGGAAATCCAAGAAACAAGAAAATGTTTCTCGATCATCTGCAAAAGTCAAATATCGAGCTATGGGCAACACATGTTTAGAGTTAACTTGGCTACGCTATATTTTGTAAGATTTAAAAGTTCCGCAAAAGGCTCCCACATCATTGTTTTGTGACAATCAAGTTGCCCTATATATTGTAGCTAATCCTGTTTTTCATGAGCGAATGAAGCATATTGAAATTGATTGTCACATCGTTTGAGAAAAACTGCAAGCTGGAATGATTATTCCCTCACATGTACCTACACATTTCCAATTAACAGATTTATTTACAAAAAGATCAATTTGCGACACTACGCGACAAGTTGGGAGTTCATAATATTCACTCTCCAACTTAAGGGGGGAGTATTAAGAAATATCATGTAATATATTTTGTAATATATTTATCTAATATGGTTTAAATCAAATCCCACCAAAAGAGGGATACGATTTTCTAAGACCTTGATGTAGGGTTAATTGGTTGACCCAATGATGTATATATTGTACTGTAAAGTTGATCAATAATACATACCAAATCATTCAGTCTGCTACTTTCCATTCCTTTGCCATTTAGCCATTTTAATATTCAGCCTTTTTTAAGATATGGATATGAAATTTCCATACCAGCCATGTTAATATCTGGATTTACTATAGTTTACCAATTTCTCTGGAAACGATCTGTAATAAGAATATATTGTTGCAATTCTGCAACTTAAAAAATAGACTACGTAAACCAAACAAATTAGACTACTTGTTTAAATACACATGTTTATACTGGCAATCTATTTGCAAATGTACATATATTTAGTAAATAATCGTGATCATTTACGTCAATCTTAAATAATATAAAAATTAAATTTACTAATTACCGTGAGTTCAAAATGTAAGGTGTCACCGTTTGGTGTGGTTGGTACCTGAACTTTATAACGGGAAACTTAAAATATAAGGTGGGCACATACAAAAATTCCTCCAAAATTGGAAAGTAATTAACTTAGAAAATCTTGCCATCAAACAGAATTGTTTAATTAACCAATACGGTCATTGCTGTTGAGATTTGTTCCTATTTTTTGGGAGGTTCTTAGATTTTCTAAAGTTATATGGTCAGATTTTCTTACGAAATAGGAAGGGAAAAAAAAAGGAAGGAATTAGGGTTGATGCACCTCTCCCCATATTATTGGGTGTCCCTGAAGGTAGACACCCTCTCCATATGTTCTATAAATAGAGGCATAAGCACAGAAGAGGAGACCCAACTTTGAGACTTCAGAGAGAAAGAGAAGAGAGCCGCATCAAAAACTCAGACAAATTAATAGCTGTGTATTGTTAGAGAAACAGAGATGACAATATGCGGCACGGAGAACCCTACTTCCAATAACAAAACCTCCCGTGTGTCCCCTGCCAATTGTAACGGCATGACACTGCCTAGTTTTCCATCCGACCATGTCCTCAATCTCGAACAGTAAGTTCTCTCCTTAGCTTCTTTATTCCAAGTAGAGAGGATGCAACATCTTGTTATTTACTGTAGGTTAAGGTCGAGAACCTTTTAATGCTTAGTTCTTGATTTTCACGTTTGGATTTTGAATACGAATGTTTTACAATGCATTATTCGTTTTTTTTTTTTCTTCTATAAAACTATATTTTCCAACAACTAAGTTCTGGTTTGTTTACTAATTAGGTTAACATGCAATCGACATTAATGGTGTTTCCGGTTTTGGTGATGACAGGGGCGACCCGACAGTGTTCGAGTCCTATTGGAGCAAGATGGGGGACAAGTGTACGATGGTGATCTCCGGAAGCGAATTGATGAGCTACATCAGCGATTTCACCAGCGTGTGCTGGTTTTTGGAGCCAGCATTGGAGGCGGCGGTTAGAAGACTTCATCGTACGGTTGGAAACGCCGTCGTGGATGGTGATCGGCATATCGTGGTCGGGACAGGCTCCACTCAGCTCTATCAGGCTGCGCTGTATGCCCTCACTTCCCCCGGCGGGTCCGAGCCCGTCAGCGTTGTGTCTGCCGCCCCTTACTACTCGGTGAGGCTCTCTATACTCGTTGACATTTGGCAACCATTTCTTGATTGAATTACAGCCGTTGATTTCGCTGTGTTTTGTTGATCATGTGTGGAACTTGATGTTGGCTTTGTTATTTTTTTTTTTTGTCAACTGCAAAAGATCAACAGAATGCTGCTTCAGCTTCACTGTTTATAAATTATATCAAATTAAGCGTGCTTTCAGAGGTTGTGTTAGCTATGTTCAAGGGCCGATTAAATTGGGCCTGTTGAGATTTCTTCTATTATAATATATCTGATATGTTACGTTATTTGACGATCAATTTTGATTACTCAGTTTATATTAATAGTTTTACGTCATAACAAGTTAAATTCACATGTATACAATATATGAGATGAGGCAATCAGTCTAGATCACAAAGTTTTAAATTAGGCAGTTTAATTAGACTTAATAGTTTTAAACATAACATGTCAAGTCTGACGGACTAAGAAAACTTACGGCGTCCACATATATTTATGTCATAGTTTTCCCTTGGCATGCATGCTGCGAAGGTGTTCGAGTTGTGAGGGGTGAAATTACGAGAAGACTGTCGTGGAACATGCAGATGTTCTGCATGGGAAATGCGACAAAGAGGCAAATATGTCTTTTTGAAAACATAACCATGCATGTTTGGGAACATGCAGCAAACATATGCACGTAGCCCTGTGTTTTGAAACCCTTGGATCGAAATTAAACATAGTAACATGGCATGTCTTGTTTATTGTTAACCACCTCTTCCACTCAATATAACTTTGATTTTTACTTCCAGAACATTATTAACCAAGTTGTAACAAATATTTACTTATTTATTGCAGTCATATCCGGATGAGACAGACTATCTTCGTTCTGCTCTGTACAAATGGACAGGCGATGCATATGCCTTTAACAAAACTGGACATGGACCTTACATTGAGGTGGTCAACACCCCAAACAACCCCGATGGTACTCTCCGAGAGGCTGTCGTAAAGAACAGAGGTGATCAAGGGAAGCTCATTCATGACCTGGCCTACTATTGGCCTCAGTACACCCCAATTACTCGTCCGGCCGATCATGACATCATGTACTTCACATTCTCCAAAAGCACCGGACATGCCGGTTCTCGCATTGGGTAAGGAGCCATTATTGACACTCAAAAAAAAATATAAAAGTCATTAAGAACTCGTTAAAGTGCAATATCTTACTAATATCTTTCAAACGGAATTTGTTCAATTTGGTTTTGTTTTGTATGATCAGATGGGCCATTGTTAAGGACAAAGAGGTTGCTAGAAAGATGTCAAAGTTTGTAGAGCTGAGTTCACTTGGTGTGTCCAAGGATTCGCAGCAACGAGCTGCAAAGATAATGGGAGTGATCTGCGACGGCTATGAGAACTGCAAGTCCACTGACAAATCTGAGCTCTTCTTCGACCACTGCCATCAAATAATGGGGAACAGATGGGAGAGGTTAAGAAAAGTGGTCGAGCAAAGTGAAGTTTTCAGCTTACCCAACTACCCCAAAAAGTACTGCATCTTCTCTGGAGACTCCATTGAAACATATCCAGGTAAACCATAATTATTATTCTCTTTTTGCAAAAAGTAACTAATTCGAAACATAATTAGAAACTTATTCTCTTTATTAAAATCATTCTAATTCCGATTTCTGACTTCCCATGTGTTGACTATCACGTGATAAAACAAAATGTGAGTTGTATATCCACGTTAAATTTTTTAATCTAACACCTAATAAAACAGAATTCACATCAACTAACGAGGCTAGTTAATCCTGTACATATTCTTTCTTTCTTTTCTCCGATTCACGATTTCCACATCGACGAAATTATGACATTTATAAAGTTGCGTCTTCTAATATTGGGAATGTTTTTGTACAATGCCAGCATTTGCATGGATGGAGGCCAAGGAGGATGTAGACACAGAGAAGGTTCTGAGAGGGCAGATTAAGGTACAAGGAAGAACAGGGAGGCGCTTTGGGGTTGATCAGAGGTACGTCAGGATTAGCATGCTGAGCAGGGAAGACGTGTTTAACCACTTCTTGGAGAGATTATCAACCATCAAGTCCGCTGCTAATGGTCATTAATTAGCTTAATCTACTACTAAACCACAGCGATCGCACAGTTTTACTCAACTTCTGTATACCTTACAAGCTACGCAGGCATATTTATTTTAAAACTAGTTTCTATATCTAATGTTAATAGTAAACCCAAGAGCGGTTTATTATAGTGAATAATTTTCATCTTATAAATGCATTACGCTTTGAGAAAACCTTATTTCTACCCAATTTTCTTTTAATTTTTATCTCATTTGTTGGCGCAATTGGTTCCAAAATTTGGTACATAAAACCTAAGTAACCATGCCAATAAATGAAATCAAAATTGAATCGAAGTGCGGCTTTTTCAATGTGCACAGAAAGACCAATTCGAGTATATGGCCGTTGATCAATGGTTGAAACGAGCCGATGTTTCAATACGAATCTCAATCGAAAAAAGAAAAATATGTACTAATTTGGACAGTCTCCAGACAAATAAGAATCGAATAGGAAAAATGACAGCCAAAATCCAAATCCACAATGACGAATCTTAATTCAACGTGCTGAATAAATCTACCTTCCGGTGACGATAAACTTACAACATTGTTAGATAAACCTTCATTATACATGCACAAAAGCAAAGGCCAGATAACTCATTCTCAACAAACGACCGATCGCGGGCAACTGGCTCTCAAAGACGGTCTTTAATCTATCCACCAATTTTGGATTTGAACCATACAAGATCGTACGTGAGAGCTGCGCCTCAGAAAACACCTTGCAGGGGCAACTTTATACCAGTCTTAATTCATACTCGCCAGCCATGGTTATGTATCTCACCCATGGAAGAGCTTGGTATCCGCTTTTTTCAATGATCTTGAGGTAACGAACCTACAAAACCCCAGTTTGCTTATAAGAAAACCGCACGATAACAAATTCCTAGCTCTACGATGGCTGATCATTTAACATGTTGACATATGGAATACAAATTCCATCGTTGCTCTGAAATATCAGGTCCTAATACAGGCTTAGGTGCCCTTAACTAAGTTGATTGTAGAAAGAGATCCAGATGTCCCCGAAATAGAGCAAAGCAATCAGGTTCATAAAGGCATACCTGTATTCCAGAAACAGTGAAATATGGTATCTCGAACTTCACACGTATAGGAGCTTTTCTCTCAGGAGTTGATTCTTCAGCTGTTACACTCGGAAGACGAAACTCTGCTCTCAACATGTATTCCTAGACAATTTGGATTAGAAACAAGATCAATAAATGGGGATAAAGTGCACAGCACGAGGTACAACATAATAATCTTCTTAAACTAGCAATAATACGAGTCCACACCTTGCCTCCGGGAAAAGATCTTATTTTCCAGATAAGCGCATCACTTTCAGGTGCATATGCTGCAGATCCTAATGATGTCCGAACATCAGGGTTAGTGGCATCAGATACCACAGGGATCTCAATCTCAACATTTGTTGCAGTACTGTGCGGTTAAATTTTCATGAATACTAAGGGAATAAACATTAGGATGCCCAAAGCATAAAGAAATTGATTAAAGAACTTTTTTAATACCTACGCTCCTTGAACTGGCTTCTAGCTTTTACCAGAATCTCAATGCGACTTTTTGAATGCCTTTCAATTTGACATTCAACCCAAATTAGAGGCTTAACCTGAAAGGGAAAATGATGACGATTAACTGGAATGAGATAAGCAATAAATAAACCTCCCCTCCCCACTCAATGCGTGCACAGACACACACAAAGAAAAGAAAACAGCATCAGCAGAGCATGAGGGATACCTGTGTACTCAGCCTATATGTCATGAGATCAAAAGCTCCATCAGGTGGTACAAAAGATATTGTCCGGTCATTTTCAAACCGAGCCAAACGAACACACCTAAAACAAATTTTATGATTTAATATAAGGACTTGGAGGAAGATTAGTTTTATCTAAAATCTCAAACACTTATAAGACACAAAAGCAGCACTCAGATCAATCAGAAAGCTACATACTGATGAAATTTGATGTCTTCCAAATCAATGGCCTTTCCCTTTGTTGCTCGCCCTTGTGCCTCCAATAACACTCTATCATTTAAGCCAAGCTTACATTCAGGCATACCACTGCAAGCAAAATGGGTAAGCACTAGTTGATAGCTGATACCAGCATATAAAAGAGAAAGGTAGACAGTTAAAAAAGTAAATGGAATTGGTATACATTACTATGCTACAGTAAATTGTTGTGTTCTGGAGAAGAAAAAAAAAAATTGTACAATAGCACAGTGTATAAACGAGACCGCTCTGAAGATGTAAAGCTACTATTCATTTCTGCAACTCAGAAAAGAAATTCAGTTCCTCTTGTTTTTTTTTCAGAGATTTTCTCCAAACCCTGGTTTTCTATCTTTGATCTTTCTGTGCATTGGTTTTTGACTTCGATCAAGTTAATGGCTTCGATGAAACAGAGTACTCAAAAGAGAAATTTTAACTAGGATTTATACCACTGTCCTCATAAACATAGTTTCTTCTTACAAATGGATTATAACTCGAGCATAAACCAAACAAGCTAGCAAATATTAAACTGACATCTCCAGATGAAAATGGATGCATTCACTTGGCATTTAAAAAGCATATCCAGTGAAACAAGCACAAGTTAGAATGCTAAAGCATAGATGAAAATTCACTGGGTTAGAACGGAAATACACCTTAAATAAGTTCTCATCTTCAATGCACCAACAACATCAGACCTAATGATTTGTCCATTGCTGTTGACTAGTATATTAACACTCTCCACCACATCCAGGAAAACCTAGGTGAAAAAGAAGAAGGAAAGTCATCCAATTGCTGTGGCTTCAAAGAAGAGTGAAAACTCTTCAGTTTTTCCCAAAGCACATACCTCATTCTTCTTGTAACGTATCCCTTCACTTCGCCAAGACACCGCATTTGTTACGGCCATGGGAGGTCTCTGTGTAACTTCCATCCTGTAAGCATCAGTCTTGATAAATTCACTGAGAATCTTGGCTTCAGTATACTGAGGGTAACCGAAGTCCATCATTTCATCGAGCAACTCATACTACAACACAAAAAAACACGTCAAATTGCAATGTTTCTCAATCAAAATTAAGCAAAATGACCGGCACAAACATCTCCTTACCACAACCACAAAGTTATCCCTAAGCGATTCTTCTTCTAACTCTTCAAAGTAATGCTTGAACACCTGCCGTCCAATAATCAATTCACCAATTACGCATTTCAAATAAGTGCAGAAACAAATAACAAGAACGAATGAGGAACAAAACTTATCATAATTACCAATAGAGCTTACATCGACTATTCGGTGTAGAAAGAAGAGAAGACTAGCGGCATTGCAGTTCTGCCTGGACGCAGTCATCAAATAAACATTGTTATGCTGTATAAACAAGTAGCTTACGCCATTATCATGAACAACTGGATCATGAGACTCCGGATCAACCTGAACCGCATCTCAACAAGCATGGAAAGAAAAACATAATGCCACTATCAATTTCTACTCTCACAAAACAGATCAAATCCAAATTTGCAGGGGAATAATTCATCAACAAAAGACAATTCAGTTTCGTTTTCCTTTGTTTTCTCGGCAACCAATCAGTTCTCCAAACCATTACAAGATCAAAAAACGCAGAAATTCTGGAAATTGAGTAAATTTAAGTAAGAAGAACATTTTTTTTTACCTCTTTCTCGATGAGCTTAGTGAAGAAACGCTCGGCTTGAGCGGCGGAGACGTCGCCGCGGTAGTCGCGCCAGATGAGAACGCGGCCTTTGATGTCTAGGAGGAACAGCGCCGAGACTGCCCCTGCCATGAGATCTGATCGGCGGTGCAGAAATTGGACGCGATCTGATTCGGATATAGCAGCGGAGTCGATTGGCGTAGTAGTAGATCTGAATCTGAATTTTAGGCGTTCGGGTTCCGTTCGCCGTCTGCTGTTACTCTTGCAGCATCAACCGCCATCTTCAATCTGTCTCAGAGTCTGAAGAAGGAGGAGTCTTGTTTTGGAAATGGAGGTGTTCGCGGTGAATATTTTGCTTATTCCAGACGTTAGAGACCCGCGTCTGCCTCCTTCTTACGACGACGTTTTATGTTAAACTCCAAGGTAATTATACCTTTCAAGTTTTCCCCTTCTTACATTAATTTGGAAATGGATAAATAGCGACTCTTATTCAACGTTTAAAATATTTATATAGCTAGAAGTATTGATATGCAAATTTATAGAAATATCAATGGTTGGTTGTTTTTGATAAAAATTATAAAAACTTACAATGGGATAGGTTTTAGATTTAGTCGAAATTAGAGAAAGTTTATCAAAAAAGTTCAGAAGTTCGAAATCTGCAATTCTGGCAAAATTTCTATCCTAAATCGGTAAATATTGCCGATACTCATTGATTTCATATATCCTGCCGTTATAGGGGTGAAGTTTGCATTTCATCCCTTTTCCATTCGATCCTTGATTTTTCGGATATATCAAGAGAAATATCAACAATTTCGTAGATATTTTAAACATTGCTCTTAGTTATTACATATGAAGGATCATTTTCATATGTTTAGAGCTGTAAATTTGATTATGTCTCATGTATAGTGTCGCATAAGGCCAACATGTGGATAGTTTGACACCATATCAGAATATGAACATTTAGTTCAAAATAATTAAAAATAAACAAAAATTCTCAGAATTCTTTAAATTATTTTACTAATAAAATGATGCTATCTTCCGACGTGAGATAAATGCTCTCAACAAATAAATTACAAATTTTTACGAGTTACAATAATAACATAAGATAGTTAAAAAGCTGCTATCTTCGATCTGTTACAACAACAACAAATCATCTCGAAAAAAATCACTTGATATATCATGAACTTTCATATAACACAAGAATGATCGATCATTTGGTTTAGGGTTTGGATCATCTTCCACTAAAATTAAATTTACCACTGAAAACCTGGCTGTTGCCACCCAGTGTTGCTTCCCACTCGATCGAAGATGTCGCAATCTGTGAGAGCATCACAACAATCTCCCTCATCTCTGGCCTCTCCACTGCTTCTTCACTCAAACACCATTTCGCAATTTCTGCCATCTGCAACAATAGTAGTGATTTGACTCTCTTTTCAACGAAAATTTTCAACAGAAAAGTCACAGGTTGACACGTGTGCTAAAATATTTCGTTGTTGTGTCAATGTGTGATTCGTCGGAATGACTCCTTACAGTTAAGGAGTTGAGCAATGTTTAAACATTAAAGACAAAGAAGCATGTGTTGTGCTAGGATAGCACCAAACCACGCGGAACCAAATCAAGCTAACCCACAGAAAATATATCAAATGAAATGCAAGAACAAAATAGAAAATAACACCAAGATTTTAACGAGGTTCCTCCACAGTCAGTGTAAATGGAGTACGTCCTCGGAGCAGTAGGAGTTCACCCAATAATCCACTATCAACCAAATGGGAGTTTACAAAGTGTTGGCAATCTCACAACCCAAAAGCCCAATACACCCAATAACTCTCACACACCAAAGAAACAAATAGAGAAAGAAATATAATGAATAATTTCTTCTCTATACATATAGCTCAAAGCTATTACAACAACAACTACTTTGGTGGATGATTACTAACCGAAGAGATGAGCTCTTTTCAAATGGGGGATGCGGCACCCCTTGTTCTCTGCCCTCTTTCTCTCTGCAAAACTCTCTGCAACTCTCCCTTCTTTCTTGTTTTCACACAACCGAATGGAAAAGCAACCAAACCCTTCATTATGAAAGAGCCAACACTCACGGGTGGTAGACAAAAGAAAAAGCAATCCATATTTTCTTCCCCAAAACAAGGAAAGATGTTTCCCCTTTTTTTTTGTTAATTCTAAAGTATGGCCACTTGGCCACTTATTCAACAATCTCCACCTTGGCCAAGTTCCGAAAAACGCCATGATAAGCCAAACAACACAATTAACACACAACATTACTCCCAATCACTAGCAAGAGAACAACTCATGCCGAGCCAAATGCTCCAAAACTCCTACTGCTCAACGCCTTCTTTATATAGGCAAAATGTGAGCCAAGTTCAAGCAATGAACAAACTTGGCTACACCAACAACCTTAGTCAACATATCAGCGGGGTTGTCTTTAGTTGGAATCTTCTGGAGAATGATTTCTCCTTCACCAACTACTTCACGAACAAAGTGATAACGCACATCTATGTGCTTGATCCTCGCATGATGAACCTGATACTTAGCCAAATAAATGGCACTCTGACTATCACAATGTACCTCCACCTGCTTCTAATCAATCCCCAAATCTCTAATCAGTCCATGTATCCAAATGGCCTCCTTTATAGCTTCAGCAACTGCCATATATTCAGCCTCTGTAGTAGACAAGGTAACAGACGACTGCAAAATGGACCTCCAACAAACTGGCCCTTTAGCCATAGTAAATACATAGCCTGTAGTAGACTTCCTTCCATCCAGATCACCTGCATAATCTGAATCAACATAACCAACAACAAAATGACCAATACCAGAGTCATCCCTCTCAAAGCATAAACCAACATCTCGAGTACCATGGAGATATCTCAATATCCACTTAGCTGCTTGCCAATGTTCTTTACCTGGATTATGCATATATCGACTCACCATGCCAACTGCATGAGCAATATCCGATCTAGAGCATACCATTGCATACATCAAACTACCAACCAAATTTGCATATGGTATATCTTTCATTTGCAGCTTCTCTTTATCAGTTTTAGGACACTGTAGAGAACTTAATTTAAAATGAGGAGCCAAAGGGGTACTAACCGGTTTGGTTGAATCATGAACTCCAAACTTCCGAATCAACTTCTCAAGGTAGTGTCTTTGATTCAAGCATACCAAACATTTCTCTCTGTCTCTAGTGATTTCCATGCCAAGGATCTTCTTTGCTTCACCAAGATCCTTCATCTCGAACTCATTTTTCATTTGCTTTTTCAATTTCTCAATCTCTTCAACATTCTTTGAGGCAATCAACATATCATCAACATATATCAACAAATAAATGAAAGACTCATCTTGCAACTTCTTGAAGTACACACAATGATCATATTGACTTCTAGAATAATTTTGGCCTCTCATAAATTTATCAAACCTCAAATACCATTGTCTTGGAGATTGCTTCAAGCCATAAAGTGATTTCTTTAACTTGCAAAACAAATTCTCCTTCCCTTTCACTTTATACCCATCCGGTTGACACGTATAAATCTCTTCATTCAAATCACCATGTAGGAAAGCCGTCTTCACATCAAGTTGCACAAGCTCAAGATCATATTGTGCAACAAGAGCTAACATAATGCGAATTGAGGAATGCTTCACAACTGGAGAAAAGATTTCATTGTAGTCAATGCCCTCCTTTTGTGCATACCCTTTAGCAACTAATCTTGCTTTGAATCTCACATTGCTTTTCTCATCAGCATCTTCCTTCTTGGCATACACCCATTTGCAACCAATAGCTTTTTTACCCTTAGGCAATTTAGCTAACTCCCAAGTCTTGTTCTTCAAGAGAGAATTCATCTCATCAATCATGGCATTGCACCACTTCTCCTTTTCCTCACTCTCAATGGCTTCCTCAAAATTGGATGGAATCTCATCAGTGATAATAGGAAGAGCAAAAGCAACATAGTCACTATACCGAGCTGGCCTGGTAATTTGTCTTTTTCCTCTGTTCTTGGCAATAGACTCTTGAGGTGAAACTTGCTCTTCAACTTGAATAGAATCTTCAAGTTCAACTTCTTCAATATCCTCATGGTCTTCCACTTCTTCACTTGTAGTGGCTTCGACATCAGCGGAAATAGGATTTGAAGTACTAGAGGCAACTTTCTCAAGCTCCACCTGTTGGACATCTTTCACATTCTTTTCAGAGTCTCTAAACATATTTTCTTCATCAAATGTCACATCTCTGCTGATTACAAGTTTTTTCATCTTTGGGCACCACAACCTGTAACCTTTGACACCACTACTAAAACCAAGAAAGATAGCCTTTTTGGCTCTAGGATCAAGTTTATTTTCAGTTACATGAAAATAAGCAGGTGAACCAAAAATACGAATATAGTCATAATCAGAAGAGGGTTTTCCAAACCATACCTCCATTGGTGTCTTACCCTGAACAGCAGCTGAGGGTAACCGGTTGATGATGTGACATGCATAAGTAACTGCCTCTGCCCAAAATGACTTGCTCAAACCCGACTGAGATAACATGCATCTAACCTTCTCAAGCAAGGTTCGATTCAATCTTTCTGCAACTCCATTTTGTTGTGGAGTTCCCCGGACACTAAAATGTCTCACAATCCCTTCCTCTTTGCAAACTTTAAAGAAAGGGTCTGATGTGTATTCACCACCATTATCCGATCTCAAAATCTTAATCTTTCTCCCAGTCTGGTTCTCAACCATTTTCTTCCAACCCAAGAAAATGCTCAACACCTCACTCTTGTGCTTCATAGTATAGACCCAAGACCTTCTTGAATAATCATCAACAAAGGTTGCAAACCAATGTCTCCCACTCAAAGATGGAGTCTTTGTAGGACCCCAAACATCTGAATGCACATAATCAAGAATGCCCTTCGTCTGATGTACAGCAGTACCAAACTTCACTCTAGTTTGCTTCCCCAAGACACAATGCTCACAGAAATCAAGCTTACAAGTCGTGGCACCTTTTAGAAGACCTTGTTTCACAAGCCCTTGTAGAGCTTTCTCACCGGCATGGCCTAATCTCATATGCCACAATCTAGTAGTATCAGAATCGGATGTGCCCATATTTTCTGAGACTACAGATGCTTCACCTGTCACAGTGCTTCCTTGCAATAAATACAAATGGCCACATCGAGGAGCTTTCATCACAACAAGTGCACCATAAGTCACCTTCAATGTCTGCCCATCTGAATGAAACCTGAAGCCCTTGGCTTCCAAAGTTCCCAAAGAAATAAGATTTTTCTTCAAATTCGGTACATACCGAACACCTGTCAACTCTTTAACCATGCCATCATGCAACTTCAAACGAACTGTACCAATCCCTTTTGTTGTACAAGGATTGTCATCTCCCATGAACACAACACCGCCATCAAACTCTTTCAAGCTTGAAAACCAATCCTTGTGAGGAGTCATATGATGAGTACAACCCGTATCCAACACCCACTTAGTAGCACAATCAAATGATGAGGTAGTGGTTAAAGCAAAATCAGAAAAATCTGTTTCAACTTCAGCAACATTAGCTTCAGAACTTTCTTTTCCTTTGGCCTTCAACTTAGGACAATCTTTCTTCCAATGACCCTTATTACGACAAAAGGCACATTCATCCATTTCCAAAGGTTTTCTACCTTTAGAGTTTCCTCTAGGTCGAGACTGTGATTTTTTCCTACTAGAAGATGATATTCTCTCCGATGATCTACCTCTAACAAATAAAGCTTCCGAGATACTATCATGATTTTTATCTCTATGCCTCATTTCATAATTCATCAAGGCATTTGACACATCTTCAAATTTCACAGTTTCTTTACCATGCATAATAGTGGTAACAAAATGCTCATAAGAGTCCGGCAAGGAATTCAACAATATTAAGGCCTTATCTTCATCCTTAATATCCTCATCTAAATTTAACAAGTCGGCAATCAACTTATTAAAAGCATCAAGGTGTCTAATCATTTTTGTACCTTCTTTGTATTGGAAGCGGTAGAGCTTTTTCTTCAAGTGTAGCCGGTTCTCTGCACTCTTCGTCATATACTTGTCTTCCAATTTTTACCACAACACACTTGCCAATGTCTCCCGCATCACAAAATACTTCTGAGTTTTTTCAAGGCACAACCGAATTGAAGAGCAAGCCCACAAATTTAATTTCTCCCATTCCGGCTTCGACATAGTTTCCGGCTTCTCTCCCAAAGCGGCAAGTAGATCTTGTTGAGCCAACACATCTTTGACCTCACATTGCCACATCCCAAAGTTGTTTGTGCCATCAAAATCTTCAACTTCGAACTTTGCATTTTGCACCGTAATTCTTGCAAATCCGGAGCTGCTTCCAAAAGGATTCTCATCTTGCCCGTCTGACATTTTTGGCAATTAGACAGTACCCAAGAGCAACCAGCGCTCTGATACCAATTGTTGTGCTAGGATAGCACCAAACCACGCGGAACCAAATCAAGCTAACCCACAGAAAATATATCAAATGAAATGCAAGAACAAAATAGAAAATAACACCAAGATTTTAACGAGGTTCCTCCACAGTCAGTGTAATTGGAGTACGTCCTCGGAGCAGTAGGAGCTCACCCAATAATCTACTATCAACTAAATGGGAGTTTACAAAGTGTTGGCAATCTCACAACCCAAAAGCCCAATACACCCAATAACTCTCACACACCAAAGAAACAAATAGAGAAAGAAATATAATGAATAATTTCTTCTCTATACATATAGCTCAAAGCTATTACAACAACAACTACTTTGGTGGATGATTACTAACCGAAGAGATGAGCTCTTTTCAAATGGGGGATGCGGCACCCCTTGTTCTCTGCCCTCTTTCTCTCTGCAAAACTCTCTGCAACTCTCCCTTCTTTCTTGTTTTCACACAACCGAATGGAAAAGCAACCAAACCCTTCATTATGAAAGAGCCAACACTCACGGGTGGTAGACAAAAGAAAAAGCAATCCATATTTTCTTCCCCAAAACAAGGAAAGATGTTTCCCCTTTTTGTTTGTTAATTCTAAAGTATGGCCACTTGGCCACTTATTCAACAGCATGGACTGCGAATAAATGTGTATGAAATCATTAGAGCACCTTGAATATGTCCTCCATAGGATAGTTTCTTATGAGGTTTCCATCTGTGGCAGCCTCTAAAGCTGCTTCTGGATGATCATCTTGGAACACCTTTTTTACCTGACAAAATGTGCAGCAAATCAATCAAATTGTACTAGTGAGTGATATGCATTGGTCTTTCTGTTCAAGATTCGGTTGGAACTTACGACTGTAATTAAGGATTTCATCTTCCCAGGCTTTCGATTGTCACGGAAAAGTGCATGTTGCCCTGTGATCAGCTCTGCTAATACCACTCCAAATGCGAATACATCTGTTTTGTGAGTCACCTGGAGTTCCTTCACGGATCTTTCATAAACAGACACAGTCAGATATACGAAAAACTGGGACAGGCTTTGCTTCCTTGTGAAGGTAAACCCTAATGAAACTTACTCTGGGGGAAGATAGCGTGGTGTTCCAACCAACCGTGTCGCTATAACATCTTCTTCATTTGTTCTTCCAACAAGCTTTGCCAAACCAAAATCTGCTACCTACGGAAAATGGATTTTTAAGCTACTAATTAAAAGCATGAAGTAATCATATCAATTAGCAGAATTGATATAATAATTCAGTGAACTTCAATAAAAATGGATGGATTCATGTTTTAGGTATACCTTTGCTCTGAGCCCCTCGTCGAGTAGAATGTTACTCGTCTTTATATCGCGGTGCACATATCGCGCTTTTGTGTGGTCATGAATGTATTCAATACCTTTTGCAGTGTCCAGTGCAATTTGTGTTCTTGCAGTCCAAGAAAGTGGCTGGTGACCTGGTTTAATATGTTTGGTTAGTTGCAAATCATTTATCTGCAGTTCAATTAAATCTGCCCGTGTAAACGCTTCACTAAAGATATGTACGTGCAATGGTTCAAGTACCTTTCAGTAGCGGATTGTGAAGATGTTCGCTCAGCAATCCATTCTGGACATACTCATAGACCAGGTAGAGGTAGTCATCTCCACTGGCATACCCCAAAAGTTCCACCTAAAACAGATATTTTTACACAAGTGATTAATGTACTCGAAGCACTTTTTTTGGCACCATGTTAGAGGTCAACTTATTCAGAAATGATCGATCACTCACAACATTAATGTGATGGATCTTGCATAAGACCTTTAGCTCTGCAAAGAATTCTTTGGTACTATTAGACCTCATCTTCTTTATGGCAACCTCCTGAAAGTTGAACATATACAGCTTAGTTTCGTAACTTTTTTCGGGTAGAAATGGAGAAAACATGTGGGGTTCCTGCCATATACCTTCTTCCTTATTACTCCAAAGAACACGCTACCATATCCACCCTCTCCGATTTTCTTAGTTTCATCGAAGTAACTAGTAGCCTCCTCAATCTCCTCAAGGCTAAATATGACCGGTCCGTCTGATTCAAAAACTGCCCCATCTATGAAATCAACAATGTAGATTTACTGTCATGATTAGAAATTTCTCTCTTTTCAGGCATATTAACATGACATTAGAGATGCGGCTGGAGTTTTATCTGACCTTGCATGTTTTCTTTATGAGGCAACTGATTGTGCAACGAAAAGGATCGGTGAGAAGCCAAGCTTTTCGATACAGCTTTATCTGGAACTTCCACATTTTGTTCCCGTTTTCTTCTCCGATAAAGGATGCAGATCAATGTGCTGATTGAAAGCAATGTCACAGCTAATAAAATTGCAATCAATATCGACCGCTTGTGTCTGAATCCTGATGACCAAAACAAGGGCAACGGTCGATCAACTCCGACAGAAGCTAAACTGTGAATTTTCTAAAATCTTGTGTAAACTTGTGTGTGTAGGATTACATCAATCGGTGGTGGAAGATTGAAGGAAAATAACTACCAATCCTTGTACATATGAAATATGATTTTTAGTAAATATCGATTTGATTTTGATTCCACGTCAGAAACCCGACAAACTAAAATACAACATATAATGAGTGGTTCCACCACTACTAATTGCATTGAAGCCTTTTGTATAAAACTCTGCACCTGCTCGTATGTGTAGGTGGTTAAGTTGGGGACAGTCCGTCTCTCCTACATCTTAACACACAGAAAAATTGAATCTTTACTTTTTTCAAACAGTGGACAGGGATTCTTAGATATTTCAGACAAATGAAATCAACTCATGAAATCTCAAACACAGGTCTCACCTGGCCTTGATGTTCTAAATACATTCTTTTCCATGGGGACAAACAGCACCCAACCCACAACTATGAACGAGGGATTTTCAGTCGTATTTTTATTCATTTCTTCGATGTTTTCGATCTTCACAGACAGCAGTGTGCCAATATCCGACAGTGTATCAAGCTCCTGAACTGTATATGTCACCACAATCTGAGACTGGCTCTGTACACAACCGCAAGGGAGATGGATGGGAAAATCAGCATCTGGTTTAAACTTCGGTAGATCTTCTTCCACATACAGAGGTTGCCCGCTGTAAATCTGCGTTGAGACGACATAATATGTGTTGGATTTTCTTTCTTTGTTTCTAATTAACGGGACGGCCGTCCCTTTGGTCTGGATTATGGAAACAGAATATTCTTCGTGAGCAATTAAATATATGCTTATGTTTTAATCTTGTTACTAATCAGAATTATATATGTATTTCAGAACTCTGCTAAGAGCTAGCTAAGCACTGGTGCGTCCTTTTCGTTTCTCCTTCTACCTTAATCTGGTGTCGTTCGACTGGGAAATTCCTCGTATAGGTAGCGATACGGAACATTATTATACGTGAGAAAGAAAGGAAAAGCTTCATCAGGTTGCAACGAAGAGCGAATTAACGTTTAATTGTGGTTAGAGTAAGTAACGATGGAGTTAGGCATTAGTTCGTGGGAGCTATGTGCCGGCTAAGAAAACCCATATTTAGAGGCTTTGATGCAAGAAAGTCAATACATTGGAGCATGCTGAGGTGTTCCAATTTCCGGAGTTGACCTAAGTCACAATCATAGATTAATAAATATAAAAAAAATGGGCAATTAAGTTTAGTTAAATTGGTTAGAGCAGTGTACTTCTCTCTCCATACTCACGTTATAATTTTGATTCCAGAATATTTATATTAGGTTATTTTTTAATATCACTTGAATCATAAAAAAAAAAACACAAGGAGTACCACAATAGAAACGTTTTTTCCAAAGAGAAGTTAGTTTTAACTTTAACATAGAAAATAAGGAAAGTTATTAAACAGGTATACAATAAGAAAATAGAAAGAAATCGACTTGTTGACTAATTATAAGAAAATATCAAATACCCTAGACATTTGCTATTTTCCCGCCAAAGTTAGAAAACCTCTGCTACTTTTGGACTTTGCTACCACTCTTGTGACCGGCAAGGGGGCAATAGAAGAAGCAGAGGTGGAAAACAAAGGGAGTTCCAGAGATCGAAAACATTCCGAAAATTCTTTTTTCGGTGAGTAGATATTTTTGTTCTTAGTTTTGGGAGGTTGAAAATAAGCAAAATGCATCCTCTCGCCAAGGAAGGCAGGCAACCATTCACGATTCACTGGTACGTAGTTCGGCTGTGGCATTTGCAATTAAGAAAAGCATTAGCCAGTAATCACCATTAACCGTATTAATTAACACAAGGACATTATCCGTCGTGTAATGATCAATGGGACAATCTTCTCACCTTATGCATCATCATGGTCATCATCGTCGTTCCTTGTAGAGATGCAGCTGGAAAAGGCCTCGGAACGGCTTTACATGTAGGGTTTTACAATCGAGGTTGCCCGAAAGTGGAGCAAATTGTGGCTGAAATCGTGTCCAAGGCTCACCAGCAAGATTCAAAGCTCCCTGGAGCCCTCATTCCCTTCTTTTCCCATGATTGCTTTGTCAAGGTACGTATAGCATTGTACAATTTATATCATCTAAACTAACATGCTACACATCTCTCTAATAAAGGTAAGGTCCACCTACATTGAGGCCTACATGTTCGATTCTCGTACATTGAGGCCTACATGTTTAATTTTCTAGATTAGTCTGAGTGTTGCTTTTCGACATAGCTTTATCTGGAACTTCCACATTTTGTTTCGGTTTTCTTCTCCGACAAAGGTTAAGGATCAACGTGTTGATTAAAATCAATTACACAGCTAATAAAATGGTAATCAATATTGACCACTTGTGTCTGAATCTTGGACTCGAAGATTTGCCAAGGCCATGATCAAGATGGGAAATAAATGTTCTCACTCAGAGATGATGGAGGGATAAGGAAAAACTGTAGAACCCTTGAACTAACATTACAATCAATTAGCTTTGTGTAAAAAACAATTGCAAATATATATCCATGTAGTGTATTGAATCCACTCATATTAACGATTGTATATACATATAATATAAAAGAGCCTAACAAATTGTGAAAAAATAACTCTGACCATAATAACCATTCTGGAGCGGGATTGACTTTAGGGTTTTACCGGAAAAAACCATGTTTCTAAACCATTGCAATTTTAACCACCAACAACGAGGCAAAACAGAGCCAAACCTAATTCACTCAGTTGTGTGAAATCATGGAAACTACCAAAACCCCTACCCACGCGGTTTGTGCATGGTATATAATCACAACCCCGTACCATGTCTCCGTCGTGGTTGTGGCAAAAAAGAGAAAGAGAAAAAACAATTCTAGCTAAGGTTGTGGAATTGCAAGTCACAAACAGTCATCGATCCTTCTACCATGAAGATAGGCCCTCGTTTAATTACAGCGGCAGTTTTTGCCGTCACCTTGTGTTCCATGATCACTGTTTCTTGTTCGGCAGATGAAGTGAACAACCCGGGGAATGGGTTGCATGTGGGATTTTACGATCGGAAATGTCCCAATTTGGAGCAAATTGTGACTGACGTTGTGGCCACGGCTGTAGAGACGGACCAAAATCTTCCTGCTGGCCTCATTCGCCTCTTTTTCCACGATTGCTTTGTGAAGGTATTTGCTTTTTGCGATACAACTTAACGCTGCTTGATTCCTTACATGTAATAAGCCATTTTCGTCACCTGCAAATTACAATTTTGATTTGTTTGCGATGAAGAATTACTTCTCTAAGATTATTCGTTGATAACAATGTTTATTCATGAATGTATAGGGATGCGATGCATCAATTCTGTTGGATTCAACGCCCTCTAACGAGCCCGTAGAGATGCAGTCACCGGCCAGCGGTGGAATCCGAGGTATCGAAGTCATTGAAGAGATCAAGGCTAGGCTAGAGCAGGAATGCCCGGAAACCGTCTCCTGTGCCGACATACTAGCCTTTGCTACACGGGAAGCTGTGGCTCTCTCCGGTTTACCCCGTCACCAAGTCCCCGCTGGACGCCGCGACAGTCGCACTTCCCGTGCCTCCGACGTCATTCTTCCTTCTCCCGCAACACCAATGGACGAGATCATAGACTTCTTCTCCAGAAGAAACTTGACCCCCGAGGAAATGGTCGTCTTGTTCGGCGCGCACTCCATCGGCGCCGTCCACTGCAGCTTCTTCGACTATAGGCTGTACAATTTCGCACCAGGTCAGCCGCAAGATCCTTCACTAAACCCAGTGTTTGCGGCTGAGCTGGCTCAACAGTGTCCTGCACCCAACACATTGCCGGCTGAGGAGGCTGAAAACAAGGTTGTTGACTTAGATACCACACCGCTCGTCCTGGACAATCACTACTACACGAACCTGATGCAAGGGAGAGCATTGATGCAATCGGATCAGGCTCTGGCGACCAATCCTCGCACCGGCGCGGAGGTGGCGAAACTGGCTATTAGGTCTGATTCTTGGGCTCGGCAATTTGTTAGGGCCATAATTAAGATGGGGAGAATCAATGTTCTCACTGGAGATGCAGGAGAGATAAGAAAAAATTGTCGGAACTTTAACTAACTCTTAACTAACTAAGATCACATATTTCATCTCTTAATTTTTAAAGACCAATTGTGGCTTGGCCTGGAGGAAGCTTGTTGTATGTTTATAACAATTAATGTACTTGTTAAATGAGCAATTTGTTGATTGATTTTTCGGTGTAATCATTGTGAAACAAAACGTGGGATTACCGATTCATTTATGTTACAACTGTGTATCTACGATATATTACTCGAATAAAAAAGGAGTTAGTTTAACATACAAAATAAGGAAACTTGTGAAACAAGTAAACAACAAGAAAATAGAAAGCAATCGACTTGTGAACATTTGTTAACTAATTACAGGAAAATATTCCAACAAAAAAAATTAAAATATTTGAGCCCTAAACATTTGCTATATTCCGAAATTTTATTTTTTTCGGTGAGTCGATATTTTTGTTCTTAGTTTTGGGCAGTTTAAAATAAGCAAAATTCCTACTTCTCACTCCAGCATCCTCTGACCGAGGAAGAAAAGCAACCATTAACCGTATTAATTAACGAACACATACACATTATGCTTCGTGTAATGGTCAACGCAACGTACAATCTTCTTCACCTTATGCATCATCATCGTTCCTTGTACAGAGGCAGCAGGAAAAGGCCTCGGGAAAGGCTCAAATGTAGGGTTTTACAATCGCAGTTGCCCGAATGTGGAGCAAATTGTGGTTGACATCGTGTCCAAGGCTCACCAGCAAGATCCAAAGCTCCCCGGTGGGCTTTTTATTCAAGGCTAGCCTTAGTGGGTTTTTTTATTCATTCGATGAACCGGAAACTTTATAGGCGCCTCTTTTGGCAACCCTCCTCGCTCAGAGACTTGGAGGACTCTCTTTTGCCACCGAGGGGTTCATGCTGAGGCACCCCTGCCGAAGCACAAGAATTTCCCTCCAACCAAGAGGTCAATCACAGCACGACGCATGTCAACGTCAAAATAAAGCTCACAACATCCCACATGAACCGCAGACAAAAGTTGGAGACTCTCCTCAACTATAAAAGAAGATCATTCTCCTACAATTAATCCCTAATGTCATTATTGTACTTAAACTAGTTATTTACTAGTTATTAGAACCCACCAAGGATGATTATGTTTGAACCTATGTATTGGTGTAAACCCTTCACAATTAATGAGAACTTCTCTACTCTAGCGTGAACCACGTACATCTTGCGTTTGCTTCCCTATCTCTATCTTTTTACATATTTATCCTCACTAGTGACCGGAGCAACCAAGCGAATATCACAAACTTGACACTTTACGTTCCAAAATCTTTACTTATTTTGTGCATCAACAAATATAAAAGAGCCTAACAAATTGTGAATATACCTAACCAAAATAACGATGCTGGGGCAGAATTGACTTTAAGGTTTTACCGGAAGAAAAAAAAAAGGCCATGTTTCTAGACTAATGCAATTTTAACAACCAACAACGAGGCAAGACAAAGGCGAACCTAATTCAATCAGTTATGTGAAATCATAGAAACTACCAAAACCCCTACACACGCGGTTGTGCATTGTATATAAGCACAACCCCGCACCATGTCTCCGTCGTGGTTGTGGCAAACAAGGGAAGGAAAACAAACAATTCTAGCTAAGGTTGTGGCATTGCAAGTCACAGTCATCGATCTTTTACCATGGAGATGGGCCCTTGTTTAATTGCCATGGCAGTTTTTGCCGTCACCTTGTGTTCCATGATCATCATTCCTTGTTCGGCGGACGAGGCGAACAACCCGGGGAATGGGTTGCATGTTGGATTTTACGATCGGAAATGTCCCAATTTGGAGCAAATTGTGACTGACGTTGTGGCCAAGGCTGTAGAGACAGACCAAAAGCTTCCTGCTGGCCTCATTCGCCTCTTCTTCCACGACTGCTTTGTGAAGGTATGTGCCTTTTGCGATACAAGTTAACGCTGTTTGATTCCTTACATGTAATGTAATAAGTCATTTTCGTTATCTACAAATCACAGTTTTCATTCGTAAAAGTTTCTTCACATGTGAAATTGTGATTTGTTAGCGATGAAAAAATACTTATTTAAAATTGTTCATTGATAACAATTTATTCATGAATGTATAGGGATGCGATGCATCAATTCTGCTGGATGCCACGCCCTCTGACGAACCCGTAGAGATGCAATCACCGGCCAGCGGTGGAATCCGAGGTATCGAAGTCATTGAAGAGATTAAGGCTAGGCTAGAGCAGGAATGCCCGGAAACCGTCTCCTGCGCCGACATACTAGCCTTTGCCACTCGGGAAGCTGTGGCTCTCTCCGGTTTACCCCGTCACCAAGTCCCCGCCGGGCGCCGCGACAGCCGCACATCTCGTGCCTCCGATGTCATTCTTCCTTCTCCCGCAACACCAATGGACGAGATCATAGACTTCTTCTCCAGAAGAAACTTGACCCCCAAGGAAATGGTCGTCTTGTTTGGCGCGCACTCCATCGGGGCCGTCCACTGCAACTTCTTCGATTACAGGCTGTACAATTTCGCACCAGGTATGCCACAAGACCCTTCACTAAACCCAGTGTTTGCGGCTGAGCTGGCTCAACAGTGCCCTGCACCCAACACATTGCCAGCTGAGGAGGCTGAAAACAGGGTTGTTGACTTTGATGCCACACCGCTCGTCATGGACAATCACTACTACACGAACCTGATGCAAGGGAAAGCATTGATGCAATCGGATCAGGCTCTGGCGACGGATCCTCGCACCGGCTTTGAGGTGGCGAAACTGGCTATTAGGTCTGATTCTTGGGCTCGGCAATTTGTTAGGGTCATAATTAAGATGGGGAGAATCAATGTTCTCACTGGAGATGCAGGAGAGATAAGAAAAAATTGTCGGAACTTTAACTAACTCTAACTAACTAAGATCACATATTTCAGCTCTTAATTTTCAAACACCAATTGTGGCTTGGCCTGGAGGAAGCTTGTTGCATGTTTATAACAATTAAATGTACTTGTTAAATGAACAATTTGTTGATTGATTTTTCGGTGTAATCATCGTGAAACAAAACGTGGGGTTACCAATTCACTGATGTTATAACTCCGTATCTACTATAAAACCCTAGCAACTTCAGTAATGTACGGTAACATTTTGAAATAAGAGAGGGGAGGATGAACAAGTTTTGGGCGGTAGGTGGTGAAAGCTGGTGCACGGCTGGGGGAACTGTAGAAGAACTGCTTCAGATACTGCAGGTGCAGGGCCATGAACAATTACAGCAGCATATCACCTCCGATTTCACCGATAACTTTCTCCACTTTAAACAACATATCTGTCAATAACAGGGAAAAAGAACGAAACAAGAAACGAATCAACTTTCAAGTGATAGGATATATTCTCAAGTAGCTTTTCCGTGACATGGTAGTGCTTAATCGGTTTGAGATACTAGCAACTTCTCAATGTGACGGTGTTCAAATTTTTAGTGTGCATATACATACGCAAACAAAGACATCAACTTAAGTTATAATCTACATGCAAGAACCAGCAAGCTCCAAATTCAGTGAGAAGAAATGAAATATGCATATTCACCAAAATTAGGACAAAGTTGTTTGCTGTAAAGAAAGAACAGAGATCGATATGGCATCAGGCATAACACGTTCGCAACATGTTAATTTCAGAAGATAACTTACCTTGGAAGGAAGCATCTTCCATATATTTCTGCAAAACAACAAATATTTATGTTAATACATCAGCAGTACGTCAGTAGAACATCAGTAACTAGTATGCAAATGCACTGTTTACAAAGAACGCATTGCAACAAATCCGTGTACTAATAGGCACAAACAACCATTTCGTTATGCTGACTGAGAACAGTAAATCCATTAAACTAACGCGTCAAGAAAAGGTACCGCAATTTGGGATTTGAGAACTTCTTCCTGTGGAGCAGTTGATTGTGTTGCCATTACTGCACCATTCAATCAAGGAAAATGATTCATCAGTCATCACATGGAATCAGAATAAAATTTCCTGTTTACTTTTGTGGCAATCAATCTACCGTGTTCAAATCATCCCCGAATAAGACAAACAAAACTTGAATGAAGAAACCTACCTTGTTCAATCACAGGGCCACAGTTGCTCAGAAATGAGGCGAAACTTGGAGGCAAGGCTGCAAAGTTGCTCTGAAAGTTATCAATATGCATGGATTCTTGAGTGCGCGAGGATTGACCAGCTGCGCTCTTCAACAAGCATGGTGAAATTTGAGGCTTATAACTCTGTACAGCTTGATCAGCTTCGTTTTTCAACAAGCTTGGTGATATTTGAGGCATGTAAGTCTGAACAGTTTGATCAGCTTCCTTGTCCAACACACTTGGCGATATGTGAGGTGTACAGATCTCAACAGAGGTCATAGTAGTCGAGTCCTTGCAAGCCCTGAAAACACAGAATTAACTATCACTGCTCTTCGACTTTTCCACCGAGGGGAAAATGAAGTTTCAGGAGACAATAGTTTTGTTTTTACCGACTCTGGGGTCTATTGGAAGAGACCAACCCAGATTGTGATGACATTTCAGGTCCGCAGTCGGTATTAACAGCTTCATTATCCTTCCCATCCTTGCAAATCTCCTGACAAATTAGCCATTTAACATCACCATTGCAAGACAAACAAAAAAGTCTTCTATACTGACAATGAGCATCAAACATGTTCCCTTTTTTCTTTACGAAATCTAACATTGCAATAACGCAATTAATTTGCCAGAAGTAATGGATTCACCTTTAAAGCATTCATAAACTTCTCTGCCTCAGAGAGAGACAAAAATCGCAGGCCGAATTTTTGGATCTGCAAAGAAGATGCAACACAATGGCAAATGAGTTTCGAATTATTCCGTCCCCTGTATCATAAACATAACAGATACTGCCTATCATACACAAAGATGAACTATATATCTGAAACAAAGATTGAGCAGCTTGCCTCGCCCGCAGGATCTTTGTAGTTGACAAACACGGCTCTGGTGCCCCTCGCAGGAAATCCAGACGTGCATGAAACCTGAGGCCAGATAATCTGTAGCTTGGAAACATAGTGCTCCTCCTGAACCATGTCAAATTATAGCAATTCAAAAAGTTGTAACATCTAGAAGAAATAAACATGCTAAATAACTTGAAGAAAAAGGCCTCGTAAATTCTAGATTCGGAAAATTCATGAAGACGTACTCGGACTACTTGATTTTGATGTCCAAAAATAGATAATTAATTAACAAATCACTCTAATTCTACTTCCAGAATTGCGATTATCGGAGATGTTTGGCCTTGATTTAATGCCGAATAGCGATTATTCAGACCGCTAAGTAATGCTTCCAGTAACCAAACAGCTAGGCCAGAATGAAATGACACAGCGTCCGTACATTTTAGACTAAATTGATCCTAAACACTCGTAATAATATAGAAAATCAAAATCAAAAGAAGTATTCAGGAACATATTTCTAAAAGGATCTGAAAGTTCAACACAAATCTCTCCAATTAAATTCAAATGAAGTCTCAGCGCCGTTTGGATACTAGAATTTCAATTCGTAGTAGTTTATTCACTTTCCCTCAGTTTTCTCAGCAGCCAAACACAAATCAGCAGTCGAAAGAAAATTTCAAAGAGAAAATTGAATGAACAAATTACAAGAGGAGAAGTTAACTAATAGAGACCGAGTAGGCTCACCAAAGTCTTTCCAGTGAAACAGACGGTGAGGATGGCGTCGGAGCTGGAGCCATCGCGAGCCAGCTGGAGCTGAGCGGGGGAGGAGGAAGGGATCCAGTTGTTACGCGGCCGTCGCTTTCTGAATTTAGGAGGCAGAGGGACGAGGTCGGGACACGTGGACATCTGAGGAGGGTAGGGGAAGAAGCGAGAGAAGTGGACCTCCCACTGCCCTTTAATGGCGGCGCTTGCAGCTGCCGCCGTCGCCGCCAACTCTGCGCTTTCGTTCGGTACCACAACCAGAGAGAGAGAGTCCGCCATTTTTTCCAGACTCTTTCTCTTTGATTTCCGCTTCTTCACTCCGCATTGCTCGTTTGGGGCCATCGCAACGAAATTGGAATTCAAATTTGTGGAGAAACGATCAAGGAAGAAATGAATTTATATGGAAAGACGGACAGGTGGCGCTGTGGGATTGGGGCATTGGTAGACCAAAAGTCGTCACGTCCCGCGCGTTTTTTTATAACCGCGATCAGTTAATCTTGTTTACCTCTCCTTAACCGTATTTACTTGAGTTTATCCGTCATCAAAATTGGAGCCGGATTGTAATTTTATTACCTGCAAATTTGCAATAGCATTTAGAAAAAAAATTGGAAGTATAAATACTGAGAAGAATCATATATTCTTACAATTATTATACTTCATAATGTTAGCAAGAATCGCTGAAAAATCTAATTAAAGGGAAAAAAACCCCTAATTATAATGTAATAACAATGTAATCGTTAATTTTTTTCTTGAAAATAGTATTTTAAGTGTCTAAAACTAGGAGACAAAGTTTGGATCTGGATAAATTTTATGTGAAGAGACCATGTGCAAATTTTTTATACAACAATATTTTACATTAGAGGCCAGTGGCGGATGCATATTGGGACCTAGATGATTCAAGACCAATCGTAGTCCGAGAAATATATATGTGAAGGTTTTTCGAGTTCCTCTAAATGTTTGATACGAGTTATTTTTGTGTTAACCAAGTGTTTGACGAAAGGCCTCTCGCATATTACGTCAACAACACTCTTCAAATCTCTCAATAGCACTCATTAGATTACTTTGACATATGTCAATATTCGTTGACATGTGCGCAACTTGATTTGGTTAGTAACAAACTCACCAAGTGTTCAACGAAATGTCACAGTGAATAAACTAAATATATTTTGCGCATTTCACGCTCTATTTCTATCTAAAAATTTTGAACCTTCAACAGTGGAACCCCCCAAGATTCGAATTATGGATCCTCCACTGCTAAGGGGTGATGAGATTTCAGCTGAGTTAACAATGGTTCATCCATAATAATTTGATATAGTACTCACTATACATGGGAGTGAAACTTAAAATTTCTCACTCACAAATGATGAGAAATACCATTAGAATGTAGTACTAGTCACAACCTTGCAGAAAGAATTAAAATACCTCCAATTAAAACTTTCAACCTAGATCATATCATTAAAAGATAAAATAAAATGAGATGGTTAAAGCCTTCATATACAAATCTTAGAGACAGAGCTCATGAAAAACTAGAGAGTCAAATCACCCCCCATTTCGCTGATAACTCTCTCCATCTTACTCAACATATCTGGAAAATAACAGGGAAGAAAGAAATAATTAGAAACAAATTAGCATTTCACGCGTCGCAGCAGATCATAACTTACCTTAAAAGGATTCTCATCAGAAAGAAAGAAGGTAAGAAGGTAAAAAGTAAAGCTACCTTGGAAGGAAGCATCTCCCCTGTAACTCTGCTGCACAAGCATTTACATTTGTGTTAATACTTCATCAAATGGAATCACATTGTTTTGCTGACAAAGAACATCGTCTATGACGAGAAATTTTGAGGCGTTAGAAATGGTTACCGCGAGTTGGGATATCACATTGGCTTCCGGTGAAATGACTTCTTGTGTTGCCACTGAGTCATTCAATCAAGGACAATGTTTCAGTTCATCGCATGGAATCAGAACAAATTTTTCGTTGAGTGAAATTTCCATTTATTGCAACGACGAATGTACCTTGTTCAAAAACAGGTTGAGAGTTCCCAAGCCATGAGGTGAAACTTGGAGGCATGACATGGGAGTTGAGATTTACCGCCTCTGATACAGTTGATCGTGCTGCCCGTGCATTCAATCGTGGTTAATGACAGTAAATTTGCCGGTTTTCCGCAAAGGCATACACATTCTACCTTGTTCAATTGTCGGAAAATAAGTAATTTACCTTGTTCAACAGCGTGGTGATAGCCATTCAGCAATGCGGTGAAACCTGGACGAACGACTGGAAAGTTTTGCCGAATGTTATGGATGTGCATCATCTGCTGAGCCTGTGAGTATTGTTGAGCTGCACTGCCGAAGCTTGGCGGTATTTGAGTGGTATAAGTCTGAGCCGGAGCCATGACAAAGTCCGTGCAAACCCTGGAAACACAGAAAAACACCATAACAGTTTCTCATCAAAGGGAAAATGAAGAATTTAGAAGCTAGCAGGTTTTGTTTTCACCGTTCGAGGGGTGGTCCAGTCGAATAAATGAACTCAGACTGTGCTGAAATTTCAGATCCCATGTCAGTATGAGGAGGTTCAATGTCAAAGATCGCCTGAAAAAACAAACCAATTGTAACACCATTACCATTGCAATACAAAGGAAAATGTCTTATATCTATCTAAAAACACACGGTACATTGTTTGCAACAATGATTCACCTTCAAAGAGTTCATAAATCTCTCTGCCTCATCGATTGACAAAAATCGCAATGCGAACTTCTGAACCTGCAAACAAGATACAACACAAGGGCACTGTGAGTTCTTCAACTAATAATTTGTATCCATGTAGCCTAAAAAAGAAGCATTGCGGCTTGCCTCGCCCACGCAGTCTCGGTAGCTGATAAACACGGCTCTGGTACCCCTGGCAGGAAGTCCCGGGTTGCATGAAACGTGAGGCCAAACATACTGCAGCTTGGAAACATAGTGCTCTTCCTGCAACATGTTAAATCACAATCATTCGAAGAGTTGCCAGATGAAATCTTCGAATCTCAGCAAAACCGAAAAACTGGGGACAAAGAGAGTCTGGCCTAAATGCCATTGCTCAAGCATTTTACGTATCAAAAAGGAAAAAAATCAAACACGAGTTAAGGAAACTAATGGGATCTTAACAGCTAATTAGTTAATATTTAACAGTGGACGTCTATCGAATACTTTGCCTGCAAGGTTACAAGGCTACAGTTCATGAGCTTCTCCTTTCGGAAACAAGCCAGGACGACGCCGTATGATTAATCTCCGGCAGAAGCATGCTATAAACAATCTAGCACTTACAAATTACAATTACTCGTTTTATTTATCATATCACAGACGGCGTTTGAGCTCAAACGCCGTTTGGTTGCCGAGAAATTGCGCAGTGTACGTATGGAAAACAGGCCTACTTGTTGAGTCCCCATTTTCATTGATTTTATCGGCAACCAAACGGAATCGACAGTTCAAAACCCCTGAGAGAAAGCGTGGCCTCACCATAACTCTGCCGGCGAAGCAGACGGTGAGGAGGACGTCGGAGGAGGAGTGATCGTGAGCGAGCTGGAGCATAGCCAGGGAGGAAGAGGAGGAGGAGACCCAGTTGCCAGCTGGAGATCGATTTCTGATCCTGGTGGACAGAGGAACGAGATCAGGACACGTGGAGTGGGCCGGAGGGTAGCGGAAGAAGCGGGAAAAATGGACCTCCCACCGCTCCCTGACGGCGGCGCCGGAAGTCGTTTTCGCCCGGTTCTTCCCTCTACGTTTCCTTGGCAAGAAAGCAAGAGCAGTGATGTCCCCCATTTGTTTGTTTCGAGGCTCTGTTGTTGGGTTCATGCTTTTGGCCCCTACGCAGCCGAATTGAAAACGAAACGGAGTGAAAGCAGAAGGACAAGGGAGTGACTTGTGCGAGTGGTGGCAGTGGTCAGGCGTGACAGTGCGTACTGGGTCGCCACGTTGATAAAATTTTCATTATAATCAGAATACGGAAGGTACACCAAGTGTTTTTACATAAATGATGAGAAATTTTATTTTTGAAATTGTTAAATCTTTAACACACATATTTTACTATTTGTATAATGATACGTGATATAACATCTATTTTCCGATCACGCTGAAAAATTTATCTGTCACGTCTCTCCGCTCTTTATAGACAACCATAAATTATTTACCGCAAATAAAAGAGTTTAATTTGTTAATTAACTAATTACTAGGTGTTAAAATCTTTTGCTTATATTTTTTCACAAGTAATAACGTTGGTGAGTTAATAATTAGTTATTATGAAAAAATAAATTTGTGGGAATTGACTAGCATCATGAAACGTAAACATATTTATGTTTGTTACTGCAGAGTATTATTTGCAAAATTTTTTGCTTGTTTGCTTAATTATATTTCTTTTTGGACACGTGTGAGTTAGGCAAGCTAATTAAGAAAGTACGTTTACCTCTTTGTAGTTGAGTTCGAATACGATTAGTGTTGTGTAATTATTGAACCAAAATTTGGCCAAATGATTGAACGAGATCGAGTCAGTAAAAAATCTTAAAGGTGGAATGGTTTACCACCGAACAACTTGAGCAACTATAATTGTTGTGAACTTTGAGATATGAATGTAACTGAAATACGTAAATGACCATTAACCCAAAATACTTAAAAAAATAGTAATAAATCTTTTATTATTATTTAAAGGAGAAGGAGGATTTGAAACTATTACAATAATTTATGAGATAAGAGAATTTCAAATTTGAAATATATGGTAAAAACTCCACTTTATCGACATGCAAATAATAGCTCGTTTGGATGTGCTTTTAAAATGACTGAAAACACTTTTGGTGAAAATGTTTTTAGAACCAATCGTTAGTAAAAATGCAAGTAAATTTTAGGAAAGCACTTAAAATACTTCATGGAATAAGCACATAACTGGTGTTTTTTGCAAAAAAACACTTTAAGTGCTTTTGGAACCTAAAAACATTTTCTCTAAAAGTGCTTTCAATTATTTTAAAAGAACATCAAAATGAGTCCTAAATCTTCTCCTTCTCTATTGTCTAAAGCTATTTCCAACCGAAAGCTAGTTAGATGGCTCATTTTAGCCATCTGCCCTTTCAAGATATTAATATTTTGATGAACAATACATAATCATATTTGCCTCCATCTCCAATCGAGGGCTAGGGCTCGTTTTAGCCCTGTCACAAAAAACCGTCTCCAACCAAGAACCAAAGGGTCATAGGGCCAAACATAATTTATTATTTTAAAACTACAACTTAAATTCAAATTCAACGGCTAAGTACTGTAAAAAAACTACAACATAATTTATTATTTAAAAACAACAACTTAAATTAAATTCAAATTTTGTAAAATAGAAGTTATAGGAAAAAAAAAATATAATTTAGAAAAAATATAAAAAAAAATTGTAAAATAGAAGTTATAGAAAAAAAAAAAAAAAAAAAAAAGGAAGAAGAAGTTATAGGAAAAAAAAATTGTGTAAAAAAAAAAAAATAAAAAAATAACGGCTAACTGACGTCAGCTAGCCGTTGCATTTGAAATTTGGCTTAGAATTCTTGTTGGATATAACCGACAAGAATATATTTAACCTATCAGTTATATCAGACAGGAATGCTATAATTTTTGGCCAAGCCCGAGGTTGGCTAGTTGGCTGGATTGGGTCAGCCTCTGGCCCTTTGGCCCTTTCAGATTTCATGGAGTCCACGAGCCCTCTGGCCTAGCCTTTAGTTGGAAACGATTTTCGAACTATTTTCGACCATCTGATCTTCTTAACCCTTTGGTTGAAGATGGCCTAACATGACCCCTAAATCCTAAATTCCTATTTTCTCTTGGCTGTTTCTCTATACATCCTTCACCTACTTTCGTCTTATCATGTTTTCCTCTCCACCTGCTTCTATTTCATTTGATATGCATCACGCGGTCGCTGTCATACCTACTCGTCTTTCATCTCCATTTGATATGCAACATCTTCTCATCGAATTTGCCGTCGCCGTCGCCATCGATGCTTTCGACATCATCGTATCGCAACACTAGGGTACCAACGTAATAAACACTTTCGATTCAATAAAAATTCAAAATTATTGAACTAATTCCTAGCGTTGGATATGATTCAACTTCTTCAATAAAATGTGTAAACTTAGACCAAATTAAATTAAATTAAATCACAATTGATTTGATTTAATTATTTTTGCCTACTATGCTATTTTTACTCTGTGATAGTATAAAATCTATCTATTATGATGAACACACCAAATTATACATCTTGAAAGTGATTTTTTGGTCACCTAATACTACAGTTTGGTAATTTTATTTTTTCCTTTAAGTGGTAGTTCTTAAGTTTTATTTTCGTCGAAAACGAATTCAAAACATATTATTATTATTGACACATTCTTAAGTTTTATTTTTGTCGAAACAAATTCAAACCAACTTATTATTTTTGAACTATTGTGTGACTTAACCCAATTATTGCACACTTTAGTATTAAAAAATAAAAATAACAGAAATATGTTAAGGAAACTCTCTTACTCTCCATGGACTCTCTCCCACTTCATAATTTAACGTCGATTACAGTAACCACATTATACCAAAAAAGAAAAAAGAGGAAAAAGTGACAGAGAGTCATATTTTTTTAGTTTGGGTAATGTTAGGAAGATTAAATTTGAAGACAAAGTTTTGAAAACTAAATGATATGAAAGTTGGTGATTGGTTTATTACTTAAATGTTAATAAATGTGATTATTTTTATTACTGACACATCATAATAAATTTAATCTTCCTATCATTATTTTATAGGAAAAATAATGAAAATGACTTGAAAACTTTAAGTTTTAACGATAAGAACAAAATAAAGGGTAAAGTGAATGGTACATTGACCTTTTAATGTAAAAATATAATTTTTCGTTAAAAGTGAACAATATTGCAAACTTTTCGTTAAAACTCGTTTATTTTTTAAGTTTTTAGCATTTCTTAAAAATAAAAACCACGTTCGAACGTTTAAGTTTTAAAATAATAAACAAAAGGTTTAGTGTGGGCGCTGCTATCTCCAGTTTTGCGTTCTTCTCGAAGCAGCACCAGCTGTAGGAAGAAGAAAACTCGCGAAGAAAAGCGAACCATGAAATCTCTTCTCAATCCAGAACCTTCTCTTTTCACCTCCATCTCCACCACTTCCACCACCGCCAAGCATCGCAGCCTCACTCACTCTCTTACCCAAACACTCCTCAACCTCCCCGCATATACCGCCCGCCGCCGTACCGGAAGAAAACTAACCTTAACCACCAAAGCCGTGTTGGAATCCGTCACCGTCAAAAAATCAAACACACCGGAATCCGAAACCGGAAACCCGACGATTTCGTCTTCGTATCGGTGCTTCGATATTCCGAAGCCGAATCAGACGGTGCTGGAAGCTCAGACTAGGGTTTGCACGGGCCCCACACAGACCAAACCTCTCAGCGAGGATCAGGCCTTCAAGGTGCTCGACACCATTTACAGATCGGTTAAGGGCGTGCTGAAGGATGAGGAGCCGGTGTCGAAGTCGCAGCTCGGTGCATTTTTCGCGGCAATGTCTATTCGCGCCAACGCTTTTCCGGAGGCGACGCAGTGGAGCGAGGGCGAGACCCGCGCGATGAACCAGTTCTGGCCGCTTCTGGTTCGGGCTCTTCCGGCGGACGTGGTGTTCATTGCCGATCCAGAGGGGTCGTTGATGGGCGCGGGAAGCTCAATCGGACCCCATTTCGTCGGGAACGGCGCGAGCGATATGAGATTGGTCGGCGCCCTCCGAGAGGTCCTCGCCGGCGGCCACCTCGGATTCGAAGAAGTCCAAGGCGTACTGCGAGACGTTCTTCCGTTGAAATCAATGGATGATGCAACGTCGTCTGATAGTGTGAGTGAAGCGTTGCTTTCGGCATTGTTGATTGGTCAGCGGATGAACAGAGAAACGGACCGTGAGCTGAAAGCTTACTGCCTTGCATTTGATGATGAACTCGGTAAGCTCTAGTCTAACTAATTATCCCAATTAGTTTCTCTTAATTTTTTCTTCAGAGGATGAATTATTTGCTTAATGGTTGATTAATTAGGTGATACTCCAATTGCTGATGTTAAATCACTTACCCACTATGGGGAACCTTACGATGGCAACACGCGTTTCTTTAGAAGCACATTGTTTGTTGCTGCGGTTCGATCTTGCTATTCGGAATCTTGCTTGCTTCACGGCTTGGATTGGATGCCGCCTAAGGTGAGATTTCATCCCCGCTCAACTAATTGACTGATAACGGAAACTAATAAAGCCGGAGTACTGATGCTTTTGGTTTTTTTAGGGAGGTGTTACTGAAGAACAGATGCTTAAGTTTATGGGGGCAAATACGAGTGTAACCCCGTCGCAAGCAAAAGTACTTCTTGAGGTATCTGTGGTTACTCATTCCTTTGTTTTTATGTCTTTCGGGTAGTGGTTTAATTCTTTATTCCGTTATTTCAGGATGAAGACATTGGTTTTGCCTATATAAGTCAACGCGAAGCCCGCCCTTCTCTGTGTGAATCTCTAGCCAACATTTTGGCATGCTCAGCTTAGTATGTACTCTAATCGGGATGATATTGATAATAGCTACATTTTTTTGACTTCTGCAGATATTCATTAGTTAGGTTGAGAGAGCATATTAAGAAACGTCCCCCACTGGCGACAACTGAAAAGGTTCAGCAATTTGTGAAGGTAAGCAACATCAATGTTTTCTTTTGATAACTTGTTAGTATGGTTTATTATTTCTATTCCCTGAAAAATAAAATATCACATTGAAACCTTGACTGGCATTTTTATGCAGACAAATCTGTGTGTAAAATTTAGAATCTACACAAAATAGTACGTATGCAGAATACTTGTTTACCTACCATGCAATTCATTTATCTACTTTAAATTCTGAAAAATTAGTAGGCATCAACAAATAACATAATTATCTCATGCAATACCTCCAATCAAAATATTGATTGAAGCGATAAGTACCCTAGCATCATTATACAAATTTGGGATGCACCATACAGAGATATGAAATATCTGTTGCTTTCTCAACAGGCCCGGGGGAAGGAAGCAATTGTTGCCGGGTTTTATCATGAAGGTTTTGAGGAGCCACTCTTAATGCTTATGAAAAGAAGAGGTGTCAATGCTGGCTTGGTGGTGAAGGTTGGTACTTTGCTATTATGCAGTTTAAGAGGATGGTGCTTCAAATAGTACAGTGTTTAATACTTTTTAATCAACCCTTTTGAAATCTTAGACATAAGAGTTTATAAGTCTAGCTCAACTATTTTTTAATCAACCGAGTAACTCAAATAAACTACTACCGTCTAACTTTACTATTACTGAAGGGTGAGGAAGGAGCTCTCTCGATGACAACGAGATTGCGTTCAGTACATTCATCAAAAGGACTTCCTGTAAACTACTGTTCAGGGTTTCGTTCAACAAGTTTTGCATCCTCTTGTGAAGTTGATGGTTTGTTCTTTAAGTCCTTATGTTATTTTCTGTATTTTCTCAACCACTAGTTTCAAAGATCTGTGTTGTTTATGTAGCTGCCTCAAATGTTGAGATTCTTGCATCAAATATCCTATCAGAGGGACTGACTCTTGAAAGTTTGGTTTGCAGGTGTTTCACGTCAGAGCTTCAGTCTAGAGGTTAATGCTGTAGACTATGGTTTTGAACCCACTGACACTCCAAGAACTGATAGATCGGTAGAGTCCCTTTCCATCTTGCGGCATGCACTCTCTCTCACTCACACACAAGTGCGTGCGCGCACACAGGTTTTTGCATTCATTTTCTACAAGCCAGCAATTTGTGATAAATAATTACTTTTCCTGCGAGTTTAGGTCGTGAAGAATATAGAGTTGGGGTTAACAGCACTCCGCGGTCAAAGGGGACCAGCTTATGATCGAATAGTGTTGAATGCTGGAATGATTGATCACTTACTTGGATGTGATGGTGCAGAAGACATAACCTCTGCCCTGGATAGAGCCAGAGAGGCAATTGACAGTGGAAAGGCTCTAAAAAAGCTCTTGAATTACATAAAAGTATCTAACGAAGTGTGATATAGGCCCAGAATTAGTCTTCAATATGTAGATATTGCGATAGAGGAGCAGATGAGGGATGTGTTTTAGTTTTGCTCAAACTACAGGTACTAGTGCTCATTTTTCGCTTTCATCACTTGGTTATCAACTTATCATGCATCCGCTTGAAACTTGAAACCGAATGTTATATGTTATACATGAGTTGTGATACACATGTCGTCAGTATCTCGTAGGAGGTGGTTACGCGGTTTGAATTTGGACTTGCAGAAGTGGAGATTTGGGAGCTGGCCTGATGGGTTCAGTCTGTTAGGTACATCAGATCTGCACTTTTTAGGCAAAGAATGAAGTGTTTAACCTATTAACGCTATTGTCTACTTAAAAATAAAAAAATAAAAAAAAATAAAAAAAAATCATTTTTATTAATTAATTTGAGTAATTACTAATTAATTTTGGATACTTTAACAAAAAACTTCCAGTACTGTTCATTTTAACGAAAAATCACATTTTTACATTAAAAAATCAATCCTGGTACTATTTACTTTACCTTTTATTTTGTCTTTATCATTAAAACTCAAAGTTTTTAAGTTTTTTTCATTTGTTTTTCTATTAATTTTTACTTGTAAGCACAGAACGAACCAGCATTTGTAAGAGAGTTAAATAAATATCGGAAGTTTTTGTTTGTTTTGCCTATAAATATATGACATAAGTATTATGTATGCATATACACGCTTTCTATAATAAGGATGCCCGTGGCTTCTCAAGTTATGGTCAAGCTAATCCCATGATGGATTTAAACCAGCGCAACGTCTATATTTAGGTCTTCAGGTCTTCATTCATGGGCCATCCTGCAAAAAATCATCCAAATCCAAAACTAATGCGTCATTTAAAACGACCATAAAGGTACAATTCTCTAGATAAAGTTGAAATGAAAATGTAGATAATCAACAAAATATTGATTTAGGCAAATTTAGCCTGAATAATCCTTGAAAGAGCTTAAAAACTGAATGGTTCTGATCGTTGAATTACACTACGAAAATCCATAATTTAAGAAAGTATATGCTAGAAGCCTAGAACCACTTTGTCGTTATAAACAGTTATTCGTTCTTGCTCTATTCCTAGAGCTACATTATGGCTGACGGACTGAACTAATTTATCGTTATAGAAGTTCCAAAGTTGGCTATCATATCTGCTAA
This sequence comes from Pyrus communis, assembly GCF_963583255.1. Lineage (NCBI taxonomy): Eukaryota > Viridiplantae > Streptophyta > Magnoliopsida > Rosales > Rosaceae > Pyrus > Pyrus communis. Next base: position 24,237,319 of record NC_084808.1, on the reverse strand, counting down.
AAAGGTGAAATTTTCTTCGCCGCATCCGGATTCTCAAGTGCTTTAATGTTCTCTATGCCTGATTCAACCCCGTCATAGGAGGAAAGGGTAGGGCAAAAACATAACAAAAACCAAAGAGAAGGCACCTTCTAACTAGTGCTTCTAAGTTACTCTTACATTTGAAGAGTAGTCGCTATGGACCCAGCAAGGCTAAGAACTTCAAATGGTGGATTGTTCTTCACATCTTTCACTGTCAGCGGACACGAGTCCGTAATCCAGAAGTAGGTCAGCCCATGCTCGGGGTGCCCTGGTTGGGAAAAGAAGGAAGGAATGCACAAGGGAATTAGAAATTGTACTTGGAGAGTCTCAAGCAAGTTAGCATCATATGGTGGTAAGTAGAGCATGTAATACCTCCGTAATCACTTTGAAAGCGTTCCCATGATCGATTAGGAAAGATCCCGTGTGTTACATAAGCACTGATTTTTGCTGCTCCATGGGCGGCTAAAACTTTCTAAAACAAGATGAGAACGTAATATGGAATTTCAGATTAACTTGTGAACAAATGGAACAACTCTTTCTTTATGAGGCAGTAAGTAAGAAGTTTGCTCAGGATCCGGATACCTGGCATTCGATCAAGGTACCACCAGATTGAACCAAATCATCAACAATCACAACATGTCGTCCTCTAGGATCTCCCTCTTTAATACGCACGATTCGTTGGTCACCTTCCCGAACTTTAGCACAGACAATCTGCATTCAAGTTTTTGAAGGTTAGGCAGTCGGCGAGACACATAATTAAAGCAAGCCGTCTTGCAGAAAATGTAAGGCCCATGAAAATCTCAGCCAAGGAGATGGCACAACAGTAGTTGAACGAACACTGTTTAGCTGTGCCTTGTACACAAGACTATAAGCTTTCAGATGAATAACTATAAGGTGTATTGCACATGCATCAATGATCAGATACCTTAAGTCATAATAACCAGAATAAACGCGACGAAAATAAGACAATTATCATATTTATGCTTCAACTAAACATACAGACACGCGCACAGGAAATATATCCTCCTTGTTATTAGGAAAAGGAAAGCATAACATACTGTTGGGAAATGATGCAGCTGCTTATGAAATCGTTTCCATGCACCATCATCAGGAAAAGCAATGGATATCTGAAATGTGAAGAAATTCATCAAACAATGTTAGAAATAAGAATTGTTTTGAATAATTACTCCTTGTCGCCGTCTATGATTTTCTATGACTCAACAGATGGGGAGGAGAAACACAGTTTACATTGTCGGAATCAGGGAGCTGCTGAAGCCTATTTTTGAGCAAAGGGATCCCGCTCTCAAAGCACGGTAAGACATTATCTCCAAAGTAAAACCGCTCCTAAACACGCAACAAACAATCAAAACAACACGGTCAGAAATCATTGCACATTGCTCATTACCAAGAGAAGGCAATTTTGTATGCTAAATGTGGTATAGAAAAACCTGCAAGGCATGGATATCATAGATGACTAAACTAGTAGGCCCTCCCATCGAAATGGGAATGTTCGACAATGCCCTGGCGAGCGTGAAAGCAGTGGCGACATCTCCCTCGTCCTCCATACGCTCTGAAGTGCCCGTCGGAAAAAATGGAAGCACCAGAGTGAATGAGGAGATGAACAACTTGGGCAATGCATAAATCACAGATAACTGCTCGAAAATGACCGACGGGGAGCTAAACGAGGCTAGAAACGCCACATGATGCCCTCGAATTCCATGAGCATTGGGTATGAAAATGTTGGGGAACCCATCGTCAAATTTCCTAAAAGAATCCAAAATTTACAAAATTGAAGCAACAGAAACAAATCCCGCAAACGAAAGTTAAATTCTTGGAGGCAAAATGCCCAATTGCCACGCTTGCAGTCGGAGCTCTCACCTCCACGTTATACTGCGGAGCACGATGGAGTCCGACTGGGCGGCGACGTTCTGGGCGAGGGCTTTGGTCTCGGCGCAGTAGAAAAGGCAGACCTTCTTCGCCTTCTTCCCTGCCGAATCGGATGCCATTGACAATTGGGCTTCGGAAGCATCGCGGAAGACGTGAACCGGAGAGTCCCGCTCGATGGTCAGGTTGTGCGGGTGGCCGAAGCTCTTGATGTCGCACCTGATGATGTTGCTGCTGCACTGCTTCTTCTTCGTAAAGGTGGAGGCTTTGATATGGAAAGCGGCGGAGGAAGGAATGGGACATTTGGGCGCGGCTGGGAAGGCAGGGTTTTGGAAGGAAGACGGGAGGCCTCGAGTGGCCGCCATGTGGCGGTCACTGGTGTGCTTGTAGAGTGCCGAGCTCCTCGGCTCCGTCTCTGCGTGTTTTCGACGGGAACAGAGCAAATTTTGAGACTTATCTCTGGAGTTAGTCTAAATGTCCGAAAATGTCATTTACATTGCGCATAAATAAAAATAAGAAAAAAATTGTAGAAATGGTTATTTAATTTTAACTAGTTTTTTAATTAAAAATTTATGACTATTGATCTTTTAACTTTTTGAAATATGCAGCTATGATCTTTTTCATTAGCTCTATCAGAATTCTGTCAAAATAAGTCAGGTTGGAATGATCATTGATACAATGAAGTTTGAGAAATTGTTGTTCCAGTTGAGTTAAAAAGTCAATTAAGTTAAAGTTGTGAGACTAATATTACAATTTTTCTTATTTAATTTTTCATATTTGCTCTTGATGCCACACATGAGTGACATATAACTCATTTTGACGAAAACTTTAACAAAAATAAGGAAAATGATTGCATATTTTGACGAATGAATTACAGATTTTAATTAAAGCATCATTACACTAATAAGGTTAAAATTAAGCCACATTGCTCCAATTTCCTCTAAAAATAAAATAAGCCACATCGGCTTTGGCTTTACCCCACTCCACATTTAACAAACCAGAAGCCAGTAAAACCTCAAAAAAAAACATGACTTACAGTCCGAAACGAGCCATGGCGGAGCTCAGGCACTCCATCTCGATGGGGGCTCGAGCCACTTCTTCTCCAATGAAGCGCGACGAGGACTCCTCCCCTCTCATCTCCGACACTGAGCCCCAAGACGACGACGACGGCCGCGGTCGCCCCCCCTTCAAGGATCGCGACCGTCCCCTCCTCTCCCATTTCCAATCCATCTGCCCCTCCCTTTCCGATGACCCCAACAGCTCCAGGATCTCACTCTTCATCGTCATCGCTGTCGCAATCTTCGGCCTGGTCTCGATTCTGGCGATCGTGAAACGAGTGGTATGGCTTGTTTGTGCTTTTTCCTGTTCGGATTTCTGGTGTTTGGCAATTGGGATAGGATAATCTTGCTTAGAGCTGTGCAATTCGATGTTTTTGAATTGGTTTGTTTGGCTTTGTGTTGCAGAATGCTCCTTACTTGTGTAAAAAAGATGGCATTACTCTTCACTGCCCTCATGTAAGTTGGGGAAAGCTGTTTGCTTGGTCAATGTTGGAATTTCTGTGATGTAATTGTGAGATTGTTGAACTTAAATTTACATTTCTAGGTCAAGGAATCGCCTTCGCTGTGGGAGAATCCGTATTCAGCAACCACATCTTGGAAGCCCTGTGCCGAGCGCCGCCTTGGTGGGATTTCAGGTGAGCTGAGCTCTTGTTTTGTTGTTAACTTGATGCACTGGATCTGTGATCTTCTTTAATACTATGTCTAGTTCTACCGTTCTAAATTTAGAATCTTTCTGGCATTGTGCAGATCTTCCACCCGAAAACGAAACAACTGGGTACATATTTATTCACGCTGAAGGTGGTTTAAATCAGCAAAGAATTGCGGTACGTTCTTGCTCCGTCATATCATTTATCAGTTCAAGAAAATTTCTTTCTCCTAATTTTTGCACATTGTGAGAATGAAGTGAATGAGAAACTTAGAGAAAACGGAAGAAAACATTTTTAGAATTTTATGGAGAGTTTTTTCAGGAGCTCCTGAGCATTGGTTGTAATGTTAAGTGATGGCCACAGACTGTTACCAATTAGTCACAATTAATTAGCTGTAATAGTTCATCTTGTACAACGTCAACCATATTATGTTTTCCTGCTTGGTGTCCACCTGGATGGATGCCTGACTAAAGCAACAGCTTGTCTGCTGATGCGGCAATGCAGTCGCTTTGTTGTGTTTGTGTGTTAGCTTGTCACTCTTTCATTGGTTTTAAGCTCATTACATTTTCTCTGCTGTTGTTGTCATCATAAGAGCTTGACTGATCTTTTATATGACATTGTAGCTTGGCTGAATTTCTTTGTTCAAACACAAAATTGTTCACTCATCTACTTTTTCAACCCCGTATTTTCCATTACTTTTATATGGTGTACGAAAAGCAATCGTTCCACCCTTTCCATTAGTTGTCCATAAATTATAATGGTGGAGATTTGCACTATTCTGATTGCTTATTTGCATATTAGTTTGAGATATGGTTCTGTAAGTTTATTTGTATTACTCATTTAGAAAGTTAAAGCCGGATGATTCTGCCTTATCTTTGTATGTGAACTGTAATGTATATCTTTTCCATGCAGATATGCAATGCAGTAGCTGTGGCTAAAATAATGAATGCCACCCTTATTTTGCCTGTGCTGAAGCAGGACCAGATTTGGAAAGACCAAACGTGAGATTTTGCCTCTATTTTTATACACACTGTCATAATAGTGTAAAGTCGTAAAACCAGTATATAAGTATATACGCGATTAAACAACAGGAAAATTCCATTTTGATGTTAATGGTCTCTGTTACAAATCTTGAAAAACTGTTATCTTATTGCTTTCATGCTTTTTAAACATCTTTTGGAAATATCCCTATTTGAAATTGCTTCATAAGATATTGTTTTGGGATCTCTTATTATTGCAATTTGATTTGAGTATGACAATGTCTGCAGGAAGTTTGAAGATATCTTTGATGTTGACCATTTCATTGATTACCTGAAGGATGATGTACGAATTGTTCGTGATATTCCTGAGTGGTTTACTGACAAAGCTGAGCTATTTACAAGTATAAGGTTAAGCTCTCTCTCTCTCTCTCTCTCTCTCTCTCTCTCTCTCTCTCTCTCCCCCCCCCTCCTCTCCAATTTGTATGGATTTTTCTCTGCAACTCGCACTGATTTGTGAATTTTTTTCTTTAGACGAACAGTAAAGAACATTCCAAAGTATGCACCTGCACAATTTTACATAGACAATGTTCTGCCACGAATTAAGGAGAAGAAGATAATGGCCCTAAAACCTTTTGTTGATCGACTCGGGTAAGTTGGGGAATTCTTATACTGGTCTGCTGTCCAAAGCTCACAAGGCACACTCTTGTAGAAAGAAAAGGACTGAAAGTTTCTTTTGTCTTTAAAAAATGTAAGCGTTTATATCTGTTAGAAATCAACAATGTATAACAAGCTAACAATATCATACATCTCTGGTTTCAGGTATGACAATGTCCCTCAAGAAATCAACAGGCTAAGGTGCAGGGTGAATTATCATGCTCTTAAATTTCTTCCCGAGATAGAAGAGATGGCTGATCTGTTGGCATCAAGGATGAGAAATCGCACTGGAGGTTCCAATCCTTATATGTATGTAACATTGGCACTATGAAAGTGAGCTTAAAATCCATTCAGATTTCTGGTAATTGTACCTTAACTTCACTAACAATTCTACACTTGCAGGGCCCTTCATCTTAGGTTTGAGAAAGGAATGGTAGGCTTATCTTTCTGTGATTTTGTGGGCACAAGGGAAGAGAAAGCTCTAATGGCAGAATATAGATATAAAGAATGGCCGAGACGATACAAGGTAAATAAAATATCTAGGTTGACGTTATGGAGTCAGAATCTTAAAAGAATATCAGTCTTATTGTGTTTCTTTTTCTTTTGATGGTGATTTTGGTATGCAGAATGGTACCCATCTATGGCAACTAGCCCTGCAGAAGCGAAAGGAAGGGCGATGCCCCCTTGAGCCTGGGGAAGTGGCCGTCATTCTTCGAGCAATGGGCTATCCTAAGGAAACTCAAATTTATGTTGCTTCAGGACAGGTTTATGGTGGCCACAACAGGATGGCGCCGCTGAGGAACATGTTCCCAAATCTGGTATGCACCTCTAATTTCGTTTACCATAGCTCTACTGACTGAACTTGTCTGATGAAGACGGCTCATTAATTTCAACTAGATCTAAAAGATTAAACCTTTTTCCATTATTTAGAGCATCTTACTTGGACTACCTGTTGAATATAGAAAATGAGATTCCGAATAAGAATAATTAGGGGATATGTATGTGGACACTGTTTTGATCTGCTCATTTTACTATTCATAAAGGTAACAAAAGAAGAGTTGGCAGCCAAGCCGGAGTTGGATAAATTCAGGAAGCATGTGACTAGCTTGGCAGCGCTCGACTTCCTGGTGTGCTTGAAGTCTGATGTATTCGTGATGACCCACGGAGGAAACTTTGCTAAGCTGATCATAGGGGCACGCAGGTACATGGGTCATCGTCAAAAATCAATAAAACCAGACAAGGGGCTGATGTCCAAGTCTTTTGGGGACCCTTACATGGGCTGGGCCACCTTTGCAGACGATGTAGTAGTCACCCACGAAACACGAACTGGATTACCAGAAGCGACCTTCCCAAACTACGACTTGTGGGAGAACCCTCTAACTCCTTGCATGTGTAAAGCTTGAACAGAACATATGGTTGACAAACTTGACAGTCGATTATAAAGGAGCATCTCCTCCAAGAGCTCAGAGAACGTATACCTGGGAGATGAAATCGTGAATTTGTACCCGAAAGGTTTGAAAGAATGTTGCTCTATGTGATAGAAGAAAATTGAGGAAAAATCAAACTGTTTTGGGGTTGTGTCAGGAATGTCTGATAGTTTTTGTTTGTATCATCAGAACTGTGTAAATTATTATAGGAATTTGAAAGATGTTTTTCAGGTTGTGATTGCTGCTTGAATCATTCCGTGCTGATTTTTGTGATCCATAATTGTGGCACCTGGCAGCCTAGTGGTGTTTAGTTTATTTTAGCACTTTTAATCTATTTTTTATTTTACTACTCGTAATTTATCAAGGTCAAACTTTAGATCTTTTATGGGAGACGCAAAATGCTTTCAAATGGACATTTTAGATCTTTTATTTGCCGGAAAATTCTTCAATGACGGAAGTAAATTATCCATATTTGATAGAAGATGTAAATAAAAACTTAAATTCATGCAGATTTTTTTTTTTTTTTTTTAAATACACGGAGATATTCGTGCCTAGTTACAAGACGTTATTATTAAAACCCATTTTGGGCGCATATTTTGTTTTTTTTGGCTTAAATCCAAATCTAAGATCTTAAAAAAAAATAGTGGTGCTATGAAATGAGATAAAATAAAAAATAAGATCACCTCAACCCATTTAATACGATCAATAACCATATTTGTGTTTTAATTAAACCGTTTAATTGATCATGACATTAATAAAAAAAAAAACATTCAATAATTAATCTCATTTTCGGAATTTGGCTCTTTATTATTAGAAAGTTTACACTACTCCCTGAGGAGAAGTTTCTCTTTAATTTAGTTTGCAACTAATTCACATAAGTTTGTGCTTATGATCGGAATCGTTCATATTATAACTACTAATAAATATTATATCGACAAATAATCAATTAAAACTAATGTTGTTTAGTCAATTAATTGTATTAAATACATAATAGGTTCACAATTCATTTATCGAATTCATCTATATGTTTTTGGTAAAATTGAATGGTCAAACGATCTCATATTTAATTGATTTTTTGTTTTGAACAAATTACCTTTACATATTGAGTTATAATATAAATTATTTTAATTACAAGCATAAAAGTCTTTAAATCGGTTATTGAAGAGAACTTCTTTTCATCCATTGATGAGCCCAATTAATTTTTTTCTTAGAATTTGGCACTTGCTGATGACCAAGATTAAGAGAGATGATCCTCACCGAATCCTTTTGGGAAAGATCCAAGAATCCTCGATCATATCTGTTCTTGTACGTCAATATATCCTCCACGTCGACGCCAAGCGAGGCACAAGAAAACAAAATTCTGGAAGATAAAAACATTTTAATCTTCTTCATCTTGTTGTTTAAATGGCATGTCGTCATTTCCAAGCCCCAAGACAACGGAGCAGGATAAAGCATCCTTAACTCCATTTCCCACTGTTTAATTCCATCTCCATCTCCTGAATCCCGGCCTGGTCTGATCGGAATCGAATTTCCAGGATTTGAGTTAAAGCTTCAGCCTTTACTTTTAGCCATGAATGTCTCCTTGTTCCTCTTCAGCTTTCTCTGCCTCTTACTCGGTCTCTTCAGCCAGAGGTTAAAAAAAAACCACTTCTACCTTTTACCATTTCATCATCTTCAATTCTTCACTTGGTGTTTTGCTGTTGATCATTTACTCGACAACCCAGATTTGTTTCAGTGTTTCTGTGAGATTCCACTTCTGAATTGTTAATTGCAACTTGCCCATTTGTTTGTCAATTTTTGCATCTGTGGCATTCTTCACTCCAAAAGATTGTTTCTTTTGGGTTTTTGAGCTCAAATAATTGCTCCCAATTAAAAGAAAATTAATCTGTATACTTCAAGTAACTAATTGGATGCATACATGTTATCACTATTTTGTTTTAATTATTTATTAAGATTTTTTTTTGGGTACAAATCGGCGATTTTCTGTTACTATTTTGTTTTAGTTTGATCATCTCAATGTTTCTGGTTTTGTGATGCAAATCGTGTTTGCAAATGTGTACTGATTTCAGGGTATCATCACAAGATCGCGCTAGCACCCCGCCCAGAGGTTGGAACTCGTACGACTCGTTTATCTGGACTATTTCAGAGGAAGAGTTCTCCACAAATGCCGAAATCATGGCAAAGCAGCTCCTTCCTCATGGATATGAGGTGTTTGCTGGAATACAATAAGAATTCGATTTCCTTTTTTCCTTTTTCGCATTCATTTGTATGTGTGAGAGTGTTTTCATGTATCTTTGTTTTTTCACGTCAATGCAGTATGCTGTGGTGGATTACCTGTGGTATAGGAGAAAAGTTCCAGGCGCTTATGTTGATTCTCTTGGGTTTGATGTGATTGATGAGTGGGGGAGGCCTATACCTGATCCAGTTAGGTGGCCTTCGTCGAGAGGTGGGAAGGGGTTCACTAAAGTGGCAGCAAAAGTACATAGCCTCGGTTTGAAATTTGGGATTCATGTCATGAGAGGAATAAGTACACAGGCAGTAAATGCGAATACCTTTATCTTGGACACCAACACGGTAATACTACTTAATCCCACCAACAAAGATTCAGAAAATGTACATAGACTCTCATTTTTGTAGTGATCATACATAAGTTTGGAGGATGAATCGAATATTGTAGTAGTTTATCATTAACAAAGATTCAGAAAGCACACACTTACGTAATTCATTTTTAACTTCAAAAACATAAGTGGTGTACTGGGGGAAAATTAGAGACTTGGTATCAGCAATTGATCTCAGTGCTTGAGTTTTTATTCTCGTTCCTTATCAGGGGACTGCTTACAAAGAGGCTGGAAGAAAATGGACTGCAAAAGATATAGGGATTAAGGAGAGGACATGCGCATGGATGCACAATGGTTTCATGAGTGTGAATACCGAGTTGGGCGCTGGAAAGGCCTTCTTGAGGTCACTCTATAAACAGTATGCTGAATGGGGTGTTGATTTTGGTAATTAACAAAAATTACCATGTTTGGTTCAATGTTAAGATTGCATCAGTCGTGTCATCAGGATACTTCCCCTGATATTATTAGCCAAGTCCATGCTTTATCTCTTGCTAACTCTATCATTGGTTGCTTCTCTTACCCACCCCCTTGCAGTGAAAAATGACTGCGTGTTTGGTGAAGACTTAGATGTACCCGAAATAACCTATATTTCAGAGGCAAGGCTGGCTTCCCATCCACCCCCCCTCTTTCTCCTCTCTCTCTCTCTATCACACGCACACACATGTATCTTCAGTGGTATTGTGGTGTAGAGTGGGTGCTTAACAAATAATGCATACTTTACCAGATTCTGAAGCAACTTGAGCGTCCTATATTGTATTCTCTATCTCCTGGAACCAGAGTAACACCTGATATGGCCAAGGCTATAAGTGGGATGGTCAACATGTACCGTATAACTGGGGATGATTGGGATTCATGGGGAGATGTTCTAGCCCATTTTGATATAACCAGGTGAATGACTTGTTTTTCAGTACAAGGTTTCATTCAGATTGAATTCACATATTCTTTGTTTTTCGTGTGTGCTGAACACAATACATTTCGTATCAGGGATTTTGCTGCTGCCGATATGATAGGAGCCAAAGGCTTGCTGGGGAAGTCATGGCCTGACTTAGATATGCTCCCATTGGGATGGCTTAGCGATCCAGGTCATCTTTATTTCCTTTATATGGCAATGAATATTTTCCTATTAATATTCTTAGATGGATGACTGAGCTCTATTGACGCTTGGCTGATGTGCTTGCTTTCATGCTGATGGGTTGTCATCGTGACGCATTTGAGTGCCAAAACAATCAAGTTCAATATCTAGGACCAACTTTATCCATGCCAATTCGGCTGAGCAACTTCAACCAGATAGTTCTAGAATTAATCATCATTATAAGGCATTGCAGGGTTATTTATCTCCTGGAAATCTAGAAAATCTGAAATGCACCTTATTAGTTTGAAATGTTTAAATTTGAGTTCTATATTTGATGCGTGGTTCTCATAGTTTCTGTTTTATGTTTTGAAAATATTAGGTTCAAATCATGGTCCTCACAGATGGACTAATCTCGGTTCAGGGGAGCAACGAACACAGGTAGTTGCATGAGGACAAGTGGGTCTTTTAAGTCCTTTCCGATTAGCTGAGCAATCAATTTAACCTTGTGCATTTATTTTCACAGATGACTTTGTGGTCTATTGCCAGGTCTCCTCTCATGTTTGGAGGAGATTTGAGAAAACTTCCAGATGAATTAATGAGAATCATCACAAATGACGTCGTGCTGGAGATAGATTCTTTTAGCTCAAATAATAGGGAGGTATGTTGAATAAATAACTCATTTAATCCTAAGAATAAAAATTCTTCATGGTAGCAACGTAAAATCTTGTTTTGTTGCATTTACAGTTTTCATACATTACCAGTAATGTGAATGCGAGGGCCGTTAAGAATGATGATAAGTTTCACACCTGGCAATCAAGAAGACATCTGACAAATGCAAAAACTGCAAATACACATGCTTTTGGTCTCACTACCTGTGCAGATGCGAAAGCAATTGGTTGGTCCACTCAATCTCTTGACCAAGATCTTGAACACATCTGCTGGACGGAAAACTCAAGGAGAAAACATCAGGCACCTTTTTGCTTAAACAAGAGAGATTCGCTCTTGGCAATGTAATAGTTCCTTAGCTTTGCTGATCATTTTTCTCAGTTTCATTATGTTTACTTGCGCTGTTAGGAATTTGATAAACTTGGCTTCACTGCTGATATAGAGATGAAGACATAACAGACAAACATCAATATCAGGGGAAGGTCAATTTATTAGCAAGTGATGGAACAGATCGCTGCTTGCATGCTTCTCCTAAACGAAGGGTTACTTCGAAGGACGTTAAGAGAGGTTTCTTTTCACCTTGTAGATGGGATGCAAACCAGGTATCCTCGGTCCCGATTCATATATTTAATGTATACAGAATTGATATCTTGCACAAACCATTGAGAGTCCAATCTAAACAAGGTCTACGGAATGCATTGTCCCGTGATTGAGCGACTTTTTGAAATGACATAATTGATCTTAACAGATGTGGGAGTTAAACCCCAACGGAACCTTGGTGAATAGTTATTCTGGCCTCTGTGCAAGAATTGATCCTTTTGAAGGTAATAAATTAAAACGTGAGTGCCTTTTCGTGCACTGATTCTGTCAGTGAGTTTTGAAATTATGTATAAATCATGATTTTAGCTTACAAGTTGATCACCTGTTCAGCTAAGGCCATTAACAATGTTGCCCGCTCTTGGATTGCAACTGGAAGAAAAGGTTTTGCATATTTCTCAATTGTCGATGCAACTATTGCATATTTCTCAATTGTCAAATTGTAATTGTGTTTGCATTTCTGCAATTGCAGGAGAAATATACGTAGCGTTTTTCAATTTGCTCGGTAAATTGGCTACTATAACCGCAGAAAGAGCAGACTTGGCCAGAGAACTTCCAATGACAAAATTGGTCAGAGGTTCCTGCGAAGGATCGGAAGTATGGACGGGACGGTACTTAGGGGTAATAGGCAACTCAATTTCATTTTCGGTTATACCACACGGGGTTGCACTGATTGTCCTGCACTGTAGTTAGGTGCATTTTTTGGGTGTAGTTTTGCTTCTTGTCCTCCCTTTTCTTTCTTCTTTCTTTTTCTACAAGCAAAAGGGGAGAAGGGAGTGGCACATGCTGTAATATCTGTGGTATGTAGGCCCCATCATGGAAGGCAAAGCCCGGGCAATAATATAAGTCCGATTTTACGAGTCATTATTGGGTTTAGTCCACTTAGTTGGATTAGATCCATTTCCTGATTATTCACATCAAGTTTTTTATTATCTTTTTATTAAATTGTGATAAATATTATCCTTTATTTATATGCTTTTCTTTGTCCCAATTTTAGGGTTAAATAGAAGAATTAAATATTGTTTCTCCTTTTTCTTGCTCCTAATTTGTTATCAATTTTTTCTTCAACTCCATCATAGGTTAGTAAATGTATGAAAGATGAAATTTTTTGAATTATTTTAATGGATGATGGGTAGATTAATTTTTATTTATTTTCATAGATATCTTTATCACAGGTTAAATATATTTTGTCAACCTACGATATAGGATTCATACATGATTACACATATATTTTCTTTTAATTGTTTTCTATGAAAGTGGTTAGATTTTCATATTCAAGTATTCAAATCAAGAAATTTAATTAAACTCGAAAAATAGGAAAACTGGATTAAATCCAATAACAGCTCAAATTTTTGGACTTGGATCAAAGTATCCCGATTAAACATATATAACCAAGGCTTTTTTTAGCCAAAGTGGTCTCTGAGATTGGTATAACTCTTCACTTTGTTACATGACAATGAAAATTGATAGAAGTGAGTTTGTCTGTTGTAAATTGCTTTGGTCATTTTGTGAAAATTCTGTTAATATCATTGTTCAATTGTCACGCAAACGGTCACGTAACCATCTTTTAAAAAGTATTTTTGTCAAACTAACTCCTTCACTTAACAAGGATATTGACAGATTTTTCACGGAATCACTAAAATGATATACGGCAGACAAACTTAAAGACCATTTCTATCGATTTTCATTGTTAGAGGTCAAAATAAGAAGTTATGTCAATCTCAATAATCATTTTGTCAACTACGCCTAGTTATACAATAAGAATTTGAAAATAAAGAGGCGCGTGAAATATATGTCGGTTGGCACTTGACACTGACCAAGAACAACGTTAGCAAAACTTTCTTTATTTACTTATGAAATATCCTAAAACAATAAAAGATGGAATCGAATGATCGTCTTTGCACGAAAGATTAATTTAGAAACAAGAAACCTTAATATTCTTCTTTAAATCACCAGATTTTTTTCTAAATAACATTACGTGATTTCCATACGTGACCAAACCAAAACGTTGTTATAAAATGTCAGCGTCAAGACAAAGGTTTAAGCCTGTAACGTTTCACTGCCATCCTTAACTCCATTTCCGGCTGTCTGATTCCGTCGTCTGAATTCTGGTCCGGTCGGAGTCGGATTAAAGCGTCGGCATTTAGCAATGAACGCGTCCTTGTTTCTTTTCAGCTCTCTCTGTTTCTTCATCGGTCTTCTCAGCCAGAGGTGAAAAAAAAAACCAGTTTTACTTTTTACCATTTCATCTCCAGTTCTTCACTTTTTACCGTTGATTATAAGCATGATCATTTACTCGACAACCCAGAATTTGTTTCACTGTTTCTGTGAGATTCCACTTCTGAATTGTTAATTGCAACTTGCCCATTTGTGTATTCATATATATTATCAAATTCCCTCGTACAGACGAGGTCCGTTGTAAAAAAAAAAAAAAAAAAAAATTACATGTATATGCATTTGTAAAATTCTTCAACCCAAAAGATTGTGTCTTTTGGATTTTTCAGCTCAAGTAATTGTCTTTTGGGTTTCTACAAATTTCATGTAACTGGGAACATCTGCATTGGATAAATGCTATCAGTTTGTGCTTTTTTTTGGTAGTAATTATTTGTGATCTGCAGTTACTACTTGGTTTTTGACATTTCTAGATGGCAATGATACATTTAATTTGAAACTATGTGTGCAAATGTTTACTGATTTCAGGGTTTCATCACAAGAACTTGCTAGCACCCCGCCGAGGGGTTGGAACTCGTATGACTCGTTTATCTGGGTTATTACGGAGGACGAGTTCCTGGAGAGTGCCCAAATCATGAAAGAGAAGCTCCTTCGTAAGGGATATGAGGTGTTTGGTGGAATTTGATTTTTTTTGTTTTTTTTTTTTTTTGCATTCATTCGTAGGATTTATGCAGCCGACGCCACAAGGCTTGGTTGTTGGTTGTTGGACTTGTATGTGTGAGAGTGTTTTAATGTAGTTCTTTGTTTTTTTCTCTCCAATGCAGTATGCTGTGGTGGATTACCTGTGGTATAGGAAGAAAGTTCCTGGCGCTGATGTCAAATCTTATGGATTTGATGTAATCGATGAATGGGGGAGGCCGATGCCTGATCCAGATAGGTGGCCTTCGTCGAAAGATGGGACAGGGTTCACTGAAGTGGCAGCATTTGTACATAGCTTCGGTCTGAAATTCGGGATCCATGTCATGAGAGGAATAAGTACACAGGCATTTGATGCGAACACCAAGATCTTGGACGTCAGAACGGTACTGCTACTTAATCGCCCGTGACTCTCATTTTCCTTGTCATTATATTTTACATAAGTTTGGAGGATGAATCGTATAACGTAATTATATCTTTAACAAAGAATCAGGAAGCACACACCTACGTGATTTTGTTTTATCTTCGAAGGCATAAGTGGCTTAATGGGCGAAATGAAAGATTCGGTGTTAGCATTGATCTTAGTACTTAAGCTTTTTATATCAGGGGTCTCCTTATGAAGAGGGTGGAAGACAATGGACTGCAAAAGATATAGGGATCCCGGACAGGAGGTGCGCATGGATGGACAAGGGATTCATGAGTGTGAATGTCGAGTTGGATGCCGGAAAGGCCTTCTTGAGGTCACTCTACTACCAGTATGCTGACTGGGGTGTTGATTTTGGTAAGCCGACTGTTACTTATAGAAATTACTGTGCTTGGTTCGGTATTAAGATTGCATCAGTTATGGATGACGGCCTACGCATGATTGGAATACTTTATCCCTTGCTAACTCTGTTTCGTTGCTTCTCTACTTAACCCCCTTGCAGTAAAAAATGACTGCGTGTTTGGTGATGACTTAGATGTACCTGAAATAACCTATATTTCAGAGGTATAATTCTTCTCCCTCCCCATTGCCCCCAAACTTTCTCTCTCTCTCTCTCTCTCTCTCTCTCTCTCTCTCTCTCTCTCTCTCTCTTCTCGCAGACATACACATGTATCTTCATTAATATTGTGGTGGAGAGTGGGTGCTTATAGCCTTATACTTAAGAAACGATGTATATTTTCCAGTATCTGCAGCAACTGCATGCACTTGGGCAACCGCCTATATTGTATTCTCTATCTCCCGGAACCAGTGCAACGCCTGATATGGCCAAGCCTATAAATGGGATGGTCAACATGTTCCGTATAACTGGGGATGATTGGGATTCATGGGGAGATATTCTAGCCCATTTTGATGTAGCCAGGTGAATAACTTGTCTTTCAGTAAAAGGCTTTCGTTCAGATTGAATTCACATACTCGTTGTTTCTCGTGTGTGCTGAACACAATACATTCCGTATCAGGGATTTTGCTGCTGCTAATATGATAGGAGCCAAAGGCATGCTGGGGAAGTCATGGCCTGACTTAGATATGCTACCGTTGGGATGGCTTAGTGCACCAGGTTATTGGACTCAGCATTCTCCTTTCATTCATATGGCAATTTGGCAATGAATATTTTCCTTTCGATATTCTTAGATATACAACATTTTCGAGTGCCAAAACAATCGGTTTAATATCTAGGACCAACATTGTCCATGCTAATACCGCTGAGCAACTTCAACCGGATAGTTCTAGATTTAATCTTTTTAACGCGGTTCAGGGTTATCTTCTGGCAATTTCAGATTTTCTTAAATGCCCTTTATTAGCTCGAACTGTTGAAATTTGAGTTCTATATTTGATGAATGGTTCTCGTTGAAACATTAGAAACAAATGACGGTCCACACAGATGGTCGAATCTCAATTTAGATGAGCAAAGAACACAGGTGCGTACATGGACAAGTTCGTTTTTAAGTCCTCGATTTTCACTGAGCAATCTTTTTGACCTTGTGCTTTTGTTTTCACAGATGACTTTGTGGTCTATGGCCAAGTCTCCTATCATGTTTGGAGGAGATTTGAGAAAACTTACAGATGAATTAATGAGAATGCTCACAGATGATGCCTTGCTGGACATAAATTCTTTTAGCTCAAATAATAGGGAGGTATGATGAAAAACGTAATTTCGTAAAATCCTAAGACTTGTTCATGATATCAACATAAATCTTGACTTCTTGCATTTGCAGTTTACACTCTTGACAAGTAATGTGAGCGCAGCCGTTAAGCAAGATGATCGAGTTCGCACCAAGCAATCAAGAAGACATCTGACAAATTCAAAAACTTCAAATACACATTCTCTCGGCCTCACTACCTGTGCAGATGCAAAAGCAATTGGTTGGTCTGCTCAAGCTCTTGACCGAGATATTGAACACATATGCTGGAGAGATAACTCAAGGAGCAAACACCGGGCACCTTTTTGCTTAAACAAAAGAGATTCTCTCTTGGCAATGTAATATTTCTTTATCTTTTGCTGATCCATTATTCTCAATTTTATTATGTTTACTTGCACTGTTACGATTTTGCTTAATCTGGTTTCAATGCTGATATAGAGATGAAGATATAACGGACAAACAGCGATATCAGGGGAAGGTCAATTTATTAGCAAGTGATGGAAAGGATCTTTGCTTGCATGCTTCTCCTAAACAAAAGGTTACTTCGAAGGACGTTAAGAGAGGTTTCTTTTCACCTTGTAGATGGGATGCGAACCAGGTATCTTAAGTCCCGATTCATAGATCTTTTGAATTCTATACAGAAGTGATATCATACATAGATTCACCGCTGAGAGTTCAATCTGAACTAGCTGCACGCAATGCATTATCCCGCGGATGAGCAACTTTTTGAAATGACATATCTGATCTTAACAGATGTGGGAGTTGAACCCCAATGGAACCTTGGTGAATAGTTATTCCGGCCTCTGCGCAAGAATTGATTCCTTTGAAGGTAATAAACTAAAACGCGAGTGCCTCTTCATACATTGATGCTCTCGGCGAGTCTTGAAATTATGTTTCCATCACGGTTTTAAGTCTCAACTTACAAGTTGATCACGTGTTCAGATAACAAAGCCGTCACTGATGTTGCTCGCTCTTGGATTGCAACTGGAACCCCAGGTCATGCCGCGATTTCCTCAACTCTTTTTTCTTTATCGATGTAAATGCAACTAATTCTGTTTGCGACTCTGCAATTACAGATGAAGTATACGTAGCGTTTTTCAATCTGTTTGGCGACTGGGCTACTATAACCGGGCAAAAAGCAGACATAGCCAAAGAACTTCCAATGACGAAATTGGCCAGCGGTTCGTGCAGGGGAATAGAAGAATGGACGGGACAAGACTTGGGGATTGTAGGCGACACAATTTCAGTTTCGGTTCCGTCGCACGGGGCTGCACTGATTATCCTGACCTGCAGTTAGTGCAGTATAATCCAGAGTGTTTTTGGGGTCTAGTTTTGCTTGTTTCTCCTTCCCCTTCTTTCTTTATCCGCAAGTAAAAGGGAAAAGGGGAGTGGCACATTCTGTAATATATGTGATATGCAGGCCCCATCATGGAAGGAAAAATATTTACCTTTGAGAATGAAAGAATAAGATGGTCTTCACTTTATATACGACATGTCGTCCATTTCGACATGTGTTCTTATTTTGGTTGGTGGCGGCTAAAATCTATCTTTTTCGTTATTTTTATGTTATGACGTCATGCCTAATGTCATCTGATTGTCACTGTATCAGGAGCGACAAACAATTAATGCGGTCGTCAAACATCCAACGGATTCCTTTTGGATTTTTTGATAAGAATTTTGAAAATCTGGGAATTGTGTATATTTATTATATCGTTTGATCAATTTTTATTAAGATTTAATTTTAAATAAAAATATTTAAAATAATTTTTTTACCACATGATACGTATAAATTAAAAAAAAAGAAACACAAATGCTTCCAAGAATGTTACATCACTAGATGCACATTATGCACATTTTTCGATAATTTTGCGATTACAAAGGTGAATGCGACATATCAAACACGATCTAAAATAAAGATAAAAATAATATTTTGAACGAGAATAAAGTGTAACATCAATTTTTTGTATTTTATGTCTATCATGTTATGAGTCAAGCCCTGTAAAAATATGTCGCTTTTTAATAGAGACACCTTAATTTTATCGCTTTTATGCTTACCGCCTTACGTAATACAATTGAATGTGTATAAATTTTGACATTTGTATATATCTACCACACTAATCTCAAAATTTAATTCATTCAACAATGATAAATAGAGTGGTGTCAATCTTAAAAAAAATTAATGTTTGATCTAAAAAATATTAAAAATGCAGAAAATTTTAATTTCTCCTCAACAATCATCTCAAAAAATCTCAAGTACAACTTAAGAATAAGTTCGGTTAATACATCCCTCATTATAAAGGTTCATCTTTCATGTGTGCACCCATAATAATTGTAGGGTTACTTATAATCATGAGTTACAATAATTAATTAGTGGATTTGGCTACGTAAGCACACAAGTCATAACGTTGTAAAAAGAATTTATAAATAATTAGTCATTTAAGGATGGGAGTATGATTATGTTATATTATATTATTATTGTCCTAGTTAGATTAAGTTCACTTAATTATATGAGTATATTCTCTGAATCTATGTTTTGGTTATTGGTATGTTGTGTAGAACAGTATTCAGGGGAGGAGACCATCGTCTATAGAAATCACATGGCATCCGGTAGCAGATTTAAATTTTGAATTTTGGGGTTTTAGTTATATACTAGCAATAGTGCCCGCGCGTTGCTGCGGGTCTTAAAACTACTGGACATAAAAGAAGAAAATAGTCAATGCAAACTTGTAATGGATAGTTTGTAATTAACAGGTTTTTAGTATGTTCATGCTATTTAAACACAGAAAATATAATAAGAAAAAGAAGTAGAGTGTTGGCAGAAAGTGATGTAAGTTGCGGCATACCTGTAGTCAAGTCTGTGTAATTGATTTTAGTTGTGAACACCGGTAACATGTACAACTCAGAGAACAAAAAACAGCAAAAATTGAAGAAGAAAATGATGTGCACATAGAACATACTGCAGTAACTATAAATTAAGGTTAGAAGTGTTTTAATAGTGATATAAATTTGTGGTGAAGAATTATGTATAAGAGGATAACTGCTTTTATGAGTGTGAGTATATAACACGTCAAAACGATTATTAATAATTAACGAAATATTTGAAGTAAAAAAATTTACATTTGATGTTGAAATTCGAGATAATAAATGTAGCTGTAACTTATTAGAAGTGTTTAAATTGGCATTAACCAGTCGATAACAGTTTCTTCAATTATATTGAATATGATTAGACCATGTTACGATACGATGTTATAGGAAAACGAAGAAAAACTTATATAAGCTATTAGAAACAAAATATAATTGTAAATATAAAGTTGTGTCATTTGATTCTAAATAAGCATGTATATACTGACAGAAAAACGAAATCGTTAGGGTTTTATCCAAATTAGGAAAAATCTAAAATAAAAATTGAAAGACAACCTTAGATGAAAAAAAAAAACTAACACTGTGAATTCTTAGCCCCCCAACTATCCATTGCATTTGGTAATTTTTTAATTTATACAAATAAAGAGTAAGTGAAATTGGATGCATACCTGGGATGAGAATTTGAATAACGTTTCAGAAAATATAAGTTTGTTGCAATTTAGTAAAACAAAAATGAAAATTGATGTCTTTTGCAATAAAATATATTTAGTGATAGTGTTATATAAGACTTAGAAAAGTATTGCAAATCAAGCTATGATTAAATAGTAGTTTATTTGGCAATATTATAATTTTTAAAACAAAGTTAAATGTTGGTGATCTAAGACGGATCAGATTTACGTAAATTGGTAAACTTAGGTTTAATTATATGGAGTAAGAATCATCATTTCCGTCTTTTCTCTTCAGAGGAATTAACTATTACCAATTTATATAAATACTTTCTTCTTCTAACTTATTGTGAATACATGGTTAATTATTTGTTTGTCTAGCAAAAGGTTTAAGGCTAACATTTGGAAGTATAAACAGACATCCTTCCATTAAAGATAAATCCTGTCCATATTTTGTAAATCTGTGAAAGAACATATTAGATTAAAATATGTGGACATGGTATATCTCTAGTGAAAATGTCTACTTTTATACTTTTGGATGTTCAATTTAGCCTTTCAATATGCAAGCAAGTAATTTGTCATGTATTTAGATCATGTGAAAAGAAGATGGTTTGTATATATATTAGTAATAGCTAATTCCTCTGAAGAGAAAGTTTGGTAAAAATTGTAATTAAACGTAAAGCATTAACAAAACAAAATTAATAAAGTATTAATTAATTTTACATACCTTTGAATGTTTGCCTCTTCATTGTTTGAAAATGTATTTGTCAGCACTGTAAGCTCCTTGCTGAATTAGCAATTTTTTTTTTCCTTCCTAAAATTGTAAAATAAAGTGTTAAAAAAAAAGTTTTATGGCAATTAATTATAATATATAATAATTAGTTGACATCGATGGAAAAATGGTGTCATACGTAGGAAGAAAGTATAAAAACCAAATTTGAATGTAAGAAATAAAAAACAATTTGTAATTCATTATCATGCATTGTTATCTGTTTTATGGTAAACATAAAAGATGAAAGATTTAAGGAACTTTAGACAATTCTTCTATTACAACATGGAAATATTCTCATGGAAAAAACATAATTGAACCATGGAACTAATTATCTCACAAATAATGATTGTATGGATACCTAAGACAAAACTGAACCAGATTTAAAGAATTGTACAGAGAGTTGTTTCATAGCTTTCATACGATCATGAATTAAGTTTTGCATAATTATGTCCCATAATTTTTAGGAATGAAACAAACACATATAGCACTCATACTTTGAACTGAAAATATTCTTTAATTTCTTCGGTAATAACGTTGTTAAGGGAGAGAATGAAACTGGAATTTTATATTTTGGAGATTTTAGTGCACACATACATATCACATGTGCACGGAAAGCAGATTGAATTCAAATTGCAATTATATCCTCAATTGGCAATCTAAGATTTTACCATCTAAAAAAGTAGACTTTTACAAATTTATGCAGTTTATTGTTTTATGAACTGAAATCCCTGTCAAAAAAATGTAATGACGGATGAGGAATTACAATTTCATACCAACATGAGCCTTGAAATGTTACATCTATAAATTCTGAGTTGAAGGAACCCAAAAGTTGAATTCGTAGCTTTCAAAGAGATGCAAAATTTTTCCTACACTATTAAAGGCCAGGCTCATGACACATAATCTCTAAGCAGCCAAAGAAGAAAAAAACTAAAAGCTAAGATATTGTATGTACATTTCAACTACCTTAGGTAAAGCAATGACATAGGCATGATGTTCCAATGATGCAAAACCTGTAAAGTTGGGCAATTAGAAAAATTAATTCTTTTGGTTATAAATATTCAATTAGATACATTTTAAATAAGAACCAGACAAAAAATGCACATAAACGTGAGTTATGAAGATTGAGACAGCATAGAGGAAATGAAATAGACCTCATCAAGAGTAATACTACTGTAGTTTGTAGAAGGTGCCCAATCCTTAATGTCTTCAATTAGATTCATTTTAAATAGGATCAGCTGCTGCTATTTTTTCGATGTAGGACAATCGGGTCCTAATGTTTCCCCAATAGAAAACTCTAACTCTAAAATATGATTATATATCAGAATTTATAAACAAAGTCAGAGGAAACATTATGATTATTGAGCTAGTATTGAATAATGGGTACAAAACTGAAACTTTTGGATGGTCAACTTTGTTTGCAGATGAAATTAAGCATCCCGAAAAACCAAAACAAATCAATTTAACATAAAAGTTTGTACTACTCACCTCAAATCGGCCGGAGAACTCATAACGGAATTTTTACCTCGCAATTTTTCCGTAACCTTTTCCATCTCAGTATTTCTAAATAGGACATGGATTCTATAACATTAGTTAAAGAAAAAAATTTATCTATACTACACATATGTAGATCAATTCCCAATAAATTAAGATGAAATCAAGGTATGGAATATATTAATTTAGGTTGGAAAATCACCTCGAAATTTCAGTCGACAAAGATTGAGCAAGAAAGCCGAGAGACGAAGACATTGGGAGAGATGGAAGAGAGAGAAGTGATTTGAGAGATGAGAAAGTGAGAGATGCAGAGTCTCTGAACTGGGTTAATTTTCTTGTAAATTTTGTAACACATCTTTAAAAACAATATTCAAAGTACAGTTTTTAACACTACTCTCTACATTTTCTATTAAAATTTTTAAACCTTCTCTTGATGTCACTCTTGATAATGCTACATATAATTGGCCATGTGTAAAAACAGGTTCTGGAAGATATAAACCAACTTGTTTAAGAGATTGTCCTTGACTTTTATTGATTGTCATTGCATAACATGCTCTAATTGGAAATTGACGTCTTTTGAAGATGAAGGGCCACTTATTTTCTGTAGCTGTAAGAGTGATTCTTGGTATAAAAACTTTATGACCAATATTAGTACCAGTAAGAATTTTAGCTTCAATAATTCTATCAAATAATTGAGTAACAACTAATCTAGTTCCATTACACAAACCTGAAGACTGATTTAAGTTTCGTAGTAGCATAATAGGCATTCCTATTTTTAATACCAAATTATGTGCAGGTAAACCATTGAATTCAAGCTTGTTTAAAAATTCTGTGGGGTACATTATTTCAAGATTTTCAACATTTGCATTTGAAGAACATAAAGAATCATAACTCAAAAATGTTTGTTGTTGTCCAGGTAATAAATTAATTATATAATTATTCACATCTGTAACAGTTGTATTTCGAGGTGTTATAATAGCTCTTTCCCTTAAATAAGCAAAATTGTCAAAAAAAGTTTCAAAACTCGGGTATGTTGCAGAAAAAATTGAATGGATAGCATTTGTAGAACAATCAATTATCAAATCTTGTGGTATTTGAATCAAAGATGAATCCCTATCAATTGAATTATTCACATTGTTTGCGTCATTAATTTGTCCATCACCAATTTGTAGAATCCAATTTGCAAAAGAACTAATTTTATTTTTTTCTTCAATACTCAATCCATTTTTTGACAATCTCATATTTTCTTTCAAATGAAAAATTTTAAAATATGGCCATAAATAAGAACTATTCAATGAAGCATTTATTATATCCTCTTTAGTTCCTTCAGGAATAACAGGCAATATTTGTCGAAAATCACCACCCAATAAAAGAGTTTTTCCACCAAATGGAACATTTTTATCGAAAGCTTGTGAACTTGACAAAATATCTGAAAATGATTTATCCAATGCTTCAAAACAATATTTATGATTCATAGGTGCTTCATCCCATATAATTAAATCTGTTTTTTCAATTAATCCTGCAAGATGAGTTTTTTTCTTTATTGAACAAATTGAAGAATCAGTAATAATCAAAGGGATTTTAAATCTAGAATGGGCTGTTCTACCACCTGGTAATAATAATGATGCTATTCCTGATGATGCAACAGCTAGAACAATTTTACCGTCTGATCTAAGCTTACTTGTAATTGTATCCCATAAAAATGTTTTTCCAGTGCCTCCATGACCATAAACAAAGAATAGACCTCCTTTTTTTGCATTCACAGCATTTAAAACACAATCATAAACATGTTTTTGACCTTGGTTAAGCTGTGATTTCAAAAGTGCATGTTTCTTATAAAGTTCTTCACAATCATAATTTAATTCTTCTCTCAAAAGCCTATTTTGAATTTCTAACATTTTTTCTGCATTAGGCATGGGAAGATGATATTTTTTCAAAGAGGTAGATGCATTATTAAAAAGTAATTCTAATTCAAATAGCACTGAATTTTTTAATTCATGTTCTGGCACAATCATATCTGGAATTGCAAAAGTTTTTCGCAATTTATATAAAATGTCATCATACATGTTTTGCCAATGACTATCAAAAAGATTTTGAGGATTTGCTACATCACAAAATAAAATTATTGTGACAAACAATTGTCTCAATTGAGCAGACGATGCAATATGTGCAGCACTTGATAAAGCCTCAATCCATTCTTTATCATCACCTAATAGCCCTAATGATTTGCATGCAGAATGGTAGGAAGAATGTACAACACCATTAATTGTTTTTAAATCCTCAAAACTAATGGCGCCTTTTTTTAAATTCAAAAGCATTCTCAAATAATATAATTCGCCAGATGCAGGATGTACATATGCTATTCTGCCAATTGATGCTTTATATTTTCTTGGCTTCCAAGTTTTTTTCTTTACATCATACAAAAATTTTGTGGGAATTTGTGCATAAGTTAGTTCACGCGCGTTAGGAAAATTTTTGTTCAATTCAAACCAACTTGTTAACATTGTGTTTTCAAAAGCTTTTTGATTAATGATTGACTGTAGTGATTGATCAGCTGTAAAAACAACATTTTGTTCTAATGGTAAATGAACTGGTAATCGCTCTACAGAAGGCTCTCTATGATGTATGAAATATTGAAATAGTCTCCAAACAGCCTCATAAGGTGATATATATCTACAATTGAGGTATGCTAAAATCTCATCATTCAAATTTTCTTGAAAAACTAAACGTGCTCTATCTGAACCTTTATTTATATATTTGAATAAATATTTTATAAGCATTGATTGACAACAGGATTCAACATTTATATGTGCATTATATTTTAGTAATAACTCTGGATTGTAAGGAACAACAAATCTATTATCAACTTTTATGCCGTTTTTAATCACAAATTTTTCTTCATCTTCACGACGTTTATAAACAGCAAAACCATTTGTGTCAAAAATTGTTTCGCTTTTATATGGCTTAGGAAAGTTTTTAGAACATTTATTTTCTCGCATGCAAGGTGATTTTGGATTAATACAACCACATGGACCATGAATCATAAACTGATTAACAGTTTCATAAAGTTGTGGATGCAAATTTTTATCAGGTAATTCAGCAGAAATAATTGAGTCTATATCTGATGCGCAAAAACATTTCACATTTGGTTTCAACCATATTAACATATGAGAATGAGGTAAACCTCTTTTTTGAAACTCAACTGTGCAAACATCTGTTCATGAGGAAAAAATGAAAACAAAGAAAAGAATAAAAGTGAATTTTATAATAAATAAGAAAACTAAAAAGCTTGAAATAAGTGCTAGAATGAGTTTTAGTAACTTACTTGCTTGAATTTCTCCAAAAGGCTTCCCGGACTTGATGAAATCAATCATATGATCAAGCTTCATTTTGAAGATTCTAGAAATTATATCAGGTCTATCTTCAGGTTTGAATCCTGGCTTATTCTCAAACTCTCTTGTGATTTCTGGCCATTTAACATTACATGTAAATGTTATAAACAAATCAGGATGTCCGTATTCTCTACAAATAGCCATAGCATCTTGATAATTATTTATCACATATCTAGGACTTCCAGTATATGAAGCAGGTAATACAATTTTTTGTCCCAAATTATTTGCATTAGTATCACCTTTTGAGAATGCATCATATATCCCTTTATAAACTTCACTTCTCAAATTTTTTTGATTTTGTCTAATATAATCTAATCTATCTTCTTCAAGTGTTGCAAAAGAATCGACCAAATATTGTTGAAAAAGTCTTCCTCCTCTTAACAATGTACTTAATGGTGGTTCTCGCTCTTGAATTTGATAAGCAATGAAAGCTCTCATTGGTATTCTTTGTCTTTTAGTTTTTTTACCTCTATAATTTTCATTCCATTTTAAATCTGGTCTATAACCATCTTCACCATATGGAAAAAGAATTGGATATTGCAGAGACATAAATTTAGGATTCAACTTTGTTACACGTTTTAATTCATGACTTTTAGACTCTATAATAATATCTCGATTAGAATCATACAATCCTATATCTCCAACTATCAAACCACCTATTTCATCAGTTGTAGGTTGCTCATATTGTTTGCTATCATTTAATTGCCTGCCTAGCAAAGTCATTTTTAATGAAGAAAGACCATCGTTTTCAAATTTATCTCTTGCCATTCGAAAAAGTTTAACCAATTCATTTGATGTATCAAACATTTTGATTAACCCTTCTACAATTGTTGGATCTAGGCCTTGATTGTTTCCATTGGAATTAAAAACTTTAAGTCGATTTTCCACCTCATTATATGTATCATAGACATACAGTTGAGCAAATTTTGGAGACTCATTATCAACAGGCAAAAGAGATCCCATTAAATGACAAACTTGACCACTGATTTTGAAAATATAAGGGCTTGATCCATTGTTAATTGAGTTATCAACTTTGGCTCCCATTGAAGTGAATGCAAACATTGAGTTATAAGTTCTAATATTTTGTCGAAATGATAAATTTTTTTGCCCTTTAGTTGGATCAAGTAAGTAATCTAAAAATGGTGGTGCTGGTTTTGGATTTGGAAACTTAATTTTTCCTTGTTGGCAACAAAGAGTGAAAACAGGTAGATCGTTTTTACACTTTGGTTTAAGAGACTCTTTTAGCCAAAAATAAGCACCACAATGAACACACTTATAACTTTTATCTCCTAAGTCCGCATATTCCGTAACAACTCCTACAAAAAAAGATACAAAAACAAAACAAAATGAGCATAATATTATTTAGGCAATTAGAAAATTGAAATTCATGATATATCAAATTAATAGATGCATAAATTAAGAACTAACCTTTTCTATTCTTTTGAAAAAATGTTTGACCCTTGTTCATAAGATTATTATTCTGATCATCAAGGGTTTGTTGAGTATTTTTTGTAGATTGGTCTAATACATTGACAACCTTTTTTCCCTTTTTATCTCTTAAGAGAACATTTTTTTCAACAACAGTCATGCAATGTGATTCATTGATATTGGAAGAACTTATGTTTTCAACATCTTGTTGAACAGAAGATGTGCTAGTACCATCTTGGTAGTCAACGGCTGAGTTTTCCTGAATAATTGGACTACTCTTAGATAAGAAAACATCGACATAGTTTTGTATACAACTTATTCTACACACTCTTTTAAATTGTCTGTCATATTCAGATAAAACATAGGATTGATTATTGACAAACTCTTTCTCGTGTTCTGTATCATTAATTGTTAAAGCATTTGCAAGTCTTTTTGACATGATAGAATCAAATTGTAATACAAATTTG
Organism: Pyrus communis; assembly: GCF_963583255.1. NCBI lineage: Eukaryota > Viridiplantae > Streptophyta > Magnoliopsida > Rosales > Rosaceae > Pyrus > Pyrus communis. Next base: position 24,209,632 of record NC_084808.1, on the reverse strand, counting down.
AAAACAAATTAGTGCAAACCACGCTGCAAAAAAAGACAAAAAATGAAAAAAAGAAGTATCAACAAACACATAATGTGAAGATTAAACAAATATATACTATAATGATTAAAAAGAATAGATCACCCAAATTTTAAAATGCGACTGGAAAAAAAAAAAGTTATAAAAAAAAAAAAAGAAGATTAAAAAAAGTAAAGTTTAAAACTAAATAATTTAAAATTTAAAATTGCTCACCTTTAACAATTGAAATTTTAGAAAATACGATAGCCAATCTGTTCAAAAAGGCAAACAACAAACAATTATTACAATGGACAATAGAATTTAGTTCAGCAACAAATGGCAAGAAACAAAATATAAAACAAATAATAAATAGAACTTAAAAAAATTTAAAAATTAACAAAGTAATAAGATAACTACATTCTTACTTCTTATAGTTCAGTTGTGAAACTATGCATCAATGCAACATGTAACCACATAGCAAAATTTATTTTGCAGAAAGTTTTCAATGGGAGTATCACTTCTTACTTGTCTTATCCACGCTGAGTGGAAACTGCAAAGATCAACAGTATTAACAATGTTTATTCTCAATGAAAAACAAATTACAAAAAATAAAAAAACCAATTGATTTTTACTAATACATAAATTATATAAATTGATGGCTAGATTATCAAATATATCGTGAGTAAATAGGAGCCCTAAAACTTTTTTAAACAATGGGTGACACAAAATTAACAAATACACCTGTTCAAAGAAATGTATATGTTAACTAAAACAAAAATTGTTATCACAATAGAAAATTGTAATATCACTCCGTGATATTGACAGTTTTTGCAAACATCTAACTTTTTTAATAACACAGTATATGACTATAAAAAAGCATTTTACATATAATTTATCTATGATATTCACAATTTTACTAAAAACGATAACACAGTTAACTACAAAAATAAAAACTATCTATGGTTCCAAGAATCATGATTAACACAACGTGGAACCGATGGGTTTAAAATGTATAAGCTAAAATTAAAAGTAACTTCTCAGATAAAAAGGTAATATACAGAGTAAAGGAAAAAAAAAACAAAAAGACTATACTGCATAGATAACATTGATAAAAAAAAAAAAAAACAAAACATTCTATTTTTATGATAATGTACTATCTAGTTATAAAATTATAACATAAAGTAGCTCAACATTATAACTTAAGTAAAGAAATATTTGAAAAGAATGATTCGATATACAATTTAGAGCCACAGTATTAACTACAATCAGACAATTGTCAAACAAAAGGAAGAAATATAATCTTGAACACAATATTAACAAAGTGAAAAGCACTTACAAACACAATCAATTGTCTGTAAACTTGACAGCTGAAAGCTAACTTGGCAGTTAAAATTACAATAGGAACTGAGATGCAGCAAAGATTTTTTTTTTTTTTTCAACCAAAATTAATCTGCAGATGATTGCAAACAAAGAAATAATTACTTCTCAAATAAATATAAAACGAATTTAAAATATTTCAAGGCTACTTTTAATAACAGCATAATAAAGATAAAGATTTTATCAACATGACTCTCAATTTTATGCAGGTTGGGATAATCCAATTTAAAAGAAAGGGATTTCTTCCCTAATTGTTGTGATAAGAATCACTTAAAGACAATAAGAACCACTCCAATTCATAATAGCAGAGTGTGCTCGTACATAAGAGATGCTTATGCGACCTCCGAACTTCTCAGAAGAAATGATGTTGATGCATTAGAGATTCATACAACTGGAAGGTACAGTTTCTTAATAATTGAAAAGTAAGCATACATGTTAACTACTATTAAGCTGATTGAGGGAAGAACTTTTACCACTTCTATGGATGTTCTATGCACTTTAATCTAATTGAGCTCAAAACTTCAACATTAATTGAAGCATAGGTAGTCACACTTTGCTAAGCCTTAATTTCTTCAAACACCAATATTTCCTGCAAGAAAAAACCGAATCACATTAGACAACGGCATTGAATACAGTAAAAAATCAACGAAACAGTCAATGCAATACGAAAAAACTTCAATATTACATCAACCAACCAATCGATGTACAGGAAAACCCTAACCTAAAAGACCAAAATTTTCCAAAACAAAAAATGCAATTAGATGGAACAACCAGACACAAATGTCGGAAAAAAGCAGAAAACAGTCCACGTAAAAAAACCCACACACCTTAATCGAAAAGGGTTTCCAAGATTGGACAGAGAAACCCTAAAATCGATAAATCAGTATTTCTTGAAACAAAAAATGCGATCAAATTAAACAACGATGCTAAAAACACGAAAAAAAAAGGAAAGAACTAATAAAAAAACGCAAAGATTTTAATTTTACACCAATCGATCTACAAATTTTCTTCCTAATCAAAGAAAAGAGAAAAAGAATAAAATAGACAAACCACCTAAAACACCGCAATCAGCCAGAAAACCCACCTCTTCAGACATCAGACGATCAACACGAACAGAGAAGCAAGGAAACACGAAGATCAAACATGGAAAAAAGCAGAGAAACATAGAGCAGGCGAAAGCAAAAAGCAACGGAAGAAAATGAGAGAGGGTTCGAGCACTTTCCCGTATGTAGACTCACTCTACCAAGGGGCAAAATCGCCAATTCATGTAGCATCTTTTAAAGGGCTGAAAACCATGCGTTAGATCAGGAGCAAAACCGGATTGGCACTGTTAATCCGCTGAGCTTTAGTATATACTTGCTCGCCGATTTCAAATCACTCTAATTCTCATCCCATTTAACGGGTTTTGAATTGCTACTAACTTCTACAATTCTCAAATCACAAAATTCCAATAAGGGCATATGCCGAAACACAAAAAAAATCCATACAGTGATCATTTAAGGATTGACATACAAAAAAAATCCATAATTCAAACTTTAAAATGCAGAACAGACAAAGAAAACCCAAAAGTTAATCATGGCCATTTTTCTTCTTTTAAATTCCGAACAAAAATCAAACCACAGATAATCAGAACAACCAAACCCAAAAATTTCCCCAAAAAAAACCTGAACAACAATAAAATTAATTAGTCTAAACCTTAAACCGCAGCCATATCCTTCCTCAACAATTTTTAAATTTTAATTAAAACACAAAAAATATGAAAAAAAGGTTAAAGATAAATTATATAACCGTAGCCATATCCATTCGTCGGCAATCTTTCAATTTTAGTTAAAACGCAAAAATTATTAAAAAAAAAACACCTAAAGATAAGTTATATACCTGATCCAGAAAGCGTTTGCAAACTCCCACAACAAAACCCTAAAATTGGAAGATATAGGTTTGCGGCAGCCAAAAACGAAATCAGACAAAAGATCCACATGCAAATCAGCAAAAAAAAAAATAAAGAGAACACTTAGCAAGAATCGAATTTTACAACAACCAATTGAAAATTTTTCTTACCAACCAAAGCAGCCAAACCGTTGCGATTCCTCCGCAGAGAACAGCAGGAAAAAAACAGTCCAACCACCCTTCTAAACGATCGGATCGCGAGGAAAATAGCGAGATACACACAGAAACACAGACAAACACAAAGAGAGACGGAAAAGCAGAGAGACGAAAAGAAGAGGAAAGAGAGAAATGAAAGATGCTTCCAGCATCTTCCCTAGATAAGCCGATATCTACGCACGCGCAGCACGTATCATGAAGGGCAAAATGGAAAATTTACTGCACAATCCCACTAAAGCCGAAAAACCATGAAGAAACTGAGGGACGAAACCGGAACGGCACTGTTAATGAACAGTGCCAATCCGCTGAGATTTAGTATATATAGAATATATATATATATATATATTTTTTTTTTAAATAGAAACAAAGCATAAAGCGCGCAAAAGAATTTAGTTTATTCACTGCAGCATTTCGTTTAACATTTGGTGGGCTTGTTGTTATCAGTTAAAACATGTTGCGTACATGTCAATAATTATCAACATATGGTGAAGCAATCTGATAAATAATATAGAGAGAATTTGTTGAGTAATGTTGACACAAATTGTTGAGATATGCCCTAACATGTATTACATCAAACATTTAGTAGGCACAAAAAAAAACCTTACCAAACATTCAGAAGTCTTCAAAAGATCTTCACATGTATACATTCCACTTGGATCCCTATTTCCATCGCCCCTGATGGCATCTACAATATATTTTGTTTCCTGTCTTAGGGTGACTGAGAGTGAACTCTAACTACACAAACTTACTAAAGAAATAATCTAGCACTTGGACAATTTCGATCATCAAATCACATTACAACACTGAGATGAAATGAAGTATCATGTAATTAGTATTAATTGTTTTCTATATACCCGTAAAAAATATAAATATATTTCTCGCAAATGACGTTCGATTATGTATATGCGTTCCAGCACAAGTTTAACTTTCACTGATTATTTTCTCTTAACAACTAACTACTTAAATCAAAAACACTATTACTCTATCAAAAATCAATTTAATCCCAAAAATATAAAGTCCAAGAGACGTTAGGACTTCAATTTGGTAATGTTTGGCGGCTCGTATCGACTCTCCCTCGTGGCGACCTATTGAACCAATCCCTCCTTTATAAATATCGTCATTTTTCACTCTCATTGAAACTTCGCGGCAGACAACGAGGGAAGACGCACTGCACTTGAAGTATCTCCAATTTTCTTGCTCTCCATAACTTCCAGTTTCCCACTTTCCATCACTTTCTCTCCTTCCAAACATGAACTCCACCGCATTTACAACAACAACACTCCCTCATGTCTCCTCCGCCCGCTCCGCCGCCGCCGAGTCATCGTCAAATCGCCAATTCCACAACCCTGTACCCGCCAAATTGAAACTCGACACCCAAAACAATAACATAAATTTCTTGTCCATCAAATGCATCCCCAGTCGAGGAATTCGAATCCCGAACGCGTTGGCTCTGACGGCGACACAGGCTCGGCCGTCGGAGCCCACGGAGAGGGTGGCCGACAAGCTGAAACGCCTCGTTTTGGAATTCAAGTCTCTGTCGGAGCCAATTGACCGCGTGAAGCGGCTACTACACTACGCGGTGAGGCTCCCGCCGCACAGTGATTGTGCGCGGGAGCCGGAGAACCGGGTCCAGGGGTGCTCGACGCAGGTGTGGGTGGAGGCAGAGATGGACGAGGTGGGAAGGATGAGGTTCCGGGCGGACAGCGACTCGGAGATCGCGAAGGGGTTCTGCTCGTGCCTGATGTGGTTGCTGGACGGCGCGGAGGCGCGTGAGGTTCTGGCGGTGGAGGCGCGGGATTTGCACGACGTGAATGTGGGGGTGTACGGGAAGGTCAATTCAAGAGTGAACACGTGGCACAACGTGCTGCTGGCGATGCAGAGGAAGACTCAGGCTTTGGTGGCGGAGCGAGAGCAGGGGATGCGGGGTGCTAATCCTAATTCTTTCCTTGACGAGGTCAATGGTTAAGCCATCACTATTTCGTTTTTGATAAGCGATATTGGCGCGAAAGGGTAAATCGACTTGGTGAGAGGATAATTGAATTCGAGACTTTAGATGCAAAGTAATTGAGATACAAGTCCTTCAATAATTTTGATAACTTGTGAATTAAGTTAGCTGAATTTGAAGCGTGTGTTAGTAAAATATGGTGTGTCGAAACAAATTTATTGTGTAGTATTAGAATATGGGCGCGGAGTTGCTGATGTGGGGAAGTAGGGTTTTTTGAAAGGGAATTGTTATTGGTATTCCAAATTTCTCATTCTACACTCCAAATTTTCTATATTTAGAAAGAAAAATACACTTGTGAGGAGTGTAGAATGAAATTTTTTTAGTGCCAAAACACTTCTCTTTTGAAAAATAGGGGAATATATGTGAAGTTGGAAGGTGTTAAGTGGAATAATGTTTGTTGTTTCCAAAAAAGAAGCAATGAAAATAATTCATTACCAACAAAACAAACTTTTATAAACAAAAACCCAAATTCAAACAAGGCGCAAGATTAAAACCAATGGGATCCTCTCTGGATTTTTTTTGTGAGGATCTGGGGATCCGTAAATCATGTCTGTTTATCGTATATTGTGTGGTCAGTTTTTGTCAGATATTGTTTGTGTTTAATTTTAAATAAAAATATTTAAAATAATTTCTAACCGTACGATAGAGCATTCACGGATATGATTTACAGATTCCTAGAATCCTCACAAAGAGAATCCAATGAGGATCTGAATTTAGACTAAAAGATGGACCTCAAAGCAAAAAAAAACCCAACCCAAAGGTTGAGCCCACAACAAACACACAATCGCCGCCCCAGGAGCACCATAGACCAAGTTAGCAAGAAACTCAAAAGTGAAAAAGAAAAGCAGCCGCATCATCCTCCAAGGACCACCACAGCGACCTCCGCCATAAAACAAAGGAAGCACGCAGGAAGAGAGATCCCACGAGCAACATCACCGACAGAAGTGAAGACTGGGAAGGACCAACAAGGGCCAACAAAGGTGGTGGTGTGACCACCCAAGTTAAAGCTCTCCACACCTTCTCATAGATCCGCGGCAAAACGCCGGGAACACCGACAATACCCGAAAGGACTTAAGTATGATTCGAGAGATGATGTAGCCAAAACATGAAATTAATGAAGGGAAAATTAGTGAGGAAAAAGGACAACACGGAGGTTTGGGAAAAGGGCGAGGATGGAACCAAAGGATGCAATTGATGGAGGGAAAAGGATGGAGGAGAAAGGGGACATTGAGGCTTGGGTTAAAGTGCTCAAAGGAATGGGAGCACGGACAAGGAGAGAAAAAGGATAAGGAGGACAAGAAGGGCAGGCAACGGGACTGCCATCGACCCTAGACAAAATTGGGACTTATGGCGACGCTAATCTATGAAACGAAAGAACACTCACACAATAGTGAGAAAAACTCTCACCGGAGGAGAGGAAGTTAATTTGAGGATAGTCCTTTTTCATGCAAAACACACGTATCTATTTATATGTGGTGGCATTTAGGATCTAAATGATATGAACTTTTCATGAACCATGATTAAAACGGTAAACTTTGCTGCAATTATAGTCATTACACTAACTAAACATTGATGAATGACTACTCTCAATACTCTAAGCTGAAAACCGAAGGTTTATCTGCAACTATCCTTGAGTTGTGCCTCGAGGATAGATGTGTACAACATGTTGTCAAATTATCAGAGAGACGAGCAAAAAATTCATTTCCAATAACACTATATGGTTCTCAGCACGTTAATTACTACATGTACAATCTAACAGACGTGATGTTTTATCACAAAAAACCTCGTATTAGTTAGTGTGAAATTAAAGTATTTAAACTATTTTTCTTCTCTATCTCTTGTTGATGTGGAATATTTCAACACAATTTTCAACAAAACTGAATTTTTAACCAATCATGTGATGAGTTTGAGGATGTAGAGAGAGCGCATCCAATTAGAAAGTACAAAGCTTTTAGTTTTGGTTACAAAAAGTAGAGTTTCAGCACAACCTTTGCCTCCTCCTATCATATAGCTTTAGAGGGAGCATTTGATAAAGTTGAACATGGGTACGTTCCATTTATTCCAAAATTTAGTGGCGCTGGGATGTTTGTCCTCGCCTATATTTATTGATTCCCCTTTACCTCCACAACAAGAAAGCTTTCCACTCCCACGCTCCCACTTTTAAAGCAATCAGATTCAATTTGCAAAAACGATAAATTTACTAAAAATTATTATTTTTCCTTCATTAATATTAATATTATTACTGACTTATGTGCATTTTTTTCAAGGGGGATAATTGGTAGCAAACCATGGTTATTCATCATTTTCGAGGACCGATAAGACTTATAAAGGCATTTTAGCCTTCCTATGATCACAAGTCTGGCTACCACACCAGTAGTGGGTTTCGAACCCGAGATGACTTATGTTTTAGATAAATAAAAAAATACGAAATAGGATTCTCTCTCCTACAAATTCACTTCCCTTCCATCCTATTCTTTTTCACTTTTCGTCTTTTTGTTTACAAAAAAAAATTAACACAAAATGTTGATGTGGCTTAATTATAACCATTAAGTGAGAACAAAGAGATTATTCACAAACAAAATGCAATGTGCTTTCACATGGTAGATTGCTCAAACGGGCCAAACCTATAAATTAAAAGTATAAAAAAAAAAAATTGAAAAACTCTCATTGAATTTTCGATAATAGAGGTTATTTTTTTAATGGTTATACTGTGAATACTAACTATTTAAATTATATTTTAAAACTATATAATGTAATTGTTAATAATTAAATTATTACTTAATTATTAATTAATTTGCTTATTTTTTATTTAAGAGACCCTACGTAATTTACAAATTTAATATTTAATTCCTTTAACATTAGTTTGTTTTTTGCAAAAAGAAAAAAACCCAATATAAAGGGATCCGACTTCTCTACCCTCCCATTTCCTATACATTCCTATCCCTTCCTATTTTGTACGGTTACGGTTAAGTCATGTCAACATTTTATATTGATTTTTTTATAGAGATAATAAAACAAAAAGTAATAGTAATATAAAATGTTAACATGGTTTAACCGTAATCGCACAAATAAGAGAAAATATGAGTATATGTGAAGTGGGAGGTCAAAAAAGCCAGGTCCAATAAAAAAGAGCATCACAACTGTTAACTACCAAGAAGTCAAAATGCAGCGGACCACATACCCACACCACAAAAACAAGAAGTAAAGTATTTTTCTTGATCATTATAATTACGATGTATGAACATTATACACTTTATTATATGTCAAGTGTTTTTTTACTTAATTTTAGTTAATTTCATATTAAAGATATTTTTTTCTAAATTTAAAAAATTAAAATTAAATAAAATAATATGTAACACATAATTTGATATATAATCAGCATCCAATTTACGATAATGAGCAGCTATTCAAACTTGAATGAGCCCCACTACTCACTCGGGGGCCGCAAAACCAACGGTTCCAGTTCGACCTCGCGGCCCCACTTTCACAACCAGACCGCCCTAAGAAAACGCCACGTAGCTGATTAGCTGGTGAGTTGTATGTCTCGCTTGTGTTTCTGGCTCGGTACAACTGTACATCATCATCCAACACACACACAAACGCTCACGCGCCCACTATTGCACGCGCCAACTGTTGCCTTTCCCTCTACTTCACACGTTCTCGGAGCTCCGGCTCCATTAACGGAGCCCCACTTTCTATTTTCTTTTTAATTTCATTTTTTTTAAATAAAACCAACTTATATATTAATTTCGCCTTCGTCTCTTCCCATTTTTTTTGAAATTTTCTGGTTCCTTTCTCCCTTTCATTTCGAACTGCGTTTTCAGATCTCGCAAGCCGTCGACGATGGCCAAACCCTGGGGAGGTGTCGGGGCCTGGGCCGCCGAGACTGAGCGAGCCGATGCTGAGGAGCTCGCGGCTCAGAGCTTCCCCAGCCTAAAGGAAGCCTCCAGCGCCAAGCCGAAGAAGAAGAAGATGAGCCTCTCCGACTTCCACAACTCTTCCGGCACCCCGGCCTCTAATCGGGTCGGTCTCACTCCCGACGAGATGATGCGCCTCCCTACCGGCCCCAAGGAGCGCTCTGCCGAAGATATGCAGTACGGTCGCCTAGGTGGCGGGTTTTCCTCCTATGGTCGCTCAGGTCCAAATCCGGGTCGGGACGGGGACAGAGAGGGCGGAGACGGGTCATGGGGTGGCGGTGGAAGAAGATCCTACGGTGGATTCGACGACGACCGGAGGGGCCCGCCTTCTAGGGTTTCTGATTTCGATCAGCCGTCAAGGGCGGACGAGGTTGACAATTGGGCAATGACTAAAAAATCTCTTCCTTCTGCGGATTCGAGTAGGCAGAGCCGGTATAGCTCGCTCGGTAGTGGTGGTGCTGGGGGTGGTGGTGATGGTGGTATGATGGGCGCCCCAGCTTGGTCTAGGGCAGACGAGGTTGATAACTGGACTGTTGGGAAGAAGCCTGCTCCTTCTAGGTCATCCACGTTTGGGTCTGGATTTCGTGATTCGGGTGCAGAGCCGGATCGCTGGGCTAGAGGCGGACATGAGGTCGACAGAGTTGAGAGAGAGCGACCCAAATTGGTGTTGGATCCTCCGAAGGGCGAGAATGAGCCATTGCAGGTTGTGAAGACCAATAAGCCAAACCCATTCGGAGCAGCTCGACCTAGGGAGGAGATTTTGGCTGAGAAAGGGATGGATTGGAAGAAGCTGGAATCGGAAATTGAAGCCAAGAAGACGAGTAGGCCGACGAGTGCCCACTCAAGCAGGCCTTCGAGTGCTCAGTCAAGCCGGTCTGAAGGGCCCGGGCTGCATGGGAGTGATAATGCAGTGAAGCCGCGGCCGAAAGTAAACCCCTTTGGTGATGCCAAGCCAAGGGAGGTTTTGCTGGAGGAGCGGGGTAAGGATTGGCGGAAGATTGATCTCGAGCTGGAGCATCAGGGTATTGACAGGTTGGTTTCGACTTTTTTTTATGTCAATTTTGTAGGTAGTGCATTCAGCTAAGTAATGGTTTGAAATGCATGGTAATGGTGGGTTGATTGTTATGTATTTTTTTTTTTTTTTTTTTTTTTTTTGCTATTAAGAGTTGCCCAAGTGAGTTGGGTTGATTGTATGGTTTGAATATGCATGGTAGTGGCGAGTTGATTCCATGCAAAGAAGCTAGATGGGTTAGTATCATTTGGGTTACGTGTATTGAGTTTATGTTTCGGTTGGAAAAGTTTGTATCGAAATAAGTAGACTAGTATATAGTTGAAACGATTAGATTATGTTTGGGTTAGTACCTCCTCTTGGGGCACATTCTTGTCCTATTGTTGTCTGTTTGTGGTGCGGGGGAGAAAAAAGTTTACACAAACTGTTTTCTTCCCCTCCCCGATGAAGTAATATTCATTGCAGACAACTATGCAATTAGAGACAATGCGGAAGACCATGTCTTTTGACTTCTTGTGTTTTTGTAATGTGGTAATTGGGAGTTGTCTGGATGTTATGCTGATACAGCCTGGTGTCTTCTTCTTTGCTGAATGAGTCTGATCTAATCACAAGATAATAAAATTTTTTATAATCAAATTTGATTGCACCCACATGCCAAAATGATTAGAATTTGCTTTTTAATTGGTCATATATATTGTTCACTGGATTACCTTTTCCACTAGGAAGTAATTTAGCTTTGTAAAATGCTGTAGGAAGATGAAACCTTATCAATAAACTATAGTAGTTCGTCTCATAAGCATTTGGCAAACTATATATTTTTCAGTTTTCTTGTCGTGTTTGTATGTAACCTGTGGTTGTCTTGTGGAATTGATCTCTTAAGCCTTTTGTTGCAGACCTGAAACAGAGGAGGAAAAGATTTTGAAGGAAGAAATAGATCATCTAAAGAAGGAACTCGAGAAAGAATCTACGGATAAAGTGAATAGTGAAACTGTGCGAGAGTCTGGCGGTGACCAGCCAAGTCTACGTGATATAGTACTTCAGAAGGAAAGGGAATTGGAGACATTGATCCGAAATTTGGATGACAAAGTTCGCTTTGGGCAGAAGGCCATGGATAGGCCTGGGTCTGGGGCTGGTAGGCCTGGGTCTGGAGCAGGTAGGCCTGGGTCTGCAGCAGGCAGGGGTGGTAGCTTTTTTGAGAGGACGCCTTCTTATTCCGGGTCATTTGAAGATTCTAGAAGCATGGAATATGTTGATGGGCCTCCCTCGCAAGGCAAAGGAGATCCGTGGGCAAGGCCTTTTGATGACAGAAGGTCATTCCATGGTGGCAGGGAGAGAGGAGGATTTCTGGGGAACAGAGACATGGACAGGTGAGAATAAAGTGCTTCTGTGCTTTCCTTTTTACAGTCTTAGGGAGGAAGTTAACCTGTTTACGAAAGAAACTTGATATGTTATGCTTTACGAAAGAACATTTTGGGTCGGTTAATTGTGTGCAGTTGTAAAAAACCAATCAGCACATCCCTTTTAGAACAAAAGATATGTAATAGTCAAAAAAATTTCGCTAGAAGCTTTAAGAATTTTGGAGAAGTTGAAGGATATATTTACTCTCGGAGCTAAAGATTGGTTATGAATGCCTCAAAATGCATGTGATGTTTGGTTGTTGTTTATTTGGCAGGGCAAGGTCAAGAGAAAGATGGTGAACTACTGCGCCGTTTCAATGGATTCGTTGAACTGCCTAAGCGCTTCCGACAACCAGAACCAAATAACATTTTGCCCCACTCTTTTTGTTTTCTTCATTTTGCTCTGGGAAAAATGGAGCAAGCATTATTGATTACCGGCACTGGGAAAACACTTGCGGTGATGATCTGTTCTTTCATCTCGAAACTATGTAAAATTGCAGTTTTCCGCTTTCTTTTTTGTCTGTTTTTTTATGTGAAGGAGCCTGTATTGTTCTTAGGATCCAATTTTACTGAACACTACGGGACTCACTAGTCTATTTTTTGTGACGATCGTCAGGGTAATATACTCATAATTTGGTTCGTTCTATTTTGCATGACCTTGTTGCTGGGTGCCATATTATGTGCAAGAAAGTCCCGTAACTCAAATTTCTCAATTTTTGTACGGAATGTAGTACATAAAGATAATCATTGTTAATTTTGACCTTTTGATCTTTTTCAATTCATTTTATTCGACGGTTGAAAATTCAAAATGATTGAAATATCAAACGTTGGGTAAGCCGTCGATTCAAATTCCATCTTACGTTTCTCATTGATGTGTGTTTAAACTTGTTTTCTGTATTTAGCTTATGGGCCACAGTTAATGCCAAGTTTTGTGGGTTGCCTATACAAGGATGTCATGGTAGGTAGCTGTGTCTCTAGCCTATTACGCATCATTCTATGTTTAAATGAAGAAATTTAAAATTATTAAAGAATTTTAAAATGACACAAATTGAAATAACGCGATTTATTTTTTAGAATTTATAAATTTTCTTATTTGGTTAACCTAAAAGAATAATGAAATTGAATGCATAATTTGTTATTTTTAAGCTCTAAATCTTATAAATTGGGAAATAACACATATTTACATGGTATTTAAACTTGGGGTGTGAAGTTTCCAAATTCCAAGGTTTTTTTTCCATGCGGAAATTTTAAAATTCTATGTTTGTGAATTTAAATAAAAGAATTGGTGCATGCCAATTTATAAATTCTAAATTTTATATAATTGCAAGTTTAATAAACTCGGTGAGAAGAAACTGATGCGGCGCAGTCTGAATCGTTGGATCTTTCACCAGCAATATTCCCAATTCAGATGATGAAGATGTTGATGAATTGATGGTATCATTACGCATTTGTTTTAATATTTTAATGTCTACATTTCACGTTCTGGTACCTGCTGCCCGTTGACCTAAATTTGCAAGGTCTCCTCCACCGATCCTATGGAGCCCCAAATCAGTTTCTTTTCTTCAACAAATGAGCCACAGAGAGAAGCGCAATCCATGCAGAAGAACACAACCATCTAGCTAGCTCCATCGCCTATTGTTCAAGGTGAAAGTTTCACCCTCATCTTTTTCCCTTGTGTCATAAATGCTTTTGCTAAAAGTGATTTTATTGGTAACATGTCGAAATTCTTATTGAAAATTCAAGGGCCACTAGATAAAAACACTAAAGAAATGTTCTTTCATAACCTAGAAACGCTTTTGGGCTTGTTTAGAAGCGTTTTTAAAGTAACTGAAAGCGTTTTTGAGAAAAATATTTTTGGATTCCAAAAGCATCAGTTATGCAGTTCTTGTAGGAAGCACTCAAGTGCTTTTTCAGAATTTACTTGCATTTTTACTTAGGATTTGTCACAAAAATATTATCAACAAAAGCGCTTTTAACCATTCTAAAACTACTACCAAACGAGCCCTTTATTTTTAGTGTCAAAAGCGCTTTTAATTGTCTGAAAACGTTTATAATCATTTTAAAAGCAGTCCCGAACAATGCCTTTGAGTCCGTTAATTGATTTCAATGAGTGTGGAATGACTTAATGGATTGTGTGGTTGACATCACTATCTCTTGTTTGGTGAAAAGGGTGTGAGATAAAGCAGTAGGAGGTGATTCATATGGACCGTGCAAGTTTTGGTAGTATCAATAGGTGGTGGAGAGGCCCTTGGGGAGTTAAGAAGAGTGTGGAGGCAGTGGCAGTAGGAGTGGTTTTAGTTGGTGCCCTTTCGGTTTTCTTAGGCCTTGCACCACAAAACATATCAAGTAATGGTTGCCAATTCCCAGCAATGTTTAACTTTGGCGATTCTAACTCCGACACGGGTGGTTTATCGGCCACATTTTTTCGACTTCCTGCCCCCTATGGCAATACATTCTTTGGTAAACCTTCAGGCAGGTTTTCAGACGGGCGTCTCATGATCGATTTTATTGGTTAGTGCATCAACTGTGTTGTAATGTATCATGCATTATGTTTAAGACAATTAGAAACTGCATATGGCAATCTTGCAGCTCAAAAGTTGGGGTTTCCATTTGTGAGTGCTTATCTGGATGCTGTTGGAACTAATTTTTATCATGGAGCAAGTTTTGCGACCGGAGGATCTACCATTCAGCCATTAGATGGCAAGATGTTTGAAGCGAGATATAGCCCCATCTCTCTTAACGTGCAGCTTGCCCAATTTGAGCAGTTGAAAGCACGTGCGAATGAGGGTTTTGCTGAAGGTTGGGATATATTGTTGCTGAGGAAGTCTATTGTCTTATCGAGTTGTAGAGAAAATAACTTGAATCATAAGCTTGATTATGTTACACTCAGTTACGGCATTGGTTTTCAGGTAAAAGCTCAAAGGTCAGGGCCAGCCTCCCAAGACCAAGCGACTTCTCCAGGGCCTTGTACACATTAGACATTGGACAAAACGATCTTCATGCAGGATTAAGATTGAAGACTCTGGATGAAGTGCTTGCATCCCTTTCCAATATCACTGCACAGTTTGCTTCCACAATAGAGGTAATAAGTTTCATAAGGAGCTATCCATTTTCATTTTGAAGTCTTGTGGACTCGGATGACTAGCCTTTTGGGCGTACCCTGTGATTTTTTTGAGTGGAAAATTGTTAACCATGAAGACAGCTACATTTTAACGTATTTGTCACATGAAATGGAAAAACTGTGTAAATTTAGTTGTCAACAGAGTGTACATGAACTCGTAAATGTTCTTAAAGAGATTAAAATCTTAAACAAAATAATGATATTGGTAGTTTTGCAGCAACTGTACCAACAAGGAGCAAGAGTTTTTTGGATTCACAACACAGGTCCCCTTGGCTGCTTGCCTGCAAGTCTTGCATATAAACTGCCAGAACCCGGCAACCTGGACCAAAACGGTTGCTTGAAACCTCACAATGAGGTGGCTCAAGAATTTAACCGGAAGCTCAAGGAAAGAGTGCTTAACTTAAGGACCCAACTTTCTGATGCAGTTCTCACTTATGTCGATATTTACACAGCAAAATACAAGCTTATCAATGAGGCAGAGAAGTACGGTAAGTTTTTTCGCTTCATTCGTCAAGCTAGTTTTCTATACTTCATTTCTTTCGCATATCCAAAACCCTATTCCCTGGCGTCTGGAAATTTCAGGTTTTTCTAGTCCTCTAGTTCAATGCTGTGGAAGTTACGGTGATCACCATGTCGTCCATTGTGGGATGAAAGCTATTGTTAATGGCACTGAAGTTGAGGCTCTCTGTAGCAATCCTTCGAAGTACATTAGCTGGGATGGGGTGCACTATTCCGATGCTGCAAATGAATGGATAGCCAACCAAATTATGGACGGCTCATTCTCCGACCCTCCAGTATCAATCACTGAAGCGTGTCACAGTCCTCCGCAGTTCTGATTCAACTTCAAGCAGATAACTTGTGCTATAAGTTTGGCACAGATTTAGTTTTGTACTTAATCATTGAGATGAGAGTGTTTTTAAATTAAGGATCCAACTTTGTTTTCTTCTTGAATAAAAATAAAAAGACCGATGTGGACACCAAACGAATGAAATCCAATTATGTTTGTGATGATATCACAACACAATTTTTTTTTTCATAATTTTTTGCTCTCACATTCTGCTTCCTGCCTGCCCGTTGACCTACAAATCTATAAGGGCTATTCTGTCGATTTCATTAAGTACAAGGTTCTTATGGACCGTGCGAGGTTTATTACTATCGCCAAGTGCTGGCATCCGTCTCCACCATAGCAGCGCAGTTAGCCTTGACAACTGAGGTAACAAGTTTCATAATTACTAAATCAACTGAGGTAACAACCTTAATAACACGAAGTCAGAAACAATATCTCCAGATTATTTTCCAACCTAGGTGTCACATGAAATGCCTAAAATCCCCGATGGCTCTATAAACAGATTGCAGATTGTTTTATATGTGCAGCAACTCTACCAACAAGGGGCAAGAGTTTTTTGGATTCACAAGTCACAACACAGGTCCGCTCGGGTGCTTGCCTTCAACTCTTGCGTATAAGCTGCCAGAAACCGGTGACCTGGATCAAAAACGATTGCTTGAAGCCTTACAATGAGGCGGTTCAAGAATTTAACGTGCAGCTCAAGGAGAGAGTGCTTGAACTGAGAGCCCAACTTTCAGAAGCAGTTCTTACTCGTCAATATCTATGCAGAAAAATACGCGCTTACAAGTGAAGGCGGAGAAGTATGGTAAGTTAACATTATTCGGGATAGGAAAAACCTTACATCCACTGACGAAGTTCTACACCGTGGGGTACATAAGAAGTGTATTAAATCGATTCTTTCTAATGAACACATCCGATCAAAACTTCCACTTCATGCCTTTAGCTAGTGTTTCACTACTCCATTTCCTTGGCCTAACCAAATCCCTAAACTCTTTTTCTCCCTTGTGTGGAATTCGCAGGTTTTACGAGTCCTTAACTCAATGCTGTGGAAGCTACGGTGATTTCCCTGTCCATTGTGGGGTGAAAGCTATTGTTAAAGGCACTGCAGCTGGAGCTTCTTGTAGCAATCCTTCTCAGCACATTAACTGGGATGGAGGGCACTATTCTGATGCTGCAAACCAGTGGATAGCCAACCGAATTATGGACCGCGCATTCTCTGATCATCCGGTTTCAATCGCTTAAGCATGTCACAATACTCAACACTTGATTCAACTTTCAAGTATCCCAGTTGCGGTTGTATCACACACCAACAGAAAAAGAAAAACCAAAATGAATCTGTCCTTGATTGAAAGTTACTTATTCAAATTTGACGTAATGACACCTTTTTTTTGGTCTAGTGCGTATAATCAACTCTAAATGTAGCTATTCATTTCTTTCAGATTGATGATCGTTTATTTTTTAGGCTATCTTTAAAGATTAACTTTTTTAAAATCAACCCAAAATATCGTTGTATTAACGTGATTATAATTTTTTTTTATTTAACTGAACATATCTGACTACCTGAAAGAGGGAAGAGGAAAAAAAAAATTCAACTAAAATTTGAAACAAAGGACGACTTCACTGGGGATCGAACCCAGAATCTCTGGTTTCGTAGACCAGCGCCTTATCCATTGGGCCATGAAGTCCGAATGCTTGTTTGGCTAGGTTTTATTAATTTATACGGAGTAAAATGGCCATAAGATAAAAGCAACCTATCCCTCGTGAAAAGAGCCAGAGCGCTTCCTGTCAAGACTGATAAATTGAGCCTAAAGAGTTCAAGGGAAACTCAACAGATACAAATTCTGTTCCAAAAGCCATAAGCCGATTTCTGAAAGAAAGTGCTTACCTTTTCTTTTTCTTTTTCTTCTTAGTATCCTTTTTTAACGTTTTTTTGTCTCTAAGAGTGCAATCACATTTCTAAAAACTACTACTTGTGACTGCTATTTTGGCAGCCTCGTCATCTCCATGCAAATATCCGGCCATATTCAACTTCGGCGACTCAAACTCTGACACCGGCGGCTTGTCTGCAGTTTTCGGTCAGGTGCGTTTGCCCCACGGAGAGTCCTACTTCCACCGCCCTGCCGGCTGCCAGCCGTTACTGCAGCTGACAGGCTCGCATTACCGTTCTTAGCGCATATCTTGATTACGTGGGAAGCAACTTCACACACGGAGCCAACTTTGCCACGGCGGGCTCAACCATCCAGAGCTGGTATAGTCCCGTCTCCTTGGACGTTCAGCACAACGAATTCTACGAGTTTCAACCAAGGTCCCAAACCGCTCGTAGTCGAGGTCAGAATTTGACATGTGTACATATACGTTTTCTTTTTGTATTAAAATGAGTTATGTTTGCTTTTGGCATGTGTGGCAAACTATAATTTACACGTAAGGAACCAAGAAGTGTTTCTACGGACATCTACATGTTTTATTAGTTGAAAAAACTTGCATTAATGCAATGCAGGTGGAGTTTTGAGCAGCTAATGCCGAAAGCAGACGATTTCTCTCGTGCTTTATACACATTTGATATTGGCAGAATGATTTAACAGCCGGTTTATTCTTGAACATGTCCACTACCCAAGGCAAGGCATATGTTCCTGACGTGCTAAATCAGTTCAACATCATTGTTAAGGTAATTAGCAATACAAACTCTGACTAATAACAACATTTGTTGGCTAATTTGGTTGTGATGTGTGTTTTCTACACGCAGTATATATATGATCAAGGAGGTAGATACTTTTGGATACACAATACAGGTTCAATTGGTCGCCTTCCATATGTATTGGACCACGTACCAATCGCAGCCGCGTAGCTGGACGAGCCTGGTTGTGTCATGCCTTACAACGAACTTGCTCGATTTTTCAACCGCGGATTGAAGCAAGTTGTGGTTCAGTTAAGAAGATAACTACCATTAGCTGCAATCACATATGTTGATGTTTACTCGGCCAAGTACTCCCTCATTAGCCAACCAAAAAAGCATGGTATGCCCTTACAAGATTGAAATCACTTCCTCTATGGGGTGAATATTAATGTCACCAAGTTTGTGTCAAGATTTCAATGAAACAGTCCAACAGCTTCACTAGGATGTGATGTTTTATACTCTTCAACAGTTTGCTGACAAGCATGTGGTACAAAATGTCGCAGGATTCAAGCAACCTGTAAGAGCGTGCTGTGGTCATGGTGGGCAGTACAATTTCAACAA
Organism: Pyrus communis; assembly: GCF_963583255.1. Classification (NCBI taxonomy): domain Eukaryota; kingdom Viridiplantae; phylum Streptophyta; class Magnoliopsida; order Rosales; family Rosaceae; genus Pyrus; species Pyrus communis. The sequence goes on along the minus strand of NC_084808.1, from coordinate 24,190,624 downwards.
GCAGATATTTTGGTGGGAAAGGCATGTCAAGACCATCACTTTGGGTGAATTGGGATGGTGTGCATTTCACTCAAGCGGCTAACAAAAGAGTCTTTGATCAGATGGTAGATGGTTCGCTTTCAGATCCACCACTTCCATCGAAATTTGCTTGCCATCGAAAGCATCATCAGCAAGCTCATTAAAATACTTAATGTCAGCAGAATTTTTTGTTTTTAATCTTTCTTTTTGCTTGGCCAGTCGTTATTGCGATGTCCGCCTGGTAATTGATTTCATAGGTAACACTCCATTTGCCATCTTCCCATCCATACAGTTTGTGAAATATGGTAGACTGGTAGTTATTACCGAAACTTTAACATCCACTAATATACAGTTCATCGACTTTTTTAATTTCTTGTCACATTTTTTATTTTCGTGCCCATATGATTGAAAACGATTTATATTATAACAAGTAGACTAGTAACACTTCTAAATAATTGCTCGAGAAAAATTATCTAATAATTATGGCTCGATGGAATGCATTGTTTTCAGCTAAAAGCCTCGGATTTCCATTTCTTAGCGCGTATCTGGATTCAATGGGCAGCAACTTCACTCATGGAGCCAACTTTGCAACGTTGTCTTCGACCATAAGACCTCCCAACACAACTCTTCGTCAGAGTGGGATTAGTCCGATCTCCTTGGACGTTCAATACAACGAGTTCTACATTTTTCCTTCAAGATCCCAAATCGTTCGTAGTCAAGGTTCGTAATACTACTTATACGCGTATAGTTTTCTCTAGTGCAGCTAACAGTACTCTTTTAAAATCCGAATGTGGTGAGTTAATATCACTAATACTTCAACAGTATAATATGATTTTCGACATGTCATCTATAAACTTCAATGTAGGTGTGGAGTATTTGAACAACTAATGCCTAAACCAGAAGATCTGGTCTCTCGTGCTTTATACGCATTTGATATTGGTCATAACAATTTAATTGCCGGGTTATTCTTCAACATGTCTACTACCCAAGTCAAAGCATATGTTCCTGATGTACTAAATCAGTTCAAAAACACTGTCAAGGTACTTAGTGTGATCATTGCTACATTTTATTAAGGGTTAAATAGCAAAATAATCTATGTGTTTTACCTAATTTTCCAATTTAACTTGTTTGTGACGTACTTGCTATATATAGAATAAATACGGTCTAGGAGTAGATACTTTTGGATACACAATACAGGTCCCGTAGGTTGCCTCCGGTACGTATTGTCCCGCCCACCTATCTTAGCCGGACAGGTGGACAAGGCCGGATGTGCCACACCTCACAAGGAAGTTGCTCAGTTTTTCAACCTTGGATTAAAAGAAGCTATTGTCCAATCAAGAAAAGAACTTCCATTGGCTGCAGTCACATACGTTGATGTCTACTCAGGCAAGTACTCCCTCATTAGCCATCCCAAGAAGCATGGTAAGCTTAAATTTTAAACATACACATCTGATTTTGCGCGTTGGAAAGTAAGAAACCTTCCAACAGTTTATATCGAGTTTGTTAATGTGAATGTAAAAAACGTTGCAGGATTCGAGCGGATAAGAGCATGTTGTGGTCAGGGTGGGGAGTACAATAACCAGATCCACTGTGGAAGGAAGGTTATGGTGGATGTGAAAGACATAATGGTGGGAAAGGCATGCAAAGACCTGTCACTGTGGGTGAATTGGGATGGATTTCACACACTCAAGCAGCTAACAAAAGGGTCTCTGATCTAATTTGCAGATGGTTCATTTTCCGACCCATCAATTCCATTGAAACTGGCTTGCCACAGGTAGCTACAACAAGCTCATTAGATCACATGTGACTCTTTTTCTATTCATATAAAAACAGGAGAAAGGTCTAAAGTAACTATTATTATAATATCGCTAGTAACGACAACATATTGATACTTTATTTTCGGACTAAGATTATTTGGAACTGTTTGCTATAATAATCGATTATTCATGGCAACATGATCATTTATTATTGAGAATGTTCATAGTCGAAACCGTGCATACATGCGTCCTCAAAATACATGCACTTCATTATCCATCAAGTTTTTAGTTGGCGTATAACCGAAAGGGTACATTTTCATAACCCATATTTAAGGATCACCTAAATGACTAACGGCCTTCAATGAAATTGACAATCATATTTGTATCAAGCAAAATGGTCGCACGGTTAATCATGAGAATATGAAGTGCTACCAGACCTGTTTTACATTCTTTGTACATAAATAATTAAACGATATTCAATTTGATTAAACTTTGCGTAAAGATTTAAACCATGTTAATGAATATTCCAACAAATTGCAAAAGGGAAAAGTTTTAAAATGTCATATGAACTTGTACATATTTTTGAATTTGTCATATAAACTAAATTTTTTAGCAATTTGTCATACAAACTTTCTGAAATCATTAATTTGTCATCTCATCCTAACTCCATTAAGTTTTTTTATCCAAAGTAAGTCATGTGCGAGGCACATGACTTGTGTTCAAGGTTATTTATGTCATTTAAGATTTTTTTACAAGGTCTTTACTTTTCTTTAGTAAAACTCTTAAATTTTGGGTTCGAGAGTGTTCATGCAGATCGTTGTGTTTGAACAGCGTATATGCATCTCCATTTCCATTTCTAGCACCAAACCTCAACTCATTTCTTATATTACAGAGCCCATATAAAATTTGATTTCATGACATGCTATGAACACCCTAGAATTGTTTTAATCCAAAGCAACTTAATAGAAAGAAGTGGGGTGTTAAAATGAAAGAAATAACTCTAAACACAAGTTACGTGAGAGACACATGACTTATTTTGAATGAAAAACTTAACGGAATTAGGGTGAGATGACAAATTGATGATTTTGGAAAGCTTGTATAATAAATTACCTAAAATTTTAGTTTATATGACAAGTTGAAAAATAGGTACAAGTGCAATATTCAATTTGATTAATACAAGAAGATGTTCAACATCACAGAGACGTTAATTGCAAAATTATGCGATAATCCAACGGTTCAAATCAACTGGGATGGAGCCACTTCACGAAGGCACCCAACAAGTGGATATTCCAACAAATTGTGAATGGCTCCTTTTCGGACCACCAAACCCTTTGAAAACAGCTTGTCGTTAAAAGTAGAAAGGAACACTGAAATACTGAATCACTAAAATCACTTTGGTGTTTTTTCCTTTTGTTTTGCATATACCTTTTCGCGCTTGTTTGAATGTACTTTTAAAATAACTGAAAACACTTTTGATAAAAAAACTTCTAAGATCTAGACAAAATACAAGTGAAACTTGAAAAAGTACCTTAAGCAATTAATGCTTCTTGAAGAAAGCACTTCAAATTCTTTTAGAACCCAAATATATTTTTTTCTAAAAGCACTTTTAATCAATTTAAAAGCTTTTCTAAACGAGTTCTAAACTGATTTTTCAAAATTTTCAAGTGAGAAGAGTTGACAAACTTTTTACTTGGAATGTATGATTGGGCTTGTTTTTGACAAACTGAAAAATATCAAGCAAAAGTAGATGGGCCACCAAAGAGGCCCATCATCTCGTGCCCTCGAGCATTTATGTTCCTGTCGTCTTAGAGGTTTACATGCATGTCACGTGATTGGCATGCTGTTATGGGCCAGCTCTAAGACTTTTATGTTTCTTTCTTAGTTAAACATGTCTATTTACAGGTATGGCCTGCTTTCTAGAATATTGAACAGTTAGATCCTTGAATAGGGATGGATCCATTCCGGATTTCATTGTCCAGAGCTTAAGGACTAAGCAATTTAGATTACTCAATTTGAATTCAACTGTCTCCATTAACTCATTCCGCTGACCCACTTCATACAAACTAAGTGCTCTGATTTCTCTTTCACACAAACAAATAGTCCATATTTTCTAGTCCTTAAACTCCAGACACTAAGGTCCAGAGAAAATCAAATACCTTGATAGTAGGAATACACCTTATATCTAAAAGATTTTGGATAAATGTACAGAATTAAATTGAGGAGCCATAGTCCAAATTTTAATTGAAACTATTTTGCCTAAACATTCAGATCGGGTGATATTGATTCTACATAGGTTGTTTACTACTTCACCTAATTTGATCATCAACATGACTTTTTTTTTTAAACAAACGATATTATCTATACTAAGAAAGAGGGGATGGGCATAACTTCGTAATAAACTAACAACAATGTTGTTCAAAATGACTTTATTCTATTGACATGCCATGTTAGGTTAAAGTACATGGGGGCAACTTTGAAAGTTTACAAATAGTGTGAGGATGTAATGAGTAAGAAACTGGACTACTAAACACCCTAATAATCTGCCATTAGAATCAAACTTCTTATTTCGATTTCCATTACAGACTAATAAATATGATAAAAAATATTATATTACTTATGTTATACATAATCGATTGTTTTGCAACACGACCATGTAGTTCAAGTGATACAAACACTCTTATCTCATACTCATAAGAAAAATTCGACTATTGCACAACCTATCATAGACAATTCTACTAAATATCTAATAAAAAAACAAATATACGATCCAAATATCTAGATAAATTATAAACTTAAAGTAGGCGGTAAGATAATTAGGATTTGGAGGATTATAGGACATGTTAATGTGATTCAATCTGTCCTTGTCTAATCATGTTCCTAATCAACGTTGGACCCTAATCACCTCCATTCATCCCTAATCACTTTGCTTTAACTTAATCCAATCATGCCGCTAATCACCTCATTCCACCTTCCAAGCATAAACGAACAAGGAAAACAGAGAGGATGTGCCACCTGCGTTATCCTGCTCTACTGCCACAGCAGAACACACCTCTTCAGTCAAAGATTGGCCAACGCTCGAAAGCGACGGTTGCTCCGCCGATACCGGCGTAAATATGAACATTCCGTGCCTCGGACCAGAGCAAAACAGCCAGTCATGAACATCCCAAAAAACTTCAACTCTGTTTCTGTTCACATCAACACAATCATTCCCTCTGAACTTCCAATGAAGCCGCTTCACACGAACGGCCTGGATCCCATCAATCTTTATCTCCAACTCCGGATCAGACCCATCTGAGCCGTTGCTGCACTCGATCAAAATCTCATGGAAATTCTCCTTCTCGTGAAACTTGATTCGTGTCGAAAACTTCCTCTTCCCGAACAAATGCTCCCTCCTCGAAACCAAGATCGGTTCAATGAGCGACGGCCGGCAGCCAGTTTTTCTGAATGCGTCTTTCTTCTGATCACCAACCAGCAAAACCACCTCGTCTTCGCAGACAATGGCGACGTAGTAGTCCGATTGTGGCTCCGTTTCGCCGTTGAATTTCGCCGCTTTGAGGTCCCAGACGACATCCACGGCGCTGCCGTCCACCGTGAATTGCTTGGAGCCTTGCTTGCGCCAGAAGTACCACGGCTTGAGCTCGATTTTGCATCGATACTCTTCATCTCTGTTTTGGCCTTGCACCGAAACAGAGAGGCCGTGGAGTAACAGATTCTTGCACCAGGTGACGGTGATCAGCCGGCACTGGCCGGCTATCTTCGTTCTGTACACTGACATGAACATGCTCTGCCCCGACCTGATCACGCCGGCTGGGGTGGGATGAATGCCGGCTGAGAAGCAGGGCGGAATTCCAATTGAATCGTGCATGGTTACTCAACGAAATGTAAGAAAACCAATTGATTTAACGAATGAAATAGGAATGCGTTCGATTAGCTAAGATCCTGCACGAAAGATTTGAAAGAGAGGTTTTCTTGCAGCATGGCATCCAAATGATTAAATTCCCAAACTGGCAGACTTAGAGGGAGAGAGAAGCGACGACGAGAGTAAACAGTTTATATTATGATAGTACAAGCGATAGTTTGCACTAAACTTAAATTTAAGAGAGTAACGCGTTTACGTTTAATGTAAACTGTGCGAGCCTTTTTCCAATCTGTTATTGGGTTTCCGTTTTTAACAACACCTACTTTATTTCGTCTTGGAAGTGGTTTGGGTTTGGAGAATAAGTTTGACCCCAATAAAATCTATCGTTTTCTGGCATGGAAAAAAGCAAACGAGCTCCTTTTCCATCACATAAGAAGTTCATGTGACAGTGTACCAGAAATTAAACAACTCAAAAAGGTTAATGTTAGGGAGGGTAAAGGGAATTAATTTGGATTAAATATTAAATAATTTGGATTTACGATGTGGGTAAATCATGATTCCACGTGGTTTACGTGTTTTAAGCAGATTTCTACTGTGTTAACAGGTATTTTTAACTCCTGGACTGAACAGTACGGAGTAAGTTGTGTGTGGGGAAGTGAGTAGAAAACAGGAATCCTGGGTGGCAGGTGCAGAAAGATAGGAGGAATCTGCTCTGCTCCAACTCAGAGTCTTCACTAGTCTCGAAGACGCTTTGGTGACAGTGAAATGGTTACTAAACGAGCCCTTAGGGATTATGGCTGAAGACCTGCAGGTGGAATGGAAACAATAGCACTTCCACATTGCAACTAAGATGATGAAACAAATTAAATGAATCGACCTTTACCTTTCTCAAGAGTCAGATTGATTGCTGAAGTTGCAGAACAGTTGAGCGGCGTTGTCTTTCTGAACAAGAATTAAAACTTCATTCATAGACATACCAACATAAAGAAATTCATGAGCAGGCTACTGAAGCTTCATTTATCACAAATTATAGTCAGTAGGGCAATTACAATCGCACATGCGCGCGCACAACATATAGATACATCAGAGGTGATCACAACGTGAGGAAGAAGCACTAACGAAAGAATGGTGGTTCACGAGCACTATCATTGAGCTTTTGAAAAGAGAGAAAGCGACTTCCTGTTACTTGCAGTTAAAGAATCTAACATATCGCTATGGTACCTGCACAGCTATAGCTTTCTGGAAGGTTACCCTTTACTACAGGAGGGGGGCCTACAGCAAGAGTACAAATGCGAATCAATTGAGCTGGGCGAATCCACTGTTGCATCTGAAGTGATTGAGATCAACTATCATTACAGTGATGTCATCCAAACTACCCCTACTCGTGGCAAGTCTCACAAGCTCCTTACAAGCAGCCACCAGTCCACCCGAAGAGGTAGGTTGAATCTTCGTGCTTACTCGCTTTACCACTGATATTCTTCTCGACTTTGATGGAGGCCTTTCATTTTCATTTGGAAATTCATTCTCTCTATCTTTCCAGCTATCTGGAGATTGAGTCTCTTTTTTGGGTGATTCCATCTTCATGTTTAATCGCTTTACCAAGGATATTCTTCTCGACTTTGATGGAGGGCTTTCATTTTCACTTGCAAAGTCATTCTCACTATCTTGCCAGCTATTGACCGCCTTCTTAAAGCCTGGGGATTGCATCCCTTTTACTTGCTTAACCAGCGAAACCCTTCGCAACTTTGATGAAGGGCTCACACTGACACAGCCATGGCCATCATCATTCAGAAGATCTCCTGAGGGTGCCGATTTCTTCTGAATTGAACATAATCGTTTCACAGTATCGATGGCTTCTTGGTTGTCAACCTAGGTGAAACAGTTCAACATCAGAGTTAGAAAGAACTGACTTTCATTATTCTCGGCAGGGATGTGGACTGAGATATCCATTCATGCACCAAGAAAGACTTTAACAATTAGCAGAAAAAGCAAATGGGAGATATAGTTTAAACAAAAACAAAGGTTCTGCAAAAATGTGTGCTGTCACACTGCCTAACAATCGTAGAGATTTATCCATGCAAAAGGCAAGTCAATACAAGCAATGAGATATCAGCAAAAGCATTAATGACTGCATTTCCAGTTTTGACAACACTTCCGAATAATAAGATAGATATTTCACGCATCAAAGGTTCTGTTTACCTCTCCCCATAGTCCATCCGAAGCCAATACAAGAAATTCCATATCTGGAGTCAGCTGCAGTATCTTTGTTTCAGGCTCAGCCACCACCCAGTTTTTCAGATGAGCATCTCCAATGCTTCTAGAAACAGAAAGAACCCCATGAACTCTCCATGCTCCTCGGTGGAACTCTACATAACCTCCCTAATCACAATACCAACAATTATCATCAAAATATTTCCAATATATGTCAGTACTACGTATTTGTGACAATGATTATGTTAAATACCTCATGCTCTATTCTTTTGCGTTCGTCCTCCTGTTCTGCCTTATGATCCTTTGTAAGAGCTTCCGCCACTCCACCTCTACAAAGAACAGCCCGGCAATCTCCCAAGTTTGAAATAACAACCTCCTGCCCTTCGATTAAGGCTGTGACACAGCAGGTTCCGCTGCCTAAACCCTGCATTCACCCGAAATCATCAATAAACCTTTACTAATACAGACCATGTTCTTAGTCATAACTAACAAGATTACCCTCCATAATTCAGTTGAGCTGAACAACATTTTCATGTATCGAGGCTAATAATCAATGAAGTTTTCTAAGCAAATTGGATGGAATTCATCATTTTTTTCGCTTCCAAATGTCACGTTTACACCTCACACCTCTAACATGTAATCAGTCAAGAGAATTAAGGATGCAGAGAAACCAGAATTGCAATTACCTGTTCCAAGAACTCCCGGTCTGTCTTCAGATACCCAGCTTTAACTGCCTCTTTAGTTTCCGTATGCATTTCCATCATTTCGACAATATTATTGTGCAAATTCTCAGCAACAAAGTCTGCGGCCCTCTTCCCACCATGCCCATCATACACCCCAAAAAACGCCTACAAATTGAAGAAAAAAAAAATTAAATTAGAAAAGCCAATAAAGAAAGTACTAAAAAAAAAAAGGATTCCAGCAAACCCCATAAATGATTAGAGCAAATTTGCTTACTTTCTTTGATTTCTGTCCCTGTAAGCAAGAAACAATCTTGTGGGTATCTTCCATAAACTTCTTCTTGCCTTTGGAGGCGGAGACCCCAACTCCAATCCCGTTAAAGCAGACGGCGCCGTTCTGCGGGGTGAAATCCCGGAGCTTCTCGGTTTTAATTTCTTGCAGGACGTTCGGGATCGCAATCATCGGAGGTCTCTTCCGCTTCAGAGAAGAAGATGAAGCGGCAACCGCATCAAGCACGGCGGCGGTAGAGCATAACGAATCGGAATGCGAAACGGGGAGTTCTGAGCTCGCCATTGCTGCAGAAAACGTAGAGAGAGAGAGAGAGAGAGAGAGAGAGAGAGAGAGAGGCGCCAACGGCTAGAAAGAAAGAAAATGTGAGAGAAATTGATGGGGGAGGAGTGAAGTAGTAAAGCAGATGATTGGAAGGGGCAGAGAGAAGTTAGGGTTCTCGTGGGGTCAAAACTAGGAGCCGTTAGGAATGCGGTCAAAACTTTGAAATAAACTTGGTTCCAGAAACTTTCCCGGATAAATTTAACTGAAAAAATAACAGAAATTTCAAGATTTCAGTCTAACGACTATATACAGTTGTAACAACAATTTTGACTTTTTCGAGCCAAAAAGTTGGATTTGACCCAGTTGGGTTAGGACTTAGGATTGATCAATTCGTCTGTGTTAATCGAAAGAATTGAATCGATTGATCTAGTAACTGTTAAAAAAAGTTTAGCATGAAACTCTTCAGACTTGTTTTGTGTTTGCTGCTATTTTGTAGTTTACTCTTTCGGTTGTATTTTCCGTTTTTTCCATAAAAAAATGCTATTTTGTAGTTTATTCTTTCGCTTGTATTTTGTTTTATGCTCTTCTTATTTGAACAATGTAACGTCAATTGGGACGGAGTCCTTGATCCAAATAAAGAAAGATTAGGATTCAACTGCGGGAATGGTATTTTGTAAATTCAATTCTATATGGTATGTTTTTGTTTATAACCATAAAATTCAACCAATTATGATTTGAATTCAACCAATTATGAATTCGATGATAACGAACTTGTATATGGTATCTTTTTGTATTATAACCATAAAATTCTTGCTCTATAATTAGCTAAATTATTCGGTCAAGTATCTTCAAGTTACGTTAGGCCCTTTTGAATTAGTGAAGAGTGTTCTAAAAAACGCCTAGGCATTCGGCGGTGGTCTTCCGATGCGATTTGGGGGAAATCGTTACAAAAGTTGGTGGGTATCTAGGCGGCTGCGTAGGCGCTCTAGGCGGTGCTAGGCGATGCTCAAGGTGGTTTGAAATTCTTGCCAACGTTGAAGGCTCTACAACTTTTGCCGTCTCGAACTCTCATTGGATCTGCAACTCTAACTCTCGCATCTGCATCGAAACTCCCATCTGCGTCCGCATCTAAATATAGCCATTGCTTTGCTAGAGGTTTTTGGAAGAATAACGAGAGAGAGAGAGATATATATAGCCATGGAGGTTGCTTTACAAGAGGTTTCTGGAGAGAGAGAGAGAGAGAGATTTCTGGAATTTTGTGATATGGTTCACGGGTTGATAAGAAATAAAGTGGGAAGAGAGATGAGATTCCTGGGATTTTGTGATATGGTTCACGGGTAGATAAGAAATAAAGTGGAAGAGAGTTGTGGGAAGAGAGATGTGGCTGTTTGCCACATCTATGTCAATTTTTTTTCTTTTTTTATCATTTTTTGTCTGCCATTAGGGAATAAAAAAATTATTTTTATATAAAATAAACAATGTTGTTTATTAAATGAGAAGCAAAGCCTAATAATAATTAAAATATGTGGGCTGAGTAAATGTTATAAAACTAACATAAAAAGCCCTAAAATTTTACAAATATACTCATACTTTATAATATATATAATAAATATACATAAATCCGCCTAGGCTCCTCTGCCTAGCCGCATAAGCGCTAGGCGTCTATCCGCCGCCTGACTAGCGCCTAGCGTTTTTTTAGAACCTTAGTGAAAACGGATTGGATTAGAGGTTTTAATAGCAGTAAAAAATTAAACCTAACAATATTTATAGAGGTTGGGTAAAGTGCCTACGTCCTCTTTGGCGGACTAGGATCCTCACCAGATCCATTATATTCGGATTCTCCGGATCACCCAATCTCAGCCGTCCGTAATAGAATCGTGTGGTTGAAAATGAACTATCTCTTTAACTCATCTTCCCCACTCTCCTCTGCAATTACCAAAGCACATCGACATCACCCCATCCAAGCTCATTCCTTAGCCTCTGCGAGAAAATCCTACAAGCGTCCATCCTCAGATCAACAACTGCAGCCAACACGACGAAAGCCCTTGCATCCTCCGTGCAGTTCTCGTGTTGCACGCTCACCTCCACCGCATTTGCAGCGGCGCGTTTAGGTTTGTTTGCAGCAGTGATGGTGATTGTTGCAGAGGAGAGGGGAACGAGAATATGGGTGATTCAGAGGATTTGGCGAGAATCCTAATCCCTCTTCGGCGATCCCATGAGAAATTTCACTACAAGAAAGTACAAATTTTGTTCAAGAAAACAACCCCTCCTTTCTCAGTCTAAGGTCATAAACTATTTCTCACCCCTTAAATTAACTCTTTTGGTGGCTCACTTGTATTCTCATGTGCTTTCTCATATAGTAATGCTAGGTAGACTAAATTTGCAAACTAAGTGATGTGCTACCAATAAAAAATAAACACAGTAATTAACACATAAGTAATAATCCAATTGTTAACTTCCATGTCATTTGAGTTACAAAATTTGGTCTCCCTAGCATTACCCTTTTGCATAAGCCGTAAAATCAGCTTTTTTTTTTTTTGTTTTTTTAGCAAACAAAATATTATCTACACTAAGATGGTGATGGAGTGAGCTAAGTCTCATAAGAACTAACAATACTGTGGTTCAAATTCGCCTTTGACGAGAATCGAATCTAAGACTTCTTACTTACAGGTGAAGAGGAATATCACTAGATCGTAGTACTAAATGACACCCGTAAAATCAACTTTAGATTACAATAGAAATTCAAAAAGAAAAACAAATATGTCGCAGTCCGCTTGAGCGTCAGTAGTCCGCATGAGCGCCTTTCGTGTCTAATACCGAATGCCTCCTGACTGCTTTTGCTCTCAAACCCTTTTGAATCTTCGATCCTGATTCCATCCCAACATGATCAGTGTAAGTGTTATCACCAAATTCTAAGCCAGTGTCATGGAAACAATTACGAAAAATCTATTAAAACATGAAACAGAAGCAATTACCAAAAAGGTTTACTAACATAATTGCTGATGAGACTGCAGGACTACAATCCATCGCCATGTTCAAGGTGGGAAGACCAATGGTCAAGAAAATTCTGGTATTCGTTGGCAAGCTCAGCTGGATTAGGGGTCCTAGCAAGTCTTGAGAAAAATCCTAAAACACCATCCTCCCTAGCCAGTGAAACAAATAAGGAAGAAATGAGTGCAATAACCACTGTTTTGTCGATAAAATGATTTGGGCTAATCTGAAGGATGTGCGTGCATGCATGCATGATAGTATATCCAGGCCGGCCTTAAGATTTCAGGAACCTTGTGCGAAAGTAAGTCGAAAACCTTGAGAAATACTAAAATTGTAATTGGTTTTCAATTGTAGATCTATAAATTGTAATAGGACGAGGAATTTTATAAACACCACTAGTGGAGCCGTGTATTAGTGTTTTCCATTGATTTTAAGAGGTACAAGTTCAAACCTTTGTGTCATTTTTTTGTGAAAATTGATGCATTTAACTTATAGAAAATTGAAAAAAAAAAGAAAAAGAAAAGAAATCGGATATAAAATAGCCCAAAGACCACCAGCGCTAAGAAATCATGTTTGTTAACTACCTACACATTTAGGTATATATAGATAGGAAGCTTTTAAGAGCAGCTCCACCGTTGTGGATAGTCAGGTGGATCGTGGAGATTTTCAATCCAATTGCCTCCCCTCCTTACTTCAGCCTATGCAGGCGATTGGGCTGGTGGGGGGGGGGGGGGGGGGAAGACGAGTGAGAGGGCGGGCTCGAAACGCAGGCCCAAGTGCCTTAGGGCAAGCTGACGTCAGCTACATTATAAAATTAATAAAAAAAATGTAAACAATTAATAAAAAATCCAAAATAAAATTTAAAATTTAAAAAAAAATTTTAATTTTTCTATAAATATCTTATCATTATCTTCCACCTTACACCACAATTTTATGTTTTCTCAAATACTTTGGGTTGTAATTTCTTATTTAATGAAATGTGGTACAACGAGACCGATTAAAAATCATATTTGAAATAAAATTATTTTTTATTATTTTATAAAATTAAAAATACTAATATTTTATTGCATATTGCCTTAGCTATTCAGTTTAGGGGTGGAGATGCAAAAGGCAATTACTATTCATTAAATGCAGTTACTATTCACTGGAGGGGATTCAATAGGCAGTTGCATTGGGAGACCTTTCCTACACCGGAGCTGCTCTAAGGGAAGAGATTTCCATTTTTTTTTTTTTTATAAAAATGGGAATTAGTTATGGGGTTCATACCACATCGAACTTTAACGATCCAAACCGTCTATTTTTCAAGTGACATCTCATAGATCATCCTTGCAAAATATTAGCCAAATTAGAAATATTTAAGACGTCTAATTGGGTTTAAAAAATTGAATACTTTGTTATATAAAAAACAATAAAATTTTATCTTGATAATTAAATAGACAAATGGTTTCGGATTTAATTAAATTTTTGTACGAATGATCTATGAATCGAGACTTATAAAATAGGCGTTCAGATTGTTGAAGTTTGACATGGAGTGGACCCACACATAATCCTTATTTTTTGAAAAAAAAAAATAAGAATCCCTTTGCATAAAAGGCTTGTATATAGATATATACATGCAAAAATGAAAAAGCGGGCCCTCGCAGTTTGGGGCCTTGTAGTGGTGATTCTGAGTATATTATATATACATAAGCTCTATCTCCTTTGAAGACTAAAATTTTGGCATGTTCCCGATCTATTTTTTCTTGTATCCTCAATAAATAAACATGAATAATGATATAAATCTGGTAAATTATGTTGTCCCAAAAATACGTACAATATCTAGGTATATAAATACTTTTCCCACCGACAACAAATATTTTTCCCACGTAAAATAGGGAAATTTTGGGTACCCTCCAAGCAACCTAATTCTATATATAAGGGGTGTGGTTCAATAAGACGGAAATATACCTACACCAATCTCTCTCTCTCGCTCTCTATCTCTTTGTTTTGGAACACAATCGACCTAGGATTATCACAATCTCATCCTCTTCCTGTCGATCCCCAACTGGTAAATTCGTAATTATATACAATTATATGTCATGAGTGTTCCGCAGGAAGAAAAGCCTTGTTGTCCGCTCTGCGCGGAGGAGATGGATTTGACAGATAAGCAATTGCACCCGTGCGAGTGCGGTTACGAGATATGCCTTTGGTGTTGGCACCAAATAATGGACATGGCCGAGAAGGACGAGAGGGAAGGGCGATGCCCTGCGTGCCGTGCACCTTACGACAAGGAGAATATCGTAGGGTCGACGGGCCAAAGGTATGAGAGACAGGCGGCTGAACTGAAAAAGATGAAGATTGACATGGAAGCGCGTCGCCGGAAGCAGCAGCTCAGTGGCGTGCGGGTGGTTCAACGGAACCTTGTTCACATAGTAGGGTTGCCGCTTGATCTGGCGGACGAACACCTTTTGCGGCGGAGAAAATATTTCGGGCAGTATGGGAAGGTTGTGAATGTTTTCATCCGGCAATTTACAGACAATACGTGTAGTAATGTATATATTACTTACTCGAAAGAGGTGGAAGCGATTCGTTGTGTTCAAAGAGTCGATGGCCGGACGTTCCTCTGGTCGGATGGTAGAGCTTTGAGGGCATGCTTTGGTAACGAGAAGGTATCGTCACGCATGCCTAGAAAGTGTGCCTTGCAACAATCCTCGTTGTATGTTTCTGCACGAGGAGGCCAAGTCTCGGATTCTCAAGACAAGAATAGTTTAGGGTTTAATTCTTCCCTAAAGTTGTAATTATCAATTTGTCATGATTCCTAAATTTTATATTCAGACGTATACGATACTTTACGTTGGAAAAATTATAAGTAAATTATAATATTTTTCTAAGAAGCACTTAGATAATTAGGCTGAGATGCGTGCATCTCATTCTCTTTAAAAAGATTCAAACCCATTGTGGTTATAAAGTCCACAAATCGGTTGACTTGTCCTCTCCAAGATACGTGCACCAACACTTTGTACTTGCATCACAAAAATCTAAGGTCTTGTTCGATTATGTTTTACAAATGAAACTGTTTTGTGAACCCGAAAAAGAAAAACATGACTTTACATTTTGAATATGAGATGGTAGCCAATATTTAAAAATTAACAAAATTCGATGGTTGCCAATATCATGGTGGTGAGTGTGGCGGTAAGAGGTTAGATTCTATCTTTTGAAAAAAAAGATTCAAACTTAAGTGCTCATGAGTGAACACCAAATCAATTTTGTTAAGCCCAAATGTGCTATTTTAATCTATATAGCTTTAAACAATGTTCGATTCTTAAACAATAATGTTTCAAGAAAATCTTGTTCATGATTAATTTTGCTTAACTATAATTTCATTCATCGTCATTGTTGATTAACCAATTCAAGACTTATTTGTGATTGATATTATACTTAAACAATCTATCATGTCAATTAATTGAATCAAAACACAAGAAAATAAGTAGAAAGATTTTATCAATTAGACAATTAAATCTCGTTTTGTCTCCGAAATAAATTCAAAAAAGAATTGTTGCTGTTATTTCGATTCAAAAAAAAAAAAAAATTGTTATTCACACTTTAGCAACATAAATTAAATAAATAACCGATGAAAAAGGCAAAATTTTTGGCGCCCAAACGACGTCGGACAACTGAAATGGCATTCAGTAATTTCAGAGGTTTGTCCTACTGTCGGTTAGTCCTTCTAAGCTCAGCCTGCAACAGAAAATCAGTCAGCGTTTTATCGGCAGATTGACTTTTACCTCCGTCCACTCACTCTGACTCGCTCGATTCAACTCACCACCACAACCTCCTCCTCCCCCTCCTCCGTCTCCAAATGCTTCTTCTCTCTGCAACCACCCACCAGCACCCGTCAATTTCCACTTCTACCCTCCTCTTTCCCCCTATTTCCCACAAACTCCCCGCCTCCCTCAAACCCAACGCCACCTCCACTCCCCGACCCCATGACCTCCTCACCATCAACGCCTTCTCCCCCTCCTCCCTCCAAAACCCTAACCCTAGCTCCCCCCAGACCATCCGCCACGTCACTCACTCCGCTTCCGATGGCGACCCCGACTCCAATTCCATGGTCCCCTCCGCCTCCGCCGTCGCCTCCGCCATCCGCAGAGCCTCCACTTCCCCCGTCGACTTCATGCAGAGGATCGAGAAGGACCAGAAGAGCGGCATCGTGCTTCCCAGCCCCGACTTTCAAAGACTCTGCATTCAGCAGTTGGACCTCTTTCGCCGAATCGTCGACCCCGGTGCTCTCCTCTCGGTCAGTTTAGGCAAAATAATATCTTACTCTCTATTAATCACATTGCTAATTTTGTTTCTGTATGATTAATTATGGATTACATTTGTGTACGTTCATGTATGTATAGTATATGTATAATTTTGGATTCATACGTATATATGTGTGTATGTATAGGTGTATGTAAGACCAGCTGGTAGTTATGTGATGGACCGATTAGAGCTTCGTAGGGTAACTTGCCATCCAGGAGTGAAGGCATCAGACATTGTGATATTAGTCGGAAGTTTTAGTGTTGCTGCCGGTTTTCGCGCCGCGGAGGCCGTGCTCTCCAATCACAAAGTAGATACTGAATTTGAAGTATTAGTGTTTAGTCTTAGTTGTGGATTGATATATTGTGACTGAATACATTCAGTTGGGAATTGAATTTGTAGGTGGAAGTTGTAGCTGAGTGTAAAGCTGTGGTTTTTCCGATGGTGAAGCACCCTTTTGTGGTAGGCTTCTTGGTTGCTGAACTTCCCGGGATGGAAATGCCTCCGCCACCCGGGAGTGTTCAGGGTGAGGGTCGTGATTTGGTTTGCCGCCCGACTCCTGAGGAAGCCTATGCTTTGCCTCCAAGCTCCAATGTCAAATCTTGGGGTACTCCTTGCAGTCTGGATGATCACGCTGAACCATCATTAAGAGTTTACAAGTTTAGTGCTGAGCAGATATCAAATGCTATCAACATTTCTCGGTCTATAGCTTTGGCGTATGTTATGGATCAGGTACTAACAGTAAAATAATAATAGTAATTTTTACTTATGGTGTGTGGCGGCCATGACTATATTTGTGTCTTTTAAAGTCCATTCGTCTTAATTGGTGATAAAAAAAATGCGTACTTCCGCAGAAGGCAATGCTACTCCAGCAGTCATCATGGCAGAATAATGTCAGGATGGGTAGTCTGGTTGAACAAGTAAGACAACTGTTATTGCATTTGTGATTTGGCTTTGCATTTTCTTAATATGGAAGTGTTTATTTTTTAATTTTGCTCACGCTATGTATTCTTCCAGATTCGTGGTCCTCTTTCTAGCCTTCGAACCTTAAGTAAAATGTTATCCATGCATATGAAGAGGAGTGAGGTTTGTCTTTGTATATGACCTTTTTTTTTATAATTTTTGTCTTAAATATATTCATTTTATGTCCTGTATTTACACTGGCATGGTGTACTTATGTAGATTTCTTATGACATTGTTGAAAATATACGGGTGCAAGGCGATCATATGAAAGATACCCTTCAGCAACTCCAGGATGCTGTTTACTTGACCAAGGCACTTAGTCTCTCTCCCTCTCTCTCTCTGACACGTTTTAATCATATACATTCCGTTGTCATTGAGGCTTCTTATACTGTGTTCAAGGAGTCAATCTGTTTATCAGCAGTTTCCTAGTCATTTTTGGCAATCTGTTCCCATTGTTGTATGTCCTTTCAAATTTTTCTGAGATATGCATGCTCAAGATATTTTTCAGTCATACCTGTGTGTGTAGTTGGAACTTACAAATTTTCTCTGAGACTTAAAAAAATTTGAAGGTCCGTCTATATTATTATCGCTATGGGTCAGACACACTGACCTTTCCATCTGATTTTTCTAGGCTAATATCATGCGCTCTGGTGAACATGATTCAACATATTCCTATCCTGACTCAGCGAGGTCTCGGTTACTGAATAACCTTCCAAGGGATAGTTCCAGCATTAAGATGCAAGTTCCAAGCGAACAACATTCTCTAAATGCCGCAACCAAAGATACGGAGATGCCCATGCCACCCCTAGCCCTTGCTCCTTTACAGCAAAATGGGATTAGGTAGGCTATAAATTCTGAGATCATCACTTCAGATTCCAAAGAATATGGAAAAGAAAAACAAAATTGAGTATATCACTATTGTTTTCACTAGTGCATAGAGCTGGATACTTGAAATTAATGCCCCTCTTATAACATAGAACGTATCATTTTGCTAATGCTTGTCAATTATGTCAGGAAGACCTTGCAATGTTTCTGATATACTCGTAGATTTGGTTGAAGCTGTAAGACCTCTGGCTAAAAACCAGCAGCGCGTGGTAGAACTGAATGAACTTGAAAACTCTTTGCAAGTTGCTGTAGAAGAACCTGCTTTGCGACAGGCTCTGAGCAATTTAATCGAGAGTGCATTACTGCGTACGCACAGTGGGGGAAAGGTAGAAATTGTGTCTACTGGAGCACCAGCAGGTGGTGCTCTTGTAGTAATTGATGACGATGGGCCTGATATGCACTATATGGTAATAGTTGCAGACTTTGAACTCTGCTAACTTGATCTTCTATTAACAATTAGAGATTTAACTTTTCTTTTATTAGTCGATTGTAACTCACCATCACTGCATACGGTTCGTCATGGATTAACTTTAGTGTTGGATTATTTGTCTTCAGACACAAATGCATTCTCTCACTCCTTTTGGAGCCGATCTCTTCTCAGAAAATATGGTTGAAGACAACATGACCTGGAACTTTGTGGCCGGGCTGACAGTTGCTCGTGAGATCCTCGAAAGTTATGGCTGTGTTGTCCGTGTCATATCACCCCGAATCACAGATGCTGAACTTGGAGCAGGTGGAACTCGAGTAGAACTGTGGCTGCCTTCTCTCATGGAAATATCCGATATTGATGGCCCTGCTCAGGGGGCGTAGAAAGAATTGAAGCTTTCATCGGTAAGATTGTTCAAAGACCAGAGAATTAATCCTGCCTCTATCTGATGATTTGCGAGAATGAGGTGGTTGAATTCGGAAATTGTTTCCTTGATGATGCGTCTAAACCTAATACTTGCAATTTGGTGGAAGTTCTGTATAGTTTTTCCCCCGTTCCACACCATGCATACTCTTGTACATAAATAAGGACAAATAGGGCGCTATTGGAATCCGCATGCGTATATGCACGATGTGTAGTTTCCTGTTTGAAGATTCATCACTCGTATGTAAAAGTTGTCTGTAAAGCTTACAAACTTAAAAGAGTATAAAACACCTGGCAAACTTGATTTCTTGAGTACGTTAGATTTCATGTGGCCCTCCCTTGTTTTTGGGCCCTGCTTTGTTTTGTGCCTTTTGGGCTTTTACAAAAATTATACTGTCCAAAACTAGGGGATTAAAACAATAACAACAAAATCTTTTTCCACTACGTCTGGTCGGTTATATGATTGAATATTCTAAGATTTCATAAATTATTAATGACAAAAGATGTAACCAAACAAGAGTTGAAAAACCGACAAGACCCGACCCCCCGTTGGTGCACGCTGCTCAACATCTTAGCGCGTCAAAGCCATACTCATAGCTTGGGTTTGGGAGATTTGGTTTGTTGCTTTTTTTATGTCGGAATTATAATAATTCAAGTTTGTCACTCTTGATTACCGGATAAGAGAGATAGAGCGGAGCTGCATGAAACCGTAATACCAAAGTTTTTTCTAGTGCAACTTTTGACCCAAATATACTTAAGACTGGTGATGAAAATGTTTTTTAAATCAGTCATTTTTTTAAAAATCAAGTGGATTTTGAAACATCACTTGAAATGCTTTCTGCAAAAAGCACATCTAGTTCTTCTTCTAAAAAAACACTTCAAAAACATCTTCGGTTATTTTAAAAGCATTTTCACACGAGCTCTTAACCATAGCCATACCCTCGTGTTTCCTAAATAACTATCTTGTGATTGGCTTTACACCATTTTTAGTGTACTAATTTCACTCATAAAACAACCTCAAATAACATTTGTGAAAGGGTATAGGCAACGATGTCACGATCGTATAGTTGGCCACTCAAATCCCCCTTTTCCTTATCTCAATTTTAATGAATAAGACCTGTCATAACATCGTTTTTGACGCATTAATATTTGTCCACTTTGCAAAGCAAGAGCATAGCAGAAGCATGGCACTGTATTTTTCGCATTAACTTTGTTTATATCCACACAATTAATAGTACCAAACCGGAACATCCTTTGGCACTATCGATTGCCCAAAGTTTGATGACTAGTCTGCACGTTTATACGACATGTCGGCCCAACAATCTGGCCAATCGATTTGGGAACATGCAGTTGTTTGTCCCACCCACTTAGTATTATGGCACCACGTGGAAGCACCACGATGGTTCGAGATTATGCAGCCCTTCCGGACCGGCCAACTGCCCACTGCCCCGCTCAACGTTAATATGCGGGGACGTACAGCTCCTATTATTGAATCCGGATTCTTGTTAGATTTTTTTTGTGAAGATTTCGAAGATTAGTGAAATTATTTTAAATATTTTTATTTAAAATTAAATACAAATATTATATGATAAAAATTGACCGTACGATATACGATTAACAAATACGATTTACAAATCTTTAGAATTCTCATCAAAATGATTCCGAAAGAATTCTGTTGGCCTATTATTGGCCGGGTCAAACTTCAGTTTAGGGTCAACCCAAAGGATGGTCAGTGATTGCTTCCTATGCTTCGTCGAATCTTCTCTACCGTCCGATGAAAGTCAGTGCCAGAATAGTCAATGATTTAGCCAGCCTCATAAAAATCGCCTTTGACAAGTGTATCTTCGAAAGAATGTATTAATTGTTGTCTTATGAATCGGTTTATAAATAATTAAAAGAAAAATAATTTCTCATTATGAATTGGGGGAAAAGAAAAGGTGGAAACGAAATGCTTATTTTTTATCTTTTGTGGAACGCCACTATAAGTTCGTAATGTCTAAAAGAAAGTCAATTATACAAACTTTCTTTCGTTTGTTTAAAAAAAAAAAAATATATATATATATATATAAATATTTTTTCTTCAACAAAAAGCTTGTAGTTAAGTTAATTACGAACGTCATTTAATATTATGATCTGATGGTATTCTTCTTCACTGACAAGTGAGAGGTTTTAAGTTCGAATATCGTAGATAACAAATTCAATACCAAATTAGGTTGCCCATTTTATGGCTTAACCGAGTTCCCCTCCCCTTGGTGTAAAAATATATCATTATAATAATAAAAAATTAATTACAAACATTCACAACTGCAATCAGATAATTTGTTGTTGCATACTTCTTATGGTATTAAATGCTAAATATTCAGCATGGACATCATTAATTTTGGTATGGCCTCAAGATAAGCATCTTTAAGTTAGATATTGTTTTTAGGCTTTTATCCAAAATGATTACTGTGATTGACATAATTCTTCACTTTGGTTATTAAGATTGTGCACTGTTAATCATTTTGGTGATTCTACCAGAAATCTCCGTTAAATTGAGGGTATTTTTGTCAAATCAACTCATCTCCTTGAACTAGTAGTTTCTTTAATTTAATAGAGATTTTTTCACAAAAGAATTTAAATGATTGACGGTGGACAATCTCATGACCACTTTTATCGATTTGAAATCTTATGGACCAAAGTAAAGATTTATGATAATCAAGGACCATTTTGGTTAAAACCTTTTTTTTATTATTTTTTTTAATTACTTTGTAACAGAAAAAATGTTGTACAATTTTCTTTAGAAATTGTTATTGGTACTTCAAAAATCTCATTCTACACTCTAAACTTTTTTGATATTTGGAAAGAAAAATACACTTGTGAGGAGTGTAGAATGAGATTTTTGGAGTGCCAATAACACTTCCTAAAGAAAATTGTACAACATTTTTTTTGTTACAATTTTGTACAAAAATTTACCTTGTAATAGTTTTTTTTTAAATAATTTGTATATGCAAAAAAAAAAGTGTTTTTCCTTTTAAAATCGTAGTAATATATTTTATTTGGCCGACTTCAATGATACAAGCGCAATTGGTAATTGACTTTGACATCCTTCCCACACATTTCTCCATAAATCCAAAATATGAAACAAGGAACCAATAAAACCAGCATTAAGCCAAAAACAAGAAGAAAAGGTTTATGTGGTTTGAAGAACACCATGCTCGAGTGGGAATCGGTAATAATCAACAGCTTATGTGGTTTGAAGAACCTCCTGACTTGTTTAGAGATATTTTGTTCGAAGATATTGAGTAAATTGCTTATGTATTGTTATTTGAGGATAGGTTTTTTTGTTTGTGCGAGACATTCTTTTCCTTTCGACCGGATTAAAAGTACTGGCAAGATTTTATCAAAATTCATTATGCACATTATCCTCAATTTTTATATATTTTGATTTATTTTCAATGAATATTGTACGGTCAATTAAAAAAAGAAAAGAAGAAAAGTCGAAAAGCAAAAGCACTAAAATGCTGTTACATTTTTCTTATGGAAATCCAATATAATAATAGAAAGAATGTAAGTGGCTTACCTATTAAGGACTCAGGAGTCTGATCATGGTCAAAATTCTAATTAAAGTCGCATTTGGAATATAAATTGGTTACTAATCCTACTAATTAGTATTTTAATTAAATTGTTTTACTGAGATCTCACGCAAATAATAACTTGTTTGAAAAAACTATGAATAAATGCAAGTTAATTTTAGAAAAATATTTTATTTCATTATACAAAAATCAACAAATAAAAAAAAAACACTTTATATGATTTTAAAATTTACAAATATTTCATTTAAAGATACATTCAATCATTTCGAAAGCACTTACAAACAAACCGAAAATAAAAACAAAATATATAAAACCCCTTTATTGTCACTTCTCCTTGTGTTTCCCTCCCGAGTCTAGACAAAGTCGTCCTCCACCATCACCTCCACCGCCCCCTCAATTCAAATCACTTCCGACCGAATCGTTACGGCCGAAGTACCTGCAGCCAACCGCCGAAAAAACACGTGAACCTCAAAACCTCGGAAATATCAGGAATTATAGTATTCTTTTCTCTCACGCTATTTGAACCCCGAGATCACACCTGAGCTCGGCAAAAGCTTGGATTCGCAGAAGGTGCTTTTCCGCGTGATTCCCAGCTCCTGAACGGATTTTCCCTCCAGCAGATCTTGCTCAGGGCTATATGAGGTCGGTTATTTTCTCTCTCGATTCACTCGTTTCGTTTTCTGTTTGGTTACCGAGAAAATTAGGTAGAGTTCTGCTCAGCTCAACTCGATTAAGTTATTATCTAGCTTCGAATATCGTTTTTCATTTTTGTTTGAATTTTTATTTGGTTTCACTATTTACGAAGTTGCTAGATCCTTGTACTACTTGCCTGCGATTTCGTTCGTGGATTTTAATGTTTTGATTTTTGAAGTTAATAGAGATGTTTGGTCGGGAAATGTTCAATCACATGAGCTAACTTAGTAATTGGATTTATGTTTTTGTTTTCCTGGTCGTTTTGTTCGTTGTCTTTGAAATTAAGCAAGAACAACTGTTATTATGTCGTAATTTAAGGTAGTGGGGAAGAAGTGGTCTTTGTTACTTAGTGTTTAATTCAAAGGGAGCACGTGGAGCATTTCAATGAATGGGTGTTTGATTTTGTGACTTTGTGTTAGCTGCTCATTGTCAAATGGAAGCACATGATCGCTTCGTTTCTCCGTATGTAGACGGGGATCGAGGAACGGGCACATGACTTCTTGCTTGTTGCTTCTTTATATTGTGTTTGAAGAATCCTGCTTGGTAGGTTAGGGGTATAGGTATGCGGTTTCTGCCTTTAAATGGTCAATGTATTCTCTGAATTCGATTTGAAATGCGGCGGAAAGTGAGATGTTGTTATTGAGAGAGATAAAGCGTTTCCATCTTACAGCAGCTTTGGGTTGTGAGTTTCAAGTGCTACCCATCTATTAATATGGTTTGTTCATCTATTTATAAAAATGGTCGGGTCATTTTCGTAGTTGTATATTCTTGTATTACTGAGTCATAGAGTCTTGCTTGAATTCCTGAAGTAGTGTGCTCAAACTTATTTTCCTCTATATACGATAAACTAGGTTTTGCGTTCCTCCATGAGGGTTGTCGTTTCTTTTAAAGGAATTCACAACTGAAAACCTGTTAAATAATGCAGATCAGCTATCGCTTTGCAGTTCATTTTTCCGTGATTGTATGTATAGTCAGAAGCTTGTAAATAACATGAGAATCCTTTCGCGCAGGTTAAATTTTGTTACAGTCTATTTCCATTGGAAGAAGTCAACTTTTGTTGCTCTTTAAGTTTATTATGGAGATCTGATCATCACTAATTACGTTTGCATGTTGTTGGCTGCAGTTCGGGTGGTAAAAAACCAAATGAGAACATGAGGCTTATTGTGACAACTTTTGTAGGTGTAGCTTTTGGATTCTTGATAGGTGTGTCCTTTCCAACATTGTCACTAACAAAGGTACACAATTTTTTTGGGTATCTGTTACACTCCTTTCGGTTGCTTACCTAGATGGCGAAACATATTTACTGTGTGTGCAATTTTGTGACAGCTGAATCTCTCATCCAGCCTTCTTCCAACCGTTGATCTTTCGTACACTGAGGACAAGAAATCAGACATCTCCAGCCAATCACATGCAAGTTCTTGGCCTTCTGAAAGGAGTAAAAATAGCTCAAGTCAAGATCAGAGTTCGAATGGCAAATCGAGGGTATACTTTCTCTCCCTGACATTAGCAGTAGTACAAGTTCGGAAATGACTGGTTTTACATCAGTATGAAATTTTTTATGTAATGAGGGGTGTATTGAATCTTGGCTACTTGTAATACAAAAGTCCAACCAGGTCTATAGTTGCAAAAAATCTGAGTGTCCTTTCCGATATAGTTGACAGCTTCTTGTTCTACCATGTAAATCCTCATTATATAGGCATTACTTATCTAGATTAACGCTTACATTCCCTGCAGATTTGGGTGCCATCAAATCCTAGAGGTGCAGAAATGCTACCACCAGGAATTGTTGCAGCCGAGTCAGACTTCTACTTGCGCAGATTATGGGGCAAGCCTAGTGAGGTGTGTATTATATTGTTTCTTATAGAAGCAAAATAGTTTTAGACTCTCCGCAATGCCTAGAATGGTACAGTGGAAACTGAAGATAATGCAGAATAGTTACAGTTTCTCGGATGTCTTGAATTAATGCGTATGGGATGATGAAATATTGGTATATGGCTGTTGCAAATAAAGCTGGAAGTGGAATCTTCTGTGTTACGCATTTGATTTGTCTAGGAATTCATATCAAAGAAAATAGTCACTTTAGTATATGTATTCGTTGCCTATGACAAGAATTTGTTTTTTTTTTTTTTTAAAGTTTATTGAATTCTCTCTAGTCCAAGTGAGGATGCAAAGTTAAATCCTTTGTTTTCGGCGGCACACAATACCTCTGATTTTGATGTTTCGTTGTTAGTCACAGTGCAAGTCTTTTGATTAAGCTTACAATTGCAGGACTTGACCATCAAACCAAGGTACCTAGTGACATTCACTGTGGGTTTGAATCAGAAAAAGAATATTGATGCAGCAGTGAAAAAGGTTTCCATCTCTCTCTCTCTCTCTCTCTCTCTTTCGCTCTCCCTCTCTCTGGTGGATGTGTGTGACTAAATATATTTCTCTCACAGTTTTCAGAGAACTTTACAATTCTCCTTTTTCATTACGATGGCCAAACAACTGAGTGGGATGACTTAGAGTGGTCTAAGCGTGCTATACATATTAGTGCTCGTAAGCAGACTAAATGGTATGAACAATTGTCAACTCCTACTTTTACTTCAATAATGAATAGTTTCTCTGGTTTTTTACTTTTAAGTATTTTGTCAAAGGTGGTATGCCAAGCGGTTTTTGCATCCTGACATTGTGGCGCCATACGACTACATATTTATCTGGGATGAAGACCTGGGAGTAGAGCATTTTAATGCAGAAGCGTGAGTTTCATTATGAAGTAATTCTTTTAGGTTGAGCTTGTTAGTCTACTAAATTAATCTCTTATGCCTTCCTTTTCAATCCAACTTCAGATACCTAAGACTAGTGAAGAAGCATGGTTTGGAGATTTCACAGCCTGGTTTGGAACCCAACAAAGGTTTAACATGGCAGATGACAAAGAGGAGGGGCGATCGTGAAGTTCATAAGTAAAATCATGGAACCTATACTGAAATATATTTATTTGTTTCGGGTTTAGTTTATGAACTATGAAGTAATCCTGTAATCCTTGTCTCGAATTGTTCCAGACAAACAGAGGAAAAACCGGGCTGGTGCACTGACCCACTTCTGCCTCCATGTGCAGCGTAAGACATAAAGAAATTGTAGAGGACATTTTAGTGCTGTTGTTTGTCTCCCCTTTTATCTGACATTTGTGTTTAATAAATTTTTCTTGATTCAGCTTTATTGAAATCATGGCTCCAGTATTTTCTCGAAGTGCCTGGCGCTGTGTGTGGCATATGATTCAGGTATTAAGGATCGCCTTTATAGCACTTGATTAAATTTGCCGTCTTGTTACTTAATTCTGTGATTGCTACACTTGGTGTTTGCAGAATGACTTGGTCCACGGCTGGGGTCTTGATTTTGCCCTGAGAAAATGTGTAGAGGTTGGTGACCCACTTCCTAACCTCCCTAACGTTTCTGTTTTGTTCTTTATTTCGTAATCTGCAGATGGCCGGATTTGTATGGAACTCCTAATTAAACACATTTTTTCTTTGCAAACAGCCTGCGCACGAGAAGATTGGCGTTGTAGATTCTCAGTGGATCGTTCATCAAACTGTTCCTTCATTGGGGAGCCAGGTACTTATCACTTTTTAGCAGCTGTCATTATCTCGTTTCCTTAATAAACATATTTTAGATATTGGTACGAAAAGCTTAGTTTTTTTTGGGCTTTCTGTAGGGTGAATCGCAAAATGGAAAGGCGCCATGGCAAGGGGTATGCAAGAACACTTATTCCAACGAGTCATTGTTTCGAATTTTTATCTTATAAACAGCAACTACTCACACAAACGTATCTTAAAAACAACAAGAACGCGCAATTTTTTTATAGGAAAACTAATGAAAAAGATTTAAAAACTTTGAGTTCTAACGACAAGGAAAAAATAAATGATAAAGTGAATAGTACTAGGATTGACTTTTTAGTGTAAAAATGTGGTTTTTCGTTAAAATGAACGGTACCGTGAGCTTTTCGTTAAAACTACCTTTTTTTAATGAAGTTTGCTGATATCGCTATTGTCTGTACTGATTCCAGGTAAGGGAAAGGTGTAGAAAGGAATGGACGATGTTTCAGATGCGGGTAGCAAATGCAGAAAATGCGTATTTTAAGGCTATCGGTGTAGATCCTTCAAATTCGACAGCCCATTAGGGCAAACAGCAGCGATGACAGAGGTACTGTACTCAAATCTACGAGTCAGGACCACCATCTTGATTAGAGTTCTGTAAAATCCGTTATAATTTGTGATATTCATTAATTGACCAAATCTCAGAGTTCGGGCCTTGAGTAAAAACGCCAGCGTCGATTAAATCATCCCTTAGAATTTCAGTGTTTTAGTGACAACTCGTTTGAATCGGTGTAACATATTCTTATTAGGATTCATATCATTACTCCTGTATCAGATATTGTGCTTGTTAAACATATACCAGAGACTAATAAATCGGAATTTTGAAGAGGCGATCGATTTTGCCATTGCCGGAAGCATATGAATCTTGTTTCACCTGGTTTTATGTTACTTAAAACGATGTGAACAACTTTGTTCGTATCATCGTATCACGGTCGTGTGAAAGTGCAGGAAAAATTCTTAGGAGATTATGAGTCAGTCACATGTTTCAGATGGAAGATTACTTGAATTTTTGATAAGGAATCATTGAATAACTGCACTGGATAGAGCTTACCTCCGGCACCTGGCTTTCTCTGGTGCATGTTACCTTAGCTGCGGTTAATGCCCGTCCCAGTTTTATTATCCCGACTCTATATCACGCGAGGAGAGCGATGCAGAAGGAGATAGGGAACACAGATGGAAATGTTTTTCCCGACTTGGTCACTTTCAAAAACTTGGGATTTCATATTCACATCACTAGGCCTGTTTGGTGGGCTGGATGGATTGGACCTTAGGAATATGATTGGATTGGTAGGAACATGTAAGACAAATTTGTAACCCATACAATTATAGATTAGATGTGTTGAAATGTCCCACATCGACCATATCAATGAGAAAAGAAGAGTTTAAATATCATAACCTCACTTCAATTAATACCGAGGCATTTTGTGATAAAACTCCACACCTGACAGATTGTATAGGTGGTAATTACCAAGTTGAGGACAATATCAGTGTTGTTGGAAGTGGGCCGTATGACCCATCTCTCTGATAATTCTACAAGATAACCCACTTCATTATGGATTCATAACTCATCATGTCCAGTCATGTCCATCTCACATTTTGACACAACAAATAACGGATTGGACTAAAGTCTATTTTATTTGGTCACAACTTATCCCAACTAGCCCACAAAACATTGTTTGGTGGTCTGGATAAGATTGGGCCTTAGGGATAGGAATGGATTGGCAAGGACTTGTAAGACATGATTTGTAACCTATATATAAGGATAAGTTAGATAACCTACATTATTGTGGATTCATAACCTATCATGTCCACTGCTCATCTCACATTTTGACACAACAAACAACGGATTAAACTCAAATCCATTTTAATTAATCAGTCGTCCAGCCCATCAAATGGGCTTAATATTTAAACCCGCGATGGATCCCGCCATTGCCGGGAAAACATGAATCATACTGTTGCGTTTGTTAGTTTAACCTAGAGCTGGATTGTTGTAGATTTGTCGACCACCTCATTTCACGTGACTTTGTATTTCATGAGGAGCCAAGATCTGCGAAGAAATTTGCTGGTATCATGGTCATCAAAAGTGCAGGAAATTCTTGGTATCTCGCAGAAGGAGATAAAAAGTCGCACGTACCGATTTCCTCTGATTAATATCACGTATCAATTTGTATCAATGGTCGTACAAAGTGCACGAATATATTCCTAGTATAACAGGCTTACATGTTTAAGATGAAATCCCTTTAAATAGGAGAAAAATTATCTAAAATTAATCAAGTGACGAGTGAGATAAAAAGAGATGACTTTAGTTCTTTATTTCTTCTTCAAAGTGGGATTTCAACCCTAAACCCTAAATTGGAGGAAACTTTGCCTACGACGGGTTTATGTAACCTCTCTTTCCATCTTAGTTGAGAGTATTGGATAATTAAAAGACCTTGCAAGTGTTTATGAGGAGTGATGTTATTCTTCGTATTGTCATGAATTTATAGTAAAACATTAACCTCTTCATGGTATTATAAGAGATTACTTCAACATTCCGGAAGTGTATTGTGTCTCTGTCTCTCCGATTAGAGATATGAAAACGGTTACATGAATCTGGTTTCTCCAAGTTAGGCACATTTCTCTAAATAGTAGGCATCTAGCAAGCATCGAAGTTAGGAACATCTCTGAATCGCCAACAATCTTTGAAAACATGTTGCAATAATGTCAAGTATCCTGAGATTTTTTATATTCTGGTGGTTTTTAATTCATCTTTTTGCCAAGAATCCTGCAGCTGATGAATGTGATGTTTCACTGCAACTGCACAAACAATTAGAAACATGCAGTGCCAACTGCCTGTGTGGAAGCAAGCAGCCATAGCTGTGGCGGTATTAATCGAACCAAGTTTTGTTTTCTGGTTTTGGGAAGATGATTTTTGAGTCACAAAAAGGTGGACCACTCGCTTGGTTCCTAGAGAGAGAAAGCTAGATATCAATCACTCAGTCATCAGAGTCACACCATTACTATTTATTACGTTACATGTGCATCAAACTTTTCATAAATACCGACACAACCCACGCTTTTCAGACTGATTATCACCTCATCGAGCACTGTTAAAATTTTCTTTCTTTCTGTCACTTTCTCTCAAATTTTCATCTTTGTTTTTTTTTATTTTTTTTTTATTTTATTTTATATATAAAGAAGTCAATAAAGATATAGATGTGTCTTAACTGTTCAAATAGAAAGGAATTGGCAAGACGGATAATTAAAGGAGAGAGAATCTTATGGTCTATTATATTTACAAGAAAGTTGTCGAACGAAACGCAACCATATCTTCCTAATTCCATATCATTATATAAATATTTTTCTTTAATAGTAAAATTAGAAAAAATTTCAATCTAATCTACTAACAATCTCTAAAATAGTAAAAAATTGAGGACATTATATTAGATTTAGGAAAATCTTTTTTCTTTTATTTTGTTAGAAAACAATGAATTAGACTTGGAAATAAACTATACGAAAAATAAAATATTTAGAACTAACAAAAAACTTGACGTAAAAACAAATGAAGTTATATTATAAGATTCATGCAAACGACATTTTTTTAATATGATAATTTTGTTGTTGTTGTTGTTGTACATACGTAACATAAGATATGAATGCGGCTTGAATCAGTTTGACTGAATGCACATGCCTAGTTTGCATTGCCTTTGAGCTGGCTTTGCATGCTACCGCCATATTATTTTTCAGCTCCTCCTCCGGGAATCAAGAAACTTCCAGTTCCCACACACACACACAATGACACAAGAACTGAAAGGTCTCCAAATCTGCCACGCCGGACAAGACACCACCACCTCATTGGCTCTCACAGAACCTCCCGCCGACACGTTGCTACGTCAAATTTATCCTTTTTGTGCCAGTGAAACTGTCAGTTCTCTCTTGCCCTTGCTGTTTTCACCCTTGTATATCAACCAAGTCACTGTCTCTCCCAAAACCCTACACGTGTCGCCACGTTTGCATCCGTGGCCACCGAACCGTGGTTAAAACTGAACCCACCCCCCATCTAACCACGGTTAACAATGTTAAGTGCCCTTGCGTATTTATCAGCAGCAAAGCCCAACCTAAAACGTAAGCCCATGGTTAAAACCATTCCCAGCTTTTAGTTTTTGGCTTGTGGCTTGTGGCTTCTGTGTTCTCTCTTGCTCTCTTAAGAAAATAGCAGAAGCACTGTCTCAAATGGGGCTCTCGAATTTCCCAAGTGCAGCAGAGGGCGTGCTGCCATTGCTAGTAATGAACACAGTTTTTTCCGTGGCTCTGCTAAAAAACATGGCAAGATCTGTGCTTCAAGTGATGCGTGCCAATATCAATTCCCACACTTTCGACGAGAACTCAGATGGGTGTCCTGAGGAAATTTCTAGAGAGAGAAGAATCTCCATAACACAGTTCAAATCTTTCTGCAGAAACGGGGGAAAAACACGGTGCTGTGTCTGTCTCTGTGGGTTCGAAGCAGAGCAAGAAGTGAGTGAGTTGTCCTGCAAGCACTTCTTCCACAAAGGTTGTCTGGAAAAGTGGTTCGGCCACAACCACCGTACAACTTGCCCTCTTTGCCGCTCCATTGACTGAAAAGATGGAGGGTTTTTTGGTTTTTGAGGTTTGTGTGTTATGGAGTTTTGGGTTCATCAGCTGTACTTTTTTTTGCTTATAGTATCTTGTTATTTTTAGCACAAATTAGAAAAAGTGTTTACCCTTTGGTTTATTTGTGTGCGCGTCCAAGTACCAAGAGGATTAAAAGATAAAAAATAAAGGAAGGAATTGGAGCATCCATTTTTTTAGGGTTTTGGTTTATCTATTGGCGTGTGTTTTCTTTTCTGCAACCAAATCTTCATCTGGAGGAGGCAGAAAAAAGTATGGGACTTGGGGATTGGGAATTGGATAAATTGGATAGCTTCTTTTATCGTATTCTTAATACGGTGCGGTACACTCAAAGATTGCAACATATTAAAAATGGCTCGGGACATCATATGTGGTCGTACAAGTTATACATTTTCATGAATATTATGAGATTTGTTATATTGAGCTGTGTTTTTAATAAACTAACATATATTATGAGATTTGTTATATTGAGCCGTGTTTTTAATAAATTAAAACACTTATCGATAACGTGGGTCTAAAGTATTTACTAGCACATAAAAAAAAAGTGGGTGTTAACATGTCTTCAAGAATTCGGCATGTCTAATTTAGAGCATTTTCAAGAGAAATTTTAGAGAAATTTTAAAATTTCTGTTAAACTCGTAAGTGAAGAGTCTCAAAACAAACTATTTCAACCAATCAATTTAACTTTTAATATTCAACAACACCATTTACCAATCAATATAACTTTTAATATTCAACAACATCATTTACGTAATAATTCAATTATCAATTTTCATATCAATTAGTTTACCAAATTTAGTCTCCTGACATCACTCCTTTCAAAACAACCTTCTCTCTTTTCCCTTTTTTTCTTGCTCAATGGTCCACTATTGAATTTTATTATTTTTTTCAATATTTATCAAGTAAATAGTTGATATTTAAATTTAAAGAATGATTATTCATTTTGTTATAATAAAGATTTTTCTACAATATTTTTTAGAGTCGAATTTTTTTTAATTTGACTATTTAAAGTATAAGTTTGGTTGTTAGACAATATCCTCTTGAGATGGTCTCTGAGCCATTTGAAAAAGAGACATGTTTTTACTTTTTCTCTTGAGAAAAGTAAGTTCTTTTATAAAAAATAATATTTGATGCCTTCCTTTTTGCTTTTTTCGGTTTAGTAACTTCTATTTTTATTTATTTAGTTTTTTCTTGAGAACTTTTAGTTCAAAGTAATTATCTTCTAAACTTCTTTTGGATTTTTTCTACTATAAATCTATTTATACTGTACTAACTAAACCATAGAATGACACATGCTTACTTATCGAGTATAGAAATTAAAACTATTTTGATTCTTGAGTTTTTTATGCTTATTAAAAAAATTATTTGACATTTTGTGTTGGTTACTACATATGTAATTCAAATATTTAAAAATTATTAGAAATCAGATCAATTAGAAGAAAATTGATCTGATTTTCTTTACTTCTTTATTTTAAAGATTTATGTGATTTTCTCGTTGAAATATGTACAAGAAGTCAGAAATCAGATTAATTAAGAGAAGATTGATAAAATTCTTTTTCTTACTTTCCTTATTTCTATGTTTTATGATACCTCATTTCTCTTATTTCTCTTAAATAAACATAACTCTGAATTTTAAGTGGCTCAAATATGTTAAATACATTTGTTGATTCTCTTGAATTTTTCAACCGAACGCATATCTTGTCATTAAATTAACAATGTCATGCGTACTCACTAGAATTTTGCCATTCAACTCAGAATGAGTAATGTTATTCATACCGAGTTTTTGTATCACATTTTCATACCATCTTATGTGACATTTGATGTGGACATTCACATCATTTGAATTAATCAGATTTTTAAATTTAGTTCATTATTTAATAAACTAATAATTAAGAAAAACTAGTTAATTAAATAATGATTGTGATATACAAGGAGTCTTTCTTCTTCATTTCCTTGGGTTTTGCAAATTTTTTAAATGATGTGGCTGTCCACATTAGATGTCACCTAAGATGATATAGAAATATAATATAAAAATATGGTATGAATAACGTTACTATTTAAGAATTGAAACTCGAGTAGATAAAAATCAGCAACCTTGGGGTGGTATCACATCACATACCAAAAAGGCAACGTTTATTAGGTATGGAGGAAGAACACTGTCGGATTAGATTCTGATCTGAACTGCATCTACTAATTAATTTGAATGGTTGGCTTTGGTTTCTAAATTATGGACCAAGTTCAAACTTTATATATATTTTCATAGATATTTGTTCTGTGACTTATGTCGCATAAACTTGGAACTTGCACCAGAAAAAGAAAAGCATCTTCGAACCTCAAAAAATGCACAATATACAAAAGGAATAAATATGCTAGGGTTGGAACTTGGAATGGATCAGAAAGTTAGGTCTGCACTATGATGATTCGCTTTTGCTCTGCCAAATTCTTATTTTTACAAAATATTATGTTGTTGGATCGATAATTTAGATTCGGAATTTGACATAACATAAATTTATTCATATTGCAGTTAGTTAAAATAAATAAAAAAATAGAAATGGATGGAAAGAGGAAGAGGAAAAAGACCATAACACAGATCAGTACAAACTTAAAGCTGTAATTTCATCTATAAGAAAACATCAGTAGTACATACCAAATATGAGGTACAAATTTCAAAAGCAATCTGATCGCTTTTACATTATTTATTTGGTAACTTATAAAGGACTATATATAATAATTAACCTTGGATATAAACAAGGGGGTTTGAGCCTAATCATTTCTCATGCTTTGCTGGTTCACGAGGAATTTCTTGTGCTCAAACTTAATGAACTCCTCAGCTTCCTCGTCGACATCCTCCATCTGGTCACGAGCCACATAATGTGTCACGGGTGCCCTCCTCGTTGTCCTTGGTGCTTCAGCAACACGATCCACATACTCATCGCTGAACTTCACATGGTGTTTTGGTATATGTTGGGTATGAGTGGTGAACCTATTAGGCATAGGATCTGATAACAGTATACCAAGCTTAACAGTTTGTGATCATGTGGTTGTAATTGTAACAGGTGTAATCATCTTGTAATCCTTGTAAAAGCTTAAAGAGTAAGCAACCTTGCTAGATATATACCTTTGATAACTGCCATTGTAATTAGTTAAGAAAAAAATTGTTAATGACTTCTTCTGCAAGAATACAATTTTTCATCTTTGTTGTTACATTTACATGGTATCATTCGCCGGAAGAGCTTCGTGCTTGACGGTTTATTGATCTTGGTTCCTCTACTTCTGCTCTGCTTTTCAATTTAGGGTTTCTAATTACCCTATTCTTCTCTTTTTCTCAGTGCTCCTAATCTTGCACGCAAGGTGTTTGTTCTTACACCTGAAAGAATCTTTCTCCAGAATCTTGATTGGTATTCGATTATGGTTATTGCAGTGCAATTGCAGATTCTTCAATCACCTATTACTTCTTTAATTTCATCAATTTCGTCCTATGTTTCTATGAAACTTGATGAATCTAACTACCCCATGTGGCATTTTCAGATGAAGCTTCTTCTGGAAGAACATGGTATTATGGGTTTTATGGATGGTACAAACCCTTGTCCTCCGAGATTTGATACTCAGCATTCGAGTGATTCTATTGTGTCTTCCAGTGATTCTACTCCGAGAATTGACAGTGATGCTTTCAAGATTTGGAAGATGCATGATCGCGTTCTCATGCAACTCATTACTGCCACATTATCTCTTTCTGCAATTTATTGTGCTATAGGTAGCACCAATGCTTAAGATTTATGGGTTCGTCTTAAGGAACAATTCTTAATTGTCACTTAAGCCACAATTTTTCAAATGAAATTTGAGTTGCAGAAAATCAAGAAAGGTACATCTTCCATTTCTTTGTATCCTCAACGAATTAAAGAAGGTCGTGATTACTTGGCTGCTGCTGGAGTTTTATTTGATGATGACGACATTGTGATCTTGACTCTTAATGGTTTGTCTTATGAATATAATACACTGAGAACTATTATTAGGGGTAGGGAGAATGTTATCTCTATGAAGGATCTTCTCTCACAGTTGCTTGCTAAAGAAGCAATGATTGCTAATGTTCATGTCCCTCATTTTCTCTCTGCAATGGTAGCTAGCAATCTCTCCGGTTCATCTAAGTCTTCTCACTTTGAAGATAATCAGCATTATGAGAGTTCCTTTAAAAATGGTAATTTCTCAAATGGAGGTTCATATGGTTCTCAAGGAGGTTTTTATCAGTCTAATGAATTTGGTTATAAGTCAAATTACAACAAAAACAAGGGTAAAGGCAAGCATTACTATAGTTTACAATCTCAATTTGGTAATGCAAAGTCTGGTAACTTCAATAACAATGCTCATGGTATTCTTGGTACATCTCCACCAAGATCACAAGGGTTTTTCCAGTCTCCATGTCAAATATGTGGTAAAAATGGACATCTAGCAGTTACCTACGGATTCAGAAATATAGAGAATCCTGTTACAGAAGGCTGTCACATCTGTGGGAAGAGGAATCATGGTGCCCCAATAAAAAATGCAAACATTCAATCTCAGCAAGTGTCAGCCATGCATGTTGCTGCTCCATCAACTATTCCAAGTGCTCATCCTCAACAGATGTGGCTTACTGATTCTGGGGCAACATCTCATATAACTGCTGATCTTAATAACTTGTCACTAGCCTCTCCATTTCCTTATATTGAAACAATTCAAACAGTTACTAGTGGTGCATGTTTATCAATCTTTCACATTGGTTCCTCCATGCTCCATACACCTCTTAAACCACTGCGACTTAATTCAGTTCTATATGTCCTTAGATTAAGTTAGAATCTTTTATCTGTGCATAGACAGTGCTTGGATAATAATTCATGGTTAATATATGATGCTTTCTGTTTTTGGATCCAGGACAAAGCCAGATGGAGAATACTATTCAAGGGACTTTGCAGTAATGGATTATATCATATTCCTTCCCAACCTCACATCATTCTTCACCATCCAAAGTACAAGCTGCTTTTCTTGGACAACAAGTATCTTCTAGTCTATGACATAGTAGATTAGGCCACCCATCCAATTCTATAGTTTCTATAATGTTAAGAAAGTGCAATGTCTCTATTATACTTAATGATAAGTCTGTGATGTGTCATACATGTATAGAGGGAAAATTTTGTAAATTGCCATTTGTTCCTTCTGTCTCTAAGTTTCTGCATCCTTTTGATATTGTTCACAATGATGTAGGGGTCTTTCTCCATGTAATTCTGTAGAGGGTTTTAAATGCTATGCGACATTCATTGATGAATGCATTAGAGGAGGTGAATATATTAGCAAGCCATTTCAACATTTTCTTTTGAATAAGGGTATTAAACACCAACTATCATGTCCATATACCCTTGAAAAAAATGGCTTAGCTGAAAGGAAGTATAGACACATTGTTGAAATAGCTATAACCCTCTTACAAACTGCCTCATTGCCTCCAAAGTTTTGGTCCTTTGCTTGTCAAGTTGCTGTCTACCTCATTAACAGAATGCCAACACCAACACTAAATAACAAATCACCATTTGAATTGTTATTTAAACACATTCCAAACATCAGTTATCTTAGGATCTTTGGTTGTTCTTGTTTCCCACTGTTAAAACCCTATAATAGCACCAAGTTACAACTTAAAACCACAAAATATGTCTTTTTAGGCTACACTTCCAGATACAAAGGCTACATATGCTATGAGGTGAATCAACAAAAGGTTTATATATCTAGGCATGTCATCTTTGATGAGAGTGAATTTCCCTATGCCATGTTGTCTTCTAAACACTTACCTCAGTCTTCTTCTGGTTCTTTAAATTTATCTTCTTGTGCTCTCATGCCATCCGTTACACATGACAATCATGTTGTTCCCATATCATCTGCATCTACTATGCATGTCCTTGTGTCACTTACTATACCATCATCCCCACATAGACCTATAAACCCAATTCCTGAATCCATTACTGACCATCAACACAATATGTTTCTTCTACTTTCCCTGTGTTTACAGACTTGTCCTTTAGATCTAACTCCCATGACAGCACTGAGATATCTTCTGAGTTTCAACCTGAGAGTTTACAAGTTATTCTCCCTATACCACTTATGAATACACATGTTATGCAGACAAGATCTAAGAGTGGTATCTTCAAGCCCAAAGTATTTCTCTCAGCAGTTGCAGATGAGAAATCAGTTGATTTAACTCAGGTGGAACCATTAACATACAAGTCAGCTTTTAAATCCTTAGTGTGGTGTGCAGCTATGGAAGAAGAACTCTCAACTTTGCATTCTCAGGGCACTTGGTCTTTGGCTCATCTTCTTGCAAATAAGAACTTGGTAGGGTGCAAGTGGGTCTTCCAAATCACTCATAGTGCCATTGGTTTATTTCTCCCACAGTCCAAGTATGTTACAGATTTGCACCTCAAGACTGATATGGTTCTCTCCAAACCATGTCACACACCCTGTCTACCTTATAATAGGTTACTTAAGGATGATGGCAAACTTTTTCATAATCCAACATTGTATAGAAGTGTGGTGGGTGCTTTGCAATATCTTACTTTTACAAGACCTGATATTGCTTTCTCAGTATATCAGGTATGTCAGTTTATGCATTATCACATGGAATCCCATTTTATAGTTGTGAAGAGAATTCTCAGATATTTGAAAGGTACAGTGGACTATAGTATTCAATTCAGCAAAGAAGATTTAGATTTACATGCATTCAGTGATGCTGACTGGGCTGGGGATCCAAATAACAGAAGATCTAGTACAGGTTTGGTGCCCTACTTGGGTTCTAATCCTATCTCTTGGTCCTCCAATAAACAAAACACAATATCCAAATCTTCAACGGAAGCTGAATGTTGAGCTCTCTCCTCCACAGCTGCAGAGATTAACTACAACTTCTGCAATTTCTCAGAGTTGATGTGCCATGTCCTACTACTCTATTATGTGACAACCTCTCTGCCATAGCATTAGCTTACAATCTAGTTATGCATCAACGGACAAAGCACATTGAAGTTGATATTCACTTTGTCCGAGAGAGAGTTGCCAAGAAGTTACTTCAAGTTCATTTTGTTTCTTTTAATGAACAATTTGTTGATATACTTACCAAAGGTTTGTCTACTCCTTTGTTTCAGACAAACTGTTCCAATCTTAGGTTAAGCAAACCTCATCCTGCGATTGAGGGGGATGATAACAGTATACCAAGGTTAACAGTTTGCGATCCTGTGGTTGTAATTGTGACATGCGTAATCCTTGTAATAGCTTAAGGAGTAAGCAACCTTGCTAGATATATATACATTTGATAACTGCCATTGTAATTAGTTAAGAAAAAAACTGTTAATGAAAAACACTTTTCTCTGTCTAAACTTTCTCTCTTTCTTTCTCTTCGAATACTCTTTCTTCTTCTGCAAGAATACAATTCTTCATCTCTGCTATTACATTTACAGGATCCACCGTGGATATGAAGAACTGGAAGTCGTTTGAAGTACTGCACTGATACGACATTTTCTTGTATGTAGTTTTCGGTTGCTTTGTTTAGGTTGATGATGGTGAAGGAGCTGTATTTATATATGGTACTGGCAGAGGAACGTGTAGGGTTTGAATTTTTGACCGGCATTGTACCTAGAGAAGAAAGGTAGGGTTTTATGGAGGATAAGATTGAATCTAATACCTCTTTCTGGCCAATTTGGTTTATAGAATCCCATAAAGCAAGAGCACCGAAGGGTTCTCTTGGGATTTTAGGATAGAAAAGTTGGGGAGGAAGGAATTTTTAAGGGACTTGCAACTTTGTAAATGGATTATCTGCTGGGGATTTGAGTGTTCAAAATTCACAAGTTCTCTTGTATCATCTTGACACGCCACTTAGTATAACCAATCCGTCCATTTATAAGTTCTCCTATATCAACTTTGTTAATGAAATATTAGTATTGTTGTGGATCCGCCGTCCATTCAAACTATAATACGTATGTTGATTGTAGTACATAGCGTGTTTCAGGTGTCATACAATATTTGTTTCCTATAGTGATATATATGCTTCTTTAAAAGCTAAACACCTGATTGGTTCTAGAGTTTAGAATCTCTGAACAAAGTAATTGGCCTAATGTTTTAGTAAAAGAGATGTTTGAAAAGAATTTGAATTATGGTCGATATTATTAATGCATGAATTTAGAGGATAAATTATCACATCACATACCTAATTGAAATCATCACATAACTAATTTGAAATGAGTGGTGTTACGCCCATCCCATTGTCCTATTTTCCCACACCATTTTATTTTTCACCCACCAAAAGTGTTAAAAGAAGAAAGCACTATTTTCTCACCCACCATCATTCCTAAAATACCTTAATGTGATTTCAGCCCTCGACACCCCTACTCCGCTGGAGTGCCGCACCAACTCCCAACACCCAACCTAGGTCCCCCAAACATCGGAACACCACCATGACAGCAAAACTACCTCACCACCCATCTTCTTGTTCTATGCATAGTCTAGATATTTTATTTTTCCTAAGAATTTCAAGTATTGCAGATTGCAATGGAATTCAATGGGTGACTTATGTATTTAAAGTTTTAGAAAGAAGGGAAATGAGAGAGAAGGGAGGGGAGGTTTGGGTTGGGATTAGAACCAAAGAAGGGGTTGGGAAGACAGAGAGTTTAAAGCCATGGATGTTATGAAGCAGTGATGGGTGATTTATGATCGGTTGGTTCGTATTTGATTAGATCCCTGGAATTAGGGTTTTAGAGAAAGAAAAAATGGAAGTAGAAATACTTGTTTACAAGAGATGAGATTTCGTCTCAAAAAGGCACAATAATTAAATTGAAAAAGAAAAGATTTTTTTCTTTTTTTCTTTTACAGAGATGGTGAACGTGGGGCAATCCGGCAATGTGCAGTGGGCATAAGGAAATTGGCAATCTGCAGTACATTTTTATTTTGGTCCTTACATGTCATTTTACAAGAGAGTAAAATTGACATTAAAATTTATACTAAAATATGGGTCGAAAAATAAGACAATTGAGTGGGTTTATCAAAATATGGTTAGATATTTTCTTTGTTGCCCACACAAATCATCTTTGCAAAAACTCTCAACCACCTTTTGTATTCTTCAGAAAATCCGTTACTCATGATATTTTTCTTTTTTGTGAACTTCTACGATAATCATGACAAGATCTAATTGTGTGAAATTTTACCGTACCATAAGCTTCTTAAAATTAAAGATATATATTTTGGATAAAATGTGAATCGCTTTGGTTATGTTCTTGGCCTCGCAAGTATCTTTTACCGAGCTTTATTTTTTCCAGCTTAGATATTGAAGAAACATGATGAGGTTGATCAAGATGTGTTAAGACCGACTTGAAATGGCTTATATAATTTCCTTTCTTCCATATTTCCACATGTAAAATATCTTGCAAAAACTCAGAACTGCTTTTTTTCACAAAAATTTTGAGCAATAACTCATGGTTTTTTATCGCTTTTGCGACGTTCTAAAAAAATCACTGAAAACCTTAATTTCATGTAATTTTCGAAAAATCATAAGCTTCATAAATTTCACGAAAGACATTTCGGATTTTCTTTCAGCAGATAATTAAAGCTTTTTATTTATAGTTTTGGACTTTCGGTTCAGTAACTGAGCACATTGTTACCCTAAAACATCAGTGCAGAGAAGTTTGCAATGACTTGACACTTATCTTTTTAAGCTCCCTTTGATATCCACTCAGCTTTCCAGACCCCATTGCGCTTGCATCTCACATTGTCATCAAATCCATGGCAGTACTGAAGGCCATGATCCTCATCACAGTCACCCCATATCCTGCGCTCGTATCTGGTTTCCTGCACTCTCATCGTTGCCGGAAGACGATGCACCTCCTGGAAACTGGCTTCATATTCAGCATTCTCCAATTCCATTAATGCAGTGTTGAAGTTCATAGCACCACCAGCACCAAGTGAAAACTCGGGAAGTAACTTTTGGCCAGACCATCTGTATTGGTTTGTGTTTTCAGCACGCCAGCTGCCGCCATGCAGCTGCAGAACCTGCCTCCCGTCAAACATGGAATTTCGCTTTATGAACTCTGAGTCGAGGAGTAATGAAGGCACAATTGGCACACCTGAAATATGGTTGCTGTGATAGTGATAGTCATCTTTTGAGTCCCAAGCTGCCTCCTTGTGCATGGAGTAGCTGCTCTCTTGAACCTCTTGGCGCATGCCGTAGCTCTGCTGCTGCTGCGGAAACCCGAAGGCACGACGCATTTTTCTTCCGATCGCTGCGTATATCTGTATGATTTAAAACTGGGTTCTCTCCCTCTTGTTTGGGTGCTATTTATAAGGTTTGTTTTGAATGTAAATAAAAGTTGTAATTTGTTAAGAATGCATATCAAATCCGTATATTTAGTTTGATAATGTATGGATAGCATTGAACATATTCCAGTCAATTGGATAAGAAAATAACTACACCAGAAAAGGGATAGATTCTCATTGTAGCTAAGGATCCTTATTTCATTTTCAAGAAAAGAACAGGGCGAATGCATCATGATTTTTTGAACATTTGATTAACTAGATATCCACCTGACTCGAACGAAAGAGATTTACGTACAGTGGCGCCCCTGGTGTAGGTAAGCCCTTCCCGACTTGAGCACAAACCATAAAAAGCGAAACTCGACAAAGAAAACAAATAACTTGCAGGGCAATGCATATCATTGACATAACTAATGGAGAACAAAAATATTAGTTCCACTGAATATCTTGAACCAAAAGGAGCAGGACAGGTAAACAGAACATGCAAAATTGCACATACTGCACTATCTAGCGATGCATTTTGATCAATAAAAAGATCTACAAGCAATTCAGATGTCACAAATAAAGTCAGTTCATCGCATAAACGAAGAATTTGTCTCATAAACAAAACTTCCCAGCAAGGGAATGCAGGGCTGTTGTACTATCTTTACGGGGTATCTGGGGAATCACATGATACACCAGCACGTTGTGAAACTGTTCCCAGAACAGCAGGCTCCCTCTCAGTAGATACTAGATAGACATGCTCCACTTATACTAAACCCAACTCCGGGAAAAGTTATGTACAAAACCATTACCCTAAGAACTCATGAGTTTGTCCAGCCCCCCGACATTTCCAAAGAATGATGTAAATTTAGCTGAGCATGAGGCACAGCTATGTCAGCGACACACCAGTCATCATTGTTCAGTCGAACCCTTCGTGAGTAGTCACAGAAGCTGCATGGCCAACTATCTTTACAGAAACCGACATCAAACCTTGCTGAAACAAAGGTCACTCACTCTCTCTTCTGCAATTCCCAGGCAAGAGAAATTTATACTTCTCTGCATTCTCCAACAGAAAGGAAGGAAGATGGACACCAGAGAAGGAATGAGGAATAGGTCCCATTTTCCCGATGATTTCCTTGAACGTGTACTCTTCGGGAAGCATATCAAACAAATCAGACCCCTTGCAGATCACTTTCTGAACTCTTGTTGGGTTTAGATACTTTGAAAACCTGACTCTATCATAATGGCTGTATGCTTTCATCTTGAAGATGAACTCACTGATATAGCGGAAACAAAAGCTACAATGCCACCCTGCATCTGCTAAGATGTCATCCGTCTGCCGATAGTGCGCATATTTCGTCACCCCTTCCCGATACCTGTGTACTGAAGCTCTCCAACTGTTATTGTCCACCAGAAACTCAAAGGAATAGAGATAGTTCTTCAACTGAAGATGTAAGATTTGAGGAACTTCGTCACACCACCTCAAAAGATTGATGGTGTGTCTGCTTGGGATCTCATCAACGTCAGACATTATCAACAAGTCGTCCTCAGTAATACCAGCTATTTTGAGAAGCTGGTCCAGTGCTACTCGTTGATATGCCTCCTCAACAAATGGATTTTCACCTCTCTTGAATCTTCCTCCAAAAGTCCCATAAGTTAACCGGGGCTCCACAAACTTGAACTGCTCACGATAACGGGAGAAGAACAGAGGCTTTGGAAATCCAGTAAATGTTGAATTTGACTCAAGGAGAACAAACTGTGTTATGTAGGGATACAATTCTTTCCATCTTATGGTAAGGATGTCCATCTCATTACTGAACAACACAGCATCAAAGACACGCCTAGGGTACTCACGGATCCCCCAACCATGGAGCTTGCAGAGGTTCTCCATGGACACATTCTCGTGATAGTAGTGTGGAATATCATGGAAAGGTTTGGGTGGCGATTCCCATAGCGGCCGCAAGAAGTATGAGATCTTTTGTCCATGCACGTAAATGCCAAAGATACACAACGGAATAATTGTAAACAGAATGAGGAGAACTTTGAAGTCAAATCCACGTAGAATGCAGCGAACTCTTGCCATGCTCAACATTCTGCCTGATTCCTGCACAATCGTAAAGGAAATATTTGTCAGACGCAAGACAAACGTGAAATCCACC
Organism: Pyrus communis; assembly: GCF_963583255.1. Taxonomy (NCBI): domain Eukaryota; kingdom Viridiplantae; phylum Streptophyta; class Magnoliopsida; order Rosales; family Rosaceae; genus Pyrus; species Pyrus communis. Next base: position 24,146,601 of record NC_084808.1, on the reverse strand, counting down.
GATCAAGAAATTCCAAGAAATTGCAGTAATTCAGGCATAGATTCAATGCACAATCAATTCACAACATATACACAATGGCAGATGATAATACTCCAAATAATTCGTAGTTTACAAGCGATGATCTTTTCGATAAAAATATGACAGCTATAATATCTTTTTAATTAGCAAAAACAATTGTCAATTCCAAACCAAAGGCTGAAAATAATCCGATACCTAAAATTCAAGAAAAATCCAGTACAAAGGTGTAATGGATCGAAAAACAAAGACCTCTTGTTATGCAAAATTTCAAATTAACAAAACATGGATTAGGAAAATCCATCCGATCTGATTACCCATACTTCATGAAAAAACACACAGATTACCTTTGGTTGCTAAGAATACTCAGGGAAACAGGTCAAAAACTTTTATTCATAAAATGGGTTAAATACTAAAATTCCCCCAAAAAATTGCATAGGAAATAACGTACAAAAAGTTAATAGCTTTTTAACTCAAATTTCCGGATATACCAAATTTTCACAATTTCCCAACAATCCCGTTGCTGCTACATTACCAGAGCAACCAAATACGCAAACCCAGAAAACAAAAACAATCAAATCACCAAACAATATACACAGAAGAACAAAAAGCACCAAACTTCAATTCGAAAAAAAAAGAAAAAAAAAGAAACGAAATTTAAGTACCTGGCCGCAAACATTGTCGCAGATATCATCAGTCTTCTTGGAGCAGTACTGGCCTCCTCCCTCGCCCATCATCCACCACATTCTGTATCTTCCTCCTCTCAGTACCTTCACGACCCACCGGAGTTCCGACCACGGCAGATCGATCGGGCTTGTAAAATTACCAGAATGTCCCACCAGAAAGCCGATGGCAAAATCGGAACTTTATCCCAGATTTGTTTGCTTCCCCCGATCTCCTGTGGTTAAGCAGGCGAGCTGAAGCTTGTGTGTCACTCGGAAAGAGAATCAACAGATCAGAGATGCCTAAGAATTTCCAAAAGTATGAGCCTTTTTTGTTGGGTTTTGGGATAAAAAAATGAAAGAGAAGTGGAAGAAGGGAAGGGGAAAGGAGGGCGTTGTGTGTTTGTGGGCTGTGGCCTCTCTGGTATTGGGTGGCAGTTGTCCTCACAACGCAACACTCAAACACCCACACCGAATTGAGCCGTTTCACTGTCGTCTACCCCACACCTCCCCTCCTCCTCTTAAGTCTTAACTTATATTTTATTTGAAATTCACATCTAAATACACTAAATTTATCAATAATAATATTTAGACTTTGTTTTTAGGGTTGATTGCAAATTTGGATTCATTGTCGACAAGGGATATGGTCTTTTTTTTTTCTTTTTTTTTTTAATGAAATGATAGCATTAGTAAGTTAAATGTTAGATTAGCCACCAACAAGATTCGAACCCACATCGTCATGCAATGACAAAAAAAAAAAAAAAAAACTTTTTGTTATAAATGGTTCAAATTATTCGTGTTTTGATCAAGGTACGATCTCCGGTTGATATTTTCTAATGACAGAAATTGATGAGACCTCTAAGCCTCGTAATGTATCGGGCGTTTGGTCCCATTGTTTAAAAAGAAAACTTTTCTTGTGTCTTAGTGTAGAGACTTTTGCTACTTGGCGACTTAGCAGGTGCGAAAATCACTTTTACAAACACAATTAAATTGCACTCCAAATTTAGTTTGTTTTCTTGTTGGATTTTGATTAGACACGAAGAAATTCATGTATCGTAGTTAGTCTTGGAATTTAATATTTGAGTAGTATTGTGAAAAAACAATTGAAACTTTGTATCCCTTATTGAAAAGTACTCCAAACGTTAAATGTAGTTTGTAATTCTTTTATTCCTCAAATATTAATAATTCTTATTCAAGTAGTAATGTGAAATATTTGAAAAATTGTATATCGTATCAAAATTTTAATAATTCAAGTAGTAGGGTTTTGGACATAACAATAGTTCTGCCATAATATTTATGCTCTAAGACGTACAACCTATGTGATATATATTTAATACCCTCTTATAATTAGAATGATCAACTTTTAGCTGGTACACTATTATCGTGAATTTTTTTTTTTTTTTATAATTTTTTTGTCAAATATTATCGTGACGTTGAGTGCCTTATTCTCAGTTGTTAAGAGTCGAGAGATATTGTTGGTCTCAAATAGGTATGTTTTAATATGTTATCTAATTAATTATTTTCTTCTTTAAGGAAGAAAAGAAAAAAACTAATTTTTCCTTTTTATCTTGATTTTACAACAATACCCATGTACTCGTTTCCATAATCCGGGAAGTGACAGGGGGAGGTGAGGGCGTTGATGTCATTGTGCGGAGGAGGCGTGGGAGCACATGGGAAGGGAACGGTATTAGCCGGGTTCACGTTAGCGACGATTTTTTAGTGTGTCTAAAACACAAGTTGAAACTGAAACGTTATATGTTTTTATACAATTGAAAGAATGTATTTTGTTTCAATGTTTTTCTAATTGTATAATAACATGAGTGTTTTAACACGTGCTTTTGATATATTGAAAAACTTAGCGTGGATGGTGAAAAGTCGGTTTGGTTCAATGGGTGGGGGGGCCACGCGGTGCTGTAAGTCTGTGACTGGCTCTCTCCATGACAATAACGCCATGACGATGTGTCGTCCCTTTTTGATTTTGCTGACAATTGGTGCGTTGTTACTTCCAGCCAGCCGGGTCTCGTTAGGGAAACGTGGCTCGCTGTCCTTGGGGAATAATATCTTGTTTAGAAGAAATTTTTAGTTGTGACAGGATCACGAATAGTAGGTACATCACATGTGTTTTTATATAAGTGGTAAGAAATTTTTTTTTTTTTTAAATTATTAATTTTTTAACACACATATCACACCATTTATACAACGATACGTAATGTATTATCTTGTGTGACAGTTACACTAAAAAATCTCTTCTCGTTTAGTGCCGTATATTTCTAGGTCGGAGAACTTTTTTGGGCCCTTCTGGGCCTTGGATCTAACAGATTAGTGAAATCCAACTCTATATTACACTGTGAGGGAAACTCGATACTTATTATACTGCAAGATATTTTATATCTGAATATTTTCAACCGTTAAATCTGTAATAATATATAATGGACGAAATTTAACGGTTGAAAATTCTGAAGTGTTTATGGAGCTCGTGGGTCCCACCGCGAGGGTTACCTTTCGTTGCATTGATTAGGTTTCCAATGGAGGGGTTAGATTGGATGAGATGGTGGTAGGTGACTAGAATATTAGTGGCCATTTGATGCCAGAGCAGCACATCGGTTATATAATCATTGTACATTCATTGTTTTACACTATAAAATTAAAATATCTTGATCAACTATGCATTATTTATTAATAATTTAATTACTCTTAACTAATTAAGTCGTCTTTATTATTATTATGTTTCCCAATAATCCTTAACTGCTCTATCTTTTCTTTCAGTTTTTTAGGGTTTATGGTTATGAATATGCGTGAAAGGTGGTGATTATAGAGAAAATTTTCATTGTGATTGGAACACGGATAGTATATCAAGTACTTTTATATAAGTGGTAAAAAATTATATTTTTTAAGTTATTAATTTTTTAATACGCATATCTCACAATTTGTATAGTAATACGTAGGTACCATCTGTGTTCCAATCACATTCAAAAATATCTCGTGACTTTGGTGGAAGGGGTTACCAAAGTCCTTGCCAAATTATTCCTCTCTCCCTCTTTCTAATATTGTTCCTTCAATGGTTTAGGTCATTATTTTATAATTTCTTTTATAATAATTTAAAATTAAAATGCATCTTCGTTCTCTGTTTCTACTTTGTAATCTCATAAACATGTTGCAATTTTGTTACTCAAAAATGTCGGATACAAAAACGTCACATTGAATATATTCATGAAGCCATTTAATTTAAACATCTCATTCTCCAAAATCCAAATTATCAAGCAAGTTACTTTCTTTGGCAAACAACATTTCTACGTACTTTGATCTTTACTTTCAAAATCCTTATTAAATAGTTTTCATACTAAGGACAACTAAGATGGGTGGACAATTCAACCAATCATTGTTTGGTCTAAATCCTTTTGTTTTTTGGGGCAATTTTTCGGTCTAAATCCATAAACAAGTAGTGTTTGTTGCGGGTTGGAACGATTCCAGGACGACGGGTCAACTGCGAACTAGGATATGAATCAAAATCCATCCAAAAAACCCTACTCTATGAGTCAATGTGCTACTACTAAACATTATATCGACCCAAATTCCGAATTAAAAATAAATAAAATAGCTGAGTCTTCTCTCTCTTTGTTGGACTTTAGTCTCTTTCATTTGGAAGTCTGCCTTTCTGTTTGGATGCTCTTTTCATTCCTTCCTATTTGTGCGGTTCCAGTTAAGCCACGTCAATATTTTATATTCCTATTGCTTTTTGTCTTATTATCTCTATAAAAAAATCAATACAAATGTTAACGTGGCTTAACCGTAACTGTACAAAATAAAAAAGGATTGGAAGTACATCCAAACAGGAGGGCAGACAATCTGCCTCCCTTTCATTCCTGCGTTTTTCACCGTGACTCATAATCTGCCATATGTGGAGCATGCAGCAGCTGACACGTCAAAACCCCAGTTATTACGAATGTTAATCATTGTTAATTAGTGAAAATAACGTTTAATCTTAAAAAATGAACGTTAATTATTTAGAAATTAACAACGGTTCGTAATAATTGGTTTGCTGAGTTGTGCATCGACTTGATTTAAACGTTAATCTAGACCATAGAGTACGGAATCTAGGGTTTGGAGCAACGACCCAAGACTCACGTCAACTAGAATAGGATTATACTTTTTTGACCCAACCAAAAAAGAAAAACCTTAATTTGCATCTTCGCTTGAGTAATACTTCGAACTTTCATTATTCTCAGGAAACATAGTCCTCATTCATTTTTAACGTGACATTATTTTACTGTATAAATTGAAACTTTTTATTTTGTGTAATGATCATCATCTAAGGGCTATTTCAAAAAAAGTTCATTCAATTTGAAGACCGTTATATGTCGAACAAATCAATAATCAAACGTCTCAGTTTGAGTAAATTTCTCTGGTTAATGATTTTTTCTTGCACAACGATATATATTTACACTAAAAGGAATGGTTGCAAACTCATCATTCATAAAATTTGAACATAGTAAGACTTTTCATTTATCAATGATGATCATTTAGATGATAATAAAAGAATTAAATGATTTCAAAGATGACGTATATTTTGGTAAAATGATGTATCTAAGGAGGTTTTGTCCGTTTGGCTTTTGCACGTCTTACAATCCCAAGAGGACTTTTGGGTGTGGGCGAGAAAGAACGCTGGAGTTTGGTCAGCGTGGGGTTTTATTTTCCTGTTTTGGACGAACGACAGTTAGCTAAGCTTTGGTTGACGAGAAACACAAAGGAACCCCTAATGGAGGTTTTATTCATTACCATTAAAATATTGCCAATTGTGTTAATTTCTTTAATAATAAATTGGTGTAAAGTCTGCATATCATCTAATATTTTAATGGACAAGATGTTTGATTTCTATCTATTCGGATTCAAAACCCCTCCTTGTAATTTGAGGAAAAATACAGGACAACCAAACAGCTGCTTTGCTTGGCTTTCCAGTAACATGTCGTGTGCTTATATTCTTTTATAATTTGATATATATTCGTTTTTTCTCTTTATTTTAATTTTCTATACTGACATAGAAATACTTTTCATTCAAATAAAAGGAACAATATGAGATAAAATAATAAAAAGGCTGGACATACAAAAATCTGGAAATGCATTTCTACCTGCTGGATAAGGAGAACAAAGCAATTTAGATGCCCAACAGCATCAAGCTTACTTGATGTGTGCAGCTAAAAGGCACCGAATAATTGATAATTCAATGTGGTTTAAACAAGGATAATTCAAAGTATTGGGCTTGTTTGGAATGTTTTTAGAATGACTGAAAGCGTTTTTTATAAAAGTGTTTTTTGAACCAATCCTTAGTAAAAATGCAAGTGAATTTTGAAAAAGCACTTCATATAACTGGTATTCTTGCAGGAAGCACTTCAAGTATAAAAACACTTTCACTAAAAGTAGCTATTTTAAAAGTAGTTGAATAATTATTCTGAATCTTTCACGTTTTTTTAATAAATATATCATTATAGTCCCCCCCAAAAAAAAAAAAAATATGATAATTCAATGTTAACCCTTCCATTGGAAATGTCAAGTAGCTTTTAGGTCATACCATTAGAGCATCTTCAAGAATCAAGAATTGAGAATTGACTCTATAATTTACAAGGAACAAATTAACGTATCTATCACGTTCTATGCAAATAACATCAAATGAAACATAATTAATACAATTTGTGTCTATGAAGCTAGAACCATACTTTTGACTTAGAAAAATTTTCATATCTTTGCTATACGTTTAATACCATACTTCTAACTCAAAAATTTTTCCATGTCTTTGTTATTTTCACGTCAATCGTTAATTACGTACGATTCATTTTCTTACCATGCATGCATGTTTACTTTATGAACCTCCTCTACTGTTTATATAAAAAAATTTGGCCATCTAGATGGTTGCCACTTGCCACTTATTAGATTTGGAGGCGAAGGAGGATGATAAGGGTGAAGCGTTAAACAAAATTGTCACACTCCTCTTTAAACTCCATTTTTTTTTTTTTTTTTGTTAACGCATGGTCCTTCTTGACCTTGATAGGCCTAAAGGAACACCAGCCCAAAAGAAGGTTAAGGCTTGATGAACTTGGAAAGATGAAGTCGAGCTCTTTAAGAGCCCATGGCTCCAGATGTCCTATCAGCAAGTAAGCCGAGTGCTTCCTAATAAAGTACTTTCCGACCAATAAGGGGCAAGTTGGTGCACTAACAGCTTTGTGGCACGAGGTCCCAGGAACAGAAGGTGGGCCTACTATAGCATCAACTCCAAACCACGTGATGGCTAATCGAGTGGACGAATGCCTACAAAGGGACGTAAAGACTGACAAATAGGGCACTCGAATACAGGTTTCCACCAACCCTAGGGCTAAGCAAGGCACTGGGTCGCGTCGTCCCAAAAAAGGACGCAAGTGGACTTGCATAAATGTCACCTCCTTGCCGCATGTCAGCCAAAGGTCGGAGGGACAACTAGAATGTCAAATTTGTGCATTCGACACATAAATGCAAAGGAAGTGATAGATTTGAGCTCAGAGGTTGATGGCTCAGAAAATGCCCTATATAAGGAGGACGAATATTCCTTAGAGAGGGTCGGACGAGTTAGGTGAGAAATTAGATTGTATTAAGCCGAGCGCTATACATAGCCGGGTAGTATATCTATCCAAGAGACACAATGGATGTAATCTAGTTTTGAGGGGTGAACCACTTAAATCATGTTGTTCATTTTTTTAATTTGCAAATCTCAAGTCCACTAAGGCCCGACACATTACTATTCTCGTTTTTATTGACCTTGCCAATTTTGAGTGTAAATTGCTTTTAGACTGAATATATCAAAGGAAAATCAATGAGTAGAAGAGGACAATAATCCCAAGGGTAAAAGTTTTGTCACCACCCAAATGTGCATGTTGTCGGCTTAATAAACTTTATGGCTCGTTTAGCACTATTTTTAAAACAACAAAAAGATAATCAAAATCGCTTATGAGCATAAATGTCTCTTGAAAAAACATTGTAACGCATGCATTTGGATTAATTGCTCTGTTTTGCACATTTAAAAGTCAAACGAAAAGGCTTCCCATTAACGTTTGTTAAATCATATAATATGTACCATAATTATATAGTATCATTCTGCATTTAAAAAACACAAAGGCCGATGTCACCTTTGAACTCCATACCGAAGAAGTTAGGCCTTCACGTTGTTTGGGTCGTATGGCCTCGCGGCCTCTGCTAAGCTCCTCTTTTACCTTGGCACCATTGTTTCTTCTCTTTCTCCTCTACATGCTAAGATACCCAGAAGGAGCCGGTAATTGTTATTAAAACTTGGGCCTAACAGGAATATACAACTAAATAGCAATCATAACCCAAGAGTAACCAAGAGAAACCCTAAAGCCCAATATTCTGATAAACTAACCAATATAAAAGAAAGAGACCCCAAAACAAAAACTTTTGGGTTTCATATGAACGCCAAAATTTAGATCCAACAGGAGGTGTATCTGAAAAGAGAGGGATAGAAAGATAGGATATATTCTAATTACAAGGTACAATCTCTTCAAAAGACGACTTAAAAAGTATTTGCTTACTAGTATCCTCTTGCTCCTTAGACAGTAAGCAGTTTTGGCCACAAGGTCCACTGTGAATAATGAGACCAGATAATAACTTGCTCAAAAGGCTGGAACCCTATAAATGTTTTTCTTTCTTTGATTTCCCACTTTCCTTTAATTAATTTACTCAAAGTTGACCAAGAGTTGCTATATGATGTTCATTGCTAATCAATGGGGCCTCAACGATTACCACTATCTTTTTCTCTGTGTAGGATTATATATGCTCCTCTATTGAAATTTGAAAAATATTATGTTTCAAAACAATTTTGTTGGGCTATAATCATGAGGAGTTTTTTCAAATTCAAAGAGAATGAGCTCAAAGGTTTTTATTAATTACTAACTATATATTTACACCAAACAGAAGAAGAGGAACTTTCAAACAATATATTTACTCTCTATAGGAATAACCCCATCAGTCCCGATGTCCGTTGTATTAGAAGTTTGGATATTAAATCCAAACAAAATCATCTCCTTCCTGGAAACTGGTAAATTGGCTGCATTAATACGGATGAGGATCCTCTTTATAAGGATCTTCTTCGGATCCTCACATTCTATCTGTTTATCGTATATCGTGCGACCATCTTTCGTTAAAAACTGTTTGTGTTTAATTTCAAATAAAAAAATTAAAATGATTTTTGGCCGCATGATGTATAATGAATAGATAAGATGTTTGAATTCTTAGGATCATCACAAAGAGAATCTAGATGGGATCCAAATCCCATTAATACCTCCCAATATGCTGCAACATCTCTCTGTCCATTGGATTAGAACTCAGTTGGACCTAACTCTCGTTGTAGTTATTACTTTCAGGGTTTATGTGGTAAAATTTCTGTTTGTAGTATTTGAATGAAATCGTGCCAGGAATTAGCTGCCTGGGAATTTGTGTAACTGGCTCAATACTTTGATTATTTGTATATACATAGTTTTGTAGTTTCCTTATGTTTCCTAATTCTAGTTGCTTTCCGCGTTTGATATATAATTGTTTCATTATATTTACCGTGAGTGCCTCCATCTCGGAGAAGAATAAACATCTAAATATTTAGCCCATTCATTTACCGACTGTTTATTTTTTTTCTTTTTTGGTTTTCTCATCATCAACTTATTACGAAGAGTGTCGCTCGGCGGAAGAGATTCCCCTAGGTACGGCGGCGTATTGGCTGACTATAGGTATGCTCTTGATTATTTTTGTTTTACAGTTTTGTGAAGAAGACTATCAATTTTATTGGACTCGTCGATCCGCTGTGTTTCGAGGGAAAATTACTGCCATTTGTTTACTTAATTTGTGGGTCTTTTATATATATATATATATATATATATATATATATTATGTTGTTATTGTTTTTGTTTATTGGTTGGTATTTAACAACGGAACCACAAACAAACAGTAGAAGTCAATGAACGAAGGGCTGCTGGCTCTGGGACTAAACTCACACCTAAAGAAGAAGAAGCAAAACCTGTTGGATAATGGCCAAATGTTTCCTTGTTTTGTGGCTTAAATTGCTCCATGTTTTGTGGCTTTTTCAAAGCCATGTTTTGTGGTTTTTTCAAAGCCATGTTTTGTGGCTTTTTCAAAGCCATGTTTTGTGGGAGAAGGCTTGGATTAAGAAAAGCATAAAAAGAGAGCATTTGGCAAAACAAGGATACGGATGAAGAGAAGGAAAGCATCCAAAAGACATGGTGTGAGCATTTGGCTCTACCATGGGCATGGGTGAGAGAAATCAAGAGAGCTAGAGTGAAAGATCTCTTGTGAAAGAACTCTTGGGGTAGAGTGAGGCTCTTGGGAAAATTCTGTGAGTGGGTGTACAAGGGTTATGGGATTGGGTTATGTCGATTTAACTCATGTATACTTGTACTGTTATTCTCATAGTGAAGAGCAATATCTCTCCGGGGACGTAGGCAGTTTTTTGCCGAACCTCGTAAATCTCTCTGTGTCTTTATTTCTTGTATTTTATTTTGTTCAACTGTGTGTGATTTTTGGTGAGGTTGTAATCTGAATCTCGGTTCCGCACTAACGAACGGGCCAAGGCACAACAATTGGTATCAGAGCATCATTGGGGGCTTTGGTTCGTTGGAGGTCCATATTTGTTGTTCACCATGGAATTTTCAGTTGAGCAGTTTAAAGGGAGATGCGGTTTTGCTCTTGGTAAAGGAGAGTAATGGAAGCCTGAAGAAATGGAAGCCGTGTTTAGGGATGCTTGGATCAACTGCGAAAGTTGATGTTGAGGAAGAAGACAAAGGCCTTTTTCTTCTTACCTCACTTTCAGATTTGTACGAGAACCTTGTGAAACTTTACTGCAAGGAAAGAAACAGTAAGTTTGGAGCAGGTGCAAGCTTCTTTGGTGTGGAATGATACACAAAAGAGACCATGGATGATGGTGGGCACAAGACTGCTTAAGCTATTCAAGGTTGAAATCGTGGAAGAAAATTGGAAAGAGGATCTGAGAGAGACAGCAGGTTCAGATCCTGTTCCGGAGGCAAGGGTCCACAGTGCTACGGGTGCAAGGCCGGGTTAGCAAGTTTGTGGTGGAAGACTTTGAGTATGCCCTCTAGGTACTCGAAGCAACACTTCTCCTGGTGATGTTTAGTCTCAAGTGTTGCAGGGGTTTTGCAGCAGGTGGAGCTATGAGATTCACAGGTGATGAGAAGGTCCTGAGGTAGGAGGAAGTGTGGGAATTTTGTCTGGCTCGATGGGTTGTTGTTGGAAATAGGCGCGCTGACGAGTTTCCAGGTTGCAGACAATGAAGAGGAGGAAAACCTGCTGGAGGAGACGAGGATGTGTTGAGATCCTGTCTGAAGCTAAATGGTGATTTTTAGCTTGCAGCAGCTGCACATGCATTGGCAGTAACTGAATCGGAACAGGACCAATGAGATTGATTCAGAGTGTGCATGCTGGTACGTAAGGCCAATGGACTTTGGTACAATTTGGCCAAGGTGGAGATTGTTGGATAATGGCCAAATGTTTCCTTGTTTTGTGGCTTAAATTGCTCCATGTTTTGTGGCTTTTTCAAAGCCATGTTTTGTGGTTTTTTCAAAGCCATGTTTTGTGGCTTTTTCAAAGCCATGTTTTGTGGGAGAAGGCTTGGATTAAGAAAAGCATAAAAAGAGAGCATTTGGCAAAACAAAGATACGGATGAAGAGAAGGAAAACATCCAAAAGACATGGTGTGAGCATTTGGCTCTACCATGGGCATGGGTGAGAGAAATCAAGAGAGCTAGAGTGAAAGATCTCTTGTGAAAGAACTCTTGGGGTAGAGTGAGGCTCTTGGGAAAATTCAGTGAGTGGGTGTACAAGGGTTATGGGATTGGGTTATGTCGATTTAACTCATGTATACTTGTACTGTTATTCTCATAGTGAAGAGCAATATCTCTCCGGGGACGTAGACAGTTTTTTGCCGAACCTCGTAAATCTCTCTGTGTCTTTATTTCTTGTATTTTATTTTGTTCAACTGTGTGTGATTTTTGGTGAGGTTGTAATCTGAATCTCGGTTCCGCACTAACGAACGGGCCAAGGCACAACAAAACCTTGATATGGACCTTGTGAATGTTGTGGAAAGGAGAAAGACCACGCGACTAAAAACTGCCCTCTGGGGATTGTGAGGATTTAATAGATAGAATGCAGTGGAGACAAATGCATTTGTAATTTCTAAGTTATGTCAGTCTTTTAGAACAAGAAGCCTTATTATTAAACAAGTGTCGTTGTGTTTGGTGGTTTTCAGTGATGATGTATGATCAAGATTCAATGGCGACCGGTTTGGTGTCTTTTCATGAAAAGTTTGTGTGAATTAGCATATGATTTTTGCTTATATTTGGAAACAATACTAGTTGATGGAAACAATACTGGTTGGTGAATGTTCGTTGGCGTAGTAATCATCTACAATTTTTCAGTAATTTGAGTTTTGAACTTTTGAGAGCGATCCCTTTGTCTTCATCGAGGAGGCATTTTGTGGGCATTGAGGGGCCATTGAATGAGATGAAGACGGATTTGTTTTTTAGACTAGTATGACTATTGGACGTGTTTTTATATGATGTAAAATATATATGAAGCTTAACGTAGCAGAAATTTTAACGTATAGATATTCGTATGTGACACCTTTACATATGAATCCCACTGGGCGTCTTATGCAAGAATTTCATCTAATTTAGACCTATGGTAAGGCCTTTGGCGGGTGGAGGACTTACCTGTTAACTACATTGAAATATTTGAGAATTGAAGAGAAAATCAAGAAGGAAGATGAAGAAGGATGAACACATAGATTGTAGACAGAGAAATATGATTTGTATTAACTGAAAAATGAAGAATACACAATTATGTTTTTATAAGAGAAAACCTAACAACTCTAACCAAATACTAACAAACTTACTAATTGTATTGCTAACTGTATTTCTGACTGTATTGCCGACTTGTACCCTTAATATTACCCACCCACACCTTTTGGGATCCCACCGTGACATGCTTGACCACTGTGTGAAGTTTTTGGCATGGCGTCACATGATGAATTTGGAACACACAGCGTGATTGGGACAACGAAAACAGAGTTCCTATTTTACACAATTAGTCTAACCACCCTTATGACTAGTGGGGGTTAGTGAAAAAGCCTTATAAATCAAAGCTTTACAAAGAAAAGAAGAGCCATCAGCTTGCTAGTAGTGTAAGTCACTGCATCTAAAGTGAGCAACAGCGACATTGTTTCCATATAATCGACAAAGACATATTCGACTTCTGAATTTTACTGCTTTAAAATTCAGATAGAATTGTCATTTAATACTATGGTCTAATGGTATTTCTCTTTACTTGTAAGTGAGAGGTCTTAGGTTCGATTCTCGCTAAAGGCGAATTTGGACCACATTATTGCAAGCTCATTAGTGTAGATAATATCATTTGTTAAAAAAAAAAAAAAAAAAAAATCAGATGGAACTTCTGAGTGTTGATTGAGTTACGTCTTCACCTATTCAATTTATTCTGGAATGGAACTTCTTTAACTGTTATACCCTGCAGCTTCATAGCTCTTTAATTTCCATACAGAAAACAAGCTTCTTCACGTGGAATTCCTAGGCTTTATAGGTCAAACCATCGCATTTTGTTAGGCTAGTTAGATAACACTTCCTAAATGCTTTCCAACTTTTAATTGTAATGTTAATCTTGAGATTAAGGTTATGAAACAATACAGCATTGGATGAATGCGGCCCTGCCAGTGTGACATTCATCTGTATTCTATGTCCGGGCAGATAGAAAATTGCACACAGCTGTATTCAGTACAATACTTGCAGGAGCCCTAGCTAAAACCTAACACTGTTTCATATAATGCACTATTAGGTGCATATGCTTCACTTGGGATGAGCAAAGAGGCGTATCAGTTTTCAATGAGATTAAGAAAAGTAGTTTCCGGCCTGATGTTTTGTCTTATGCATCCCTTCTCAATGCTTTTGGAAGATCACGGCAACCTCAAATGGCCAGGGACGTTTTTGACATGAAGAAAAACAACTTGAAGCCAAATCTTGTGAGCTATAACGCGCTGATTAATGCTTATGGAATGGTTTAGGGTAAATTACAAAAAACTACCTCAACTATTGGTGTCACGACACTTTTATACCTCATCTTTTAAAATTGACAATGTCATACCTCATCTTACGAATTTGTACCAATGTCAAACCTCCGTTAGTTTTTCTGTTAATTGCTCCGTTAAATGCTGACGTGGTTAGAGACGTAACCCCTTTTTTTAATTAAAAAATTAATTAAATATTTAAAAAAATTAAAAACAAAAAACCAAAAAAAAAACCCATCAACCCGTGTCCCCCTTCCCCAGATCCCCTTCTCTCTCACCCAACCCTCTCTCTCTTCTCTCTCCCTGCAACTTGCATCCCTAAAATCCCAAAACCCAAAAACCCATCCCTCCCCCAACCTTCATCTCCGATCCCTCCGATAACAACCCTACATCTGTCATTGACTCCAGTGATGAAAACCACGATCCCCAATTGCCTTCGTCGCTCTTCCACATCTGCTTTAACTAAGACCAAGCCTACTTCGCTGTGGGGACGGACCACGGGTTCCGGATCTACAACTAATACCCGTTCTACGAGCTCTTCCGTCGCGACTTCGACAACAGGGGCGAAATCAGCGTCGTCGAGATGCTATTTCGTTGAGACGATCGCGAACCCTAAGGGTCTGTGTGCGGTGTCACAGGTGGCGGGGTCGCTGGTGCTGGTGTGCCCTGGCCTGCAGAAAGGGCAGGTTAGACCATCTCCAATGGTGACCTAAAACCTAAAAATATTTAGCCCAGAAAATTTAGGTTTTAGCCCATAAACAGTTTTTCTACTCCAATCATTCTCGCCTAAAATTTTAGCCCCAAATTATCAAAGAATGAATTAAGGCTAATTTTTTTTAAATTAACTTTAAAAAAAAATAAATTATGTAGACTATCTTAAATTAATTTTATGAACATTTTAACCTAAAAATATTTAAATTCCGATAAATTTTGAAAAATCACTAAATCAATACATGAAAATCATGATAAACCACATAAACTTAAAAAAAAAAAAAAAAAAATTAATAAACCACATAAACTTAATACAATAAAAAACTCATAGACTACATAAATTTAATAATGATATCCATCATCTTGACTTGGTGATGGACTTGGGTGATAGTCTTGAGATGAATTATCATCTTGAAATATACTCCTTGTGGCATTCCTTCATAAAATTTTCTTTTGTTTACCACGTAAGTATTTCTCCCTCTCTGGAGTGTATTTGTCGAGGTCCTCCATTATCAAATTAGTTTTGTACCTTTCTTGCTCCCTATCCCCTTCTTCCTTCATGGCCAAAAACATTTGGGCCGATTCTTCTTGTCGACGGCACTGGTTTTCGTTCATTCTTGCCATTTCGCTAGCAAATTGTGCACGTATCGGATCTTGGGGCTTCCCTTTTCTCTTTACTTCCTTTTGCTTATCTCTACCTGGGGGCCTTGGAAAAGAAGAAGTTGGGCTCATTTGGTCGACACCTTCATTGTCGGCAAAATTCACACCTTCATTGACATCATTTGGGGGTGGGGCTTCATTATGAAATAATCTTCCACATTGTTGATTCGCATCGGTTCCCCACCTCGGAAAATCCTTGAGGATGTTCCAAGCATGATGCAACTTAAAAGCTTAATTTTGGTGTAGTTCTTGTCTTGTAAATTGCCATTACTTTGTCACCCTATGCAACAAATACATAAAAACAATTAGTTGCAAAATACTATTATGTACATGACAACTAAAATATCAACAAAGAAACTCACAATTTCTGAGGCGCCCCTTCCACTATGCATGTCAACCATGAATTTTAAGTTAAATAATTTTTTAAAATTATTTAGCCGTTAGATTTAAATTTGGACCGTTAGATCTTTTTTTTTACCATTAGATTTGATTATATTCGATCTAAGCTGTTGGATTCAATAAATATATAAATATAAAACTTAAAAAAAATAATTTGAACCTAGACCGTTGGATTAACCAATGGCCCATTTAAATGGAGCTGTTGGATGAAGAAAAGTAGCCATTGGGCTACAGTGAAACTGACAGCAGATGGGACAGCCCACGTGGGTGGGCTTCAGCTGCACTGTTCATCCGTGTGAGGCAGATTGGGTTTTGGGTTTTGGGGTTTTGGGGTGTGGGTCCCACTTCAATTTGTGGGCTAAATTTGTGACTGGTATTTGGGTTCATTTTAAGTTTTAGGTTTTAGGTTTGGTTTAGGTTTTGGGTTGGAGTGGATTTTTTGGGGGGGGGGGGGGAAGGGAAAATTTAGGTTATAAGCCACCATTGGAGATGGTCTTAGGGTGGAGCATTATACGTCGGGTGGGAAAGGTTTCTAGGTTTTGGGATTTTAAGGGTGCAGGTTGCAGGGAGAAAGAAGAGAGAGGCGAGAGAGAGGAGAGAGGGTTGGGTGGGAGAGAAGGGGATCTGGGGAAGGGGGACACGGGTTAATGGGTTTTTTTTGGTTTTTTGTTTTTATTTTTTATTTTTTTAATATTTAATTAATTTTTTAATAAAAAAATGGGTCCCATCTCTAACCACGTTAGCACTTAACAAAAAAATTAACAGAAAAACTAACAGAGATCTGACATTGGCATAAATTCGTAAGATGAGGTATGACATTGTTAATTTTAAAAGATGAGGTAGGAAAGTGTTGTGACACCAATAGTTGAGATAGTTTTTTTGTAATTTACCCAATGGTTTATTAGATGAAGCTGTACAAGTCTTGCGTGAGATGGAATTCATCCAAACATTGTATCAATATGCACACTTTTAGCAGCTAATTGACTGATACAACATTACCTTACATAAGATGGAACTGTACATTTCAAAAATTTCCCAAACATTAATGTTTGATGAATAACTTTTCTTAGCACCATGTGTCCATATTCAGTAGTTCCATGTTCTATACTTGCAAGTTTCGCTTCATTTATGTTCCCAGTTATTAAATTTGCTTCAGTGGAATTATATATAGTTTCTATGCTTTTGCCTTAAGTTCTTTTTTTGTATTAGTTTTTGTTTTGGGCGACTTCTTTTATGTTAGTTAAGAAACTGAAAATTGAACTTGGAATGAAGATTACAAGACTGGAGAACAACAATGGAATTGATTAAGTTGATTGAGCCCTCACTACCTAGAGTTTCAACTGGTGTTGTGAATCAACCTCTGCATATTCTCGGAAGAATTGGAAAAATTGAGACCATGATGAAGGTACCTAGAATTTCTCTAGTATTTGATAGCCTCTTTTTTTTTTTCCTTTTTGTTTTTTTTTTTGGATTTGAAACGATAGCGTAGTATTTCATTAATCAACACAAACATTACAAGGATGTCATTGGATACAAAATTCCAGTGACCAATAAATTGATCTGAAATGAATTTGCACAAACATACAAATAATAAACCCCTAATAGACAACCACAAGTGCAAACATTCAATCGCCAATCGCACAAAAACTACCTGTACAAATCTGTCGCAATAAATGTTAGCCACAACAGAGAGATGCATGCAACCACAATGGTCATTGCTGAATTGCAAGGCCACAAAAAGTCATCGTATTAGAGCGAGACCACATCGAGTCATCGTTGACAGACAAGACTAACAACACGCAACGCACAAAGGTGAAGACCAAATTAGCCAAAACAATAGCGCCACCACAGTAAGGCGAGTGAAACACAACTAAACAACACTGAAAAATGATCCGTTGTGCAACTCATTACAATTTTTTGGGGGGGGGGGTGGGCGAGGCACTCATGCCCTAGGCCACCTACAAGTTTCGAATCGAGGTGCACAAGCCGAGCCGCATCAAGACGTTCAAGCTGAGCTGCATAAGCCAAGACGCCAGATCTGAGAGCACAAGTCTATGCATCCACCGAACCCATCGAGGAAGGTGACGCCACCATGGAAATGAGTTGACAAAGGGGGATCCAACCCACCTGCAACACAAATCTAAACCCCACACCTTGAGAACGAGCACCAAATCAAAGAAATCTTGAAAGGGCATGGCCTGGGTCAGAGTATAGGGCATAGATCCATGGAAATCTGCACCCAAAATGGTGGGAGAGAAGCAAGGAAGGGGAGAGGAGGTAGGAAAGGCCGAGAAAGGGAGGTAGGTAAAGGTTGGGAATGAGTAGTTAGCGTGAGGTGGTGGGAAGAATCAAGTGTGGCGAGGGGTGGAGGATGGCTGGGATGGGGAAGAGAGGGGAAGAGCTAGGAAACAAAGGAAGAGGCTGCCACCGGCCCCCAGCCCCCAGCCATAGCCAGAGGCTGGCGGCAGTGGGGTAGACGGCTAGGGTTTGATAGCTAAATGTTACAAAGCACACAACATTTATGCAAGCAGCGGTTTGCTTTCATTTTGAACTCTCTCCCTCCCCCCTCCCACCATACAGTTATTCTACAAGATAGTGGCATCAAGTGGTGATATCAATTTTGATACATTCAATTTGTTGAAGAATCTCGTCTGTCGGAAATTGGAGAAAATATTTTGATCTACAAGTCAAACTACCATAACTACCATTTCTGCATCTGTTTTATGTTCGTGAAATCATTCACATCACTTACTAAATTATTAGATAACTGAAAACGGGTTATGAACTTCTGCACAACTTTTGAAAAGAAAATCTGGGTACCAGGATTCTACAAGGAAGCCCTGCGATACACTTTCCGCCTCTTCGCTGATAAGTAGAACCAAGGTAGAGGACCACAGGCTGCTGGAGTCAACAATGGCTGGTACATACGCAGTTCCCGATTACCGTTTGTAACATATTCGATAGGCCAAAATGCAGTGTAGGAGACGATGTCCAAGTTTTATGCAGCTTGTCCGAGATGAGAATGGTGGGATTGATAGTGATTGTTGAAAATGCTGATAAGATTAGAATTTGTACAGCCTGTAAATGAATTCTTATTGGATATAAATTGAAGTGAAGGTGGCATAATTTGTTATCTCAAAGACTCAAGGTGGTATAGCATGATTAATGGTAAGAGTATAAAATGGTCAAAAAGATGAAATTTATAAGGTATGTGAGTAATATGTCCTAGTAGTGGGTCATGTGAATTTTGTCATCCATTCATATTACAACAGGTTCCATCAAGAAAATAAAAAAAATTGAATCAACAGGTTCCATATGAGAAACCCTAAAGCCCAATTTTCTGATAAACTCACCAATAAAAAAGAAACGGGGACCTCAAAACTTTTGGTTTCACTTGAACGCCAAAATCTTGGATATAACTGGAGGTTTATTTAAAACGAGAAAGATATCCTAATTAATTACATGATACAATCCTTCCACAAGACTACGTACTTAAAAGTATTTGCTCCTTAGTATTCTCTTGCTCCTCACATTAAATTAAAGCAAAGTTAAAATGAATAAGCGTGGACAACGTGTTTAAAAAGAAAATGATCTATGCACATACGAGCACTTGTGAAATGGCTAATATGTCGAGGCAACCGCTGGCAAAATCCCATGTTGAGGCAACCGCCGCCGTCTATATAAAATCATAACAATTTCATCTTCAACTTTTGGCCATATGGGAGTGTGCATGGAAGAGCAGTACTCTACACTTATTACAGACACCTGCCCGTACGCATGGTGGTCCAACAGAATTCATGAAGCACATTCCTCTGGGTGACCTAATCACTACAGCTTATGCAGCTTCGCCGCAAGGTCCACTGTGAATTATGAGACCAGTTATAACTTGCTCAAAAGGCTAAACCCTATAAATGTTTTTCTTTCTTTGATTCCCCACTTTCCTTTAATTAATTTACTCAAGGTTGACCAAGACTTGCTATTTGGTGTTCATTGCTAAATCAATGGGGCCTCAATGATTACCACTATCTTTTTCTTTGTGTGGGTTTATATAAGCTCCTCCATTGAAATTCTAAAATATTATGTTTTAAGACAATTTCGTTAGATTATGATTGGGTGAGGAATTTTCAAATCTAAAGAGATTGAGGTTAAGTTTTATTTTTTTAATTACAAACAATATATTTGTACCAGACGGTACAAGAGGAATATTCAAATTCCTAAAAATTGATGTCAATTTAGTAAAGAATGGATTACAAAGTATTAGATATGAGATATTAGAAATTCATCATAAGAGCATTAATTATAATGGCATGTGTCAGTAACTTGTAAATCCCTCCATCACACTCATATTGTGCATTTCTAATTTCTCATGTCTCACTTTTTTATAATTCGTCTCTAACTAATTTAACATTAGTCCCTTAAAACCTAAGTAAAATTCTATCACTCAAATATCGCCCTAGAGTTTCTACCAACCTCAAAACCACCATTTGAACTTTTTGATGACATTTATCAATATGTAGGAGACGTTACCCATGAACGGTGCAACAATTCAAGGAGTATGATTCTATCCTCTCCTATTATCATCATCTTCCCTCCATTCCTCTCATATATCGTTTTTTGTCTTATTGTTTTTATAAAAAAATCAATATAAAATGTTAATGTGGCTAAAATGTAACCATTCAAATAAAAAAGGAGGGAATAAGCTGTAAGGATTAACTGTCTCATAATTCATGCATGAATGTGCTTCATGAATAGTCATTCTTGAGAAAAAAAATAGGAGTACTCGCTACGGTTATTTGAAGATGAGGCTTGGGATGGAATTCATGCATGCGGTGGAGCCACGGGGAATTGCAGGTGGTATGTGTATTTTTTAGAGGAGTTATGAGCATGTAGTCCTTGTTAAGTATGCAGATTTTTTCATTGAAGTCGGTATTAATGATGTAAAGAAAACTGAGCAGTGGAGATTGTTTGCGATTTATGCAAGTACGGATGATAATACAAGAAAGGAGCAGTGGAAGGTGTTGTCGCGTAGGATTGAGGTGGTGGGAGACAGGTGCTTGCTTATTGGGGATTTTAATGACATTATGGATGATTCGGAGAAGGAAAGGGGCAACTATAGGTCCGTGGCAAGTAGAAGGGATTTTTGTGAGTTTATTGTGGGTAATGGGTTGTTGGATTTGGGTTTTGTTGGCTATCCATTTGCGTGGAGGAATAGAAGAGACGAGGGGCCCATACAACAAAGGTTGGATCGTGCTTTGGCAACGAGTGGTTGGGTTAACATGTATCCTAAGGCGAAAGTCATGCACGAAGTTTTGGAAGGGTCGGACCATGCTATGCTTATTCTGGGTACGGATGTTGCACTTTCTAGTCGGAGGAGACGCTTTATTTATGATGCTTGATGGAATAAGGTGGGAGAGTGTCATGGTGTTGTTGAGACATGTTGGAGGTGTGGGGTGGTGGGGTCCTATGCTTTCCGTGTAGTGGAAAAATTAAGGGGGGTACGGCATGGGTTGCAGGAATGGAGAAGATTGAATGGGCGTAATTCTAAAGCTTCTATTGATGCTTTAAAGAATGAGCTAAGGCTAGCTTATAAATCCTCGGCTTTTCCAAGTGCAGATATTCGACGGAAGGAAAGTGAGTTAAAACGCATGATTAAGGAGAAAGAGGTGTATTGGAAGCAAAAATCATGTGTCCTGTGGATCCAGGAGGGGGATAAAAATACAAAGTTCTTTCATGCCCAAATGGTGAAACAGCATCGATGTAATAAAATTATGGGATTGGAAAATACTTAAGGGTTTGGTGTACTGAACCGAGTCAAGTGGATGCAATTGCAGCGACCTATTTTCAAAATCTCTTTCTTACTTGTAATCCGGTAAGGATTTCGGAGATAACAGAGTGCATGGAGGTTAGGATATTGATTGAGGATACAAAGAAGTTAATGCAGCCAGTGACGGAGGAAGAGGTGCGGAACATTATGTTTCAAATCCCTGTTGATAAGTCTCCGGGTCCGGATGGGTTTACTGGAAGTTTTTATCATGAATATTGGGATGTGGGGGTAAGGACGTCGTGAAGATGGTTCAGGCATTTTGGTTCTCTGGGAAGCTTCTGTGGAAGTTAAACCATACTCATCTTGTCCTTATTCCGAAGGTGGCAAGCCCTCGGTCTATGGCTCAATTGCGTCTGATATCGCTATGTAATGTGGCTTATAAGGTGATTGCTAAGCTTTTGACTAACCGTATGACGATGGCTATGCCATATATCATTAGCCCAAATCAATCGGCATTTGTGGCTGGGAGACAGATTTAGGACAATATATTGGTGGTGCATGAGATTTTGCATTCTCTTAATCACCGAGGGGATGGGGAAGAGATGTCGATGGCAATGAAATTGGATATGGCAAAGGTTTATGACCAAGTTGAATGGGGTTTTCTTTTGGCAATGATGGAAGCCTTAGGTTTTCCCATGGAATTTCGTCATAGGATTACGGAGTGTATAACTACGGTCACGTATAGTGTTTTGATTAATGGGGCATCTACGGGGTTTATCCAACCATAGAGAGGCCTGCGGCAAGGTGATCTTATGTCGCCCTTCCTGTTTCTTATTTGTGCCGAGGGATTCTCGGCGTTGCTACGACGGAGGGAGGAATGGGGGTCCCTTAATGGGGTGCGGGTGGCAACTGGTGGGGTCGCAGTATCCCATTTGTTCTTTGCCGATGACACTTATTTTTTGCAGGGTAGAAGAGGATGACGTCATGTCAGTCATGGATGTGTTGAAGTGTTATGGGGAAGCGTCTGGGCAAGTTATTAATACAGAGAAGAGTTCCTTGTATTTTGGGGCCAATTGTACGAAGCAAAGAAGGAAGAGAATTGCGTCGTGTACCAATATTATGGGTTGACAGGAATTTGGTAAGTATTTAGGGATAACTGCGGATTTTGGATCATCTAAAAAGGAGGTATTTGAAGGGGTTCGTGAGGCTCTGGAGGGACGAATCAATGGATAGGCGGAACAATTTCTATCCCCCGCAGGTAGAGAGGTGCTTATTAAATCGGTGGCTATGGCGTTACCGAATTATGCGATGTCTTGCTTTAAGCTTCCGGTTGGTCTGTGTAAGGAGCTGGAAGCGGCGATAACAAAGTTTTGGTGGATAGGGAATAAAGAGAGGGGTGGCATGCATTGGGTTTCTTGGCAAAAATTGAAACGAAGGAAGAGGACCGGAGGGCTTGGGTTTAGAGATTTACTGTCTTTTAATTTGGCTTATTTAGCTAAGATTGGCTGGCAACTTCTTCTAAACCCGGAGTCGCTATTCAATTTCTTAAAGCTAAGTACTTCCCAGATAAGCCGTTCTTTGGGTTTGTTGGGGTGGGTGGTGGGGGGGGGGGGTGGTTTAGGGTGGGGTGGGGTGTGGAAGGAGGATCTTATACAGAGGGTCTTTGAGGAGGTAATGTAATACTTGGTCTACCTGTAAGCTTAATGAGGTTCCCAGATAGACTTATGTGGCACTATTCAACTAATGGTGCCTATACAGTTCGAACGGGTTATGGTGTTGCCGTGGAGATAGGGGAAAATGGGGAGTTTGGAAGAAAAGGGATGAGAGGAGGGAGTAGGGAGGATGTGGGGGACCGGAGTTGGAGGGATATATGGAGATTAGAGGTTCCAAATAAATTGAAATTCTTTATATGGAGGTGCTGTAACCATTCTTTGGCGGTGCGATGTAATCTTTTTAAACGGTGAATGCAAGTGGATAGTAAGTGTGCTATATGTGGAGAAGCGGAGGAGACGGAGCATCACTTGTTTTTCCAATGTGAGTTTAGTCGTGTGTTATAGTATTGTTGTTCCTTGCAGCTGGATGTGGCATCTTTGGAAGGCAAGGATTTCTGCGAGTATTGGCAGATGCTCTGTGCCCGGTTTCGTGGTAATGACCGAAAAGAGGAATTGATGAAGGAGTGTGTGTTTATCATGTGGCGCATATGGAAGAGCAGGAATGAAATGGTGTTTAAGGGAATCTTGGCTAATCCCATGGAGATGGTGAATTTGGTAAGGGGTCATATCTTGGAGTTTAGAGCTGGGCAATGCAATAAGAGGAGTGAGGCTGGTGGTGCCACGAAGGGGAATGTAGACAGCTTTGCAGGGCTACGGGTTCGATAGAAGAGGCCTCATTTTGGGGTGATGAAGATCAATTGTGATGGTGCATGGTGTGGAACGACATGCAAGAGTGGTTATGGATGGGTTTTGCGGGATTTCGCTGGCTTGTTACAAGCTGCTGGTGGGGAAGGGGGGCTATTCTTTAACTCGGCAGCAGTGGCAGAAGCTGCTGCTATCCGTGCAGCTTTGCGGGTCTGTTGCGAGCTGGGTTATGCGGATGTGGAACTTGAATCTGATTCTCAAGTTCTTATTCGAATGCTTACGGGAGAGTAAATGATCGATGCTACTTTGGAATGCGTTATTCATGATATACGTCTTCTGGTATCTCAATTTGGAAGGGTGAGGTTTGGTTTTGTTAAGCAGTGTGGAAATGCTGATGCCCATGTCGTGGTCTCATATGTGGCCTCATATGAAGGTGCTTTTCGTTGGGATGTAATTGACCCAATGTTTTTATTTAATATTTTTGCTCAAGATGTAAACTGTTGAAATTCTTGTATTAATTGTAAATATTCTTTGATTCATTCTAGGGTTGTTTGCCTTGTATAGCACGTTGACTATGAAGCTTGATTATAGGATCTTGACTGGGTTATGTTTTGTAGACTTGCCTTGTGAAGGCTAGTGCTAGTTTATATATTAGGGTTGTAATATTTTCAATACACAACAGTTGAAAATCTATTCTTTCTACATACATACACTTCGCCATTTTTTCATGGCATCAGAGCACCTTCCTGGTGCCTGAAACGCTTCCACTAGATCTCGTTGTTCTTCATGAGTGACGAAGAAACTCCTAAACACAAACCACAACTCACAACAACAATGGACATCACTGATCCATTCTACATCCATCACTTAGATCACCCGAGTCTAACCTTGTTTCCAAACCACTGGATGGTGACAATTATTCCACATGGAGTCGTGCGATGACAATCAGCCTCAGCACCAAGAACAAGCTTGGTTTTGTGGATGGTTCGATAGAAGCCCCGCCAAAAACCGACGCCAAATATTCCATTTGGAAACGGTGCAATGATATGGTTCTCTCATAGGTCGTTAGTTCTGTTGGTAATGATTTGATGAGCAGCGTCCTATACACGGATTCACTTTCTGAGATATGGGAGGATTTGAAGGAACGTTTATCGCAAGGAAATGTTTCTTGCAATTTTCAAATTAAATGAGAGATCATTGAACATCGACAGCGTCAACAGTCCATATCGGCATACTATACCAAACTCAAAGGACTTTGGGATGAACTAGCGTCCTACAATACAATTCCAGCCTGCACATGTGGAACGATGAAAGTGATCAATGAAAGAGAACAACAGGAACATGTTATTCAATTTCTCATGGGATTGGATGACTCTTATTCGGCTGTTCGTGGACAAATCCTCTTAATGCAGCCACTACCAAACATTCGTAAGGTATATTCTTTGACTTTACAAGAAGAAAAACAAAGAGAGGTGGCAGAAAGTGGTGAAAGTAACACTACACATGCCATGCACGTATCCAAGACCACCTAGAATAAGCAGTCTCACAAGCCGAACAATGGTGGCAAGGCAAACACTGGTAAGGATTTTCATTGTACTCACTGCGATGGAAATACTCATACAGTTGATTACTGTTTCTACCTTCATGGCTTTCCTCCTGGCCACAAGTTTCACGGGAATGACGTAAAGCCTCCAAACAAAACCAGGCGCGCAGCAGCCAATAATGCCCACAAAGAAGAAGCCAAGTCGAGCACTACCAAAGAACCTGTTGATTTGAAATTCACAATGGACGAGATCAACCAAATCAAAGCTATTCTTCGTGGTGATGGTAAAAATCAGATTTTTGCAAATGCAGCAGGTATACCTAATGCACGATGCTATTCTTTTTCCACAAATAATCCAGATTCTTGGATTATTGACAGTGGTGCTACAGATCACATTTCTTCTTCTTTCAATTTAAACGACAAAAGGAGCCCACATTCTTCCTCCGTCAATCTGCCAAATGGGTCACAAGCACCAATTTCTTGTCTTGGTTCAATCAAACTCACTCCAAATTTAGACCTAAAAGATGTCCTTTGTGTCTCTGGTTTTCGAGTTAACCTGATGTCAGTTAGCAAAGTTACTCAGGGATTAAATTGTTTGATCATTTTCTTCCCTACTTTTTGTCTCTTACAGGATTTGGCAACGAAGAAGATGATTGGATTGGGGAAGGAGCGTGATGGCCTGTATTACCTAGTCCCAGTCAAAGAAGACTTCGTCTTTCGACAGAATAAGCCTGGGGTCATTGCTGCTTCTGCATCCGCACCATCCAACGTCTGGCACCAACGCCTTGGACATTTTTCCACTGGTCCAGCCCATGTTTTATCTAGTTCCATTCCTGATATTTCTTTTAATTTTGATTCTCATTGTGATGTCTGTCCAGTAGCCAAACAAACAAGGTTACCTTTTCCCTTAAGTTTTACTTCTAGTCTACAACCTTTCGAGTTAATACATTGTGATATTTGGGGTCCGCATCGTTTGCCCTCTTCATCAGGTGCTAGATACTTCTTAACCATCGTTAACGATTACTCCCGATTTACTTGGCTTTTTCTCATGAATTTAAAATCTGAAACACAAGAGAAAATCAAACTGTTTTTTGCTTATGTCAACACTCAATTTCAGCGTCAAGTTAAACAAGTACGCACTGATAATGGCGCAGAATTCCTATCCATGCGTTCATTCTTTGCCAACTCAGGAACTGTTTTTCAACATACTTGCCCACACACACATCAACAAAATGGGGTGGTGGAGCGTAAACATCGGCACCTCCTTAATATAGGTCGCGCACTTCGTTTTCAAGCAAATCTTCCCCTCACATTTTGGGGAGAAAGTCTTCTCACTGCCACTTATCTCATCAATCGCACACCCACCATCGTTTTATCCAAAAAAACACCCTATGAAATGCTCTACACAAGCCCACCCACTTATATGCACTTACGGGTTTTTGGGTGCCTTTGCTATGCTACACACACCTTTCCTAAACACAAGTTTGATGCTAAGGCTCACAAATGTCTCTTTGTTGGTTATCCTTCTGAACAAAAGGGGTATCGTCTCTACAATCTTCACACTCATCAAGTTTTTACTAGTCGTGATGTGGTTTTTCATGAACACATCTTTCCTTTTGCTCATCATCCTTCCGACACCTAACCTGATGAAGTTGTGCATGTCGTTCCTCTTCCCCTCACCGACACCATCTCAGATTCTTCCACCTTTCCACAAGAATCTTCCTCTCCCACCATCTGTAGTCCAACCACTTCTCCTCCTTCACCTGCCGTACTTGTCGTCCCTTTTCCACCATCACCTGTGTCGCCACCATCACCTGTATCGCCCCCATCTTCTCTTCCTTCTCCACGCCCTGTCAACTCTATCCCACCACCACCTGCCCTTGGTCGCGGCCTCCGCCCCAAGCAACCTTCTGTCTTATTGAAGGATTATGACTGTTCACAGGTCACCACGTCTCTCATTATCTCCTCTCTCATTATCTCTCTTCTTCACATTTATCACCATCTCACCAAGTGTTTGTCAATAACATCACTCGTAGCGTCGAACCTACTTCTTTTGCCCAGGCCAACCTTGATCCTCATTGGCAAGCTGCCATGCAGTCTGAACTTGCTGCACTTGAACAAAACCATACCTGGACACTCACTTCCCTGCCTCCTGGAAAACGTGCTATCGGCAGCAAGTGGGTTTACAAGATCAAACATCGCTCTGATGGCTCCATCGAGCGCTATAAAGCGCGTTTGGTTGCCAAAGGTTACACGCAAATTGAAGGCCTAGACTATTCTGAAACATTTGCACCCGTGGCCAAACTTACCACTGTTCGTTGTTTATTAGCCGTGGCTGCTCAACGTCACTGGCCCCTCCACCAGCTCGATGTCCAGAATGCTTTTCTCCATGGTGATTTGGACGAAGAAGTTTTCATGTCTCCACCTCCTGGACTTCGTCGACAGGGGGAGAACTTGGTTTGTCGACTCCATAAATCCCTCTATGGCTTGAAGCAGGCTTCCCGTCAATGGTTTTCAAAGTTTTCTCAAGCCATTCAACTCGTGGGGTTCAAACAATCAACTGCAGACTACTCATTGTTCACCTGCACTACTGTGCAGTCCATTACAGTGGTTCTTATCTATGTTGATGACATGATCATTACAGGGAACAACCATGAGGCTATTCAACGTTTAAAACAATTTCTTCATCATCAGTTTCGCATTAAGGACCTCGGACCTCTCAAATATTTTCTTGGGATCGAAGTGGCTCGTTCACAACAAGGCATTTCTATCTCACAAAGGAAATATATTTTGGACATACTGGACGATGTTGGACTATTAGGGGCATGTCCGGTGGATTTTCCCATGGAACAAGATTTGAAGTTAAGGCCAACGGATGGTGAATTATTGAAGGATCCAACCAGATATAGAAGGATCGTGGGACAACTCATTTACCTCACCATAACAAGGCCAGATATCACATTTTCTGTCCAAAATCTTAGCCAGTTCATGAACCAACCACGCAAGCCTCATCTTGAAGTTGTTATACGAGTCTTGAAATACCTCAAAAGGACTCCAGGACAAGGTCTATTTTTTCCATCTACAGATGCATTACAATTGAGTGGTTATTGTGATGCTTCATGGGCATCATGTCTAACGACTAGAAGGTCTGTGACAGGTTATTGTGTGTTTTTGGGGAAATCACTTATCTCCTGGAAGACTAAAAAACAACATACGGTTTCACGATCGTCTGCAGAGGCAGAATATAAATCAATGGCTGCAATCACTTGTGAACTTACATGGCTTCGTTATCTGTTACAAGATTTACAGGTCTCCCATGCAGCTCCAGCTCATGTTTACTGTGACAATAAGGCAGCTTTACACATTGCAGCTAATCCAGTATTCCACGAGCGAACTAAACATATCGAATTAGATTGTCACTTGATCCGAGAAAAGTTACATTCAGGAATGATTGCAACAAGGTTCACACCTTCAAAGCATCAATTGGCCGACATATTTACAAAAGCATTAGGAAAGGCAACGTTTCATTCTCTTCTCAGCAAGTTGGGCATCCAAAACATGCATGCTCCAACTTGAGGGGGAGTGTTGAAATTCTTGTATTAATTGTAAATATTCTTTGATTCATTCTAGGGTTGTTTGCCTTGTATAGCACGTTGACTATGAAGCTTGATTATAGGATCTTGACTGGGTTATGTTTTGTAAACTTGCCTTGTGAAGGCTAGTGCTAGTTTATATATTAGGGTTGTAATATTTTCAATACACAACAGTTGAAAATCTATTCTTTCTACATACATACACTTCGCCATTTTTTCATAAACGTTTATGTTAGAATCTAATAAAGTTTACCTTTCATAAAAAAAATAAAAAATAAAAACGAAAGGAAGGAGAGGAGATAATCCTCCTCTATAATTCAAAGCTTTATACCCGAAAGCGCGACGGAAGCTGAATGACACGTACGCTTGATCTCGTGATCATCAAGATCGAGTTTATCTTTAACCCCACGCCGACATAGAGAAAGGAATTAGTATATTTTCTTCGGATGATGTTAATCTAACACCTTTAATAAAGGTAACATAAATCCATACCAAGATGGACTGCTTTTCTTTTGTTTACTTTCCACCATTTTGGCGGAGTGCACACACTGCGAAAACATGTGTAAAATGGCTCGTTTACGTAATCGTGATCAAAATAAGAAGATTCAATTGAGGAGGAATTAAATTGAGAAGAAATTGAAATGAGGAGGAAACATAATCAAATTTCAATTGAAACTGCTTACTTAAATATTCTGGAATCGGAGTAAGAATGAACTTGAGTTCATATAAGTTGTTTACTAATTCATTTGAATCGGAATATAAGTGACTATGACACTAAAATACCTTATTATTTTTTGGAACATAATAAAACCTTAATAAAATAATTACCTTATAAACATTAGTTATTTGTGCCATTTAGTACTATGGTCTAGTGATATTCATCTTCACTTGTAAGCGAGATGTCTTAGGTTTGATTCTCGCCAAAGGCAAATTTGAACCGTATTATTGCTAACCCTTTGTGAGACTGAGTTCACTTCTCTCCTTAATGTAAACAATATCGTTTGCCAAAAAAGAAAAAACATTAATTTGCTAGCGCTACTTAGTACTACAGTCTAATGGTTTTTCTCTTCACTTGTAAATGAGAGGTCTTAGGTTTGATTCTCGTCAAATGTGAATTTGAACCACATTATTGTTAGCCCATTGTGAGTCTAAGCCCATCCCCTCCCTGTTAGTGTAGATAATATCGTTTGTTTAAAAAAAAAAAAAAAAAAAAAAAAAAAAAGCCCTTTGCTAGCAGTGGATAGTGGTAGCCGTCAAAAGTGAAATTATAGTAAATACCTAAGGACATAATGGGTAAGAAAAATTGGTTCCAATTCCTCCATACTCTCATAATTGGATAACCACCTCCAATCAATGAGTCCAATTCATTCAAAATGAGAAATTGAATTCTTTAATCGACATTTAATTTTGCAATTTGATTTCGGTGATGGGTTTGTAAACACGCCATTAGAGTTTGCGGGAAATAGAATATGGTACACGTACAAACATACTAGTGGAAATATCTCGAAGGCGCATGAACAAAGTTTACTTCAACTACTCAAACTTCAACTTAAAATCTTCCTCATGTTCTAAATAATATTTACTCAAAAAGTAAAAAAGTAGGAGTATTTTTTTATTATTATTATTTTCTAGAATGAAAGAATTCGAAATTATTACTTAAATTAGGAGAGGATAGAGTTCAAACTATGATCCATAAGTGAAAACCCAACACTTACCGGAATCACACAACCTCGACAAAAAATAGCAATAGTTTGGTACACTAATCGCTCATCTAGGCGTTTGAGCGCTCCTCTATGCATGTGCGCGTGTGTGTGTACATATATTGACTACTAATGCCCTGCTTTCGAGACGTCAGGTAGACTGAATACCAAACAATGAAAAAGTAGACCGAGGTATGATCAAAGATTAGAGCAATGATAATGCACCTACGAGGCAAAAAGAGTTTATAGTAAACAAAAGAGATTAACATTTGATCCATGTCTAAAGAAGAAAGCTACAACTCTTAGAACGGCATCACGATAAAGATGGCAAGTATCCCCATTGGGAGTAACACAAATCTACATAAACTATAAAAAATGATAAAGGAATGGAGAAGGCAGCCAAACTTTGCAAGTACGTACATGCTTAATTCTCAATTTGTAGTCTTGATTGTCAAGGAATGGAGAAAGTACCGTTGTGATTTTTTCAGCATCTTCGTACAGAGTGTTGAGTTTCTATCCACTCGTTCTGAGTTCGAAACTTCTCCATCTTCCAAACTATTGTAATAGTTTTGAATCATCTCTCTTCCCTTAATAACAATAACATAAAAAAAGTTCATGATCCTTGATCAATTGCAAAGCCTTGGCACTATTAATATGCAATTCGGTTCCTCGCTTTGAGTAGTCAATTATTGTTTCATTTAGCTTTTGCAGATGCTCAGCTTAGTAAAACATTGGAGAAGGGAAAGTCAATTTTATGATCTCTTCTATCATTAAAATACACACACACACACATATTAAGAGGTAGTTGGTAAACACTTGTCAAAAACTCTAAACAATGTTCAGGAGATTAATTTTTTTGCTTCTATTTTGTGTGCGGCTTTTTTGTAGCCTTTATTATTGATTGATACGTGTTAAGTTCATGACAGTAAAGTTAATGAAAGTTCAATTTATTTATACTTGTCAATCAATAATAGACAGATAAAGACTATAAATACTGCACACAAAAAATGTGCTGAAAATTTAAACTCTATGTATAGTCAGTAAAGACACGTCACAAACAATTCCTAATTTGTTTTTAGGGTAAATCTCAGTTTACTACCCTCCCTCATCTCCTATGATCACAATTTGCATTTGAAAAAACTAATTAGACTGAAGAATTCACAAACCAATTTAACGATTTCAAAATTCAAAATCGCCAATTTCAAAAATCCGTATAAACAAAAAACTTCAAAAATATAAACTTTGATCTTCAACCGATCCCAATCAACTTTGCTTATCGAAAACACTACCGATCCTAATTTTCTCAATGTTTTAAGATAATAGAATATAGAAGCAAGGAAGAATCTGATCAAAATTTCAATCGGATTGAATTGAATCGATTTTGATTGACAGAATCAATAATGAAAGGAAAATATGTAATTTTTCCTCGCATTTGCTTTCACGAGAATCGGGAGTGCGCTAAGCATAGACAAGGAGATCTCGGGTCTGCCGAACTATGTCAGCGGGGGTTTTGGGCATGACTTGAACATCCCCTTCATCTTGTTGATGTTGGCACTTTGGCTGCGACGAGGCAGTTTATCCTGCTGATGGTGGTTTTGATGTCGATGTCGCTGCAGTGGTTACGGTGATGGCTAAAGGAGTTGAGGCAAGCTATGGATCAGAGGAGATGAGGGAGGGTGGTGTGGGTTGCAGATGAGAGAAGGGAGGGAGTATGGGTGGGGGTTGCAGAGGGGAAAAGGGAGGGTACGGGTTGCAGAGGAAAGAAGGGAGAGAGGGGGTTGGGGGGAGGTAGAAGAAGGGTGGGCATTTTTTTTTTTTTTTTTTTTTGAGTTTTTAATTTCCACGTGGACCCCTTAATGGCACGTGGTGCTTAGTTATTGTCCATATGAGCGCTACGTCATCAGTTAACGGGAGACTTAACACTCAGACTAACATATGTATGAGACTGTCCCAAAATTAACACTTTAGATATAACTGTGAGACGAAAAAAAACTTCATGTACCAAATGTTGAAAATCACGAAATTTAAAGATAGTAAACTGAGATTTACCCCTATTTTTAACTCCTAAATCTAGGTAGTCCTATATACAACAAAAGAAAATCATTGGTCAAATGAGATGAGAAGACATTAATGATATCTTTGCTAAAATGAAGACATTTACATTATATTCAACAAGTGAAAACTGCGCGCAAAAGTACCATTGTATTCGTTGGGTTTTGAGCATTAATAATTTTTTTTTTTTTGGGTAAACCTTGAGCATTAATAATTTAATACAGACGTCGAGTGTGAATTTCAAGCCAGCCAGCAAACAAGAAATAAAAGATGGTATGCATGATGATGTAGATTCTTTATGTCAAAGAAAGCCTTGAGAGTAAAAAGCATGCTTATGATAATTGGATTAGTACTAATTATGCTTGCACATAAAGAAGAGATTATCATCACCTTTTATTTTATTTTTAAGGTCAATATTCAATAATATGCAAAAGCTAAAAACATATTTGTCATGTCACACTCATCCTGCCCATTACATGCTTTGCACACGAATCTTTGACAAAACCAAAGGGAGGGTGGGTATCTTAGGGAAGCGAGATGTCGCTCATCATTTACCAACTACAATTGTGATTTTCAAGCTTTTAACCTCTTGATTTGGACTAGTTGCCCCTCTGATCTCCACCATTACTCATATCTGTATATGGTATTTGGTTATTTGTATATAACTTTAACTTTATCATTATTATAAATAAAAACTTATTATAACACGTAAAAAGATACATCACGTGACTCATGTTTCTGATATTTCCAAAAAGAATTATAATCTTATATAGTAAAAATAAAAGCTTATTTCTAATTTATCATGCAATTTTCGTTGTACACTGTCATGTGATAAGTGAAAAGGAAAGAGTAGATTCGATCTTAGGATGGAGAAGTATTTTTAATTTTCTACACATTGACTAGCAAGTTATAGCCAATGTTTAAAATATCCTGAATATGCTCGATATTTCCATGGAAATATCCAAAAATTCAGAGAACGATATGAAAAGAGGGGGGGGGGGGTGAAGTTTAGACTTCACCCGATATACACGATATTTCCATAAATAAGTCAATTTCCTCGATATTTTCAAAAAATATCCAATGTTTGTAGACAATTTGTAAAAAGTTTGCAAGAAATATCCATGAGCCTATTTATTCTTTAATTTCTAAATTCTTTCTTGGGTTTTTATCACAAATGGTTTCTGAAATTGACCCACCCCATCAAGATGGTCCTTGAAATTGAAAATCAATTAATGTAGTCCCTAAAAATGGGTGTCACAAATCAATGTGGTCCTTCTATTATAATTTCGTCAAATTTTCTGTTATGTTCTGACGCGGTAATATTTAATTTGCGACATCTATTTTCAGGGACTACATTGATTGATTTTCAATTTCATGGACCATCTTGATAGAGTAGGTCAATTTCAGGGACCATTTGTGATAAAAACCCTTCTTTCTTTATGGTATTAGTTTACTTCAATAAAACTTGTACTGCTTTCATGATGAAAATTTCAATCAATAAAACTTGTCATTAGAAGGAAGTTTTTCTTCTCGCATATCACATACTTATTATTTACACAATATCTAATCATTAATTATTGATTCATACGTGTGTTGTGGCCTCATATGACATTCCATAAAAAATAATTTTAAATTTTCATGTTTTTGAGCAAATTTCCATCATTTTCATTGAAGGCAATCGATATAGATATACGATATATCCATCGATATTTCCACAAATTTGTCTATCAATATTTTCATCGATACCAATATTTTAAACACTGGTTGTAGCCTCTGTCATTATTCTTTTGCTTTTGTAGAACAATGTGACAATTGAAATTTGTAATGTAACATAGAGAAGTTTCTAAGAAAACACTTCATATTATTCATGCTGGCCCTACTCGATCCTTAAGATTTAATAACCTATGAAAAAAAAAAAAACATTGGAACATTATGGGAACTCGTTCTTTTGATTTTTAGATGATCAAGAATTTATGGTCACCGATTATTGAATTCAATGTTAATTAGAGATAAATATTAAAATACTATAACATATTTATTGGTATTATGCAAGAGTGAATGATCATGCATTCCTTAATCGCTTAATTAGTGATCATAATAACCTTTTTGATGCATTATAACCCTCGAAACTCTCCTCGTTTTCTTTGGGTTCGTCTTTGTTCCACTTCCAATTTTAGCGTAAATTCTCGACCGAACTAGAGACCAAATTTTCAAACGACAGGCCATGTATCATTGTGCATTTGAAATTTTGTTGCTGCTTTACTCTTCACGTCTCATTACTGCACTCGATCGAACAACACTCTCATTACTGCAACTGCTCATTGGCAGTCATGTGGGATCCCTTAAATGCGTAAAAAGAAATGCTAAGGAGACTCTTTTAAAGTAAGATTCTTTAATTATAAACTGTTTGTCATCTTACAGACGTTAATTCCGTACCAAACATTATAAAACATTGTGGAAAAAAAAATGAGATGACAGAAAATTTATTGAAATCCATCTTTTAAAAGAATATCATTAGCATTTTTTTTGTCAGAATCTCCATAGCATTCTCAATGATTAACTTTTCATTTTGGATTTTTTCCGGGAACAATATTTGGCTACTAAAAGATGAGGAACTTTTACTCAAAATTGTTCGTTGTCAATTTATAGAACTTTGTGTTTATAATTAGAACTGTTTATATTATAAATAACCCTATAAATATCATTGATGAGTCCATATTTTACCTATTCTTAGTTATAGTTTATTGGTTATTTTAGTATAATTTTGATACTTTGTTACGTAATTTCAATGGACATTCAAATTTCTCTGGAGTAAAAAGTGATCAAACGGATGAATTTTGGAGTGATTTTAATTGGAGGATGTTCGTGAGTCTTTCAAGATGATTGTTCAAAGTTTCAGATTTTTCTACTTAGCTGTTTGACTGTGGCAATGAAATAAAGGCCCAGCGCGCAGATTTCCCAGATTGACGTTTTTGGACATTTTGGATATTTTGGAAGTCAAGATGGCATATTTTGAGGAATATTCATTCTGAGGATTTGTAGGGGATGACTTAAGCTTTCAAAAGAGATTTTTGGGACCAAATCGGATTTGATTTGTTCGGTCAAAAGTCTGATTTAATGAGAAGTCTGAATTTTAGTTCAAATAGGAAACCTTTTATTTTTTGTTTTATTATTTTATTATGTTTCCTAGTTTTATTCTAAGACTTTTTATGGTTTTATTTTGTATTAGTATAAATAAGGTTATTTAGCCATTAGGGTTTAGAATAGAAGAAAAGAGGAGAATGCATGCACTATTTTGGATTGACGATTCAAGTTTATTTTCTAGGTGTTTTCTTTCCATTTTCTTAATAATATTTTGTTTTATGATTGTTCATAGCTAGTTTCTTTTGCTAGGGCGAAGCCTTAAGCCTTAGCAAGAATATGTAGTTTCTTTTCAATTTACTTATGATATTATGCATGTATGTTTTGATTTATTAATCACCGTTTTAAACTATCTAATTGTCTTAGTGATTTGCGATCATTAGGATATTTAGAAAAGTAATTTGATGCAATTTTGGTCGGAAGGTTCCTTGAAATTGGCGCTAGCTTTTTGTGGGTAATAATTGTAATTTCACTTAGGATAAACACCACATCTTAAGGGTTGCACAATTTTTCAAAGGGTTTTCACAAAACTAAATGAGTCTTTCATGTTCGTATTTGATCCGAACATCTAAACGGATTGCATGTTAGATATACGTTCTATGTTGGAGGTTCCAAGTAGGATATATATTAAGAAAACCTAACATTCGAAATATGCATGTGTAATTCATAAGTAATTGGAAAAACTACATAGGATTGTTAAGGTGGCGGCAGAACCCTAGTGTTTTTTAGGGCTTTTACAAATTGATTTTCTTTAAATTGTTCTCTAATTAATTTCTTTAGTTGTTTTTAATTTAAATTCGTTTTTATTATTTTAAATCTAAAAATCAATATTTTCCAAACTTTGTTTCAAATAATTAAATAAGAGTTGGTTTTACATACAAATTATTTATTCAATCCCTGTGGAAAATGACATTGCTTGAACCGTTTATACTACAACTACCTTGTACTTTTGCAAATATTTTTAAGTGTTTTTATCCCTATTTTTTCAGGTGGTAAAAATCTTATCAATCACCTCTGCAAAAAATCAATTAAAACTAAGGTTGTTTAGTCATCAAACTGCTTAAAAACAAATGAACGTAATTGATAAAAGCATTACGAACCGTCTATGTGTCACATCCCGGCCCGGGAGGGACCACTTCCCGGGCCCACTCCACCACCATAGCACGATATTGTCCGCTTTGGGCCCCCAACACACCCTCACGGTTTTGTTTCTGGAAACTCACACGAGAACTTCCCGATGGGTCACCTATCCCGGGAATGCTCTCACGCGCTACTCGCTTAACTTCGGAGTTCCCATGGAATCCGAAGCCAGTGAGCTCCCAAAAAGCCTCGTGCTAGATAGGGATGAGAATATACATATAAGGATCACTCCTCTGGACGATGTGGGATGTCACACTATGTATTTGCTACAATAGATTGACTAAATGACTTTAGTTTTAATTTATTTTTTGTAGAGATGATCTTTACAATGTGATTTATAGTATGAACGGTTCTGATTATAAGCACAAAATTCTGTGATTAAAACACTAAGAATTTTTAGTACGAATTCCTACTTATTTTTTAGTAGCCAAATATTGTTCTGTTTCCGGTTTCTTTGACGTTAGATTCTGACCTCTTAAATAGTTACTTAAAATATATATATATACCATGTTGGGGGAGGAACTATGAACGTGATATTTGCACGCCAATTGCACTCAACTGTCTCATGTTTTATATACAAAAATAAATAAGCATGATGCAATAATTATATGCTTTCTCTGTTAATTTACAATCTCCCACAGCATGAGAAATTAAATATTATTATATGGAAGAGGCAGAATTAATCATCACGAAAATTATGTCTTGGATAGCCTGAGAGAACATATTAGTGAAAAACATTAAATCCTTGAAAAACAATACTACTGTATGGTTAACAAATTAATCATGGACTAAATTGAAACAAAATATTGTTTATTTACTGAATTAGGAGATCAGCTTTCATGGAATGAATACTCCACCATTAGGGTGTTCCATTCCATGAAAATATATCCTCCTGAATTATATTAGAACACAAGTGAAAATTTAGGCACTAAAAATATCAAAATCCTAACAAAACAAGAGAAAATGAGATGACGTACTGATTAAATATGGCCAGTCAGGGCCACAGTTCCATTTGCACCTGTAAGATACATCTGATCCTACCTTTCCAAATCGTGCTAAAGCCTTGAAATCCCTGCAAGGAAATGCTGATAAGATACGAAAGCCTTGTTCGGCTCACATGAAAGATCAAATGTCACGCACGCACAGTTTTGTGTGTAATCACTGTCTCTGTCTGTCTCTCTTACTTTCATCGGTCTTTTTATTAGTTTTGTTGGGGCATCAAATTTTGTACGTATTCCAGTTAGCCAGATACGATTCTTGTGGTGCAATCTTGTTGTGTTCGAGATCGTATGAATTGCATCATTCATATTTTCAGCAGGGACCGTCTTCTCCCCTCAACGCACGGACCAGAGTCTGTTTCAGCTTTTCCAATGTGGGATAGTGGTGCCCCTTCTCTTAAATTCTCACTTTAAAACAGGATTATATGCATACAATTCGCGGGGTCCTTGCGTTTTTAATGAATCTCTGCTTAGATAAATAGTTAAAGTCATAGCCTCACCGTTCCGTTGTTTTGATTGATAATTCTTGTCAAATGTGTGATCTAAATTTATAGTGTGACGACACTAATACGTTAACAATACATTTTAATATAGATCAAAAGACAAAATAAGTTGAAGATTAAATTGAAAAGCACAGATTTGAAAGATCCAAAGTTTTGCCTAATTAGGTTTCGGTTTCAATTTAGGCTTAACTATGTCAAAGAAAATATATGGTGTCACGAATACAACTCATTGATTTTTTATGAAGCCTGTGATATATGAGATTTTAGGCCAAATTTTATAATTATTATGTTGTTAACTTGTATCAGCCTTTTAAGATCTTAAGACGTGTTTGGTTTTTCTTTTGTTGTTATTTTTCAAATTTGCTCCCGATTTGTAATCTTAAAAAGTCTAGGGTTTGTTTCTCTCATATTATTCATTCAATAAACTTCTAGTTTTTTTCGTAATCTTTGTGGATTCTAATTTGCTTTTACTTAAAGATCATCGTTTTATACAATCTCTTTATCGAATTGTGGTCCATTACAATTGGTAATTAATGAATCTGTTGGTGACTTTTGTGGAGAAAATCACACAAAAAAATCATTGGTTTGGTTTTATTAGGGTTTAGACTTTCGAGTAAGAATCTCAGAGGGAGTGAATGTGTGATCTAAGCTCAACTGCAGTCGTCTTCTACATGCAAACTGTAAAAGGGCCCCAAGTCTTATACCACGAGGGTCCCATTTACAAAGAAAGTAGTGAAGTATGTAGAGGAATCCGAGCCTATTGGGGCCCCATATTGTCGGTTGGCCACCCCGTTGGGCAGCATCAAGAGGACCATACCATGACGCCATTTGAGGTGAACCCTCTTTCTCACGTAGGGTGGACATCAACTTATGCTGGCAATGACCTTTACCAGTATTCAACACCACTCATTCTACACCTTACCCTCCACTTATTGGTAAAATATCAAACTTGCCAATTGCCCTAAATTTGAAGATATTTTTAGTTGTAATGTTATTATTTTACTTAAATTATAATATAAAAATATATTTATAGATTAATATATTCTAACCGTAAGACATAAATTCCGTCTTTCACTCATATTATAACACTTGAAATGATACACTATCTGACAAGTGTTTCCAAACGTAAAATTTCTCCCATATTTCTCATTTGCCATTTAATTTGCCTCAAAATATCAAACGTCCCAATTGCCAATTCCCCAAATTTGAGGTAGGCATGGACCATTGTGACAAAGGATTAAAACGAAATGAAACAAGGGTGGGCATTGATCGAGACTTAACATAAAATGGGTCTTGTTCTCTCCCTTATCATGCTTGAATATGGTGCAACACTCAAGTAGACAAACGCTTCGACATTTCTCTTTTGATAAATCGACCTCTCTAACACGTTTCACGTATAATTAGTTTGCATGTAACCAACCATTTATGATTGGAGAAGATGCATATGCTCCTCACACCCGCACGAAGTGCATAGGCTAAATCCTTAAAGCGATTCTCGTCCTTGGACGATGCTAGCTTTATAGGTTAAAGTGAGTTTGGAGTTGGGCGAGACAGTGTTAGGAATATAATTATATCAGTGCATTTTTCGCGAGTTCAGGTGGTAATCGGACAT
Organism: Pyrus communis; assembly: GCF_963583255.1. Lineage (NCBI taxonomy): Eukaryota > Viridiplantae > Streptophyta > Magnoliopsida > Rosales > Rosaceae > Pyrus > Pyrus communis. Next base: position 24,106,617 of record NC_084808.1, on the reverse strand, counting down.
GGGAGTCCTTCTTAAGGTCCGTCCCCGCCCAAACTTTTTTAAGGCAAAAGGAAACATGCTGAGAAAACTTGTGGATGAACAATACCAATGTTGCTTTCTATGAAATTAGTTCAACTATCACTTGATCATAACTCGTATGGCCCTACATTGCTGTTGTATATATGAACAGAAAAAGAAAAAAATATCTCAAACCATTAATAATCCGATGTGAAATATTGACCTTCAACCGCCAAATTTATGCATTTTTCGCCTTCATTGATGGAAGTTTAGGACCAAAAACAGCTTTCATTTGTCTATATGTAACATAATGAATAATACTTGCATTCCTTCATTCGGGGTGAGCTCATTCCCCTCTTGCAAATAAAGTATCTTACTTGTACAAAATTCATAATTGAAATCGTTCAATTTTTTTAATCTTCATTTGAAAATCTCCCCACAAAAATTTGTTTCAATTTGAGATCATTTAGTCATTCAAATGTATAGAATAAATCTACTGTGTAAGTACTAAATAATATATTCATGATAAATCGTCCATTTATTTGATGTGTTTGGATGATTAAGTGATCTCAAACTTAAATGGTTTTTTATAGGATTGATGTTCAAATGAAAATTAAGAAATTGAACAATTCTTAACTTCGTTCTGTCAAAAAACAATATTCTCAAATAGAAAAATATGAGCACCCTACATTATATTGAATGCAAGTATTATCCTAACACCATATATATTCATAATTCATGCATGTTTCTTCATGTCACACACCAGTAATATTCAAAGCTTCACATTCATGGGCCATATGCTATAAATGCAGAAAAAGGGTAGTTTAGATGATGCAGCCAAAAACAAGGGTAGTTAAGAGAATAGGCATTTTATATGATACGGTGTGGACTATGCAGACTGTAGGTGGAGAAGATAACGGTTAAAAGGCTTAAAGCCTTGATTGAAAAAAGCCTATCTTGAAAGCGATACACGTATCCAATTCCTGCGTTTAGCATCCCTCTTTATTATACTGGGAAAGCTTTAGAGATAATACTTGAATTTTGATCAATTAGTACTACTGTCTAATAGTATTTTTTTTTACTTGAGGTTTTAGATTCGATTCCTGGCAAATACGAATTTAAACCACATTATTGTTAGCCTATTATGAGGCTAAACCTACTCCTTCCCAAATAATATTGTTTATTAAAAAAATAACCTGGATTTTGGACTTTGTTAAATTAAAAAAAGAGGGGTCGCTATCACCTCTGTAAGTCCTCAAAGAAATAGCACCGTTGGCAATTGCAACTAGCCTTTACATAGATATGAATAAAACTTTGTTTCTAACAATTTAACCGTGAATGATAGTGAGTAAAGATGTCAATCAAACAGCCAAAACAACTGGGAAGATTTCAACAAGCTCCTCCAATTGCAAGATAGAAATAAATTTAGAGAAATTTAGAGAACAAGATAGAAATAAATTTAGAGAAATTTAGAGATAGGGATTTGGGAGATAAGGTTTTCAGCCGCCTTAAATGTTCATTTGTATCAATGTCATACAAACCGTCAATCTTGTCGTATACTTTTTGGTACATTTCTTCATGTACAATTCACATGAATTAACTCTAAGAAGCATATATGCCACCAACATGTCATATTTAATAAGCGAAGGGGAAATTTTATTTGAACTCATGTAACCTCTTTCTACACCCAACTTAAATTTAAATTGTTAATTGTCTATTTTACCCTATTGCACAATTACTATTAAGTACAAAATGAAATTAATAATAAAACTCAAATTTATCAATAAACTCATTAAACCCTACCATCACTTCTTGTTTATCCTATGTTCATTCTGGCTAAAACCCTAATACGTCTTGTAGAGAAAACCAAGTTTTTTTTTATTGATGGATGATGATTTTGAAGTTTTTGAATCCTCCAACTAAGGTATGACTCAATTTATGAATATTTTGTTCGTTTGATTTCAATTTTTTTAAAGTTTAGAAGATGAGTATTTGGGTTTCAATTTTTTTTCATCAATCCTGAATGATTTGTTAAACTTTCTGCAATTGGAAAATTCTAAGGAAAAACTTCATACCAATGTTCTTAGATTATAAACTTCCTTGCTTGTTGATAAATATAAGAGGATGAATTGTTTGATTTATTGCTTATGCATATCAATAGAAAGAAAAAAGGCAAATGTCTGGGTTTGGCAGCAGAAAGAAAAAAAAAAGTAGCCATGTAAATATGCTAATGGGAAGAGGGGGTGGGGCAAAAATTAAAAATTTATGAGAAAAGAACATTAACATGAATTAAAATTTTAAATAGCTCGTAATTCATGGGGCATTGCCAAAAAAAATTTCCTATTGTATCTTTGTTTTTTTATTTCATAAACACATCTCTCTTTAGCTTTTCAATTATTTCAAATCCCTCTCTTGTATTCCCTTTTAAAAATTAATAATTGCGAAGCAAGGAGACATACAATATTGTGTATAAAATAGAGTTTGACAAAAATAATCTAAAGAAGGGATGAAGATGAGTAATATTTTAGTATGTCGAAAACATGATTCGTGAATATTGAAAAATCTTTGATAAGGAGGAGGGGTCTTACTCCTCACAAATAAAAAAATGGTGTGGCAATGATGAGAGATAAGGGCACAAGTGGGCTCCAGACAAGCACGTGTGACTTACCTTTTGTACTGCACACTTTCATGGCCATCCCATATTTTCCTTCCAAGCTACCAAAACCCCTACATTTTCCAGAAAAAATTTCATTTTCTAGGAAAAGTTTTCTTACTCACGAGTGCTTGGCAGAAGTTTCTGTTTTTCTGTAAGCATAATCTTGATTTGTCTACTTGCTTAGAGCAGCTTTGGTTTAGTTTTTTGTTAAAAAATAATTAAATAATTTGATTGACCTGTTGGGGATTTGCTCTGTGTCTGTGTGATTTGGTTGGGATTGCAGAGTGATTTGGGTTTCTTTGTTTGCATGTCCAGGTCACATGGGGTATTGAATTTGACTGAGAGGACCTGGACTTTGCTGTTGTTCCATTTGATCCTCCTTTGAGTTTGAGTTTTGTCATTTTTGAATACTCTTTACTGTCACACCCACAAAACAAGAGCTCTTGGTTTTCCTCTGTTCTTGGATACATATCAGATCTCATCCAACAAAAATCCTTCATTTTCTCTTTGGACTAATCTCTAATTAACTAGGGGGAAGGGGGAATTTTAACATATCTGTATAGTTTCAAATGCGTTAAGGAGCTTATGATGTCATAAGAAGAAAACAGAGGAATCAGCCATGAAGTTTATGAAACTTGGATCCCGGCAGGATAATTTCTACACTACTGAGGCTGTAAGGTAAGATTTGTTATGAATTTTCTGGTTAAATATGGAAAAAAAAATTGTTCAATTGATCAAAGGTACTAAAAGGTTTTTTTTTTTTTTTTTTTTTTTTGGGTTCAATTCAGGTCAGTTTCCTCTGAAGTTTCAAGCGATCTCATAATTCAAGTGAAAGGAAGCAGATATTTGCTTCACAAGGTTCACACTTATTACTTTTCACAAAATTAAGTTCTGGGATTTCTTAAAGTTATGTTTTGATGTAATTTAGTTTCAATATCACACATGGGGTTTCTCTAAATTGTTCATTTTCCCACTTGTCACGCAGTTTCCTCTGTTATCCAAGTGTTTGAGGCTGCAGAGGCTCTGCTCTGAGTACCAAGAATCTTCAAGCCACCACCTAATCCATCTCCACGACTTCCCCTGTGGCGTCGAGGCTTTCGAGCTCTGCGCAAAGTTCTGCTACGGCATCACAATCACTCTCAGCGCCTACAACATTGTCGCTTCTCGCTGTGCCGCCGAGTACCTGCAGATGACCGAGGATGTCGAGAAGGGAAACCTTATATACAAACTCGAGGTGTTCTTCAACTCCTGCATCCTCCACGGTTGGAGGGATTCAATTGCCACGCTTCAGAGCACAAAGGCATTTCCTCTGTGGTCGGAGGAGCTCGGAATCACATCCAGGTGCATTGAAGCAATTGCCACAAAAGTCCTCACAAACCCTTCCAAAGTAAGCCTGTCACACAGCTACTCCAGGAGGGGCAGAGACGACATTGTGTCTTGCAATGGCGCCGAGAGCCTCCGGCATAACGGTAGGCCAGAAGGCAGGGGATGGTGGGCTGAGGACATTGCAGAATTGGGGATTGACTTGTACTGGAGAACTACGATTGCAATAAAATCTGGTGGAAAAATTCCCTCTAGTCTCATTGGAGATGCATTGAAAATTTATGCTGCTCGATGGTTGCCTAAAATATCGAAAAACGACACTGATAATCGACAAGCAGAGTTGGATTCGGATTCAAACTCTGCTAATGATTTAATCTCAAAGCATAGGTTGATCTTGGAGTCCATTGTAAGTTTAGTTCCGGTTGAAAAATGTGCTGCTTCCACTAGCTTTCTGCTTAAACTTTTAAAGGCAGCCAACATCCTCAATGCTTCTTCTTCTTCAAAAATGGAGTTGGCCAGAAGGGTAGGGCTTCAATTGGATGATGCAACAGTCAGTGACTTGCTAATCCCCTGTGCGTCGTGCGAAAGCACCACACGATATGATGTGGACATAGTCATGACAATTTTGGAGCAGTTCTTGCTGCAGGGGCAGAGTCCCCCAACTAGTCCTCCGAGGTCCAAGCTTGGTTTTGAAAGGAGGAGGAGGTCTCGCTCTGCGGAGAACATTGATTTTGAGTTTCAGGAAAGCCGGAAATCTTCCTCGGCGTCACATAGCTCGAAGCTGAAGGTGGCAAAGATTATGGATGAATATCTTCAGGAGATTGCCAGGGATGTCAATTTGTCCCTCTCAAAATTCATTGCAATTGCTGAGGCAATACCAGAGTTTGCAAGGCTTGACCATGATGATCTCTACAGAGCAATTGACATTTACCTCAAGGTAATAACAATATACTAGTTCTCAAACTACATTCATGTTTTACCGTATTATAAGTTATCCGCGCAAGATGTCCATAAAGAACAGAAGCGCATTGATATTGTCGAAAACGAAGAGATAACTTGTCCATACATTTTTGGCGACAATAACATTGACATATTATCCATAACATATTTGATAGTACGTTTTTTTTCCATTGGTAAACTACTATTGTGTTAGATTTCTAGGTATATTTCAGTGTCACGTTTTCGAATGTGGGACACAATCAGTAGATAACCAACTTTCTTGACCTTAAAATCTTGTCATCTTCATAACTTCTTGTCAGTAAGGATTAGGTCCACAAGAAATTAAGAAGGGGTGAGTCCACATTTTCAATAGCATAATGATCATAATTTTTTTCATTAAATTTTGTTCCATGCTCTGATTTGGACTTTATTGATGTTACTTATAGAAGTTTGCTAATTAAAGTTGTTATTGCCTACAAATCAGGCACATCCAGACCTAAACAAAAGTGAAAGGAAGAGGCTTTGCAGAATTCTAGACTGCAAAAAGCTCTCAATGGAGGCCTGCATGCATGCTGCACAAAATGAGCTACTCCCACTAAGAGTGGTGGTCCAAGTTCTCTTCTTTGAGCAAGCCCGAGCCGCCATGGCCGGCGGCAAAGTGACCGAGCTTCCTAGCAACATTAGGGAACTGCTAGCGTCACATAACATTGATCCATCGAGGCCTCCGCCCTCGCTAAGCAACGCTAGCATTGTTCCAGCAGAGGACCAATGGAGCGCTTCAGGCCTGAAATCGCCAAAGTCGAGGATGTCAACTTTACAAATGAAGCTGGCGGAAGATGATGATTTGGACGAAAATAATATGCACCCGGATGGAATTGGGAGAAACTCAAAGATGAAATCTCTTTGCTCACTTCCTACTAGACCCAAAAGAATGTTGAGTAAGTTGTGGTCCATCAACAGAAGTAGCTGTGAAAAGAACTGAGTGATTTTTGTTTAATTTGATCCATCCGGCATTTCATCAAAGTGATTTTCTTGACGTAAGTAAGTGACAATAATATTTTCAGTATAAGTAAGTTTCTCTTCAAGCTCGGATGTGGTAAGATTCCAGAGAGTAGCATACAATAGTATGCTTTTTTCCCTCATTCCTTGTAAACTTACTAGGAACAAAATTAAGAAGGATCAATAATTAATTAATGTTCATGTAATCTTTTGTAATAAGAAAGAAGATTTTGAGGGCATGATCAACTGGCAGCAGCAAATCTCAATCAGTTGTACTAGATCAGACCATCTGGGGGACCAATTTTGTTGTCATTGTCAATTAATCTGCAACACCTGTCTTTGTCTCCTTGCTGCACCTCCATTCGATCCCCACCTTCTAATCAGATTTTATTCCTGTGCTGTGAGAGGGAATTCACGTACCTGACTAAATGCACTGCTGTAGTATTGGAATTTATGCAGATTAAATTCCTCAGATTAATAGAAAATTATATATATATATATATATGTGTGTATATATATATATATATATATATATATTTTAATACATTGATATTTTTACACTAGAAGATGAAGAGTTCGACTAAGCCACATAATGAGCAACCTAATTTAGTATCGAATTTGTCATCCATGAGATTCGAATCTAAGACATCTCACTTCTATGTGAAGACGAATACAACCAAACTGTAGCACTGAGTAGCAGAAAATTATATTCTCAAAATAAAGAAAAATAATTATGTATTTTTTTAATTGTTGGTTTAGGGAAATCTTTTGGAAAGTTGAGACAAGGTGCTGTAAACAAAGCACATTGAAAGGATTTAAAGCTAAGAAGTCAAAAAACATACAAGAAGAGACACAAATTATTTACTTTGGAACAAAATCTAAATTTCAACAAGCATACCGCATCATCTAGCCGACACATTCACTTCATGTTTTTTGCTTTTTACAATTTTTGTCAAATTGAAGATGACATCAAACTACCTGGTACTGTGTTGCATGGAACTAATCATAATGCTAAAGCCTATTTGGCACCTAGTAAAAGGCTACTCCTGTTTTAATATGAGCATCCGGCCATATTAGAATGTAAGTATCTAATCCAAAATTACTTGATTATGAACCGAAGAAGGTCAAGATTTTTAAGCAGTTATGGTAGTCTTTCATCCTTTGGTGCCAGATGTTAATGTAAGCTCAGCGCAACTGAGCTTAGTTGACATTGTAAATTAGAGTTTTTGGGAATTACTACTTCGTTTGTATATTCCGTTGTGTGTAATCTTATTTGTATTCTTCAATATAGAGAAGATAAATACAATTTAGAATATTAAATTTCAACTCCTTGAAATTGATTATCTCAGTTCCGGCTTTATGAAGAATTCTTTGGAAGAGCTTTGCATTCTTCCTTCTATTGTGTTCATGGACGTCCTACAAAAGATTAAAAAAAAAATCATGAAAGTGTTGTGGCACCCTCCCGATCTCAATATTGGATCAAAGTAAATACCTATGATATTGCAAGAGGTTTCCCTGGTTAATTTGGCTGCATTTGGTGGTATCTTTCGGGATATTCTCTTGGTTGTTTTGTGGGTTGAATAAGTTTGGCTTCTCCTTTGGACACTGAACTTCACGTTGTTATTCATGTTGTATCTTAGCTTGGGATAGAGGTTGGCATTCATTATGGATTGAGTGTGACTCATCAATGGTTGTTCACCTTCTTTCTTCATCTTCGCCCTTTGACATCGATCCCTTGGAGGGTTTTTGTTAGGTGACATGGTTGTCGAGTTTTATTATCCTCCATGCAGGTTCAGATTTCTCATATTGTTTGGCCAATAGTGGTGTTGATCATCTCGATGTTTATTGGTGGGATTCATGCCTTTCTTATGCTGCATTTGCTTATTCTCATAACCTTTCTCAGCTTCCTTATTATAGGTTTTGCTAAAAGTGATTTTGACCTGTTTTTTATGAATTTTTTAATAGTCAGGGTTTGGATTCCCGTCTCACTTGACATATTGTATTTATTTTATTTTATTAATAAATTCACCTCATAGTCATTGATACCATGTATAATTTTTCAGGTCAACGGGCCGATGACCCACTCCAACAACACTGATATTATCCCCACTTTACCACATGCCCAATCTGTCAGGTGTGAAGTTTTATCACAAAAGGTCTCAATTTTAGTTAGAGTGGGGTAATTCTATTTAAATGGCTTTTTCTCCTTCCCTCTGTCCGATGTGGGATAAATGGGTTGCAACACTCCCCCGCACGCGAGACCCCATTTTATGGGTCACACATGAAGATCCACACATCAGCAAGCATGCAAAGCCAAGTCGAGGCTCACCCATCGCGCGGGGCCAAAGGGGACCCACCTAATCACGTGGCATCTTTGGCCTACGTGGAGCCATGTCAGGACTCACCCAACAAGTGGGGCCAAATGGGGGCCCACCCAATCACGTGGCAGTACGAGCCCGTCCCTTGACTGTGATATCGTATAGATTTTTTCAAGTCGACGGGCCAATGGCCCACTCCATCAACACCGATAGTGTCCCCACTTTACCACCTGCCAAATCCATCAGGTGTGAAATTTTATCACAAAGGGCCTAAATTTTAGTTAGAGTGGGGTAATTATATTTAAATGGCGCTTTCTCTTTCCCTCTGTTTGATGTGGGACAAATGGGTTGCAACAGATTTTGACCTGTTTTTTTATGAATTTTTTAATAGTCAAGGTTTGGATTCATGTCTCACTTGATATATTGTATTTATTTTATTTTATTAATAAATTCACCTCATAGTCACTTCTCATGAGAGCAATGTTGGAGTGAAATTGACTTTACGGTTTATAAAAGAAGAAAAACCTCATATCTTGGCAATAATCTCAATAACTCTCCCACGACAGATATTGGTGAGTATCTGTAGAAGCTGATTCAACCGAAGACAAATGTTACCTTGCTTGCATTTGGATTTTACCTACTTGCATTAATTTTAACCATCTTTGGCAATTTAGTTGAGACTTCCAATCTGCAAGAACAAGTTGGGGTCACTTTCCTTCTCCTGTTGATATGTAAAGTTCCATGGTTGCCATCCAAAATGATTAGAGCAATAGGAATGCCATTGCTATTGTTGCAATGCTAGGAATATACTGAGTCAGATGCCAATGTATCATTGAGATCGAATTCTGCATGCAGAAACAAACATCTTGCTGTTTGGGGAAGGACTTCAGAGATGGACGGAATTGATCTCGCGTGTGTAACCTTTGAGTTGGTGCTTCATAACATGGTGTTATTTGGCTGGATATAAGCCAAAAGAATTATGTGCGAGATGTGCAGGATCGCACGTCGAGGTAGTACAATAATAATCTACAGTTACAAAATATCCCGGTACGGTTTGGCTTTACTGGAGGACACCTGCTATGTCCGTGCCTGTGACGGCGATCGTTGTCCTTTCTGTAAACTAAAATAGAAAGGAATGAAGTTCTCCAAAAAATGTAGAAGTTTTGAGTGGTGAATGATTCTTGGGATAAGTCGTAGACTAAGTCGCTTTCTTTAAAACATTTCGCGGCTTTGCCCAAAGTGTGCAAACATTTCACAAATACCACGTCGTCCCTTGGATAAAACAACCCAGAACCTTCTTTTTCTGATGAAGTTCTTCCTTGCATACCGGAAAAACCTTCAAATATATATATATATATATATATATAAAAGAGACGTTGGGATTACAAAACCGTAAGGAATCAAAACTGTAGGAGTTATTTGGGGTGCAAAACTATAGGAGTTACTTGGGTTCAAAGCCGTCGGAAATCATAAGGAAAAATTAAAACGGACGAGATCCAAAACGGAAAAAAATCAATACGGAATGATTATGGAAGGATTTTGGATTAAGACTTGTTGTTCTTCTCTATACAGAGAAGGAATCTCAAAACATATTTATGTGGTGCCAATTACTCCTTATTAACTGATAAGGTTAATAGCAATTAACAATTATATACTTAATATTTCTAATAAAACAAAACATAAATACATATATATATATATATATATATATATGAATATTTAAATAAAAACATAACTGCTCCAACAATCCCCCACTTGTTTTTATTTAAAAACCGTATATCAAGCAACATATCATAAAGCTATGCATAAGTAAAGGTGTTTCTCAATTTGAACCTACACATAGTGTTAGTGATCCATATTATACTAAAATAACTTATAGTTTTGAACTCTATCTCTGACAACACCTCACACACAACTTGATTAAGGTGAAGTTCAAAAAGCCAGCACATTACGGCCATGTGCTTGTATCCCAGTATAGTGAATGCTCTAGAAACTTGCCCAAGACTTCATAGGAAACGACCTTACTTCCACATTCACATAGGGAAAACTATTAAGGATATTCCTGCAGCTAGATATCCCACTCAACATAGAGTATAAACCTTACTAAGAGAAGAAAAATCTCAACCTAAAAACGCTTCAGGATGTCATGCTTCTTAGGGATTGACATGGAATAATATTCCAAATTAAAATGAGCAAGACTTCACTCATATCACTTGTGACTTGTTATTACCCTTTGAACTTATTTCTTGGGATCTCCAGTCTATAAGTTGGGTTGCTATCACAAATGACTCAATGTTTTACGGGCTTTAGTCACATCCCTTTCGAGGTTTTCCAAACCTTTTCTCGTGCTAGTCCTTTCGTTAAATGATCAACCAAGTTTTCTTCATACTGTATATGATCCACTCGTACAACTCTATTAGAGAGATAATCTCTTACAGTGATGTGCTTACGACATATTTGTTGCCTTTTCCCATTATAATAATGGTTTTGCACTTTAGCTATTGCCGATGTGCTATCATAATGGATCAAAAATGTTGGAATCAGTTTCTCCCATAAAGGGGTATCTGACAGTCAGTTTCTCCCATAAATGGGTATCTAACAGTAGGTTTCTCAACCATCCTGCTTTTTTGCTTGCCGTAGCTAACGCTATTAATTCTAACTCCATAGTAAACTGAGTCAAGATAGTCTGTTTCTTAGACTTCTATGACACAACCCCACCACCAATACTAAAAATATATCCACTAGTGGTTTTAGAGTCATCTAAAAAAGGTATTCCAATTAGCATCACTGTAACCTTCTAGGACAACGGGAAACTTCTCATTGTGTAATATGAAATTCATCGTTCTTTTAAGGTATCTCATAAGCCTCTTTATAGCATGCCAATGCTCCAAACTAGGTCTGCTAGTAAACTTGCATAAAACTCATACGGCATAAGATATATCAGGCCTAATGCAATCAGCAGCATAACGAAGGCTACCAATAATACTCGCATACTCATATTATTTAACAGTGTCACCAGTGTTCTTGAACAATTTTACACTATGATCATAAAGAGTCCATGCTGGTTTACAATCGAAATAATTATACTTTCTTAAAACCTTTTCTATGTAGTGGGATTGATCTAAAGAAAACCCATTTTCGGACCTAGTTATTTTCAAACCAAGTATAACACTAGCTTCACCCAAGTCTTTCATATCAAAATTAGCACATAATAAAGATTTGACATTATTCACAACATGAATATTTGAACCAAAAACAAGCAAATCATCCACATATAGGCATATTATAGTGCACATATTATTTTCAGACTTATAATAGATGCATTTGTCACTTTCATTTATTTTAAAACCATTCGAAGTAACCAAACAATCCAATTTTGCATGCCATTGTTTAGGAGCATATTTCAATCCATAAAGAGACTTGTCTAACTTGCAAACTTTATTTTCTTGTCCTGGAATAATAAAACCCTCTGGTTGATCCATATATATTTCTTCCTTTAATTCACCATATAAGAAAGCTATTTTAACATCCATTTGGTGCACAACAAGATCATGAATAGAAGCTAAAGCAAACATTACGCAAATAGATGTTATTCTAGTTACAGGTGGATAAGTATCAAAGAAATCGATATTTTCTCTTTGTCTATAGCCTTTGGCAACAAGTCGGGCTTTAAAATTTTCAACTGATCCGTCAGGTTTTACTTTTTTGTTAAGAATCCATTTGCAACCTATTGTTTTGCAACCAGGTGAAAGACCCACCAAGTGCCAAGTTTGATTTGACCCCAGGGAGTCCATTTCATCATTTATAGCTTCTTGCCACAAATCTGCATCTGAAGAAGTTAAAGCTTCTTGAATTGTATTAGGATCTTCTTGTAAGTTATATACATGAAAATCAGACCCAAAATCTTTAGCTATTCGAACTCTTTTACTTTTCCTAGGTTCTAATACAGCTTGACTATGTTCTACAACAATAGGTTAATAAATTTTAGAAGAATTAGAACCCCCACTGTAACATCCCACATCGCCTAGGGGAGTAGATCCTGTAAGTCTTATATGTATATTCTCATCTCTACCTAGCACGAGGCCTTTTGGGAGCTCACTGGCTTCGGGTTCCGTAGGAACTCCGAAGTTAAGCAAGCTCGCATGAGAGCAATCACAGGATAGGTGACCCGCTGGGAAGTTCTCGTGTGAGTTCCCAAAAACAAAACAGTCAGGGCGTGGTAGGGGCATAAAGCGGACAATATCGTGCTACGGTGGAGTCGAGCCCGGGATGTGATGAGGGCCTGGGCCGAGATGTGACAATTTGGTATCAGAGCCAATCCCTGGCCGGATATGTGCCGACGAGGACGTCGGGCCCCTAAGGGGGATGAATTGTAACATCCCACATCACCCAGGGGAGTTGGATCCTATAAGCCTTATATGTATATTCCTATATCTACCTAGCACGAGACCTTTTGGGAGCTCACTGGCTTCGGGTTCCGTAGGAACTCCGAAGTTAAAGGAGTTCGCGTGAGAGCAATCCCAGGATGGGTGACCCACTGGGAAGTTCTCGTGTGAGTTTCCAGAAACAAAACTGTGAGGGCGTGGTAAGGGCCCAAAGCGGACAATATCGTGCTACGGTGGAGTCAAGCCCGAGATGTGGTGGAGGTCTGGATCAGGATGTGACACCCACTATTTCGAAGATTAAAAGGAAAATTATTCTCATAAAAATCAGCATCAAGTGACTCAATTATGACATGGTTTTTCAAATCATAAAATCTATATGCTTTGCTATTACATGTGTCACACCCCAATCCCGACATACGTCCAGGATTGACAGGTGACGTCACCAAATACCCGTAACTCTAACATACCCCGCCTTCGGGAAATGGCAAAACACAACTTAAGATCCAATTAGGCAATAATTCTTCGTAGACTTTATGGCTGCATCTAACATCCTCGTTAGACTGCGTATGTACCCGAAATAGGGATCAAGTCATTCGTAGTTCATTCAAACATTATCCTCAACTTTTATCACAGTACTTTTAAGTGGAAAATCATAGCACTCACCAATCAATTATTAGAACTTGACATGTTTGAAATTACTAGGTTAAGGGTTACATAACAATCCCACATGACCATTAACATTTCCACTTCATCCATCACATAAACCATCATGTTTCTCCACATAAAATTACAATACATAACATGTAACCAATTAAAGAATCAACAAAGCACAATATTATTTTCTAGTCACATCAATCAACTAAAATAATCATACTAATAACAATCATATCCATCGTCATTTCACAAACCCGTCAATTAATCAATTCATGAATCAAAGATGCAGGATCTTAGCATTTAATTACGTTAATCAATGAATACAGTAACATATCATTTCACGAATTTAACCAATGAACTCTATATAATTCCCTACTTGGATTATGAGTAATAACATGGTAATTCTAATTTGTATACACAAGATCTATTATGGGTAATTCTCATTCACTCGAATCTAGGATACTAAGATAACCTTATGGAAATGAACAAGAGCAAGGATTTCAGACCACTTAATGGAATCCAACAACATCGGGTCCCGGGCCACTCAACAGAACCAAAATACCAAACAGTTTCTTGTAATCTACCCAGACCTGTCATATGTCAAATCAGTGCCTACCTCAAGGGAATGGTGCACTGGTAAATCAGAACTCGGTTAAGCTGTGAAGCTCAGGTGAGTGACAATAATACAAGTATGTGATATTCAATAAAAACAGAGCATCGATCATAATCTATAAACATCGAGTATAGAATCATGCTTTATGAAATCATAATCAAGTCACTGAAAAACTCCGAAGGAGTCACCCAGACATCTAACAGCTTTTCCCATTCAAACCACTAAGATTCCCAAAAACCATCGTTCATATGTGCATTAAAAACTAAGGCTAGAGGGAAGCAGTTCGGCCGAAGCATGCATAAGTAACCAAATAGGAAGTGGTCCCTTATCGCGGATTAACCAAGCAGAACCAACCCTACAGTAACCAAATAGGCAGTGACCCCCTATCGTGGATGAACCAAGCAAAGTCACTCCTACGCATCTATTAGGCAGATTCCAGACCACTCAATGGAATCCAACAACATCGGGTCCCGAACCACTCAACAGAACCAAAATACCAAACGGTTTCTCGTAATCTACCCAAACCTGTCATATGTAAAATCAATGTCTACATCAAGGGAATGGTGCATTGGTAAATTAGAACTCGGTTAAGCTGTGAAGCTCAGGTGAGTGACAATAATACAAGTATGTGATATTCAATAAAAACAGACCATCGATCACAATCTATAAACATCGATTATGAAATCATGCTTTATGAAATCATAATCAAGTCACTGAAAACTTCGAATGAGTCATCCAGACATTCAACGGGTTTTCCCATTCAAACCACCAAGATTCCCAAAAACCATCGTTCATATGTGCATTAAAAACTAGGGCTAGAGGGACGCAGTTCGGCTGAAGCCTACATAAGTAACCAAATAGGAAGTGGCCCCCTATCGCGGATTAACCAAGTAGAACCACCCCTGCAGTAACCAAGTAAGCAGTGACCCCCTATCGTGAATGAACCAAGCAGAGTCACTCCTACGCATCTGTTAGGCAGTGATCACCTATCGCGGATTAACCAAGCATGATCACCCCTAAATGTGTGTGTATGGCTATACCAAAGATATAAGGATCGCCTATCGCGGATTAACCAAGCACAATCCATAGAAAATATGGTCCCCTATCGCGAATTAACCAAGCAAAGTCACACGTACGAAACTGTTAGGTAGTGATCACCTATCGCGGATTAACCAAACATGATCACTCCCAAGTATACATGGCTATAAGGATCGCCCATCGCAGATTAACCAAGCGCGATCCATAAATAATATGGTCCCCCATCGCAGATTCACCAAGTAGGACCATCCATGTACCACTACTACATGGTGCAGACTCGGTGTCACCTAACCCCGTGACACTAGGGTAATGGTCCCCTACTAGCCCTCGCATTTCTCAACATTTCAAATGTTTATTTATAACACAATTCATAAACATTTCAATATGCACTTCAAATCACCTTTTCTTAAATATTACCAATCCATGAATCAATTCACATTTGATAAAATAGATTGATGGCCAATTATAAAAGAATCACATTCTCATAGAAAACACATTTATAAAACCAAGTCACATTTTCATACTAGTAACCATACATATTATTTCTCATCTATGCAATCAACATTGTAAAGTTTTATGCCTATGCTTCGTAACCTTCTTTCTTTATCCTGTAATAAACCAACTTAAAGTTAATGGTTTTCAACTTAAAACACTACCTCTTCACTCCTGCCACTACCCTTTTTTGACATGTAAATGCGGAAAATATATATATTAAGAGAAATTGGTTCGTTTACCATTGATTTGAATATAAATACTAGTAAACAATCTAAACTCTCAAACCCCAACCAAACACACTCAAATAAGCACAAAATTAACAAGGATGTTATTTCAACTAGAATTCCCTTCTAGGTCTAGATGCTTGGTAACGAAAGTAGCATTTCATATAACAAAACTCTAAGTCCAGAAGGTAAAACCATTTGCTTGTTAATCGATATAACAAAACAGTAATTTGGTTTAACTCAATTTAATAACCTTATCAATAATAGAACTTAATAAAGATCCGCATTAACATTTGGTTGTTTACTAACAATTAAGTTTCAGCATCCACATCCAACAATTTCATAGAACAAACTAAGCGTAAGTTCTCTTGGGTAATAAATCAAACACCTTGCAAGCATACATGAATTTATCTACTCAACCAAAAATATCCACTTGCCAGCACCCACAGTTTCACACTCTTCAGCACCCAAAATATCAACAACCACAATCATACACATCAACATAATTCTAAATTTATAAAAAAAAATAAAAAATAAAAAATAAAAAACCTCACCACTTGCCAGCACCCTTTGTTGTTGCTGTTGCAATTGGATGACCACCGTTGCAAATTGAAGCGAGATTCTCCCTTTGCGGCTTTGCCTCAGAGCAAGAGTGAGAGTGTGGACCTCCCCTTCAATATTTTACAATTCTGGGGATTTAAGTTTTGAGAATCCTTTTCCTTCTTCCCACTTGGAGTTAATGAGATCATCTGGAAGTAGAAAACAGAGAAAGTTCCAGACAGTTCCTCTGAATGAGAGTCGGGATTTTTTATTTTCTCCCCCCTCCTCCCTGATTGGTTGCTGCCTTCCTCACCTTATTTTCTTATTGGTCCACAAATACACATGCCTAATTGACCTCCTGCCATTTGTCTAATTGGTCCACAATCACTAATCTGATTCATTTTCTTTCCCACAAGGTGAGAGTTTAAATAACTTAAAATCTAAAGTTTAGAAAAACAGCTTCAAATGTCTGTAATTATACTGTTATAATCCGGACTCACAAACAACTTTCGCATATGCCCTCATGGTTTCGAGATTTATTCGAAAACATTAATTGTGACCTCGAAAGGACTACAGATTTTAAATTAATTAATTTCCAAACTTCAAACTTCGTAATTAGTTTAATTCAAATCTAAATTCAAATAAATTAATATAAATTCCCTAAAAATAACATAAAATTTCAATAATAACAATACGTAGATTATTACAGTGAAATCCGGGAACGGGATTTTACAACATGCATAACCAATAAAAACACATTCATATGCTCTACTAGCCAATTTCGATCTTTTTGGATCAGGTTTACGAACATAAGCTAAACAACCCCAAGTTTTGAAATACAACACATTTGGTTTCTTATTTTTCCAAATTTCATAAAGAGGGATATTCGTTTTTGAGTTAGGAATTCTATTTAACACATAACATACAGTCAACACAATTTCACCCCACCAATAAGAAGCAGCTCCAGAACCAAGTAAATTAGCAACATCCAATTCACAAAGAGTTCGATTTTTTCTTTCCACTATACCATTCATTTTAGGAGAATAAGGAGCAGTAGTTTCATGAATAATACCATATGAATTAAACAAACTAATACATTCAGTGGATTCATATTCTTGTCCTCTATCACTACGAAATCTTTTAATCTTACGATTAAATTGATTTTCAACTTCAGTCAAGAAAGTTTTGAACATGTCAATAGCTTCACTTTTATTTTTCATAAGATAGACAAAACAGTAATTCGAACAATCATCAATAAAGGTAATAAAATAACGTTTTCCATTTCTAGTTAACACTCTATCAAATTCGCATATATCGGAATGAATTAAGTCAAGTGGTTCAGATACTCTATTAAAAGATTGATGCGAAGTTCTAGTGATTTTAGCTTGACTACAATCTTAACATTTTTCAAAATCAGTCAATGATAAGTTGAGTAAAAAGCCTAAGTGACTCATGTTCTTAACCAAGCGTTTGTTAACATAACAAAGTTTAGCATGCCAAGTATTAAAAGAAGACAACATGTAAGTAGAAGTAGACATTTTATTAACATTCAATTTAAACACTCCATCAGTAGCATATCCCTTTCCCACAAAAACCCCATTTTTAGTAAGAGTACATGTATCTACTCCAATGGTTCAAGTGAATCCAGCCTTGTTGAGAAGAAAGCCCGAGACCAGATTCTTCCTTATCGTTGGAGCGTGCATCACATCTTTCAGTATCATGGTATTTCCAGAGATGAACTTCAACTCCACCTCTCTAGTACCAGCAACATCAGTTGAGTGCTAATCACCCAACAACACATTTCTTCCCTTAGCCACAGAATAGGTCTTGAAAGGGAACAATTGTAGCAAACATGGCGAGAAGCGCCAGTGTCCACCCACCACCCCTCGGATCCATCAACAAAGTTGATTTCTGATATCATTGCAATCAGTTGCTCTTCAACAAGATTTCCTGAGAAGCAAAGTTTTCCTTATAATGCACGGCATATTGAATTCGTCTTAAAATTGTTGTAAACTGAAATAGAAATGAACGAAGTTACCCGAAAAATGCAGAAGCCTTAAGTGGTGAATGATTCTTGGGATGAGTCGCAGACTAAGTCGCTCTCTTTAAGACGTTTCGCGACTCTGCCCAAAGCGTGCAAGCAGTTCACAAATATCATGTCGTCCCCAGGATAAAACAACTCATAACCTTCTTTTTCTTATGAGGTTATTCCTTGCACACCAGAAGAACCTTTGAACTTACACCTTTTCGGTATGTTGCTATCAAACCAATATATGTAAAACTTCTTCTTCCTTGTTTGTTTCACTAAACCTTTCTACAATTCACATGACTTATATATATATAGGTAGCCTTCCATTTTTCAAAAAAAATGGGAACATCCTCTTAACTGTTAGATTTGGCTTTAATGAAATCATACGGTTGAGATTCTGTGGCCTGTGATTTAATCTCAGTCATAGAATTTCATTAAAGTGAAATCTAATGGTCAAGAGGGTGTCCCTATTTTCTTTGAAAAATGGGGATCATTTCCCTTAAAGGGCCTATATATATAAAGAGATGTTGGGATTACAAAACCGTAAGGAATCAAAACTGTAGGAGTTATTTGGGTTTAAAACCAATGAGATCCAAAATGGAAAAAAAATCAATACAAAATGATTATGGATTAAGACTTGTTCTTCTTCTCTATACAAAGAAGGAATCACAAAACATATTTGTGTGGTACCAATTACTCCATATTAACTGATAAGGTTAATAACAATTAACAATTATATACTTAATATTTCTAATAAAACAAAACATAAATATATATTTGAATATTTGAATAAAAACATAACTGCTCCAACGCTCCTTTTGATATGATTACCGTCATCATGGTCATTATAGTTTTCCTCTACATTTTGCCAGAATTGTGTGGAAGCGAATGTCAAATTGTATAGAAAAACATTGACACACAGCTTCAAGTGTTGCAATAAGAAACAAACCATAAAATAAAATAAAAAACCAGCCAGATTTCGTGCAATATATAGAAATTCTATATAAATTATACTACAAATGTGCTAGTTTTGCAGCGATTATGAAACCCTTGATAAAATGCCAGCTTTTTAATTCTCAATACAAAATAAGGATGGTTACAAAGTACACAGAAAATACAAAAATTCCAAACTTTAGCAAAGAGGCATGCCATATATTAACGCTCTTATTTTTCTTTAGATCATTGTTGGCGTTACAAGCTTAGGATCATGGTGATGAGCAGAGGTGAGTTGCATTAGAAGCCAGCCTTAGGCGCTGGGCCTCGGGGCGAAGCATAGTTCATGCTTTTGGTCCGTTGGAGGCTCGGGGAACGGTGAAGCCTACAACGGAACGAACCTTCATGCGTGGTCGGGGAGCAAAGGCAATTGTTCTTGGTCATGCTCTGCTGTCTCATAAGCACGGCGCACGCGACTTGATCAGCCTGATTATCCGATGGAATCTCCACCTTCATCACGTCCTTCTTGCTTACTTGTTCGTGACTTTCCATTAGACTCGATCAGTACACCTTGAATTATATGGGAAAAAGAAGGACCCAAAGCGAACAAAGAAAATAGAAAGAAGAAGAAGAAGAAGAAGAAGAAGAAGAAGAAGAAAGAATTAGTAAATCGTGCACCTAATAAAAACTTGGTGATCCGGAAAACTAGTGAGTGGTGTGACAAGATAGAAACGGAACCAATAATTAAAATTTTGGTACGAAAATATTGTTGGAGAAATTTTTGCTTGAAGGATCTATATCTGCTACTACTACTAGTTTGAATTATATGGACGGAAAGCGAGGGACAAGAAAAAGGTAAGTAAAGGTAAAGGGTATCTACACTTTGATTTAAAAACCTTGAGGCGAGGCCATGCAATCTCTCTCTCTCTCTCTCTCTCTCTCTCTCTCCACGGGTGTGACAATATAATCCATTAACGTCCCACCTACATCACTATCACCTTTTGATAATGCACAACCACCTGTAAAAACCCATCATCATCGTCATCCATAACAGAGCGAGCATTAGTTAAGTTTTCTATTTCATTCACACTTTTTTTTTTGCTTCTTACATTTGTTTTTTTTTTTAACTTGTGATCGTCAGATCGAATGATGAAAGAAGATCAATAATTAAAAATTAACAAGAGTACGTAAAAGATAAAAATAAGTATGTGAATAACACTATTCTTTTTTTTAAATTGCATTGAATCAAGAAACTTCATGAGATGATATATATTACCCTCTTAAATTGATAAAGAGAAACTTTGACATATTGTCTGATCACGACAACTCGCATATCTAAAATCAATATAAAAATACTTATAACACAAGAGATTTCACTGTTGATCACCTCTACCCAATTTTTTTTTTCAAATAATGTTTTTCTTCAAATGGAGATAACTATATATGTAGGGACAGTGGCGGATCCAGGATTTTAAACTCGGGGGGTCCCAATTATAAAGGTCAAAAAAATTATAGACAAAAATAACATTGAAAATTTAAATATAATACATTTCATTCAAAAATCATATGCAAAACAATATTACAAATTATAAAATCATAATTCAAGTGTCCATTACGAGGTTTCATAAGTTACTAGGGAGCACCTAAGTTATTGATTATCTAATATGAAGCACTAAATTTAAAGGGGTGTGCTATTCACACACCCCTTTTTGCTTCTCACACACCCTTTGTTTATTTCTGTCATTTGATCTTCTTTAATTCAGTCGATCTGATGGCCGCAAATTAAGAGGGTGTGTGGACAGCACACCCCAATTTAAAACACCGGTCAAATAAAACTCTCCCCAAACTCCCACTATCTTTCTAACCAAACACACCATTTTTCTCTTTTACTAGTTTCCAAACATCCACCTTCTCTCTCACTAAGAACAAAGCTGCCATACCTCCACCAACCGCCTCCCTCCCCATTCTCCCGAAGCCATGGCAGCTCCACCACCAAATTTCACCAACCCATGACATATCATATCCATCTTACTAACCTTATGAAGGAAATTTCACCCACAAGAAAAATTACTAAGATGGTTGAAATAATTTGGGAAAGTTTGGGCTCATGTACTGCCCCCGCCAGACGACAGAGAAAGGTTGGAGGAGAAGTGGGTGGCACCAACGGATGAGACCATGGCAGAAGCAAGGAAGAGAGAGGCAGGAAGGGTCCCTATTTCTTTTTTCTCCGTGCGCAGTCATCTTCTCCGAGAAGAAGACAGCCACTGAAACCTACACATACCTCATGCTCGAGTACGAGGGGTCCCTGAAAAATTTATAGCAACGATTTAGGATTGCCACGGGTCCTGGGACCTCCCTGGTCCCTATGTGGACCCGTCCTTATGTAGGGACACCCCACAAATTATCATGGTACACATTATCATGGGGTGCATGTATTTTTTTTTTTCTTTGAGAGAGATGATTGAGGGTGCTGTGTAATTGCAGGCACTCTCACAAACCAGTATATAGAAGGGTTCTAATGCTTATTCATATCAACTTCCCCCAATTAGGTTGTACATTCACATGAATGCAAAGATTGTTGCAAGAAAAAAGGAAGAGGGTTCACAGAAAGGCTCTGATCCTATAAGTTGGGACAACACAAAGTCCTTCATAACACATGTTACAAATTAATTAAAGACACTTGTATAGGAAATGGATTAAAATAGTCTTTGATACATTTACAAATTAACATACCTCAAATTTAGGGTTTAAATTGTCATCAATTTGGACAGAAAAGGTAAATGCTCTGGGAAAAAAAATATATATATATATATTCTCTCACTCCTTCTCCCATCTCTATTAAAGAGGTGTTACAAATGCGGTGAGTGTAACAATTCTTTTTGCTTCTTCTTTCTCAAGCAATGGGAAGAAATTGGATCGGGCAATTTTGTTTTGTACTATTGGGCTTACATAATATGGGCCAGGCCTATCTCCATCTGTTAAACTTTCTAGCCCACAGTAATTCATGATTACTGGGCTTCTGACAGCAGAGCTTTCTGAAAGATCGGGAGAACTCAATCCTGAGCTTTCTGATTAACTGGGCTTCGAAACTTCGATGAGATGGGTATGAACTTGGCTATAATGCCACGGCACTAATCTCCCGTCCTCTAGATTTTTTGTTTTTTGTCACTTAGTACTACAGTCTAGTGGTATATCTCTTCATTTGTAAGTGAGAAATCTTAGGTTTGATTTTGCTAAAGGTGAATCTGAACCATATTATTGCTAACTCATTGTAAGGCTAAACTCATCTCATTTCCCTTAGTGTAGATAATATCGTTTGCTTAAAAATAAAAAAAATAAAAAATGATATGCAAGTGAAGAAAAGAGGTGTACAGATCTATCCAATGATGCTTTTAGTGCTAGACATGATTAAGGGGAGGGATTAACAAGAATAGTTGAATTTGATTTTCATGAGCATGGTGCACGGCGTTGAGCTTCTCGCATACCGTCCAGGGTTATGTGTCCACAGCCTGGGGTCGTGAGTTCGGAGTAATGATATTATATCTCAACCAAACAAGAGATAGGATTAACATACTAATCCACTCCCACCACTTATCCTCTGTTAAGGGCATTACATAGACCTAAAACTTGGTCCAAGAGAGCTCCCTCCAAACCTAATAAAGGCCATTCTCTTGGTGAAGTAGCTAATTAGTAGAGTCATTAGGAGCTCTTAAACAGTATCTGTATGTACATTCACCGTTGAAGTCCAAGTGTCTAACCTTTACTCCTAAACCGTGGTCCAGCTTCTATTGATCTCAATTATTAACCATTTATAAAAGCACTAAACAGGTAACTTAAAAGAGTTAAACACGTAACAGGTAGAGGAAATGGGATCTTTAGCTGCTTTTGTGAGGTGCATCCCTATGCATGTAAGCGTACAAGAAATAAGGTAAGTCTAGCCTCCTTCACGTCTCCTTCTAGAGAAATGATTTTCACACCCAATTTTCTTCATGTACACACCCTCTCATAACCATTCGTCTTTTATCATTTTTTCATATCTCAAGGACAAAAGTTAAAACCAAATTAAAAATATGTTTATCTAATAAACCCTAAACTAACTAGGTCATTTGAAAAGTAGTCCCTCTTTTCTGTTCTAAAAATATATTTAAGGCATTTTAGTTAAAATGATCGCTAAGATTTGAAATCAATAGAAGTAGTCCTTAAGTTTGTCTACCATCAATCATTTTGGTCATTCCATGAAAAATATTCACAATTTTTGTCAAATCATTCGCCCTATTGTTTATTAAATTGATGGTGTTTTTATCATTTTGATCCTTATTTGATATAATTTTTCATGAAATGACCAAAATGAGTGATGATGGACAAACTCAATGACCACTTCTATTGATTTCAAATCTTAGAGACTAAACTAATTAGTTATGCAAATCTCAGAGACAATTTAAAGCCTATATTTAATCTACACCATACAAATAAGAATCCAAGCATAATCTAATGCAACCAACAGTCCCGATTACAACTTTAATGAATCTATAGTAAGATTATATATCAATTTGCTTACGCAATGCTAAAAGTTTTGTAGGCTGTTGTCATGCAAAGGTTTGTACCACACTACTTAAGCATTCAACTTAAAAATTAAATTGTAAGGGAACAATAAATCCACTATTTCTAATTAAAGTCAGAGTTTTTAATTAGGGTTAATCTCAGTTTACTACTCTGAAGTTTCACGGTTTTAAACATTTGATACATCAAGTTTTTTCATTCCAGAGTCATACCTCAAGTCCTAATTTTGGGACAGTTTCATACCTCCGTTAAGTTTTCTGTTAGAACTTCTGTTAACTGATGACGTGACATCCACGTGGACAATTACTGAGCGTCACGTGTCAATATGAGCCCACTTCAATATTAAAAAAAAAAAACTACCGTCTTCTACCTTCCCCCAACCACCTCCCTCCCTTCTGCAACACCCTTTTTGGCTCTCCCTTTTCTCTCCCCCATTTTTATCCTCCCTTCTCCACAACCACCACCTCCTCTACCATTCCTCTCTTAATCCCCACCCTTCTCTTCCTCCTTCTTATCCTGCACCCCAACCGAAACCCAAACCGAAACCATCACCCTCCTCCTCCTTATCCTACACCCCAGCAAACCACGACCAACCGCCACTCGGTATTTTATCCCTCAGTCTATGGTCCAACAACACCCACCACACTCTCACTCACTCTGAGCTCTGCACGTCACCGGTTCCTCACCTGCTTTTCTCGACAAACATGCCAAATTACTCGACTTCGCAGTCGTCCCGATCTACTCACCATTTAACGGACGAGATTAATTTGTAATAGGTTGCTATAATTGCGCTTTGTGTCCATCTTTTATTTTTGGTGAATATTGTTTTTGGTGTTCGCTTTAAGATTTGAATACTTTTCAAAAAGTGAACAACGAAACGAATTAAACTCGTAGCTTTGCCACAACTAAGGATGGATTTTGGTGTGTGGAGTGAAGAATATGATTTGGTACTTATAGAAGACAAAAGGGAATCGTCGAAGTTTTTTCTTTTCTACGTATAAAAAAATTCTAATTTGTCCTAAATTTTTACCCTTTTTTATAATTTTTATCTTGAAATAAATCGTGACAGTTTGAATCAAAAGGCAAGAATTGTGCCACGTGTCATAGAGTTGCGTTCTTTGCGTTGCTGACCATTGAGGTTGGCTCCATGCCCTACTTTACTGTCGGGCCACTGGCCTGACAGGTGCGTGTGGCACAAGCACATGACGCAACAAATATGAATGAGACATAAACATGAGTATAAGTTTTAGTGATTTGTTTCTTTTCAATATTAGAAGCGGTCACAAATTTGAATTCTTGCGTAAATTAAAAAATATTCTTGTAGACAACATCTTCTAAGTATATATGCATACTCCGAAATCCATAAAATGAAACATAAACATATAATTTTCAAAAGAAAGTGAGATATATGTTAGAAATAAAGTATAAAATAGAGAGAGACAAGAGAGAGAGAAAGAGAGAGTAGGAGGAGAAATTAGTGTCTTATTCTCATTAGCATGCCTATTTATAGGCTCAAAGTTCACAGCAATGAGGAACTAAAATATTAGTATATTAAATATTGGCCATAGATACGTATTTGTGACCGCCACATAATTAACAATATTCGCAACACTATATGTATCCCATGTATTGTTGTTAATGAAGTTTCCCTCTTCATAAAAACAAAACGGATATGGCTGTCCCAAAAGTAGACCTGTCAAACAGATCGTGTGTATTGTATTCGTATCGCTTTCGTGTTAAATTCGTTATTTTAACGGATTATGTCATGTCAAACATGTTATCTTAACGGACTTTAAACTTTAAAACTAAACTCAACATGTTAAAATTAATATTTTACCTACCCCGACCCGTATTACTTTTACCCGTTTAGGACAATATATTACTTCAATAACTAATCGAATGAAAAAAGAAAATTATACTTAACATTAACATCTAAATTCATAATTTCGTTTTAATTCAACTATACACAATCGTTTCATTTAACAATACATCTACGTGCCGCATAAATTGAAGGAGAGACTAAGAGAGCTAGGGCTTTAGTTTAACAGGTTACCAATGGGTAGACCTTAATAAACCCATTATTTTAGTGGGTGCTTGAACGATTCCCTTTAAACCTCTTCTCGAAATCCCTTTTTTCACGTTAAATTAACATGTCAAGCATGAAATTGTCAGGTCGACCCAAAAATATCATATATATATATATATATATTAAAAGAGTTTGGGTAGGTAAATTTTTTAGTACATCGATATTTTTACACTAAAGGGATGGAGAGTTCGACTAAGCCATACAATGGGTAGCCTAATTTGATATCGAATTTGCTATCCACGATATTCAAATGTAAAACCTCTCATTTTTAAGCAAAAAAAAAATACCACTGAGTGACTAAGTAGGTAAATTTTAGTTCTATAAATAGAACAGTAGAGAAGGGGTTCGGTAACAATAGTTATATAAAAGGGAAATAAAGGCCAAGAGAAAAAGAGCTTTGCATTATTTTATGTAGGCAATAAACTCTGGATACAAAATTAATTGCTGGGGCTTGGAGGACCATTCCTACCTTATTCCTCTGCCTAAATAGCACAGCAAGTACTGAACACTTGGTTAGTGGTGGT
The DNA here is from genome assembly GCF_963583255.1 of Pyrus communis. Lineage (NCBI taxonomy): Eukaryota > Viridiplantae > Streptophyta > Magnoliopsida > Rosales > Rosaceae > Pyrus > Pyrus communis. The sequence goes on along the minus strand of NC_084808.1, from coordinate 24,080,304 downwards.
CGGTTCAACCCTAATTAGTCAGGGCCCTTTTTTTTAAAAGGGTATCCCACCTGGCACCTGATGGTACATGCGACCACTTGATTCATTTTCACCAGAAAGCTGCCAAATACATGTTTCCAGGGTTTGACACAAAACCTGAGCAATCTAACAAATTCGAAAAAAGTTAAATATATATTTTGCTTGTGTTTGCATTGATTTTTTCCCTCTTTTTTTGCTCGTTAAAATTGTTTTAGAAATTACTTGATGTAGATGAACTTCGAAAATTAGCGAGGAAGAGAAAATACACTAGAGGAAAATGAGATGTGAAAGTCATTTCTCCCAACACCGTGGCTGGCCTGGAAACGACTCGGGAGAGGCACTACTATTTCGCCATTGGCAGACCGATTACTGAGAAATCAAGGAAAGAAAAACTTTGTCCTAAAACGAACTTATGTAACATTTTTTAGGTTAAATCTTCTGCCCTCAAAACTCGTGGTATCTTTGTGTCCTATCTTATTTGTTGACACTTTGTCATTCATTTAAAATTTACTTAACAGTGTCAACTCTTCAAATTATTTCATGAATAAAAATTTAAAAACTTAAGATAAATAAAGTTAAAAGAACATGTTTCACTTAAGTAGATAAGTCACCAAGATCACGTAGAATTTTAGATGTAGAATATTTGAACTCAACGTATTTATGCCCCTAACTTACAAGGGAGGTGTTCTATTTAGCTAAGCAAGGCAAATGCAACTTCACTTATTATTTTTTTTCAGACGATTCAATCTTTGGAACAGAGTGAAGAACAAACTGTTTCTACTTCATTTTCTCCAATTTTCACTCTTAATTTTTATTTTATTTTCGCTTGCTGAGTTCAAGAATATTGGATTTGGAGCTCATTGAATATATAGGTATCAACAATACAAGAATAATGAAGACAGCCGAAAAGTCCAATGATGGCCTTACAAGTTCCGAGATTTCAATGTCAACCATATCACTCTAAGGCCAACTGAACAGACCGAACAGTTGGTGTCACAGTTCTGAAAAACAAAAGCAAAATTAAACGAGACAAATTTCCAAAACTAAAATAAAATAAAACATAAAAAGAAACCCAGAATTTGCATAATGTAATCAAAATACGATAACAATTCAGATATTTTTCTCTCTTCCTGTCTGTTCCTCACTAAAAACTAAGCAGCGGAAACAGTTTCCGCTAACCTTCTTTAAAATAAAACAAAAACAGAAACCCTAATTTTAGTTGGGAAGAAAAATAGAAAGTTGCATGCAAACTGGTTACATCCATACCCTTCTTTTTTCTAGCTATCTTAAGCTACCTTATCATATGGGAACATTTTGCAGGAAACTATATAGGAATTATTAGTTTTGGACCCTGGCTGCAAACTCACCCATAACCTCAGGGTACTGAAACATGTTATCCACTCCCATGGAGTGATCTGAGCCGCCGCCCAACGGCGCGTGATCGTTGTAAAACGGTACTGCCTGTGGATGTGACACTAGCTGTTGTTGATGATGATGATCCATTAATTCGTTGAAACTACATCCTTCCAGCTTCTGCGGCTGAGGCAGCGGCAGCAGCTCTTGGAAACTGTAACAAACATTTACCTGACGGTGATCGTCTTTTGAGTACCCTCCAACGGACCTTGTCGAAGACCCATCAAAGCTAGGTGTCTGAGCTGCACTGGAAGGATGGGCGTAGTCGTCAGTCCATTTGGGAACATCATTTGATAGTTTCTTGGAGGTGGGTTTTGAGAAGAAGCGGTCGATCACCTCTTCTAGAAACCCGGAATGGGACGGCTCCGTGGGGAAGAAGTCGGAGGAGTAGTGTTGATCGTCGTTGGAGGTGGGTTTTGTGGGAGGAGGTGAAGTAATATCCATGAAGGGAAGAGTTGTAGTAGTAGAAGTAGGAGTAGTAGCCATGGAAGAAGAAGAACCAGTAGTGAAATTAGTACTTCCGGAGATGTTGGCTTCATGGCGTGGACCAGAAGAGGGGTGGTTGACCAAAGAAGCTGAAGAACAAGAAGTAGAAGAAGAGCCGTTTATCTTGTACGGAAACTGGTTATTGTAAACGGGAGATGGGCTTTGTGAGGGATTTATGAAATTCCGGAGGAAAAGCATGTTGAAAGAAGAAGTTGCAGCAGCAGTAGTAGCGCCACCGTAGCCGTCGTTCTGATTAGGAGATGGGTATTGCAAAAAGGGTACAGAATTCCAACTAGGAGAGTAGTTAGCGCCGCCGTAACCATTACGGGTTTTAGCAGACGGGTGAGAGTGCATGTGGTAGCTGAAAGGAGGGAAGGGGTGATCGGCGACGACATCGGTAGGCGGGGAAGGAGGATAGACGAAGTTGGTCCGAGCCTTGACGCCGCGCATGGCACGAGCGGCGCAGTCGTAGGCGCAGGCGGCTTCCTCTGCCGTGTCGAAGGTCCCCAGCCAACGCCGGTCTTTGGACAGCGGGTCCCGGATCTCCGCTGCGTAACGACCCCACGGCCTGCGTCGCACGCCGCGGTATCTCATTGTACCCGAGGAAGCGGCTGTCGCAGTGTCTCTCAGCGAGCGCTTACTGGTGGCGGCAGTCGTTGACTTCCTTTGCTCTTTAGTGATCGGGTCGGGTTCAGAAGAGTGAGTGAATTCGTCCATCCTTCTGATTGCTTCTTCCATTTTTGTTGTGCGAGAGATAAAAGGGTATCTGTGATATTATGTGCGTTGGGTTTGTTGATGATGATGATGAGTAGGAAGACAGTTGTGGGAGGTGTATTTATAGCTGGATATCCATTAAGGAGCTGGAAAGTGACTGATTTTTAATTTTCTTTCAATTCTAGGCATGTAGAAATTTTTATGGAGTATTTGAGTCTAAATCACACGATGTACTATTTAACGTTTTATAATAAGATGGTGCTACTCGAGCACTATTTTTTTTTTTATCTTTTACATTTTTTTTTATTTTTAAATTTTTTTGTTCATTGAACTTTTTCAATTTATTCAATCTAACAGTCTGTTAAATTTTGAAAATAATGTTTAGTGTTGTAAATACTTCATACATTAAAAGTTGTTTGCATGTATATGGTGGTGGAAATGTGACACAAAATTCGAAAAAGGAGAATCATCAGGGTTGGTTTGAATTTTTCAGAGTAAAATTCTAACGACTATGATGTGTTCCACTGGCCCAACCGTCTCTGACGCAGAGGTCGTGGTCATTTCCTCCATCTTTGTTCATATTTTCAACCCAGAAGTTGTTGGATGAAAATCGGCGTAAGAGAACGAACCACCTACAGTTTGCTTAGACAAATTGCCACTAACATAGAACATATGAAACTAGTTTTCCTAAAGAAAAATTACATGTGGATTAGAGTACCCTAAACCCTAGTTTAATTCTTGAGTGTAATATATGAATTTCATGAATTTTTTTTTATAACGTATAAAGGTGTCACAATTGTTAACTCATATTAGTTCAATAAAAATACGTTTTAAAATCAAATTCAAACAGCTTGATTTGTGTATACGAGATGCAAATTCACTTGCACTACTATAAAATTTCTAAAACATCATTTTGATTAGAGAAAATTGAAGTATTGGTTCCTAAACCTTGACTGAATAGGAACTTTTCTCTATAAAAATGTAGAGCAGTGATCCTTTTTAGTAACTCCCCTACAACATTTGTCTCTTATTTATCATATTATTTAATATAAGCATTGTTTCATATATAACACATTAAGAAATAACATTCACGAATATTTAATTCATAAGTGATGTTCCAGTTGAACCAAAGTTCAAACACCATGCTTCAATATTTCTCATTTCATTTTATAAATTTTCAAGAAATAATTTTAATTTTTTTTGTTAAGGAGTTTTACCGGCATGATAAATAATACAAAAAATTATTTTCTCTACATATTCTTGTTACGCATGGACATTTCCTTTGACAGCTGAGAGTAACATGCGGAGAAAAATTTTATTATGATCGAAACATGTTTTTATAAAAGTAAAGTGATGAGAAATTTTATTTTTTAAGTTATTAACTTTTTAACATACATATCCTGGAATTTGTATAATAACACATAATAAGAATATGATTTGATATTTATCGGTTTTCAAATTAATATTTGAAACTTATCACATCAGCTATTAAATTAATATTTTATATTTATCTTTTGATCTTAGGTGACAGAAAAAAAAAAAGGGAAAGTAAGAATACGATTGATGTTGATTGTATATTAATGATATTGCCGTAAATTACAGGTTGCTTTTCAATCTCAACTCTTTTATTTTAATTTCCACTTAAAAAACTGGAACACTAGTAACACGAAGAAAAGCAAAGAACCAAACGAAACCACATTTCCGGAAATGGCAACAGGCAATGAAACTATGAAAGAGCCTGGAGTCCTGGACAAGCATATAAAAGTAGCTGCTGCTACCGTCTAATTTTTTAATAAATTAAGAAATATAAATTATAGCCATAGGGAGTTGGAGAAGAAAAACAATAATTTATATAAAACTGTTTCATAGTCAAAGTGGTATTTCAATTTAATAATATAATTTAATTCATGTTAAAAAGATTATCTATGTGAATTATATTTTATAAATCGTCATATCTTAAGTTTATAAAATATAATCTAAAAACATGAATTATATATATATATATACATATATATATTTATATGTATTTACATTATTGAAATTATACCCCACGTGAAGGGTGAGACCGATACGCGCAAAGGTGGTCTATAGAACCAAGAGTTCTTTCTCTACTTCCTTCTTTGTCCGTTGTGATTAACATTCGGAATGAATACATTGGCGGCGCTCAGAAGTTGTTCCTCCTACTTTGGTTTTTGTTATTTTTTATTGGTTTCATGCATGTTGGCAAAATTTTCCATATTTACAGTTCCAAACTTTCAATGGCTTCGCCGGTTTTTTGCATTAGCGTGATGAGTTAGGGTTTGAAAACCAAGGATTTAATGGTCACATGGACTTGTCTGATTTAAAGTTAGGGTGTTTTTAGGTTCTTTATAAAAGGGTTTTTGTTATTAGAGTATTTTTACCCATGTTAAATTAATATGTCTAGATTTCAAATCCAATTAAAACGACACCTCCACCAATTTTGGGGTCATCAAGGCTAACCAGCCATGGCTGGCGCCATGTTGATTTTAAGTCCAAGTCCAAATCCAGGGCATTGACGTCAGCGGGTCCACATTAAATTTTTATTTTTATTTTTATTTTTTTTGCACCAAGCATGCGCTACACGCGCCCACCTACGAGAATGGCCCGACAAAAACTAACGTTTGAAGCCTGCCACAATAGTCGGTTGGGCATCCAATGGTCACTAGTACGTGGCCACATCTCAGATGTCCATTTCAAATTCTTACTTTTAATCCAATGATTCTTACAATAATTGTAGTCACCTATTCTAAATTAATTTCATTTGTTCAATAATTTACTAAATAATTGAATTGTACATTAAAAATAAATAACTCTTCTGAATAGTAACATTCATAAGTCATCCAAATTCACGTGGAAATGCTCTTAGGCCTTCTTTTATTAAGTTTTGTTTTATTATTAGGTTCTGTTTGGTTGTGAGATGGAGACTAAGGGTGTGTTTGTTTGGCTGGACTAAGGAAAGGAGGTTAAATGTCTACCAATCTAATGCTCTTCTTAATTATCTTTATTCTATTTACCTTAATTCATTATTTACAAGTCTTTGCCCTAGCTTAAAAACGAGTATACATCTTTGTTACACGTGTGTATGCTTCATTTTAAGGAAAATACTTGTGTCTATTCATGTCCATCTTTTTGTTTGTTCAGTCGTGATTGACGTAGTTTAATTGTACAATTGTTATAGCTGATAACGTTCATTGTCTTCATCATCATTCAAAGATATTCTCTGCCAAACAAAAAAAATCAATCAATTTAGCAGTCGTTTGTATAATATGACCCTTTAATCTAATGATCAACCGTTGAATACATAGATGAACAAGGTGTACAAAAGGTGAATGCAAATATATTGTCCTCAATTTAATTTCACAAATGCAATAAACAAAATATTTCATTTAATAACCATTATTTAATAAGACAAACTAATGAAAATGACTTAAAAACTTTGAGTTTTAACGATAAGGACAAAATAAAATGTGAAGTGAATAGTACCAGGATTGACTTTTTAGTATAAAAATATAATTTTTTGTTAAAGTAAACAGGACCAGAAACTTTTTGTTAAAATTCCCTATTTAATATCATATACACAAGTTCTTATGTAGAGAACAAATAAACGTGTCTAGAAACGAGTAACATTATATGAGAAGTTGTTCATTTATTTAATATATATGAATGACTAAACGGTCGTAAGTTTGTTTGAGTCTTTTACACACACAACTTTAAATAATTTTTAGCAAAATAAAATATTTGAATTATGATATTTGCGTGAGTGAAATACATTAATCAGACAATGAGGTGCCCCGTGGAATGGACACAAGTATTATCCAACCAAAAAAATATTCACAGATACGGTACAACTTCTTCCTTCCCAATGTAACTAATTGGGCATGTTCCGTCCAAGATCATACGAGCCCTTATGTTTTTAACCAAACAAGGGATATCCTAGAACACCAAAAGAAATGAGGCAGGGACAAAGGGCACCAAACAACCCGTTAGTTTCAAAAGGAAACCTTAGGGTTTAGCCAAGAGAATCCATTGAGAAAGTACCCAGTTCATGCTCTCAGCAAGTTTGGCAAACTTTTAATTAATCCGGTACCAATAATTGGAATATAGGTTGAGATATTTAATTTCAATATCAGTTAGGGGAGAGAGAATTTCCCAGCATAGTGGACTGTTCAGGACCGACCTAGTTATATATCTAATCAAGTAATCAACTCTGATTATTGCACTCATTGCCGTATATTACAGATAGGGATGCTGTTCTATATGAACCACAACAGTGTGTAACAGTACAAGGTTGTTTTTGTACAATAAATGAGAAAATAAACTAGTTTTTATCAAATGATACACTATAGAATTAAAAATAAAGTAAGAATTTTAATCAAGAAAAATGATAGAATTAAAATTAAGAAAGTGAACTATTATTGACATTTCAAAAATTTTAATTGTTCACTTGTCACAAGTATATTTTTCTTTATAAATATAAAAATTTGGAGTGCACAATAAAAATTTTAAAATACCAGTAAGAATTTTCTCAAGAAATAACTTTTATAAGTTTTTTTTTACTGACATTTTCTAAAAGTGAATGTGTTCTAAACTTTTCGGATAGCTCGAAGAGTGTAAGGCCATCTCCAACCAAAGGGTTCAGAGGACCAGATGACTAAAAATAACCCGAAACCGTCTCCAACCGAGGGTTAGGCCAAATGGCTCATGGGCCCTATGGGACAAAAAAGGACCAAAGGGCAACCTAGCCAGCAAGCCAGCCTCGGGACAGGGCACAAATTTGAATGCAACAGCTAGCCGTCGTATTTGGTTTTTTTTTTTTTTTTTTCTTTTTTTTACAAATTTTTTTTTAAATTCTATTTTTTTTCCTATAACTTCCTAAGTCATTAAACAACATTAAGTAACATGAAACAACATTAAACAATGTTAAACAACATTAAACAACATAAAAATATACAACATAAAAAAAAAACATTTAACAACATGAAACTTAAACACATACTCTATGCTTCTTTTTAAATTTAATTTGTAGTTTTTAAATTTAAGTTTTTGTAGTTTTTAAATTTAAGTTGTTGTAGTTTTTAAATTTAAATAATAAATTATGTTTGGCCATTTGACCCTCGATTGGAAATGATTTTTTGTCACAGAGCTATATTTGGCCTTATGGCCCTTTGATCATCGGTTAGAGATGGTAAGAAATATAGTCTTGCATTGTTTATTAAAATATTAATTTCTTGGAAGGTCAGAGGGCTAAAATGAGCACTCTGACCCTCATTCGGTTGGAGATAGCCTAAACCAAACAAGAATCAGTTTTGACCAAATGTCTTATTGATCCCAAGTATGTTTGGTCTCTAGTATGTTTCTCCAAAACTTTAGTCTCAAGCTTTGTTTATCAGAAACTTTGTTTACGTGTTTCTTTTATATAATATATATTTAGGATTTAGGATATTTTTAAAACTTTATTAGTTTTAATCACTATCCTTATCCTAAAAAATATCATGAATCACACTACCTGAGTGACTGTATGAATGTATCTACATCTATCTTGTTCATGTCAAACCAGGATGCACGTCTGTCTTGTATAATGATCTCGCAAGTCGCAAGCAAAGATTATCACTCTTTAAATTCATATACGGTATGATCATCTGAACATGTTATCTCATGCAATGCTAATAAATATCTGAGATTTTATCCAAAATACTGGTAGCTCCCTGTTTTAGACGGTCACTTCAGGGTACGTGACTAAAATATTATATACCCTAGCTAGCATATCATATGTGCATTGCCACATGAACACCGACACAAAAGAAAATAATATTAGCAGTAGTACAGGAGAGAGAGAGAGAGAGAGAGAGAGAGAGAGAGGAGAGAGGTTTCAGAGAGCGAGTAAACGACGGTGAATAGTATTTCCTAACCAGAAAGAAAAGGAGGGGAGCAGCAAAGATTTTAACGACAAGGAGATCGAAGGCTGTCAGTCAAAAGGGGCAATAGAATCAATGGAAAGTAATTTGGGCAGCTTTTTTTCTTTTTGTTTGCAGTTGGATGATGGGAAATGAGAAGGTCAGAGACTTTATGACCTTTTTCTTCTTCCATATATTATCGAATCTTAAAATATTACTACAAAATGTTTTATAAATTGAGCTTCTCAATAATCAAGATTTTGCTGGTTGTAGTTGTGGTCGACTTGGAGTGGTAAGGAATGTCTTGAAATTCATTTTATTATAAATAAAATTTACAAATTAAATGATGTATCATTAATAATAATGAACATTTTTATCAACGTTTAAGTAATAATTCAACCATTAACTTTCATGTCATTTAATTTACAAAATTTTATTTACAAATTTAGTTTCCTTAATATTACTGTTCACCAAATATATCATCCTCCCATTCTTTACTTCTTTTAATTATTTACTCAGAAAAACTTTTACTGCTTAGCTTGTTTTCGGGAAAATGTTTAATGATATTCATTAGATATAGATGAGCAAATACGTGAGAAAAATGAGGATATACAAGAAATGTATAAAAAAAATGTACACAGAATGAAACTTAAAATCTGAAAAATACTTATGATTTATAAAACGAACACTATGTTTTAAGAATGAATGAACAGTGAGATTAAGCAACACTACGAAAGACCCTTCTGTATGTGTGATCTAGCTAGAATGTTTTGTTGTTGGATGGAATTCTACATCACATCTCTTGATGAGCAGTCTTGAAGGTGGGGTGTGGGAGGCCGTAAACATGAACACGAACAGCAAAACATGAAAAATATTACATCAATTCCAAGAGCTTCGAACCATAGAAAACACAACCACCCACGCCCACCTGCCCTGCCCTCCAGAAAAAGGGCAAAAAAAATGGGAGAGACAGTTTATGCCCCTGAGAATAAATAATGAAGTGAATAATTAATGACATAGGCTACAGCTTTTAACGGTTCTCCACTGTTGGGAGCACTGGGTACGTCTGTATCAGAAGGAACAGGAAGGGAAAAGCGCAGGGGATCCCAGCACGGCACAGCACAGTGCCATTCTGTGATCATCTCATGGCTTTCCTTAAAAATCAGCTGGGTTCAGGGTTCGTGTTACAGGCTACAGCAAGCAAAAGCGTGCATGCATGCATATCCCCCATCCAAATTTTGCTTGTTTACGTGTTTTACTACCGAGACTGCTCCAAGTCCACTATTTTATATCTTCTGCTCCTTGCTTTTGGTGATGTTACTTTGCGAATGCCATTAACATTCTCATTTTATATTATCAAACTCTCATTCAGTAATATTCTGTCACTACTTTTCTTTGGTCGCCATCTTTCCGGCATACTTTGGTTTGGATGCAATTCAATTACTCAAGATATAGCAACAGATACGAAACTGGTAAATTAAAGTACCATTAACCCTACAAATTTAAACCTAAACCTAGCTAGCAGCAAATGCATACAATAAATTACGACGAAATATCAAAATGAGATTAGTCTCCTCGTTTAGGTCAACTACTTCAATGTATTTTAATCAAAGCTGTGGAGTGTGGACCAACCAATGTATTTTAATCAAACTTCGATAATAAATTTCCCCCTCGTTTTATTAAGCCACTAATACTTCCCCTCTTTCTTTAAGAAATTAGGTTTTCGCCTGTTTTTTATTTTATTTTATTAATTGAAATCTTATTAATTTTCAATTTTTGATCAATTCATTTGATTTTTATCCATGTCAATTTCAATAATCTTAAATTTACATGTTAGGATATTTAAATTTTATAATTAAAAGCTGACATGTAAATTTATTATTATTGAAATTATTTAATCATTTCCAAAACGTAACATATGGTATATTTATATTTATGGTTAAATTTTCCATCAAATATTTTTATTTCTAATTTATACTCATTTTTTAATTTGCAACTATTTTTTAATTTGTTTCCGCTTTATTTTTAATTTTTATTTGTATCCATATATTTAAATTCTTTTTGTGCCTATATTTTTAAAATTTTATTTGTATCCTTAATTTTTTTAAGTTTTTATTTTTATTTTTTGAACAAACGATATTATTTATACTAAGTGGGTGGGAATGAGCTAAGCCTCATGTGGTTCAATTCGCATTTGACGAGAATTGAGCCTAAAACATATTACTTACAAGTGAAGCGAAATATCACTAGACTGTAATGTAAGTGGATTAAGTCTTTTCCTTGAACTAATAATTTTAAATTCTGATACGTACCCTAAATTAGGTCGCGGGTACATTTTGTGGGTACTTAACATTTTTTTCCTTTCTATATTGAGATTGGTACATTTTTCTTTTTTGAACAAAACTGAGATTGCTATATTCTTTTGACATGGAGAATGTCTATGTGTGGCTACATTTTTTGACATTGAGACCAATAAGTTTTCAGTTATAAAACAATAATGGCTAGAGAACGCGGGCATCTAAAGCCTCATTTTTTCTTTTACTTGAAACAATATATTGTTAAGTTGTTGCTAGCCACTATTTCTGAAATTCTGCAATTGATTGGGTTGCATCGCAATATAAAAGAGGAATGTGTCCAGACGTTTCGCTTGACACCATCCCCTCCCCCTCTAGTTCATTGCTTGTCCATTGATGTTTGCCCTTGTTCTCATTATCCCCATCCCCTAGTCCACTTCTTGTCCATTGATGTTCTCCTTGTCCTCATTAGATCTTACTACGAGTCATCTTACCGTCTATTCTCCCTATACCAATCCCATCTCGATCCGCCGCGAAACGGCTTAGTTTTTAAGCTTGCTTTTCACCTCCTCTGAAGGGTTATGGTTAGCTGTTGCCGCCCTAAGCTATTCTGTACTTAACGCCAGGTTTGGTCCCCTTGATGAATTTTCAAAGTTCTTTCGGAAAAAAAATTGACCAACTCGGTTGGAGATCCATGATTAACCTATTGGAATTTGACTACTGCCTAATTTTACGTCATTGGGTTTTTTATTTATGACGTACTGTCTCCTAATTACGGTACTAATGCATTCTTAAGTTGCATATCTGATTTGGAGTTTTGAGATTGAACCAATGCTCACAAGTGGTGATTTCTCAGTAACTTTGTCCAAATAATGAAACATGCAATACAATGTTGTTTATTTTTTTTATTTATTTACAAATTATAAGTACAAATCAATTAGTAATATGAATAGTAGTCCAACCTATTATAAGTACATGCAAGGTTTCCTCGCTTATTAATGTGGAATTCATTTTCAAAACGCTTTCTCATGTGTGGGAAATTTTTAAGCCTAACACGTAGATAACACAAGTAGGGTGACATGGAACACGTGTGGCCGTTAGGCTTACACGTGAGATAACCTGCTATGATGCTATGAAGAAAGTTATGATTCCACCATAAAATCATTTGGCAGTATGAAGAGTAGCTCAACCTTTTATAAGTACATACAAAGTCTCTCCTCTCGTCAATGTATGATTCATTCTCAACACAAGCTATATTAAGGAAGATTCAAAACTAATTATAAAGAATGCTAAACACTGTTCTAACTAACTTAAATAAACTAAAAGTTCATTTAAAAAATATTTTTAAATGACTAAAAGCATTTTAAAGTAAAATATTTTTGAAACAAATTTTTAATAATAATGCAAGTTAATCATATAGATTAATGTGCAATTAAACACCTGCCGAACATGCCCAAGTCTAGGGAACTTTTGATCGTACACACCAGTTGTACCAATTGGGGTAGATGTAACTAGTATTGCAATTAAACAGTAGTGCAATTAACTTTTCTCTTTAGAGAAATTTTTCGTCATGATCATAACATGAATGATATATCACGTGTTTTTATATAAATAGTAGAAACTTTTAATATTCAAGTTATTAACTTTTTAAAACATATATTCCAGTCACACTGAGAAATCTCTCTTCCCTTTTAGATAGAACAAGTATTTACACTTGTATGAAGATCGATATAAATGCAAGACTGAAAATTTAACAGACTATCTGATCTAATTGTCCCCTAATTTGATCGCTCCACAGTAATTTTCTTCAAATTTAAACTTACACAAATATAGCAAAAGTAGTTTGAATTTTTTTTGCCCAAAAAGCACTTTATACTTATACGGCCTAGCTTTTACTCCTAAAAGGTCCATGGCATTTTATGAAGTATAAATGCAACCATTATCACAAAATATAATAGGTCAAGGACTCCACTAAAATTAGCGAAATAGACCGAAATAATTATTTTTGAAATTTTAATTAATAGAAATGATCGATTTTTCAGTATGTAGCTGTTATGTCGCAAATAAATCAATGTTTTATCCTCAATGTTTAACCTTTTTTTATTATTTTAGCCGAATTCTTTTAAAATAAACAAAAATAAGGTTGCTCTATATTTTAAGACATTTTTATCGTTTTAGTTTAAAGCCATTTATTAAAAAAAAAAAAAAAAAAAAAAAAAAAAAAAAAACAGAGAATCAGAGAAGCACCTAATAATATTTCTGTTTTAGGCAGCTTTGATAGAGCAGAATAACGATGCATGTGTAGTTTTTTAACTCAATGAGTTGTTTGAATCTTCAACTCGTGCTTTAAATCCAGTTCTGCATCCAGTAATTGAATTACTTCCCCGTCATGTACTGTATGTATCTTGAAGAACAAGAATAACTAGCAAGAAATTAAAAAAATAATCAAAGAAGATCATACACTTACTATGTATTTATATCATTCTTCTAATAAAATTAGAATCCACTAACACATGTGAGTCTCATCTCTATTAAAGATATGATATAAATGAATAGTATAAATATGTGATAAGAGTAGTATTTTTGTTGTATTTAATATCAAGCTTGTTTGCTATTTTATAGATGAGTCTGTCAAAAATGAAACTCTCTACAAACTCTCCGCAACCTTATGTATTTAATACAATATTTTATAATAAGGAAAACTAATGGAAAAAGATTTGAAAACTTTGAGTTTTAACGATAAGGACAAAATAAAGGGTAAAATGAATAGTACCATAATTGACTTTTTAGTGTAAAAATATGATTTTTCGTTAAAATGAACAATACCGGAAACCTTTCATTAAAATTCCATTTATAACATTAGTATGAAAACTAATGCTAAACTACGAAGTGGCATAGAATACATGAAAAAACATACTTTTAAAAAACCACATTTTATAATATTTCATTGTATACGATAAACGAACATAATTTACAAATCCTCGAGATTTTTACAAAAGTGATCCAGCGAGGATTCGGATTCTATAAGGAGAAGATGTGAGAAATTATTATAAATATTTTTATTTAAAATTAAACACAAATATTACTTGATAAAAACTAATAACACGATATATAATAAATGAACATAATTTGCAAATTCTCATAATCTTCACCAAAAGATCCGGAGAGGATCCTGTTGGCTCCTTATATACGGATCAGGATCCTCTTCTAATCTAAGGATGAGGATCCTCCTAACCAAGGAATGTGAGTCGTTGGATGAAAATCCAACAGTTATAATTATTATAACTTTAAAGAGACCCTCCTATTTGTAGCCGTTGGATGAAAATCCAACGGCCCATACTCCTTGATCAGGAGGATCCTCATCCTTAGATCAGGAAAGGATCCTAATCCCTTATATACTGGACCTGGATCCTGTCCTAAGCTAATGGAGAGGATCCTCCTCATCAATCATCGTGGGCAATTGAATTTTTATCCAACAGCTACAAATAGGGGATCTCTTTAAAGTTATAATGATTGTAGCCGTTAGATAAAAATCTAACGACCCACGATGATTGATGAAGAAAATCCTCTCTATTGGCTCAGGAGAGAATCCAAGTCCTTATATACTGCCATGATATTGCCTCTTGTAAATCACCAGCAATCATGCGCCACGGGTGCACCGATTGAACAATCATGCGTGCCTTTTCACACGCTAGCTACCAATAGCTGGAGTTGCTCCAAAAGAAGCCAACATGTAGCGTGGTAGGTAGGTAGTTCTAGTGCTAGTAGAGTACTCATCGTGCCCCTATTGTTCTTTATTAATATGGCGGCTGCATGCCCTGCACCTGCAGTAGTTGACCACTTATTTTTCAAAAATTTTTAGTACTCAAAGATGATTTTCACTAAACTAATTACAATTAGCTAACTTCCACTTTAGTAATTAGTTGATAATAATGTTGTCAGACTCATCGGCCATGCGGCTCATTAGTCATGAGAAGTGTCAAGGCTCCATGTTGTATGGATGGTATTATATGAAAAAGAGTTGCCTAGAATTTGAAGGGATAGGGGTGGTGCTACAGAGATCATTTTTTTTATATCATATTTACAAATAATATGATATAACAATTGATTGTTAAATTCTTTCTTAAATTATTAGAAAAGATATTTAAAAATCAATTATCACATCATTTGTTTTGCAAAATATAATTTAAAACGATGATTTTTATGACTAGAAAGAGGACAAGAGTGAATAATATTGTATGTATTCAAAAGACAGGACAACAAAGGGCAAAAGGCAAAGGACGTCGGAACTCAGAACTAAGTAAAGATTTGAGAGGTAAGGTAAGGTCTAGTGGTATTCTTTTTTACTTGTAAGTAAGAAGTCTTAGAGTTGATTTTCACCAAAGGAGAATTTGAACCACATTATTGCTAGCTCATTATGAGGCTAAGTTCACCCTTTTTTTTAGTATAAATAATATCGTTTGTTAAAAAAAAGTAAAGATTTGAGGGACATCCCAGGATGGGCAACGAGGTAGTGATCCGGTCCTGTAAACTACACAAATTAGGCCATGAAGAAAAGGAGCAATTCATGCGTACATAGGTTCCTCAAAGAAACTCGACCACAAATTTTAGGGTTGGTTTGGGTTTAAATGAAAGGAAAACTAATGAAAATGACTTGAAAACTTTGAATTTTAACGATAAAGGAAAAATAAAGGGTAAAGTGAATAGTACTAAGATTGACTTTTTAGTGTAAAAATATGATTTTTAGTTAAAATAAACAGTACAGGAAACTTTTCGTTAAAGTTCCCTTAAATCAATGGCTGACGATATTAAAACATTGAGGAATTTGAATATAGTTGGCCCAAAATGTACCGAGTATCAATATAGTTGTTATAAAGTTTGCGAAAGAAGTGGGCCTTCATCCCATAAAAAATATTTTCTCGAAACCAAGAAACTAAGGAGGATATGAAGTTGGCAAAAGTTTTGTAACGAATTACATAGTTCAACGACAGCGTAAAAAAGAAAAGAAAGGAATACATTTTGAAAAGAATGAAAGAGAATAATCCCATTACACAATATCCTCGCTGAAGAAAGTTGTGGTTCAGATTCTACAATCAATTGGTAATAATGGAAACGATACGAGTTTTTTTCTTATAATTATGATGTTGGAAAATCCTGCACATCCTCACTCGCGCTTTTATTTTGACGCAGACAAACACAACAAGGTGAGAAATGCTTAAATCTCTCCATCCCATAATTCTTCAACAGACTTGTATGGAGATGATCCATCGGTTGCAACCAGGTCTTCTCTAGGCAGCATCTTCTTCTGTGGGATTTTATTGATCTTGGCAAGATCATCTTCTGATAGCTCCCAGTCAAACACCTGCAGATTCTGCTTCAACCTCTCCTTGTTGTAGCTCTTCACAGCTAGTGTTGCCCCTATTTGGTATACCCATCTAATGCAAACCTGCCAAAATTTACCAAAAACTCACCAAGTTTCAGTCCATTGATTCACAAAATTGTAAACATATGAAAATTAATGGTGGGTACTAATCCTAATTTTGATTGAGAAATTGTTAATCACGTTTGTGTATGCTTATTTTTTCCTACTTCCTAGTTAGATATTCTCTTATGTAAACTACATAAACCACATGAATGTTGTGCAAACCACCATCAAATCTTACCCAATCGATATTTAGCGGCGAAGCTAGAAAGTGAGCTAACCATAGACATGACTAAGTAGTAGTGGATGCAGGCTATCCTCATTGCATCCCAACAATATCGTGCAACGCCAAATTTTTTTTTCTTTCAATATTTTCGATGAGGCATTTCATCGAACACTTAACCGACCCATACTATCGTGTGCTTAGTGTACATCCCCATTATTTAGTGCTCTTTAATTGTGTCTTTAGGTCAGTATTGTTATAGGCCAAACAAAGAGTAAATCAAATATGTATATGGTTGAGAGCTCAAATTTATAAGATTACTGGAAAAAGGGCTGGTTAATGAGTCCTTTTTTATTTTAAGAAAAAATGACTAACTTTAAACTTTATTAAAAATGGTGTCGTTTTGCTAAAAACATATACTTTTTTTCCTTAGTGGTCTTGGATGAGAATCGAGTGAGAGTTGTACTAGAAAAATATCGATGTTGTTTAGCTTCTATTGAACTCGTCTCTTTCACGAAAAATGAAGTGTAAATTTGTTGAACCCAAAAAAAATTGAGAGCCCCTGGCCCTTCATCAAATTCGCCCCTGCTGGCACCAGTTTAATCACTCAAGTCTAATACTGAGTTGGATTAGGCTCAATGAACGTATACACAGGCATCCAAATGCATGTAATTTTTATCTCAAATGGCATCAATGTTGTTTATAGAGTGCATAACTTGTATATTGTTGTGGTACTTTTCCGGATTAACCCCATTCACATTCATAACTTGTATCGAGCCACACAACCCCGACCCAAAATATCATCAAGAAAAAAAAATGTGACCGAACCTGAGCAACAGTCTTTCCCCGAGCCTCTGCTATATCCTGAAGCACTTTGCTTTCCAAAACATGATTGGTGCCCCAACTGGAACCAATTGCACCCAAAGGAGAGAATGCAGTCACCACTATACCATTGGCTTTGCAGAAGTCTCTCAGCTTCTTCTGTTGCCAGAATGGACTCAACTCAACCTATATTTACACATGCACACACACTAACACATTAAAGACTGAAAAAAGGGAAAAAAAATCAATTTTCAGACACAAATGAAGCAATTCAGTAGGTTGAAAAATGGACTTACTTGATTTACAGAGGGAGGAATGGAAGCAAAAGTGAGTAAATTTTCAATCTTTTTGCTAGAGAAGTTGCTGATTCCAATGGATTTGGTGAGGCCAAGTCTTTGAGATTCTTCCATGGCTGCCCACACACCTTTGAAGTCCATAGGCATAAGGTCTACTAATCGGTGCACCAATTCTCCTGGCTTGGCACTGATAGGCCAGTGAATCAGATACAAGTCAAGGTACTCCAATTGAAGATTCCTGCACATTATCATACAATCAAATCATCACCTAATAAACTCCATTTCGTCAAAGTGATGTCTTGAGAAGAAATTATTGTGTTCGAGAGTTAAACTAGGTGGACTGATCAACCTACTAACAAATAAACTAGTCTTTATATTGAGAAATACTTTAGGGCAACATGCCCCTTCTCTCCCAAAAGCGCACACGCTTTTTTAGTTAATTCGACCTAACGCGACAACTGAAGAAGGTTAAGATTCTACCATAAAATCAATTAACAATAAGGGGAGTAACTTAACCTCTTATAAGTCCTTGCATGGTTTGGTTCCTCACCAATGTGAGACTTTGTCCTCACATTCTCACACACCCTCTCACATGTGGTGAATTTTCAACCCTAACATGTGGACAACACAATCGGGGTGAAGTGAAGCACGTGTGGCCATTAAGCTTCACACGTAGGTTAACCTGCTCTGATGCAATGAAGAAATTGAGATTCTACTATAAAACCAATTAGCAATATGGGAGTAACTTAACCTCTTATAAACCTTTACATGATTTTGTCTCTCACCGATGTAGGACTTTGTCACATTCTCACAACAACTACTTA
This sequence comes from Pyrus communis, assembly GCF_963583255.1. NCBI lineage: Eukaryota > Viridiplantae > Streptophyta > Magnoliopsida > Rosales > Rosaceae > Pyrus > Pyrus communis. The sequence goes on along the minus strand of NC_084808.1, from coordinate 24,061,877 downwards.
TTGCAGAGTCCTAAAAATCTAAGATCTCTGGTCTACTTTCGGGTGGCACTTGGTCCAAGTACAAACTTTAGTGTAAGGGTTCCAAAATTCGACTGTTGGACACAAAAAATTTACCTACACATGGAATGCTAAGGTGACATTATTTTAAATCAATTATACTCTACAATGCACTTTAGCTTTTACTCGAAACAGTATACGATTAGTTTGAGATGCCGTCGCAGTCAGATATAGATAAGTAGTGATTTTCCATAACTACTTAGTACTTACTGAAGTGATTTCTTGATAGCAGGAATGACATGATCAGGGTGAGCATCATTGCTCCATAGCTTTGAAGTGATGAAGAGCTGGTCTCTGGAATCAACAAGGCCAAGTTCGAGAGCTTCCTTAATGGCTTCGCCCAGAGTCTGCTCGGAGCCATATATCGAAGCCGTATCAAAATGCCTGTAGCCGAGCTTGATGGCCTCAACCACTGCCATTTTCAACGTGTCAGGTTGTAAGTTGTCGGCCGCCGTGCCGAAGGCGAGCACGGGCATGCTCTTGGGGCCGGCGGAGGAGTCGAGCACCACTTCCGGGATTTGGGTTGCCGCTGCCATCTTTGAAAACTCAGAGTATTGAATTGAAGTTTGCTTGTTTGATTTTTAGTTCCAGGCGAAGTTTGCTTTTAAACCGCAAGATTTTCTGGTATTTTTGGGTCTGCAATCGTCATCGATTATGTAACTCTCAATCTGCAATCGTCATCGATTATGTAACTCTCAAACTCCCTTATTAATACTTCATTAGAAAACTGAATCGTCAACGATTATGTAACTCTCAAAGGGTAACCAAATTCCATTTGACTACTTTTTTTAATGTTAACGGTCGTTTTAGACCCTTAATATATAGGGTTAGTTACATAAACATTCCTTGAAGTTTATCAAGTTTTTACAAAACATCCTTATGTTTAAGACATTACACAACATTTTTTTTGGTTTTAATTCATTTTCATACAACACTTTAAGTCAAAATTTAGCTTATAAATACCCTTATTAATTACTTGAAACTAATAAAAAAACTTTATAATTATATAAAAAAATATAAAACATTAAACATTTAAAAAACAAGAAGAAGACCATGTGGACAAAACAAATTAAGAAAAAAACTTAATTATTACTTTGAAAATAATCTAAACTATCTATTAATAAAATTCTATTTGTCAGTTAAAACTCCATAAAATTACCATTCTAACCCTCTTACCAAAATTGAACAAAAAAACATGAACAATTTAGTAATTACACCCAAAATAAATTTTGTAGTTTTTTACACCAACCTCACAACCATGTAAACATAACATACCCTATTTACAAAATAAAAATTAAATAAAAAACCCCACTTCTCTCATCCTCTTCTTCTCTCTGCATTCCCCACGTTCTTCCAAGCTCTCCTTTTCTTTTCATTCTTTTTTTCATTTTTCTTTGCTTTTTTCGAATGTCATCCCGTTCATTAATGATAAGTTGTACTAAAATAAAGGGCAAACTTAGTTGCATACGCAAAGTGTGTGGGGTGACTGCTAGTATTTTATTAAAACAAGAAGTTGTTCATCTTCTTCTTTCCCTCCCACCCGATCGAGCAACCACCTCTACCTCCATCTTCATATCCTCATTCTTCCTCCATCACCACCACCCATTCAAACTTTTAACAAACCAAAAAACGATCTCCCTCTAATAAAATAGGGTAAAGTACAAAAAACTACCTCAACTATTGGTGTCACGACACTTTCATACCTCATCTTTTAAAATTGACAATGTCATACCTTATCTTTAGAATTTGATCTAATGTTATACCTTCCGTTACTTGGCCGTTTACTTTTCAGTTAAATGCTAACGTGGCTTGATTTGGGGTCCATTTTCTATTAAAAAATCATTAAAATATTATTAAAATTAAAAAAAAAAAATTATTTAAAATTATTTAAGTATTAAAATAATAATAAAAAGTTAAAAAAAAAAAAAAAAAAAAACCATCAGTTCGTCCCTCCCCTCCCCCCTCCTCTCTTCTTCCCATCTTCATTTTCTTCCCCCCCGCCTACAAACCCAAAAAAAAAAAAAATAATAATAATAATAAAAAGTTTGAAAACCCAACAACACCCTTGCGGAAGAACAAGAAGAAGAAGGAGAAGGAGGAAGAAGAAGAAGAAGAAGAGGAAAAAAAGGAGGAAGGAAAAAAAAAATTCCCCCCCCCCCCCCCCCACCCCCGGTCGGAGCGGAAGAAGAAGAAGAGGAAGGAAAAAAAAAAAAAAATTGAAAACCCATCAACACCCCCCCTAGGGAAGAAGGAGAAGGAGATGAGGAAAAAAAGGAGGAAGGAAAAAAAAATTTATTTTTTGAAAACCATCAACTCTCCTGCGGAAGAAATTTTTTTTTTTTATGAAAACCATCAACTCCCCTGCAGAAGAGGAAGAAGGAGAAGGAGGAAGAAGAAGAAGAGGAAAAAAAAGGAGGAAGGAAAAAAAAACCAAATTTTTTTTTTGAAAACCCATCAAACCCCAAATCCACTACTCTCATCCATTCTCCACATCCTCTTCCGCACCCATCCTCCACTTTCTCTGCGCACCCATCTTCCCGTCGACGGGGTCTAGGTTTTTTTTATTTTTTATTTTTTGTTTTGTTTGTTGGGATTTGCAGGTGAGGAAGAAGATGAAGATGGGGAGAGGAGGGAGGAGGGAGGAGGGGGGGAGTGGAGGGATGAAATGAAGGTTTTTTTTTTTTTTTTTTTTTTTTTTTTTTTTTTTTTTTTTTTCTACTTTTTATTATTATTTTAATATTTAAAAAAATATTAAATAATTGTTTTTTAGTTTTTAATAATTTTTTAATAGAAAGTAGGTTCCGAATCAAGTCACGTCAACACTTAACAGAAAAACTAACAAAAAAATAGACGGAGATATGACATTGTCACAAATTCGTAAGATGCGGTATGACATTGTCAATTTTAAAAGATGAGGTATGAAACTATCGTGATTCTAATAGTTGAAGTAGTTTTTTGTACTTTATCCAATAAAATAATAATTGGTAATCAAAATCAAATCCCTACTATTTGATTCCGCACTAAACTAGGAAGAAGAAATCATAGAAGCAGCGGAGAAGGATTTGCGGAAGCGGGGGAAGTCGCCGCGGGAGGGGGTGGGGGTTGGATGACTGAGAGGGGTTGGAGCTTGGAGGACGGGGGAGATTCATGGTTTTCTTTTTGTGTTTCTTTGAAGTATTTAATGTTCTATAACATTTTTTTTATATAATTATAAAGTATTTCTTTATTAGTTTTAAGTAATTAATAAGGATAAATTAGTAAACTCATGAACATATTTTGACTGGGGTTGTATGAAAAAGAATTAAAACCTGAGGGGATATTAGTGTAATATCTCAAACGGAAGAAAGTTTTGTGAAAACTCGATAAACCTTAGAGTGTATTAGTGTAATTAATCCTAATATAATATGACTTGGAGAAAGCCCATGAAAGGAAAAGAAAATTAGAGTTTGGGCTTCTGAGCTATTTGAACAAGACGAATGAACTCTGATTGGTCAACGGTCTGGATCAAGTATCAACAAAGAATACGAGCGTTATTCAAAAAGGTACTTTCCAATCGGTTGAAGTAAGTTGGTAAACTGATAAATTTATAGCACGAAGGCCCTAAGCACTCGAGGCAGTGTTTTCTCAACCACCCAAAGCCTAGCATAGCACTCAGTATGTGTTGGCCCAGAATACCTCGCAACTAGCCCTCAACAGATGTCAATTCATCTCTGCGTGTCAACTGAGTAAGGAGGAGTAGCCAACAAGATAAGTCTACATATCTAGTTCATAATGCTAGAATGGTGACTTGGAGCCCATGACTTTTACAAGCGGTCGGTCAAAAAATGAACAGAAGAGATTACACCATTACAAAACACTTGTAACCTATATCAATATATAGAGAGCACTACAGTGGACAGAGCCAATTGTTTAGGGATGAACCACTTAAATCTTGTTGACAACTACTTAAAGTCTTTATCCCAAGCTCATCAAGAGTTAATCATACTGATCTTTGTTGATGTCCCAATTTTGAGCGTTAACAAATGTATTGTTAACAATCTTATCATTAAAATTTTTTTTTTTTTTTTGGTTCTTATTCCATAATGTTGCACAATAATCTAAATTGTCTAAAAATCATATATTTTTAAATTAACTAAATTAGAGATCTTTTAATCATTTTTTCCTAGTAATAATTGAAAGCCTTCTTGTTCCTTCTTGCCTGTAGAACTCTTAAAAAAAACTGCATACTTGTAGCTCCGATGCAATGCAGGGTGCTCCTCATCAATCAAATCCTCAATTGGACCATTCACGGTGTCCCCGTTGGGTCCATAAAACATTGCCAGTGACAGACGGGGCTGAATTTTGTTGGTTACTCGACTCACTGCCCTGTGGTGCACACTGACTCTTGTACCTTCCATTACTCAAAACCTACATAAAAAAGAGAGATGGATCAAATTAACCCATAAACTGTGAAACACGTTTATATAGAATAAAAACTGCATATAAATCACGGTTTAGTGCTCATTTATTATTTGTTTATATCTGTTGTTTTTTGTTTTTAAAAGTTTGTAAACGGTTTTATTTAAGTCACCGGTATTTGGTCACCTAGATTGATAACAAAGGCACTGGGGAGAGAATCAACAGCAACCCATTGCCTATCATTGATCACTTGAAGGCCAGTCACTCCCTCTGTCTGCCTAAGTAATGTGAGTGTATTGAGAGCGGTATTGACAACTAGTCCAAGTGTGAGCGACATGGTGGATACTGGTTTCCTTGTGCTTTGAGAGTAGGATTCTCACCCAACTTTCTTTTGTGAGCAGTCCTCTAGCCCAAGCCCTCGGGATATCAATCCCAAAATCCTATTCATCAATGTCTAATCTCTCTTGCATACTCAGCATAAACCTCACTAACCAAAACCGCCAAACACAAAGTGAAGAAATAGAATTAGAACCGGTTACAAACTTTTAATAAAATTAGAATCAGATGACACAAAATAGACCATAAAATGTATATAATTTACGGTGTACTGCTCCTTTATTGATATCTTGCCCAGTTTTTTATTAAAAGCAGTCACTAGTTACATTTGTGTTATGTCTCCCAAGAAAACTACATAAAATTAGCACAAACTAAAAATTAAGCTGCTAGGCAAACATGGGCGTGCTCATTGGTTATTCACTTAGAGCTCAAACTTCCCTCTCCACAATTTAGATTAGTTTAAAGTATAACATATCGCTCATATAAAAAGAATAAAATTAAGCTGGTACCGGTATTGGGGAGGATTTTCAGGTAAAGAATTGAGAGGAAGCCAAAGATGAGAGAAGGGTTCACTCTACATGGTGACCTTTTGCTCTTGCCCTTCAACTTTGAGGTAGTAATAGAAAAGCTTCACTTACTTGGAGTGATCTGTGGTAAAGTATTTTGGCCTTTCTTCAGGAGGCAATTTGAAAAATTGGTTCACGGCAGACATCATTTTATTGCAGAGTTCCTCAGGCGCTCCATGGTTGATGGTCTGGAAAAATCCGTACTCCATCTCCATTGTTGCTGCTGCCTTGGTCGTTCAAATCCTCTGTTCTAAAAATCCCCTCCTAGCGTCGCCTAAGTTCTGTTTGGGCACTAGGCGGTTGGTCACCGTCCCGATTAATGCCTAGGTGTTTGAAATTAAGAAAGGGCGCCTAGACCTACTGAGGTGCCTGCCTATACCTCCTAGGCACCTGCCTAGCCCTCCTAAACCCGCCTAAACACCATCTTAGGTTGCAACTCACTTAGACAGAAAATAAATAATTTTGATTTTGCATTTTATTTTTTCAATAAATTATAAGAGACTTGTTGAATACTTAAAGGAACACACATATTATATACTTGTTCTCTATGTTTTCATTATGTTCCAATAGCTCATAAATATATGACATTCCATTTTGTAATTTATGATGAAATCATATATATTTTAAATATAAACAGACACTTATTTATACGAAATATAATAGATTTAATTAAATCCGTCTAGTCCGCCTAGGTACCCGCCTAGCCGTCCAGTTTGCTGCCCGACTAACGCCTAGCGTTTTTTAAAACATCATTCAAATCAATGGTGGGGATTGATTCCAGAGCTGAAACATTTGGGAGGTGTGGCCTGTGATTCTCTGGGAGAATGAAGTTTGGAGAGAGGGATAGAGGAGTGATGTCCATTGCCATTTGGAAGGATGCCATCTTTTGAAGAAGGACTGTTTGAGTTTGATCGGGTGACCTAAATGGAATTATTGTACAGACAAGAACACAGTTCTGGGTAGTTGACCGGTGGGGTAGTTGTGTGTCATGCGCACGCAGCCAACCGAACGAATTCATAGGTAAATGATTGAAATCAGCGCGAGTGTATGTGCACACTGTCTCGAGTAAACTTTCTATTTCACGGATATATATATATATATATATATATCACCATTATAGCGTGACTAACATCTAGTAATCCAATCTCCCATTTATTCGCGGCCCTGGACGACACCATCGACCCTTGTATGTTCTGTTTTCACGTTTCAATCGAATCCTAATCCGTTGGAAGTAGTCTACACCAAACAAATGGTAAAAAATCCAACCTATCCGTTTGATCGACCTTAAAATTTCATACATTTCAGAATGCAGAATCAGAGACACAGCTCACAGCTGTTGCTCTCCGTGGCCTATACGTGGGATCCAACACAATCTATTACCACTTTTCCGCACATCACTGCAAAACGTTATTTTCTCTCTTTGTCAAAAGTCGATGGCCTCTAGTGCCACATTTCAATTTCGAACAAGGACCAGATAATAAGAACCACACGTGGTGGGGGTAGGGCAGGAGGATGATCAAACCTTAAGCCACTTTAATTATATCTTAATCTATTGACTAATTTACCCACACGATATTCAAGATAATAACATGCAGTGCTCACATCTCTTTTTGTTGTAAAATCGATGGTGTGTGCAGTGAAATAAATAAAATAAGATACAAAATTTACGAGGTTCCTCTACAATCAGTGTAACTGGAGTACGTCCTCGGAGCATCAGTGGTGCTTCTATTATAATTTAGAATAATATGAGTACAAAATAACTCTCTCTCTATTATCCCCTCTCATCTTCCTCTCTTTTCTCTCTTCCTCTTCTTCTCTTTTCTCTCTTCCTCTTCTGTGAGCCTATCTGGCTTCTATATCCTCATTCATTTTATAAGCAAAGAGAACACTATTCATTTTACAAATTTTCCACAAATGAATAATGAAAATACTGTGAATAAATAGTAACAAACTATTCATGTGGGCCATCCATATATTATTCACAACACTCCCCCTTGAATGACCATAAGTCTTCGATTGACTCGTTAAAATCTTGATTTGTTGTGAATGCTCCCCTTGATGAGTATCTCCCCCTGATTTCAAATCATTTAGACTGATCGTTGATCATTCTGCTTCAGTCTCTTAGCAAGAAGAGTTGCCGAAAGAGGTGCTTTACTTGTTGTTAACTTTCCATAAGCTTGTTCTTGAACTAGGTTGGAGGGCTTTTTGCTAGACTTCCTCCAAAAGGTTTGAATTTACTATTATCTGGAGCTGAATTTGATTCAAGGGTGGTGGACACTTGATCTTGAATCGGACTTGTGATTTCTTCAATGGTCGTCTAGGCTTGGTCTTGAATGAAATTTGATCATGAGGAGCTTCATGTGACAAGTGATCTTAGGCTTTGTCAGGGATGAACTAGCACGTGTTTTGTTGTGCTTGTCTCCACATGTTTCAATGTATCATTTTCACTTGCCTTATATGTTCCTCTTGTACAAGTGATATTTTCCCTAGTTTTCCCATATGTAAGTGTGACATCTTCTCTTGTAGTATTTGTCCCCTGATGCAGTAGTGGAATGCAACCCTTGCATTTGAATGGTCATTCAGAACATTACTTCTCAACAACTTGTCATGCTTGGCAGCTTCAGTGTAAATAACCAACATCATATCAATAGTTGAAAATGAGTACTCGAGAGCAAAGCAAGGTAAGCAACCAGGCAAAAGTTCCGGGCAATCAGTTCCAAATCACTCTTTTTTTCCTTATCCTGCAAGTGAGAACAAGGACAAAGAAAAGGACAGGGAGATTGCATGATATAAGATACTTTTGCCCTCGTCCTTGATGATATGAGATAATCTTGCTCTGGTGTGACTAATTTTGAAGGGGTATTCTCGGAGATGAAGAAAACTGAGTATTTCGAGATGCTTTGTTGAAGATGCATTCTCGGAGATAAGGAAGAGTTAGGTATTCTTGCAAATCTGCCTTATTATGGAGAACAAAGATCGACAGATATAGAGATTTTTCAATAGCAAGTAGTGGTGATGTGCATTTACTCTTGTTAGCAACTGTGGTGTAATTAGAACAATAAGATTTACACATTTTCAACTTTGTCCGAAAAAGCTATGATTGCGTCTGAAAAATGTTGACGAACTTTATCCTAAAAATCTGGTTTTTGAAATTCGGAGAGCGGTGCTCCTTCGATCTTTGAACAAGTGGCTCTGTTGTCTCTTCTTTTATAGAGACATCAATTGTGTTCAAAAGTATGCTAAAAAAGTTGTTACCTGTAGAAATTTTCCCTTTTTTGCACTTCTGAGATTTTATTTGACCTCATTTTTCTTTCATCATTTCTGAAAATGGTTTACCCATCTAACATTTGCTTAGATTTGAGTCTTAGGAGTGATATAGACGAGCAGCGTCAGGATAGTATATGGCGTCCGTCCTTCTTATCTTCTAATGGTTCTCTTACGGTTGGGGACTTTGTAATGAAGAATAACATAATTGCTACTATGGTAGCTAGGAATCTTCTCACTCGAAAGAATAACAGAATCCTTTCAAAACGGTTTAATGAGTTGGCCGTTCAAGACTCATTGGCTCTCAATGTTCAATGTGTGGGCTCTGTATCCAATATAGGCCAACGCCTACTTGCTCGAACTCACCAAGTTGAATCATTGATGGCTGAGGTGGCAAGTCTTAAACAAGAGATCAGAGGGCTCAAGCACGAGAATAAAGTGTTACACGTGCTTGCAAATAATTACTCGACGAGCATGAAAAGAGATCTCGACTAGCTACAGGAATCCGAAAGTCGGATTCAAAGTGATCATCAGAGGTTCTTTGCTAGATTCCGAAGGCAACTGATGCCTTCCCCTTATAGTGTTTTGTCAAGTACTGGGGTGCCACATGATCAATCTCCAGTGCCTCCCCTTTTTGGGGTATTGCGGAGTACTGAGGCTTCACATGAGCAACCTTTGTGAACTCTTCATCCTGTTTATTTGTTTTAACTCAAGTGTATGCGCATATTTGTAATTTCTCGGAGATATCAATATATAAGTTTTATTTCATTCAATGTATTGTGCAAAATACAATAAAGCATATACTTCACTAAGATATGATACTTCTAGACCAAATATCAATTTATCTTTACCCTCACGAAGATAAATGATCATTCTTAGTGTCTAAATCATTTGAGTATTCAACTCATAATCTTCAATCCATATGATTCTTTAATATCATAAACATCATAGATAAGATTCGTGTTGGCATATTGTTCGATCTGCAATTCGAGATAATATTTCTCTCAACACTTTATAATCTTTCTTGACTCTTCAGGAGTCCCAATTTAATATCATCAACTCTTGCAAAAGATTTTAGTATGTTGCAACAATACCATAATGAAAGTACTCACTAAGGCAATTTATACCATCCATTAGTATTGAGTACATATTTTATGCTTTACCTTTCCGGGGCTTACTTCAAGCAATTTGAATCCTTCAGGGATTTTCTACACTTCATGACACATTTTCCTTTGGAATTTATACAGAGCAATTTGCTTCCATGTATATTTGAGGGATTTACTTATGGAGATATGATGTGAGCGACTCATAACCCTTCTTATATAATTCTCCATTCATATGAACTTGTTTATAACCTTGTGTCATATCATATGAGTGTGTTTCATGGTATTACAAACGCCCACATGTAACCTTCTAGGTTCAACATCCTTTGGCTATTTGTATTGTATTCAAGTATATAGGTCCATTTTTTCACGTTCTTACAATATTGTAATGGAATTACCTTTCTCCATTTTTGGCCAATAATTTTGTTGACGGAAAAAGAACGGGACTCAATATCAACACAGCTCATTGATGAATTTAGTAGCTACTTGTAGAAACCAAAATTATCATTGGTTATCATCAATTCTTGATCCCATATTCTCAAGTGCATGCACATGCATAAATTTTTTATTTATTTATTTTTTACATATTTGGATATCCATTGCCTCTTCAAGAGCATTACATTGTCTCTTCCAGGACAGTCATACTTTAGAGAATGCAGATCATAACCTCTTCTTGAGCGTTATAGAGCTTGAATTGTAATCTCCACTTCCGGGAGTTGAGTCATTGGAACCTATATGTCTATCATGCTTCATGCATGAGACATCAATATTCCCATATCCGCGGATTATCCTTTCTGGGACGTATATCCATGCAGCGACTGTCATGCTTCTGGCATGCAACAATTATGCTTCGGGAATGCAATAGTTCAGTAGTGCCATATTCTTCTTCTTTCAAATAACTAAACCTTTTCAGTCTGAAGGTTTGCCACGCTTCAGACGTGCAACATATAAATCATTTAATGCCTCATTATATTGTTCAACAAGGACATTAATTCTTGTAGGCACATTTGCAGCAAGTATATGTGAATTCATTACTTTCGTTGCATCATTCAATTATTCTCACTTCGTTTTTATATTGATTACTTCATGAATCAAAATAAGACAAATTCTCTTCGTTCTTCTGGAATGGTCTTTTCTCATCATTCTTCTGGAATGAGATTTTCTCATCATTCTTTTGAAACGAAGTTATTTTCTCCCCCTAACGGCGGGAAAATTGTCTTATCAAAATGACAATCCGTAAACCACGCGGTAAACATATCCTCAGTCAAGGGTTCCAAATATTGAATGATAGATGGTGTTCAACGTCAATGCCTAATCCGCAATGATGCCTCATTTCAGTACGTTGTGGCAGTGAAATAGGCACAAAGATAATACAACCAAAAACTCGTAGATGTGTAATGTTTGGTTAATGCCCAAACACGAGTTGTATTGAAAAATATTGATGGTTGGCAACATGCCTCAACCGAATTAATAATGCATCATGTAAAATGACATGTCCCCATGTAGAAACTTGGCAATTTCATTTTCATTAGCAGAGCGCGGGTAATCAATTTCATCCGCTTAATAAATACTTCTGCTAAACCATTTTGAGTATGAACATGAGGAACTTCTAGTCCTTATTTAATAATCTGTATACTGAGACTCTAATGGCTTTTATTGCAATTAAATTGTGGCACTTTGGCTCTTCAAACTTAAGGTACTCATCAAGGAACTTCATGTCCTGATCTTGAAGATCTACGGACTTCATGCCCGATCTTTTTGCATGATGGAACTTCAGGTCCAATCATTTTTATATGATGAGGATCAAGAAACTGCAGGTTCTGATCTGATCAAGGAACTTCATGTCCTGTATATACTCATCGTAACAAAAGATAAGTACAATAAATAAATTAAAGCAATATGCGGTAATTCCAGCCATGAGAAATAAATTGCATTTAAGTAAATAAAGCTTGTGACAAGGGCTTTTATTCAGCACCATTCACATAAATCAAAACTTAAAGCAGTAGGCAGTAAAACCGTCCATGATAAATAAATTGCTTTAAAGTAAATAGAACTTGTGAAAGTGTTTTAAATCAACACCATCCAAAAGCCTTTATCTTTTTTTTATTTATTATTATTATTTTTTTTCTTATTCATTTACATGGTGCAACAATCCAAAAAACCTTTGTCTTTTTTTTCTTAGTTTTCACATGGTGTCAGACGCACCATCATTTTTCCTTTTATTTTATTATTTTGTCTTATGCTTTTTCAAAATGTGTTGATGCATCATTCCATTGCTTTTGCCCATTTTTCTTTCTGCAAAAACCCACAGACTGTTACTTTTTGCATGGGAGAGGCCAGATAAGGAATACCATTTCCCATCCCCGTGTTTTCTTCAATTTTCCTTGCATGGTCCAGAGAACATGGCATCGCGAAGCAAGAACTTCCATATAGGAACATAGATGACATCGGGGTTGATGGAGGTACAAGAGAGGGAGGCCTATGTGGAGTTAGTGCTGCCATCACCATCTTAGACAACCGAGTATTCATAGGAGTTCTCGAGATCCGTCGAAAATGACACGATCTGGGTTTCCAAGTTTGATGAGATTCTTCTGGATCTTTGGAAACCAGTTGTCAGGTACGAGTTTTCTTATCTCGTGATGACTACAGGTCGTTGTAAATTTCAATTCTCACCGGAATTCGGTGGGGCGGTTTTGGCGCGGTGGGAGAGATGAAAAAATGGACATACCTTTACTTGTTTTGTTGTACCTTTGTTTGTCCGAATTTATGGCGTTATAATTTCCACTGACATGAGAGCTTCTCATGCTGATAACATGTTGTAAAATCGATGGTGTGTGCAGTGGAATAAATAAAATAAGACACAAAATTTACGAGGTTCCTCTACAGTCAGTGTGACTAGAGTACGTCCTCAGAGTAGCAATGGTGCTTCTATTATAATTTAGAATAATAAGAGCACAAAATAACTCTCTCTATTATCCCCTCTCCTCTTGCTCTCTTTTCTCTCATCCTCTTCTTCTCTTTTCTCTCTTCCTCTTCTGTGAGCCTCTCTGGCTTCTATATCCTCATTCGTTTTATAAGCAAAGAGAATACTATTCATTTTACAAATTTTCCACAAATAAATAGTGAAAATATTGTGCATAAATAGTAACAAACAATTCATGTGAGCCATCCACATATTATTCACAACACTTTTAGATTTGTCTGGCACTTTGCCTAAGCAAATAAATAAGTTAGATTACAAGGTATCTTTATGTCAACAATATTTCAGATTCGGCCACCTGACCAATACCAGTCGAACATACATTATTACCATTAAGTGACATGTGTCGTCATTTGGTATGTTGGATGCAATGGACAGATGGCATCATTTAATGTATTGAGTTGTTAGCTCTGTTAGAAGTTTGTTAGGTTGTTAAGTGTGTTAGATTATGGATGTATAGCTAGACTATTGTAACAGATAATCATTTTCTTTTACAATCTCTTATGTTTCTCTCTATCATCTTCCTCTTCTTTTGTGCCAATTCTTCATCTTTTACAATGTAGTTAATAATTACAACTTAATTATCTATATAACTTAATGGATGTTTAGTTTTATTACCAAAAAATGTCGATGCAATTAAAACGTAGTTGTTTCATATAATTAAGTTAGAATTTATTTATTAAGCTTCCGACATATAATTACATTTTCCAAATCTTATATCTCAAGATTCTCCAAATATAAATGGAACTCATAATTTTGTTTTTATGTTTTTGGTGAGAGGGGCCGGGGAATCTAATCCCCTGAATGCTATGTGAGTGGAGTGGACTGGAGAGCCTTCTTTATCAATAAAAAGTCATTCCATCAGCTGTCATCATTCTTCTTGTATTATATAGTTTACAAATACTGGAATTTAAACTAATTACGTGCAGCATCGTGAACCAGTGTAGCTAGGTTACATACAATATCCAGCTGGCATCTATGTGACAAATGTGTATTTTTATGGTTCAGTCCCATTTTATTCCACGTTCAATAAACATTTGGGTACTAATATTTGATAAGTTCTTGTAAATCTTTAATGCATGATGACAAATGTAGGATCCAGGACAATTATAGGGAAGGAAACTATGTTGCAGACAAATTAGCAGAAATTCGTCCTTCTTTGAAGTATAACTGTCATATTTCTTAGGCTCCTCCCGTTAGTGTTAGTGGTTTAGCTCAGAGACATGTATGAAGGATTGCTATATCCATATTTGTTGAGTTGTTTCCCTCATGCAGCTGTAGGTATTCATTTGTAAAAAGAAATAAAAATTGTGATTTGATACCCCAATGTGTATGTATATATAATGAATGGTCCCTCGATGCTTCCAAACTATATCGCTATTGCATATTTGGAATCATATGTTTATTTGATTTGATGTGAAATCACCATGCATGGTCCACCTCATCTCTTAAATTCTCCTGTACTTCAACCGCCTTCCACATTTAATCGCAGCAAGCCATCGATCGAATCTGGTCAAGAAAATGTTTTTGTCATTGCGGTCATGCATGTATGGACCATACGTTATAACCATCATAAACTCCATTTTTCGTAAAGGTTAAATATGTCAAAGCATATTGATGTCCGAGATTAGAAATGCCAACAAAGAAGAAAGGAACCCAAGAGGCGTGTGTGTGTAAATATCTTGATTTTAAGTTTTAAAAATCTGGGCAGGTAAGATCGTAGAAATAGTATTACTGTTTAAATATTATAGATCCACAACATTGAAACTTGTTGACATATTTTCAGATAAAAGTTGTCTTACGTAGTACAATTTAAACCACAAACTAGACATACTGCTAACCCTCTGTTCTATATGTAGTTCTCGCCTACAATTGTAGGACATACATTTATTCAATAGTGTTAATTTTTGTGTATCTAAATATTATGATTAGTCTTAACATTGTAACGTAGGACCTTACAAATACAAGAGTGTCAACAAGCGCGGGTCTTGCATTCCACATCTTTCAAATAAGCCACCCAAGTTAGTTTAGCGGTTAGTGTAAATAATTAAGGTGGTACGTAAGAGTAGGCTAAGTGTGGTTCAAAACCTCGGAATGTAAAAAAAATAAGTACAAAAAAAGTAATATTACGTATTTGTATTATCATTTATATCATCTCTTTAATTTAAATGTAATTTACCTGTGTTAGTATTCTTTACCACTATTAGAGATGATACAAATAATTGTACAAATATATGGTAATAACACAACATCGTGTACATATCTCAGAACATAAATTAAAGTTTAATTTCGAGAAAAAACCTTTTGTGCATAAAGGATTGAAGATTATATAAATCAATTTAACCAAAAGCTATGGCTTTGCCTTGATTAACTAGTTCCAAATAACATAATCGATTCATGAAGTATAATTTGCAAAAAGAATTAGCGCTACTTAGTACTTACATGCTGCAAGCTCATCAGTTCTATATACCCTCAGAAATTGATCTCGATCGCACTCGCTCTGCTGTTTTCCAGAACATCATCCTGTTTGTTTCATGAACCTGCGCGCAGTACGTCCACGATGTTAAAAATATTGATAAAAAGATATACATAACACTTACAAACTTGATTAACTACTTCTGCAAAAGAGAAAAAAGGACGTGGAATTTACGACGAACGAAGAGACTTGAGTCAGCATGTCAGATGGGGATGGGGCTTGTTTATCCCACGTAAAAGCTTAGAGCGACACATAACAAACACGGTGGACACTCTAATCACACACCAAACGCTATGTGTCACGGAAGTACAAGGAATCTGACAGAAACCTAACAGAGGTTACGCGCTTAACGACAATGCAATGCACAACACCCAACGGCGTTTAACAGGACGCTAACGGAAACAGCCATGGAAAGAACTCTAGTGCAGAAGCAACGGCTATAGAAAGACTAGAACAAAAGAAAAAGAAAATGAAAAAGAGAGAAAAAGGGAAGGATTGCAAAGGAAAAAGAGCACTCACCATGTATGTATTTGTGTGCACACTGAAAAAACGAAATAGGACCGAAGTTCATTAATCGCCACGGATATTCAAAAGCAGTCCATCTGATGAACGATTACAGCTCCATATTTCCAATTACATCATGATTGATCAGATATTTTATATATCTGATATATATATTTTTTTTGTGTTTTTAAATTTTAGGGTTTTGTAGTATTTAACTTGTTTTAATCGGCCGTGGCATATTTGTAATTTTGTAGTCCGGAACTCCGACCATGCAAAGGATGCTATTGCCAGTGATTGCCGTTGTGAACGAGGTAGGGACGACTACCGGTAGTACTTGCAGGTCTGTTGCTTCCGTGGCCTTGGCGAGCATGGTAAATATTAGCACAGTGAGGAACCTTGGAGGGGGGTCTCTGAAACGGCACCGTTGACGGGGATGGCTGGGGCGGCATTTGACGGAGGCAACGGTCAACGGGAGTGGAGGACGGCATGGGAAATCTTGGGGTGGACCCGGAAGCAGCACTGAAGTAGTTATTTGACGACGAGGAGTTGCCGGAGGACGACGTCGTGGAGGCGGCGGAGGCCGAGGAAGTTGAAGGGGATGAAATGCTTCTGGGTGTCCTGGCGGTGGGGATGAGTGAGAGGAATGCTCTGATCTTCATATTAGCGGAAGAGGCTGCTCTGTCGTATTCCTCGATGAGATTAACGAGATCCTCATCGGACTTGATGGACACGAGGGCGTCGAGATCTTCGGTGGGTAGTTGACAGCGGAGACTAACCGCCGTCACGGATGGCCCACACAACTCAGTCAGCTTGGACGACAGCTCTGTTACACAACCACACCCCTAAATTCAATACAACATCCTCCGAACAAAAGTCTAGAAAAAATGGGGGAATTTATATATAAACTGACCGGAAAAGGAAATAGAGCGGGGAACGGCGAGTACACGGGTTTCGCCGCCAAGGTAACGGAGCTTGCCGTCGGGGTAACGGGGGAGGATTTTGCCGCCGTAGCTGCAGAGGAATTTGATGATGGTGACCTTGGTGAGGTCAGGCGAGGGTCCGACCATGGTTTTAATACTAGGGTTTTGCTTCGACTACTAACTGGGAGATGAGGATAGCTTAGGGGAGAGAGAGTGATTAGAAGATGGGGCTGGAGTTGTGTGCTCAAGCCTATGTATGGTACCCTTTGGCCCTTATTTATAGACTTGGAGTCTTCAAAGGAAAAGGAGCAGGGGAAGTGAAACTTACATAGAATTGATTTGGTTGGTCAGCTTACGTCGGTAATTAGATTTACACTCGAAGTAAACTGTAAACTTTACGTTTACTTCTTTTCTTCTTCCAACAAAGATGATATTCTAAATTACTCTCGTTTGTGAGAACGAGTGTCTAAATTTGAGTATAAGAGAATTGACACGTTATTTGACCAACTGGTTAAATAATTTACGAACTCTATGTTAACTAAATCAGGTATGAAAATAATGTAAAAAAAAAAATTGATGCCTTAATGTTTCGAAACGAAACAAACAACTCCCCTTTATGGCACAATTTACATAATTTACAAACTTTATGTTTAGACAAAAAATGTTGAATGATACCTATACATACAAACTCATTCCTCGTAAGTATAAATCACTTACATTACAAGTGCAGTATCACTTCCCCATCTCTCTCTCCTTATTTTATTTCAAAACAAATTATAATGGTTTGTCGTTGTGTTCTCCTTTTTTTTTCCTTCTCTCTTTCCATTGTTCCTTTTGATCCTTGGATTATTAGACAAGATGGTGTTTTATTGGCAAAAAATAATAATATTTGTCCATTTTGGTACATGTTCGATCTCATCAATCTTTTATCTTTAATATTTAATAATTTAACCTACTAATATCATTGTTTGTTAAAAAGAAAAAAACTATCGGATTACCGGAAAAGGGAATGTTCAAAGCATGGCCACTAGCTAGCTAATTACAAAACCAGGAAATGAAACTATCGTGTGTGTGAACAAAAGAAGAATATTTTCGCACAAGCTCTAAGATAATTATCTTGATACCAACCAAAAAGTTCATATTTTGAACATGACGGTACCTGAAATTTATCGTTGTTTGACCTTTATTATTGGTTAAGATGAAGACATGAATTTAACTAAGTTGTTATATTACGTAATGTGTATTATGATCTACGTTTAAGTTAGGATCTCCATCTCTGTAGTTTAAATGAACTTCGTGTTATAATTCCTATCATTTATCAAAAATACAGATTCAAAAGAATTGTTGAAAAAAAAAAAATCATGCTTAAACTCGTTCATGATGCATACATAGAAGTAGTCAGGTTCATAGTCATTAATCATTGATGCAAACGGGAAGGTAGGGAAAAGGCATATGGGATCCACAGACACTGTTTTGCTTTTACTTTTTAGAGGAGAAGCCGACTTGAGTTTGGGTAGATCATGCCGTCGCTAAGTTTTGTTCCCGCTAACATATGGCAGCATATGACATATACACACAAATAAATAGCTCTCAGTCATGACTCACTGCAGCATATATCTTTCACAATTATATCCCATCGGTTTTTCAAATATAAATGCAAAATATTATGTGGTGGAGAATTTGGGATTAGGTTAGCGATTCTAATTTGATAATCAATTATGAGATTTAATTTTATTTATAAGTGAAGAAGAATGCTATGAAATCGTATAATGAAATAACTATAATTCACCGCTTTAATTTGACATATATATATGTTGGATAGGTCATGTGGTCCTGCGATGTCCACGACCCACCAATATCTTGGAGACTAACAATACACTTGCATAAATAAACAAACAAAAGATATTTGAGAAAAGGGAGGGGAGGGGAGGGGGGGGGGGGGGGGGGGGGGTGGTGAATTCACCTTTCCTATTCTTTCCCCAAACAAAAGATATTTGAGAAAAGGGAGGGGGGAGGAAGGAGGAGGAGGGGGGTGGTTTTCTGAAAATTACCAAACAAATGAAGTGTTACGCTCAAATAATGCTGCCTCGTTATTAATTAAGGTTGTTCGAAATAATCTTTCGGTCTCCCTCTAGGCACGAAATTATTAAATTATGAGGTAGTTTGGTGCATTATATATATATTTTCCAACATTGTGTAAGCCAACTAATATGCACAATAGGCCCACATTCCATCCCTTGTAAACAGTTGTTAACGTTGGATCAAATTTGGATTATTCTACCAACCAATTGCTATAGACTCGAAAGAATCATGCATCGTCTTTAATCTCCTAGAAGTTTAGAGTAAAGTGATTTGGAAACCAAATAACATGCGTATGATCATCACATTTCAGTTGCTATTTACTAAAAAAATCTCTGTCAAAGTAAGTGCTTGGATTATGAAATAGTAATGGCAAATCCAAAAGATATGCATCATTGACAAGTGACAACTTGATCAAAAGGTCATGAATTCCTTATCCGATCGACCTGTATCTCTTCTTTTTGGATAACTTCTCTCAACACTAAATAATATTAAACTAAAAGTCCTCTAATCCTTTGTCATTTTGTAAAAGATGAACATGTCAAGGGGTCCTACTTTAGCCATGATCGACCAAATCCTATCTCGCACCTTCCCTCTAACCCTTTATACCCTCTATCCTATTTGTCTCCAAATTCTAATCAATAGTAAAGGCTTTTTACTTGGCTCTATACCTATAAGAAGTCATCCTTCTTTTGTCCTTGCAGAATTTAATATGCATGCATAAACCTTTCTGGTTGCGATTGTAATATGAAAAGTTTTGAATAGGTGTGATTTATAAATAAATGACCTTAAATGTGAGAGCCAAATGGTGGGTTTCATATTGACTTCTTCCACATTCTAATCTTTTGGTATCTAAAGTTCAAATGAAGACTATTATTAAGCACCATTAAGTGATATCCGAGCGTTTAAATCTCATATCAGGAAAATTGACTTTTGCATGTACTTATAAGATATTGATTATGGAACTGTTATTAACACTCCAAAAATCTCATTCTACACTCCTCACAAGTGTATTTTTCTTTCTAATTATAGAAAGTTTGGAGTGTCAAATGAGATTTTTAGAATGTTAATAACAATTCCCTATTGATTATTTCTCATATTTTTATTTATGGTGAAATTTCAATTTTCTTCAGTGTTGTTTTCTTGCCTAAACAACATCGTACGTGGATGAACCGTGTCTAAGCATCATTGCGCACACTTTAAAAACAATGTGTATTGATGAGATTTCTAGTGGTGCAAGTAGTCTTGTAATAATTATTTTGCATAACATTTCAAATGCTGAGGATATCCACCTTTATCTCCTTATCCTTTACGAGAGAATCATACACTTTGCTTGGTTTATTCACATTTATGCATCATACATAAGCCACTAGAATATTAATATATAGTATAAGCAGGTCCCAATTCCCAAATACATAGTGGAGGACATAAAAAGCCCTAGAAACGCAACTCCTTGCAATTCCATTTTTGCATCTCATACAGTCCTCCTGGTGGGAAGGTGTGGATTTAGCAACATCCTTGTGGAGAATAATAAGCATTTTCCTGTTCTTTTGTGATGCTCTTTTTACCTTTTCCTTATTCCGTTAGTTACACACTTTTTATTTGCCTTTTGTGGTATATATTTGGGATCGGATATTCATATAAACACAATTCAAAAATCCTGACCTTGCAAAGTCTCTTTTTACGCCTGGCAAGGACCCATGCACAGAGGACACTTGTAAATGGCTGCTGACGCCTCGTTGTCCAACCCTAACAAGTCAGCATCCAACTTGGAGTGTTAAGATAGCTAGTGGGTTGTCGTTTTGGAATGAGGATCCTCTCCGGATCCTATTTGTGAGGATTTGGGGATCCTCCAATCACGTTTGTTCATCATAAATCGTGCGACCAGTTTTTGTTAGGTACTATTTATATTCAATTTTAAATAAAAAAATTACAATGATTTTTTATCACACAATGTGCGATAAACAAACATAAATGGAGGATCCTCATTTGTCGTTTGTATCAATTTCCAAAGCGTGAGTCACTCGTGTCATCTCCAAGCTCGAAGGTGATGAGAGTATTAAACCCTCCTCGATGAAAAATTTATGCTTCCGTAAACTGTAATATTAGGCAAGAACGGTGACTGATGAAATGATTAGATCAGATATACGGTGGAAACTTTGTTGTGTGTGACATATATATGTACCTAAAAATTTGGTAAGTGAGGTCTCCATACATGCATGATGAATGATGATCACCTTACACAATTTTGTGCCGGCATATTGAAATAGGATAGGACCCATATTGGACCCTACTTACCAACTTACTATTAAAATTGATTCACATGAGTAGAGTTTTTAACGTACAAACTGTTGATACCATACGAATTTCACAATTAAGATCAATTAAAACATAAAAATGGATAGATAAGAAGTTTTTTGTGCCAGTTTTGATCTTTAGTGGTGCATTTGGATGAGGGTAAAAGTTAAACAAAAGTTAGACCACATTTATGAGGAATACCCTAAAAACTTGATTGACTGACAACGACTAGAAGCAACACAATAGTACTGCATTTGTAGTGTTTAATTTAGTAGTTCATTGCTAGTCTTCGTTTAATACATATTTAAAAGGAATTGAGTTAAAGTACTTTAGTATTTATAAATTTCTCTTCTAAGCATAGTACAAGTATTTTTGTATAAAATTTACAGTAGACGTGATTTGTTTATTTCTAATTTACTGATATTCCCGTAGCCAAACAATTTAAACCTTTCGAGTTTGAGATCCATGACAATATAGTTCATGTCATTCAAGTATTGCAAAAAGAACATTAAAGTTACCAATCAGTACAGTATTGGCTCACAATTAATTTAAACCGTCAAGTACTTAATCCTTGTTTTAGTAAGATGTAACACACTTATACTTTATTTTTCTTACATATATACACGTGAGTTGTTGAATGCTACATGAACAACAAATAAGTGTTTCTTTTATAAATAGAAGGAAAAAAAAAAAAAAAAAAAAAAAAAAACCCTTACCTTCTACACATATGGTATGGAGATGAAAAGTACATCAATATAGAATAGTACTGTGCATGCAAAAATATATAATTAAATCTATCAAATTCCCTCTGAGACTGCCGTGCGTATGTGCCACGTACCCAGTCTGGTAGTATGGAGTGAATTCGATATTGTTCGATTCCTACTGTGGCAGATGGTGAATGGATTGGCTGCATGCACTGTGGAGGGTTTTGGATGTGGAATTGGTAAAAGTGATGGGCGGGGGCTGCCGGCTGGGACGTCGATAATTGGGACCCAGTGGACCTTGAGCTTTAGGTCTTGAAGCTTTGGGACTTTCTTATAATTTCTGAGCTCAGTGGGGGACCACACGGTTCAGTGAATGTGTGGATGGTCCTCCTCTCCCAATTGGACTTTTGAACATTTTGATTCTTTGTGGGTTGAACATGGCGAGTCACTGAATTGAGAGCATTGAACGGATACAAGGTTCACAGAGAAGAATATGTGAAGGTTGAAACTCAAGTCTCCATTATAAAGTATATTACCAAAAAGATTTATTCTTTATTCTTTTTTTTTATTAGACTCGAATCCATGTATTTTTATTAGGGTTAGTAGTTTTATGCTAGTTCATCCAAGTCTAGAAAGGTTGCCTCCTCCCAATTAGACACCTCTTCCACCAACGTATATAATGAATATATATGCTTGACTAATTTCTTGTTAAATGGTTGATTAGATTTTGAGAAGTTAATTGGTGTACAAATGGACCAAGATTCCAAGGGTCACGTGGGGAGAGATTCTTAGGTGCCCATCGTCGATCGTGTACAACTATGGATCCTATCTATGTAAAGAGAGATAAACACATGGTTGTATACAACTAATGATATGTTATCTCAAATTAGAGAAGATGCAAAAAATCAACTAGACTAATTTTTGTTACATGAGTAGTGTATAACGATATTGAGTTTTCATCCTAAACTTTAAACTCTATACAAATAAAGTTCTGCTTGATTGTTTGCATTTAGAGAGTCAATCTATATGATCTTTTGATATGCATCGTAAGTTCAAAAAACTAAAAATAAAAAAAATAAAAAAATAAAAAATCTTAGATAGCTTTGTGAGAGGTCCGCGGGAATCATGATTTCGTCGTGGCCTAAAAAATATTACTTTTAGGTTGAGCACTCTAATTTTGATACCATCTTCTATACAATGTCAAAGCGTTGGGAGTATATGCAAGTCGAGGTCGGCAAGGAATCTAGTTTCGTAGAGAAAACTACATCTTTGAAGTTTGAAGTTGGAAAAAGGAGTAGAAAAAGTGTTCGATGATAATAGCATAAGCCATAAAGGGTTGAAAACCGTCCAATGTCTAGGAAGCTCTATAATGATTGGCATTCCCGACCTTTTTTAACCCAAGAGACCGACCTAATTATCCAATATTGTTTTTAAATCACTTTATTTTTTATTTTTTATTTTTATCTAAATTATGGAGAAGGAAAATTGAACATGAGATCTCTGATGCAAGAGACTACGTTCTTAATAAATTGAGCTACAAAGCAATTGCACCTAATTGTCCAGTATACAGTATACTTGGTATGTCACAGTACTCAGTACTGTGTGAGTACTTGTAAAATTATATTGTACTTAACCATGTAATACTACAATATAGAAGTAATTTTTTTTTGTTATTTAAAAAAAAAAAAAAAGAGGTCTGATATTTGACTCTCATAGATATAAGAAATGAGTACGACACTAAAAACTTAGGGGGTGTTTGTTTGCCCTTCTTAGCCTTTACTGGATTGGATTGGATTAAGTATTAATGTAGTCTTGTGTTTGGTGGCTTGCGGGACTAACATTAATGGCACTAGGTGGGACTCACTTTCACAAACAGCTTCACTAGCTGGTCTTAACGAGAGACCCCGAAACCCACGAGGCTAGCTAAGACCTTCCATTGTCCTCTCTTGCCTTCGTCCACTCTCGCTGCATCCTTTATCACCTTCGTCTGCTTTGTTGCCTTGGGTTCATTGACCTCGATTTTCGACGGCTGGGTTCATCCATCTCTGTCTCCAATTTTCTCACAATTGAAGAAGCAGATTATGTAGGAAATTTGTTTGGGATTGTGGGAAGAAAATTGCAATTGGCTGTTGCTGCTTGTAATTTCCAACGAAGAAGAAGAAGAAAGAGTCCCTGCTTGTAATTTCCAGCGAAGAAGAAGAAGAAAGAGTCCTTGTTTGGGCCCAATTTGAGTCGTTTGTACTAATTTGGTGTCGAATTTGTGAATTGCATGTTGAAAATTTTCTATCATACTTCTTAGTCCGACACTGCACCAAACGCTTTACTAAATTAATCCAACTTAGTTTAGTTTAACCCAGTCCAGCTTAGCTTCTGAAGTTAGTCTAGTTCAAGATAATCCGGTGAAACAAACGCACTCTTGAACTCACTTGGAGTATGGCTTGGCCCAAAATCTTTACCTTTAAAGAAAATATCGTTATGTCAAGGAAAGAAATTATTTAACGTTGGGTCTATTCCCGCCCTGCACAATTGGGGAGCTATTGGGCTGGAGCTGTCAGTTATTTGGAGGCCTAACTAATCATGGGTTCAGCCTAGGAAAAATGAATAGCATTTCATCTTGGGCTAAGTAATAGAAATTTAGCATGTACTACTTTAACGAGTGCTTCTCTAGTGTACATGCCAAAATACACATGTTTATCGGGGCGCGAAATTGTGTTGCTGATCAGATGGGGAACTAGAGTTTCAATTGTGCTTTGGCAAACCTTGTTTTCCATGGTCCTTCTTCTTGGATTACA
Organism: Pyrus communis; assembly: GCF_963583255.1. Classification (NCBI taxonomy): domain Eukaryota; kingdom Viridiplantae; phylum Streptophyta; class Magnoliopsida; order Rosales; family Rosaceae; genus Pyrus; species Pyrus communis. The sequence continues at coordinate 24,037,400 of NC_084808.1, read as the reverse complement.
TCTGCTTTTATGGATGATGTGCTTGGTATTTGTAAAATGAGATATGTTGGTTCAGATGATTTGAGTTTGGTGCATAATATATCCGGTTTGGTTTTTTAATGGTAAAATCGAAAACCGAGTTGGTTTAACCCAAAATGAACTTTTTGGCGGCGCTTAGATATGATGGCCACACCTATCTTAAAGTTGGAGATTATTATGTTTTTAAAAGCCATCGATGGTGAGTTGATATTCATTTATTCGTTTAACATAAAGTTAGAAGCTCACTTTTTGGATGAAAAATTATTCTATTTGTCTTAATTTAATTTTACTTAGCCTTTACTCGTTAGAAGGTATATAAACTATTACAGCTGATCAATTCCCCACCACTCTACCTCATTATGTCATGTAGAGGATAACATATTATATAGAACGAGTTGTTTTCCCAAATGATAGCGTTATCGGGGTTAAATTGTTAGTTGTTAAGTGGGAGGGAGATTGATGGAGATTGAACTCACACTTTGGTGCTTAGGCATGATTACTTTTCGATACTGCAGTAAAGCACCATTTGCAACTCACAGAGAACAAGTTGATTGTCACGTGACAGTCTGATCTAATAACACAACTTCATATATTAAAAAACTTGCACATTTAATTATTTTACTGAAATAGAATGCCACAATAAAGAAGAACACATTCTATATAATCATTCCTCACAATAAAATCCTCACAAGTCACAAACACAATAAAAATCATCAGGATCATCTCTTTTGGATATGGTGCTTGAAATATTCTCTCTTTTTTCTCCTCCTTTTTTCGTAATCCCAATTTTTCTGAATATTTGACCAATAGAATATATGAATGAATGGTGAGAAGTCCCTCAAGAAACACGCCCACCACTCGTTCCAATCGAACCAAGGAGCTGCCAAATCCACTCCCACCTCCATTTCTTTCCACCAAAAAAATTTAAAACAAAAAATAATAATCATATCCAAATCAAAAAAATGCATTCTCCTCCTCTCCCTCACCAAATTCCATGGCCATTGGCCAAGAATCTACCTGAATAATTCCCTCTGGATTCTGAACCCTCTTTCTTCCTCCTCCTCCCCTCTCAGCCGCTGCCATCTCTCTCCACCGAAGACATGATTCCTTCTTACTGCCTATCTTCTGTAAGAACCACATCCAGACCAGAAGCATTCCTCCTCCACAATCCACACCTCTACCTCCCAAAGCACCGCTCTATTTTCCTCCCAACAGAACCCCACTTTCCCAAGAAGGGCACAAACTTTCTCAGCTCCCAAACACCACTGCCCAAGTCTTTTCTCCCCACTTTGGGGCTCAACAACTCCAAACTCTCACAACCCTTTGCCAGTTTATCCTCTTTCGCCGATGCCGAAGGCAAAAACGAAGAACAAAACCAAGATGTCAAAGCCGAACAACATCACGAAATCGCAGAAACAGGGGAGCAAGCTGAGTCGCCGGGAATGGCGCAGGCCTTCCACATATCTTCCAGCACGGCCTCCGCCATTTCCATCTGCATAGCGTTTGCGGCTCTGAGCCTTCCGTTTTTCATGAAGTCTCTGGGGCAAGGGCTGACCTTGAAGACCAAGATGCTGTCTTATGCTACTCTGCTATTCGGGTTTTACATGGCGTGGAACATCGGAGCCAACGACGTGGCCAATGCCATGGGGACTTCGGTGGGTTCGGGAGCGCTGTCGCTGCGGCAGGCGGTGCTGACGGCGGCGGTGTTGGAATTCTCGGGGGCGTTTCTGATGGGGACTCACGTGACGAGCACAATGCAAAAGGGAATTCTTGTGGCAAATGTGTTTCAGGGGAAGGATACTCTGCTTTTTGCTGGTCTACTTGGCTCTCTTGCTGCTGCTGGTACTTGGTTGCAGGTATATTTCTGTTAATCTTATGTTTTCATTAGTGTAAAAATTCTAAAATAAATAGTATCACGAGCTTTTCATTAAATTTATTTTGATTGCATGATGTTTTATTGGAAAACAAAATAATTTTTTTTGAAATGCCTCTAAAGTGGAAGAGGGATTTTTCCAGTGTGATCGGTAAACGGATAGTACATCACGAGTCATTATACAAATAATGAGATATGTGTGTTAAAAAGTTAATAACTTAAAATATAAAATTTCTCACAATTTCTATAAGAACATGTAATTTACCATTCATGTACCGGTCATAATGAAAATTTTCTCCTTAACGACCGTGTTGCCTAAGTTTTCAATTTAGTTTTGAGCCTCTCTATACTTCCAATTCGTGTCAATCTCCCCCGACGTTAGATTTGAATTACTGCAAATGTATAAGTTTTCCTATTCTTCTTAATTTTATGTCACAACTCGATTATCAGAATTTTCATATAATTATTTGTTCAGTTAATAAAAGCATTTTGTGGACGTACATGCCCCTAAAATTTACTTGCATGCATTGCATGGGATGAAAAACAATAGTTGAAAGAAATAAAATAAACAGAAGTACATAGTCAACAAATTCACATGTGCTATTGAGTTGAGAGAAAGAGAAGATGACTTAACATTGTAACAAAATTGATAGTTAGCGGGACATTGGCGTGAAAATTTAGAGGGCTGAAAACTAAATTGAAAGTTGAGAGGGTAAAATGAAACGCAGTCTACAACTTAGGGGAGTTAGCATGTCGGTGTCTTTATTGTTTTCAAAATTCCTTCTCTTCATTTCCCAACTTATGGGATTAAATACTAAAATTTCCATGAGACAAAAGGGGAGATAGTTACAAGAACCTTTGGTGGACTTGGTACTAATCTCATATCCTCTTGGGAGACATGAAATTCAAGAGTTAGCCTAGTTGTGCACGATTTATTATTCGTTTCATAAGTTTATGTGCTACGTTGCCATTCCATCCACGAGTGATTGTTTTCTGCTAGTCAGGTTGCATCATCTTATGGCTGGCCGGTCTCGACAACGCACTGTATAGTTGGATCCATGGTCGGATTCGGGCTTGTCTACGGCGGCCCAGGTGCTGTCTTCTGGAGTTCGTTGGCGAGGGTGATTTCGTCGTGGGTGATCTCGCCGTTCATCGGAGCACTGGTGTCCTTTCTTGTGTACAAATTCATTCGTAGGGTATGTTCTACTTCTTCGGAGATGCAACTAAACCGATTCTGTGCAGGACGTCTTGTTTTAATGAAAGATTGAGAAAACGTCACTTCTACTCAATTTTCTTCGACTTTGTTCTCTTCTATCGACGTGACTGAATGTTTTAGTGCTTAGGACCTGATTTTCTGTTTGAATTTGCGAATACAATGCTTAGTTCTTACTTCTTACAACCCTTATTTTTCTCTATTTCTTTCAGTATGTGTACAGCGCTTCAAATCCAGGACAAGCTGCGGCTGCAGCAGCACCAATTGCTGTATTAGTCGGCGTAACTGGAATCTCATTCGCAGTCTTTCCTCTTGGAAAAAGCTTGCCTTTGGCTCTCGCAAAGGCTCTAGCATGTGGAGTTGCAGGTGCGGTCCTCGTGTACAGAATAATCCATAGGCAGCTAGGTCATCTCCTCGTCAAGTCCATGTCATCGGAGGCAGAGCAAACGGAGGGTACCATCCAGCAAAAAAATATCGGGTTTCTTTCTGATATTGCAGGTCCAACGGGTACACAGTTGGAAATAGTATATGGAGTTTTCGGATACATGCAAGTCCTCTCAGCCTGCTTCATGTCATTTGCTCATGGCGGGAATGATGTCTCAAACGCAATAGGTCCTTTGGCTGGTGCATTATCTATTCTTCATGGCTGCGCTAGTGGTCCGGAGATTGTTATTCCGAATGATGTTCTGGCATGGGGAGGATTCGGAATTGTAGCGGGTCTCACAATGTGGGGGTACCGTGTGATAGCAACGATCGGGAAGAAGATTACAGAACTGACACCAACGAGAGGATTTGCGGCTGAGTTTGCAGCAGCCTCGGTGGTTCTATTTGCTTCAAAGCTGGGACTGCCAATCTCCGCCACGCATACTCTGGTGGGCGCAGTCATGGGGGTGGGATTTGCAAGGGGCCTTAATAGAGTTAGAGCAGAAACTGTGAGGGAAATTGTGGCTTCTTGGGCTGTGACAATTCCTGCTGGTGCTTTCTTTTCAGTTATATACACATGGATCTTTACCAAGTTTTTGTCTTATATTTTATGAGTCTACATTTGAAGATTGAAGTGATGGACATCTAATGTAAGTCATTAATTAAAAACAATCACTTCTTTTCCGAATTTGATTTATCGAACTAATGATCCTGCTTGTTCTCAAAGCCTTTTTATTCTCAAATTTCTTTCATCGGGCGTTTCTTCTGTTTCAGTTTAAGAATTATTAAAGACATGTATGTTCTTTGCGGCTGAATCTACCTACAAAATCTCTTGTGACAAAACTGATCTTCTATTTCCAGGGAAACATTAATATATTCAACGAATCTGACAGTGGAAAATTGTTCAAAGAAACTGCTATGATTATCGATTATCGTACACGAGTAGTCTGATATAGAAAATAGAATATATTGCTGGAAAAACGGTACATTACTTATTACGTTGTATAAATTTTTTGATAAATCTCTCTCAGAATTTTCATGGAACCAAAAACATACTTGCAGTAGCAATATAACCACGCAGCAGAATCCGAACGCCAGGTTAACAGCATACAGAAAATCATGGAGAAAGCTCTTGCACAGAAGTGAGACTTGGCTCCCAATTTATTCCTCTACATGATCTTGTCCTCGGAAGTGGGGGAACAAAAGGCTTCTTTCCTCTGAAACCTTTTCTCTGTAAACATTTTGACCATCTTTCCTTGGAGACATAATATTCTTTATCGGAGCAAACAGAATCATCTGTGTCGGAACCTCCTGAATCCACGGTGATCTTCCCATCCGGAGCCTCATCCTTTCCTTCAGCAGCTTCTTTGGCCTGCAATTTCTTTTGGTGTTTTTTCTTAATTTTCTGCGCTGTCGTACATGGGATCATATAATACTTGTTACCAATCAACAGAATCTCATCTGGCCGTAAAAGGGCCTCATGCGGATTTTTGAACACTTCTGGGCGGGCAACGCACAAACCAGGATACTTTTCCATCAACTGAGATGCAGGAACTACATTCTGGTACAGCTCCTCTCGACCGCCTGCATGAACTATCCTCACGAAAATATCCTTCGACTGCATGCTCAAGTCTAATGATATGGAAGCAGCATCTACTTCCTTTCTTTTGGATTTGTCATCCACGGAAGGTCCTGTCAACTGATTTCTGCCAGGATTCCGGGCTAGGCCTAACAACTGGAGGCACCACTTCAGCATAGCCGCAGTTAAAAGTAGCCCGATCAAAACGCTTTAGCATGGTCCATCGGTGGAAAGTGTGAGCATTATATTGCCTTGATATTACTGAGCATTGGCCACACTGCATAGTTCCTGGTTTCTGGTTTTTCGTGGCCGGCTTTCCTTCATATAATATTCTCTTCCACAAGAAGCTGTGATGAAACCAAGGCTCCCATAGTTGTAAAATATGAGGAACAATTTTGTTGTCACTGTCGGAAGTGAAAAGTTGAAAACAAAAGCAGATGCTAATGAATATAATAAACCACCAATTAGGACTCAAACTTTGTTTACTAAGTTGAACTCGTGCCGGCACATCCTTGTGCTGGTATCATATTCCCATAGGCCTGATAAAACTTGCCTTTCTAACTTCTTCAGTCTCCCGCTGATCCAGTTGTTATGGAGAACTAAACAACCCCGCTTTGCACAGGCTGCCCTCACGTTTTTCCTCTGCCACAGCTCCAGATATGCACCATTTGGGAAGAGATCTCTATCCAAGAAATGGACAGTCAGATTTGTTTCAGGTTCCAAGCATCTATCGTCACCCACACGATTGGAACCCCCTTCTCCACATAGCGTGTCATAGAAGCTTGGCTGCTCAGATAGACCCGAAGTTGCTGCATGTGCCACCACCTTCCTCATAGCATTGATTGTTGAACTATCAGAACGGGCAAAGTAAAAGCCAGAGTTCAAGCGCCTAGGTACGTTGATTGGTCCTTCATACAGAAAATACCACATAGGGGTTTTAGGTTGCTCGATTTAATAGCTAAGCAGTCGCACAGAACATTTATCCGGTTATATTCCAAACATCAAGGGAAATCTATCATTTTTTTTCTCCTCCATGCTGAGTGATTGTATAACATAAAAAAAAGACTACCTGTTTTGTTGAATTCATCGGACTGTGCTGCAAGAATAGCAGGGCCAAAGGAGTAGAGCAATGGCAGCGGATTTCCAAACCAATAAACATCCACGTCGCTAAGAAGCACGTTGTAACCCAGCGTCAGTATCTTCAAAACCATTCGGGACTTCACTTTGGTCACCTTCTGAAAGCATTTTGTTCCAAAGTGGCAGTCGCTGCTGATCTCACTCGGAGCTAATGGATCCCTGAAAACAGGGAGGCCCTAACAATAATACAAAATAGACAATCAAAACTACAACACATTTGATGTGGAGATCAATCTACAATACAGACTAGCTTCAACATTGAATTTCCATTTACCGAAATTTCACAAAATAAACATAAAGATACCTGCAAGACAGCAAACTCATATATTTCCTTGTCGAGGGCACAAATGATAAAATTTGTGATCTGCAGTTGGCGCAATCTGCACACCCAGCTCATGAGCATGTCCTTGTAACTATATCCACCAGCAGCAAGCACAATTGTGTTATTTTTGTCTGCATTTAATGGTAGTAGTGTCTCCAAGGAGAACGGAAGGTCTAATAGTTTCGAACGCTTTAGTGGAACCATCAGATTGCAATCTGACAACCAGCCTAGTGATTTAACACCGTCAACCAAACCCAAAGTTTTCTTCTTCCACCAGGAACGAAATATCCTTCCTTTTCGTAATCCCCCTGCACTTTGGTATTCCATTGGACAAACAATGTTTTCTGCTGTGTTTACGAAAGTATATTGCCCATCACACTTCAAAAGCTTTGCTAGGCTAGAATAGTTAGTTTCATGATGAGACAATGATCCATATAGTGCCCCAAGGTGAGAATTTCCAGCATATTCCCAGCTTCTTTCAAGATTTGAAGCATTGGAAGCTCCAACAGGCCGGTTAATCTGACGGTCCTGATCAATCAGATAGCAGCTTGAGACTGTCCAACTGGTATCAAATACAAACCTCAGTTCAGACGACAAGGCCTCATGAACGATCCAACTGTTGTGCACCCCTCTACCGTATAAGAAAGGAGGAAGGACCCCTGAATGTAGTGGCGTATCTCCGTTATTCCATGCCATAAGCAACTTCCCTTCGCAAGGAGTCCATTGCCAACTCTGACCAAAAATCTCCTGCAACTGATGGAAGAGAGCACAATATTAATGGAGTTGTCCTGAATTGTCGATCAAATATCAGACCGGAATAAGTTACTTCATACCTCTTGTGTTCCCATCAATTCGCCACCCTCTCTTTGCCAATTTTTTCCATCCTCGTCCAAGTAGAATGGGAAGTAGGACGCATTTCGTGATGAAGCAACTAGAAGCCAATCTCGGTCAAGTGTGTAAGCATAGTTCAGGGTAGAAATGAAGTCAGGTAAAACAATGGTTTCAGGATCAACCAGAACAGAAATGTCTGTTGAAAAGGACTGTGATCTTGCCATCATCGAATGAAAAAATGGTGTACCGAGGAACCTAGACCGACACAGATTACAGACACATATCAGATGGCAATAAATATACGCCAGTTCTAGCTCCAACTACATTACTCGTCGAGGATTTCCTGAAGCCTGAACTAGTCATCAAAATCCATCTTTTGGAGTAAACCGCCTTATATACAGGCACGTTCGATGACCATTTCGATTTTTTTTTCTTCCTTTATTTATTCAATCATCAGAAATTCACTACAAACATTTATGTTCAACTAAATGGGTTTTATTTGAATAAAGTAAAGAGCAAGAAATGAATGAAAAAGTAACAGGCTTACGTGAAATCGATGTTAGGATCGACCAAAACCCGCAAACCAAACTCTCCGGCAAAGGAAACAACAGAAGGGTCGCTGCTGAAGAGCACAACTGTAATCTGTGGAGACAATGCAAGCCACGAGCGAACAGCCAAACTCTGCCTACCCCCAACAGAACCAGCAAAAGGCGCAGGCGCCGAGAATATAGTAATCCTGGGTGTGTCCAAGCCGCCGCCAGCCCGTTGACCGAGCTGGGGCCTCATGATCTGATCCTTAAGGGAAGGAAAGCATTGAGTGGCATACAGGGAGAGGGCAATTAGCGCCAACCCAGTTAGCCAAATCGACCATAAACTCCCTACTCCAGCTTGAAATGCCTGCAAAACCCAAAAACGAAAACAAGAACAAAATTTGATGTTTTTGATTGTGAAACAATGGCAGAGAGAATTGTAAGAAGCAGGGGAGTTTGTGACCTTCATTCGACGTGGAGTTGTCGACAACAACGTAAGAAAATGATGATTTTGTTTTGTTTGTATGAATCGCGAGCTGAGCTGAATATAAATGTAGAGAGAGAGAGAGAGAGAGTATGGAACTTTAACAGAAGAAGAAGAAGAAGAGGAGAGAGAGAGAGAGAGAGAGAGGAGAGGTGGGAGAGTAACGAACGCACCAGGCGGGCAGGCAGCGTCGCTCGCACCGAGGACAAAGGCCGTGCGGGATCCATGTGAGTTGTGCGACTTGTCGTATTCCGCACGTCAGATTCCAATCTAAGCCACCTTTTTCTCCATTTGATTTTGATGTGCTTCTTTGAATCTGGAACTCATCAGAGTCAACGATATCAGGCCCAAAGCCTGCGGCGTCGTTTCGCTTCATTTCATTTTTTGTGACAATATTTATTACGCACGCGGCACGTCAACCCAATTGTGGTTAACGAATTTTTAGATGCATACGTGGCATAATCAAAACCGTTCACTTTTTTATTTGTCACTTAAAATTATCTTGGCAAGAATCAATTAAAGATGAGTGATGCAATTGATATAAATATGACCAGATGATTTAAATTTATTGGAAAATTAATGAAAAATATTTGAAAACTTTAAATTTTAACAATAAAGATAAAATAAATAGTACAAGATTGATTTTTCATTAAAGTAAACAGTACCAGATGTTTTTTCGTTAAGTTCACTAAATTTAATTGATTTTCTTTGAACGATTGTAATTATAATATTATACGATTTAAAATCCATTAATCACAACGCATTTATTTTCTTCTACAAAAAAACTATGATTACACATCATCTGGGTCGAATCATAAAAACACATCATATTTCTGATCCTTGAGTCACAATCCGGGGGTAGGAACATTGGAGCAATACATATGACCCGAAACCACAAATCGCTATGCCACAGAACTGTGATTATAATTCCTACGAAACCAGCAGCAGTTCACACACATTACCAACCGGACTCAAGCTGTCGTGCATGCTGTGCCATACCTGCCATTATCCTCGGTACTAAATGGAACCATTGAACAAAGTACACCGATTTCGTAATTGGAACAATACCCAACTGCGGTGGCTGAACATGGTGCACCGGCTTTGTTGCGAAACTCAGTTCCACCGCTTGTCTGATTCTTCAGTATTGGACATAATTCTGGCTCTCTATCGCTGTAGGATCCTTCCTCCAATCATCTCTGCCGCCGCACAGGTGATCTGGATCTTGACCTTCTTCCCCTGCATATTGATTAGAACAGTTAAGACAGACCAGACGGTGATTAGAGTTGTAGAAGCGGAAGCCTGGCAATATCACCTGAGTTGTTGCTTATTGATAGAGCTGTATATGTCTGAAAAACAATACACAACAAAGATTTCATGGCAACATACATACCTGCTCGTCTCAAGAGAAGAATAAGGAGAATGCCTGCGCTGAGAATGCTTGCTATGTGGAGACCGCGAAACTTGTCTAGAAACGAAAACATCCATGATACTTATTTGGTGAGTTTAAACATGCATTGTTCAGAAGAGAAATGCTCAGCCTTTTGCAGAGCCATACTTGATAAGGAGTGACCCATTAGAACATATTTTTCGGCCTTAATGACCATGTAAAGAACCTATATGAACAAGTCATAATTCTCAAAAGGGTTTAGAAAACAAAGGTTTAAAGCTTTTCTCTGCACATTACTATGTGTCAACTGTAACTAGACATAAAACAAGTTCCAAATGGTAAAACGGACAAAGACATCCAGGATACTGACTCTCATTACTACAATTATGATTTTGCTGCAGCATTGCATACAAGGTTACCAAGATCCAAATGATTGATCGCTATTCATATAGGCAATACAACAATATCCAAATGAAATCGATTTCAACAACAGTACTAGACAATATACAATGAAACCATGTATACCCTTTCACTCTTCATTCTGAATTTTAGTTTTTATTTCTGACCTTGTAAATCAATTCAAAATAAAAGAGCTAAACATATTAGACGTTTCATAACCTCAAAATGTTAAGTCAGTAAAATCATTCACAAAAGCAAAAGAGAATGCTGAAAGATTTACACATTCTAATACAAAAAAAAGGGAAAACTAGTGCAATTTAGTTGCAAAAAAAAAAAAAAAAAAAAAAAAAAAAAAAAAAAAAAAAAAAAAAAAAAAAAAAACACTGATTTACGGCTAAGTATAAAAAATAAACCATCACAATAAAGTTCCAATCTCACACAACAGTCACATTGGATTGGAGCCACAAAAGTACCTCAGATGAATAGATTTAATATCAGTTCATTTTGTATCTTATAGCTTTTGAATTAACCTGCTAATGGCATTATTTTTAGTTTACATTGATTTCTCTGTATAAAACTTTGACACAAGAGGACAGCAGTCCAAAACATATTATCAATTTCGATTTATCGGATCTTTGTAAAACTCAATGGTATGAACCTTACGATGCAACAAAGAACAAAAAATGAAGAAAAAAAACTCATAAATGGTACCTTCTCCTAGACCTGACAGGTGATGGTGATAAGTTACGTCTCCTTGAATGCCACTTCCTGCCACATTATATTATATGAATCACAGCGTAATATAAGTTGAACTGAAAAAGAAATAATCAGATGATCAAAATGGAGAACCTTTTAGAATCATCAGAAGCTTCATCGCTTGAATCATCCTTGCTGTTTCTTCCTCTACTGCCAACAGAAGAGGAGCGCCTTCTCTTGTGCCTGCTTGAGTCAGTAGAATGTTTGTGTCTTGATCTATCACCCTCCTTATCCTTTGTCCGTTCTCTTTTCCTTTCCTTATCTTCTTTACCACTTGCCCTATGGAGTCGCTCTGTTTCTCTTCTACCCTCCTTGGCATCAGCATGGGAAGACCTTTTTCTTGACTCAGATTCCTTTACATTTTGCTCTTTCACCTTTTCTTTTGAGCCATTCCGATCATCTGCCCTTTCCTTTCTAGGATACTGCCCCTTACGATTCTCATCACCCTTATCATCTGTCCTAATCTTACCACTTTCTACCTCCTTATTGATGTCTTTCACAGAACTCTTTTTATTCTCGTCTCGATCATGCTTATCAGGTTTCATCCTGGACTCCGTAACTTGTGGGTCATCTTTTGATGTGGTTTTCACATTGACATTTTCTTTAGGTAGTTCAGGTTTGAATATTCCTACGGTATCCTTCAACCTAGAGGCAGTAGTTCCATCTGGCAGATTTCTATCATCATCCTTGTGTCTATTATAGGACTCAAGTGAGCTGGTTTTGCCCCGTCCACTCTCCAGAATTGTCTGACTTTTACTATGCTCCTGAAGCTCTACAGAAGAACGGCCATTTACAGTGGCATCAAGCCTATCATTGGAAGGCTTTTTGACAGTTGACTGCTGCAGCATAGCATCTTTCCCAGAATTTGGCATACCAGAACTTTGAATATCACTATCTTCATCCTCGTCATCTGTAGCATAATCTGCAAGACCCAATACATCACCAGGTAAAGTAGGACTGGATTTGACATCTTCAGTCTCATGTTCCTTAGACTTGGCCGCAATTAGAACTTTTGCAGAAGCCTTGGGAGCTGTAACTGCTGGCAGAGATGGCAATACCTTATGATTTGAAGTGAGTGTGCTCTGTTCAACTGTAACAAATGACACAATTGGTTAAATTCTTTCCTTTTTTGAGAAAAGAAAAAGAAAGAATGCTAGACTAAACAAACAACATTAAATATATAAGCACAAATCTAAGGAGCAATTATGGTACAATTACCTTCAACTGTCAGATCATCTTCAGTAAGAACTTTTGTAGCAATTTCATCAAACAGCTCATCAGTAACCTGTACAGAAACAAATTAGTTAAAGATACAGTATAATGGAGTTAAATAGGCAATCTACACTCCTAAACACTGCAACCTTCAGGAAAACTTCAGTTAGGATACACTTTATTTCCTGGTTAATTGCTGCAGTCCTAGCAGCATCCACTTGATCCTACAAAACAAAAAGATATGGCATGTCAATCCCACAATGAAAATGAAAAGCATGAAATAGCTATTATTATGGGATGTATATATGGATAAAGAAAAAAAACTGCACTTTTTTAGAAAGTACAGTTTCACCAGAGGTGAGTGGGACTTCAGATGCAAAATGAATCATCTTCGGGTGAGAAAAAAACCTCATCATCCTCTTCTTCTGTTGATCTAGAAGAATCGATGCTCTTGCTGTCTGCTTGGTCACCCTTCGCAGAAGATCTATCAAAACCTTCATCCTCAACAGATTGAGTTTCCTCCTTAGGATGGCCCATAGACGTACTTGTGATGACTGCTTTCTTAATTTCATCTCTAAGCCAACTAGGCACTGGAGCCTGGCATAAATTTCAGGAGCAGATTGAATAACAATCATGTAACTCACCATAAAGTATAAGCATATGTTAACAATGGCAAAGTTTTACCTTTTTGGGGCGCTCAGTAACTGTGGAAACTCCATATGCATCACCAGGGAAGGCTGCAGTAGGGTGAACTGTGGTTCCCGCAGTGAGAGCAAAGGGCATTGCAGCAGATGGGAAACTTCCAAACGAATGTGGAGCATGCCCAGGAACAGGAGAGGGTATTACATTAGAGGGATCATGCTGCAGAATTAAACAAATGTCAGCACACATTCATACGAAGGACTTAGAACTGAAGAAAGACACATGAAACCAGAATTAACACCTGTAGTCCTGATGGAACTGGAACATTATGAGGATAAACTACACCAGGTGCAACAGAACTAGGCCAGGTATTCATGGAGGGTGCTGTGGTCGCTGGGTCGACACCTCTTATAGTTCCATGTGAATCAGGATAAGCATAGCTCGACTGCATGTGTGGACCATGATCAGAGCTAAACCCGGGTGCAAATTCCAAAGGCTGGTCAGCAACATTGGTTGTTGGATCAGCAGACTGACTGTCATAGGCAAAAGGAAAGGGCTGCGATGGCTGCATGTGATGTTGTCCTTCTTGAGCTGCAGTCCCTTCATTGCCTGCCATTCAAGTAAATAGTCAAACAGCAAATCAAAAGACTTTTTAGGGGTGAAATATCCTTGGCACAAATAAGGGTACAAATTTGCTTCTAGGAATTGGATCTTTCCAGTTACACAAGCAAAGCTCATCTCTTTTGTATGAATTCTTAAGACACATTGTCAACAACAACAACAACAAAGCCTTTTCCCACTAAGTGGGGTTGGCTAGATGAATCCTAGAACGTCATTGCGCTCGGTTCTGAATTCTTAAGACACATGCACCATAAAAATCCGATGAAAATGTGAGAACAAAGATGTAACCAGACTCTAAAATCTTATTCCATTTCAACTATGAGTATTAGAATAGGATAATTATTCTCTTTCTAATCTCAACAGAAGCTGATTAAGGTAGGCATATTATGTCCCAAAACCCATTTATATTACCACGAATCCAACTCAGAGAATCTGTACAGGGAAGATGGGGTTCTTGACAATTAATATTGCTCTTTAATGGAGATGGTCAGCACTAAATCAAATGGAAAATGCATTCTTTCTCTACATGGTAAGACTCCTCCAGCTTAAAAAGAGAACATAATTTAATTGCCAACGTACTATAACAGTGTATCTGATTGGGTATGAGTCAATTACTCTAACCTCCTTTGAACTTTGCACCAATTGCTTGCTAAGGTGTCTCTTGCAATTAAAAGAAATTTAATTTACAACTATTCCCAAAAAAAACAAAAAAATGTTGTTAGGATGTTGGCCAACAATTATTTTATACTCCAACACTCCCCGACTAATGTGGGTCTCAGCGCACTTCTTGCTTAAAACAACATGTGAAATTCGTAAATTACAACGGCTTGCAAGGATTCACACATAATAAGCTTTGTTATATTCTACCCATTTGTAGTCATACTATATATTAGAGAGGTAGTAACGAGTCTTGCAAGGGAGTTTGGAGTAATATACTCTGTCCCTTTTTTAGCATTAATTCAGCCACAGAAAAAGATTCTAATGTTGTAATTTCCTGTCAGATTCTCATTGTTATAATTATTATTTTAAAAGTATCCAGATGGAGGCCTACACCTGCACAAAGAGTGTCAAGTTTATGCATTTCATTGCATTACATCTCATAACCAACTGCAAAAAATGGTATTAGGATTACGAAAATGAAACTCAGCATCCATTCGATATAGATAATTAAAGAATGAGAACAGTTATCTCAAACCAGAAAGAGGGAGAAGAACGAAAGCCACGTAACCAGTAAGTATAAACCACCTACTTGTACCAAGATTAATATTAATTTGGTTGAAATAATCACAGCTAAAAAGAAGCAACGTCCAACTAACATTTTAAAGATACTTTAAGGGAACTTTAACGAAAAACTCCCAGTACTGTTCACTTTAAAAAACCACATTTTTACACTAAAAAGTCAATCCTGGTACTATTCACTTTACCCTTTATTTTGTCCTTATCGTTAAAACTCAAAGTTTTCAAGCCCTTTTCATTAGTTTCTTATACTTTAATGATCTGAATGTAAGGTCCTATATTTGGTAATATTGAAAAAAATCCAGAAAGTCGAACTAAATACTAAAATTGAGTTCCATAACAGCAGTTGTGGAACACAAGCTTCACATGCAAAGCCAATACCATTTGAATTATTACCTGTAACAGAAGAATAACTATAAGGTACCTCCTGCTGATGGACAGATGGACTTGTAGATAGGCTTCCTTGATGGTGAAACACAGCAATCGAGTCCCCAGCTGGCGTTCCATCTCCAACAGTGTGATGAGCATAAGAAGATAGTTCGGAGCCAATAGATGAAGTCTCCTGGGAATGAATTCCCGGTGGGTAGTGTGTTGGAGCGCCTGAAACTGGAACCTGTTGATAGCTAGATGTAGAAAATGACTGATGGTGACTTCCAGAATAATGCAGGTCACCATTGTGGGGATATTGTTCGTGATAATGACTTTGTTCTTCTAATCTCCCCGCCGGTGGAAACTGCACCTGTTGATGTTGATTCTCCATTGCCGTTCTGGCATCTGCCCATGCCTTAGCCTTGGCTTCCCAATCTTGATTATTTTGGGCTACCATTACAAAAAAAAAAAAAACAAAATTAATTCATTGCCATTAACCCGCAAAAAGCAGAAACTCCTATTCCCAGCAACATTTTGTCTTTACACTAGATCAAATAAGCAATTGGATAGTTGCACAAATAGGACCTTGGATTTGTTTTACTGCACAAAGGAACTAATTCCGCTGAACAGATTAAGTGGATGACAGAGATATAACGGGGAACATGGTGTTTTGCTGCATATTCAACAAATAAAATTGTGGTTTACATAAAATGTCATGTAAACAGAACTCACCTGCGTAATTCGGCCAACTCGGAGGAGCGGCTCCCCACTCCTGCAAAGGTTTATGCTTTGCGTTAGAACATCAGCATTACACCATGCCAAATAACTTTTACCCCAAATATTGATACAGCGATTGTATTAATCATAATAACGTCAAGATTCAAGCATACCCAACAAGTTCAAACTACCAAAAATAATCAATTTATCAACATCTGAGATCAGACCCACATGCATACATATACATATACAAATATATATATATATAGAGAGAGAGAGAGAGAGAGAGAGAGAGAGAGAGAGTTGAGGGGATACCTGGGTGTGTTGAGGATAAGAATGGGGAGGAGGGCGGGGCGGAGGGGGAGGCAGGTGAGGGTGAGATTGATGAGGAGGAGGGGGAGGGGGAGGAGGGAAGTGGGCGTGATTTGGGGGATGCGCAGGATAAGGGTGAGGGGGCTGAGGATAAGAGCCCGGGGGAGGGAGATGCTCGGCGTAAGGTGGTGGTGGTGGAGGTGCTGGGTACTGGTACTGATTGGGGTACCACTGTGGCCTCGGCTGCTGCTGTTGCTGCTGGTGGTGATAGGGATCCGACGTGGCAGGTGGTTGCGGCAGCGGGGGCGGTCTCAGGTACCGCTGCTGCGCTTGGTACGAATCCATTGCGTTTCCTTTTGGATTTTTGGCCTCCTTTTTCCTCTTTTTTTCTTATTAATTCGCCTTTTTCTTTTTCTTTTTTTGGTTATTTATTGCTTTTGACAAACGGGGGGCTGAAGGGGGTTTCGATTTCGATTTGCACCGAGGGTTTGCACCGAGTGCAGTGTAATTGAATGAAGGCGGAGGAGGAACGTTTTCCACTCTCGCGGGCCCGCGGGGGTTTCTATAAGTTGGGCCTTTTGTGGGCCTGTTTTTGAGCCCATAACCGAATCAGATGAAAGTTACAAAAATTACACGTTTCATTCTATTTTCCGGTTCGCTAGGCAATGTTTTTTTCACACAATTTTTGTTTTTTTTTTTTGCTTCTCATGCATATTTTTTTTTTTTTTAATTTTTTGTATAAGATTGAATAAATCAAACAGTTTGCACTTATCATTTCTCTATTGGATAAAGATAGAGAGATCAAAATTTTAAACCAAATGATGTGGTAATTGATCATTGAATTGTTAATCAAGTGTCGATTAACGTGCCGATTTCTTACTGGTGATATATCATTTGATTTACAAATTTGGTTTGAAAATTTAATCTCTCTAGCATTAGTCATCTACCATTTCTCTATCATGAATTGTTAATCTCGAGAAGCACTTGTAGATTTTTGTTTTTTTTTTTTTTTTTTTTTTTTGGGTCAAAGCACTTGTAGGTTAAAAGCGTTTACTACCAAGATTCTGTGTTCAAGTTCCCCAATATCCATTGTATCAAAGATTCGAAAAAGGAAAGAAATGTAGTACATTTTACTTCCTACCCAAAAGCTTGACTTCACACAAAGAAAGTGAGTTGAGTCACAAAAATGTGGTAGGATTAAGCAATTTTACCCAGAGCCAAACAAGGTAGTAAAATCACAATTAATAACTCAAAATATTTGATATAATTGTGTCTGTTCGTTTTACTCGACTCCAACGGTTAGTACATACACAAATTCTAGTTGATGTACAAGTATATTTCCGGTCACTGGATTCAATCCATACATCTGTGCTTTTTCTAATTATACTTCGGACGTCCCAAAAAGAGGTAAATCCGATGTTGCAGATTCCGTTTGTAGCGGCATTTGCATACCTAATGGAGATGGCGAAGCATCACTACTACACCAGTTTCTTTGCTGGATGATCTATTGACCTTGCTTCACAGCTTTACACCCAGTGCGACTTCTCTTTCATGTGTTGTATGAGTCACCACTACGAAATTTGGTTGCACCTCCGTGGTCCATGATGCATCTCATAAACATTAATCGAACAAATACGAGTTAAACTTGTGGTGTCATGATCCTCTTAGATCATGCCACAGCATCAGCTTGTCTTCTCGTCAGTCGTGCATAGAGGCCACCATCAACGAGAAGCTCCCTGTGACTGCCAGTCTGTGTAGCACAAACGTTGTATTCAGGTTACATAATCAAATAGCAGGTGCAAAAGACACTAAGCCTCCTGGTTGGGTGGGTGCCTACATCATGCACCCGAACTTCAACCCCGAAAAAGAAAAAAGAAACTGAATAAAGCTCTAGTACGAGAGATCAATCGATAGTAATAGTATCCTACAAGGTTTTCTCTAAGCAGGGATATCTGTGAGGGATAGACAAAGTTTCTAACCTCAACAATTCTACCAGCATCCATTACCACTATCCTGTCAGCAGCTTGTATGGTCGATAGCCTGTATAAAAGCAAACTTTCAGAATCACCTAATTGGACAATAAAATAGAGCAGTTATTAGACAACCAACCTGTGGGCAATAATGATGACAGTTCTCCTCGTTGTCTTATCACTTCTGACAGCACGAAGAACACCCTGGATTTGAGGGAATGCCACATCAAATTACTTATCCCTTTAATCCCTTGTGGTTCGGGGTGTGGGGAGCTTATTGCCAATAAATGCTTACCTTCACGTTGTGTTCACTCTCTGCATCCAGTGCGCTTGTGGCTTCATCAAGGATCAAAACGGTTGGGTCCCTAAGGATAGCCCTGGCAATAGCAATTCGTTGCTTTTGTCCCCCACTAAGCAAATCGTCATCGACAAGCGTACGATATCCATTGGGCAGGGATAAAATGAAATCATGTGCATATGCCTGCTTTGCAGCCCATTCTACATCTTCCTGTGTTATATCTCTAGTGCATCCATATCTAATATTTGAGCTAATGTCCATACGGAAAAGTTTGGGTTCCTGTTTAGAATGAAATGTAAGAAGACAAGGTCTACTTAATAATCTGCTCATTTTCATGCTGAAAGTAAAATAAGAACCTGTCCAACAAATCCGATTCTTTCCCTCCACCACATGACATCTAAACCTTGTAGAGGAAAGCCATCAATCAAAATCTGCAATTAAAGCAACGTATATTTCAACTACCGAATCTCAGCATCACAGATCCTTCCTCTTTTCTTTTTTCTTTTTCTTTTTGTTGAAACACATATATGGAAAGCTTTAACTTGTTCTACCTGACCATTTGTTGGCTCATAAAGACGGAGCAAAAGATTCACTAGTGTGCTTTTTCCACTCCCACTAAGACCAACCTAAGAAAATGAGAAGATTGCAAAGTTGAGTACTTAACTTTAGCAGGGAGAATAAGAAATAAATAAAGAGAGTCAGCGATACTCACAATAGCAACCACTTCATTAGGTTTCACCGATAAGCTGACGTTTTGCAGTACAGATACCTATTCAAATGTCTAGTTGCATCAGCAATTTTAACAATTTTAAGCAACGAAGAATTATATAAATATTTCAAACCAGCTACAGCCCAGTCAAATGAAACAGGTGACAATAAAATGTTGTCATTAGGAATTTGGTGGTGTAAATTTTAATGCTACATAAACTTAAATTAGTAATTTTTATACCCCTAAAGGCATAGAAACCAAAAACAAAACTAAAAAAAAAACTCGGTAGAAGATGAGAAACTTTAGTGGGAAAGACAAAAAAACCAAAGTAAGCAGCTTCTAGTTAAAAAATATCCCAGGAATGTAAGAAACCCGGCTGTCATAAACAGAACCCAGACGCAGTATTTGTATAGGGAATATACCGTTGGTCTTGTAGGATAGTGAAAAGACACATTTACAAACTCAACATGTCCAACCAGCCTTTGCAACTTTGATCCTGCCACACAAACATAAAAAATTCAATCAAATAAAATATTAAAAAAAGTTACTAGAAGAAAAAAATAAAGCAGATGTGCTGAATAGTCACTACTGACAAAGAACATCAACAAAAAAATTTAAGGCACGTCAATAGTGCGAAACAAAACAAATAAACTACAGAAAACACCAAAAAACAATTAAACTAATTTTAGCGGGAAAAAACATATTGATGTAAAATGTTCATGAAATTTATAAATTCCTTGCCTTTCGATATAAATTGGTCGCTGGGCAATAGATCCATCAATTGGAACACTTTTTCACTTGCCCCAACAGATTGCATCAGAGAGGATATATTGTCCCCCACCCACCATGTTGAATAAATTAGCCACTCGCTGTACAATATAAACTTTGTAAGTTTCTCAGCTGTAATATGGCCAGCAAGAATAGACATTCCTCCCATCAGCACGGCAATGACCTAGAAAATTGTGTGCGCCAATAAACGAAGTCAACTACAAGGAGTAGCAGGATGAAGAAAATAAAAATGAAACTTGTCTTGATCATGAATGCCAGAATGTGCCTATTTTGAAACTAAATCATCTCTCTGAAACATTGAAAAAGGTAGACCTGTGTTGAGTGATAAAGAGCGTTGAAGCTCAAGTTCCAGAAACCATATGCAGCACTTTGCCGCACACTTATATCAGCTAGTTTCCCCAGCCAGAGTTTGTACCTATACAGCATACATAGATGTAAACATCTCAGTCAACCACTAAGAAACATCTCTGCACTTGTCAAATCTCAAACTGGTAAAAGGTTCAATTCTATAGCATCTCTCACCTTCCAAGTTCTTGTTCTTCTGTTCCATAAACACGAACAGTTCTCACCAAAGAGAATGTCTCTTGTGCAACCTACATTATACGAAGAAAACTCAGGTAAACTATAAATCACTTAAGAAACCACAAGCTTCAACAAAACAATTATATCTAACATTTTCAATTCTACCTCATTGGCAGAAGCAGTGAATTCCTGAGTTAGCTTCGCAGCCTTCTTTTGGTATCTATAAGAAAGGAAAGGTTTTAAGCCTCAACCTTTTTAAATTAACAATGAACAGAAAGATCAGGACTCAGTAACAACAAGCGTGACACAGACATTTCTGTCTGTTTCTCCCCAATAAAGATTAATATCTGATGTGAAGTCATAGGGCATCTTGTTGTTCTGAAACGACAACAACATTTTTTTCCCCAACGTTATTCCTTACTTGTCTTTGTAAAGCAACACAGACCAAACTACAATGAATCATTCACCTCCAACGGCATACAGATTTCTATTGTTACCCATTCTTCTATTGAAAAGTTTATAACACACCCAAATCATATTAACCGATAAATTTTACAGTAATATAGCAAGGCAGTTCTACATATAGAGGAAGAATTACTGACGAAACTGTGAAAAGTTTTACCGGCCATATATCAGCATAATTGCTGCTAAAGTAGAGCATATCGCCAATACGCATAAACCAAGAGGCCGTGACAAAATTAGTAAATAGATCATCGCGCCTGTCCCCTGAAAAATAACCATGGGAAGGACAAAATAAATCTCAAGAGCATAGGCAAACTCAGAATCAATTGATAAAGTAGTGGATAAACCAGAATATGATGATTGAAGTAGTAAAACAACCTGAAGAACATTGCGTAATATCATATTGAGATCATTCCCAATAACTCGAGATACTTGCTGACAATCTGCCCCAAGCCTACTCGTCAAATCACCAACTGTTTCGGTGTCAAAAAAGAATATATCCTACAATGGAAATACTGTGTAATAAGTCACAGAGTAAACCAGCATATCTACAAAGTTAAAGCTTGACGGATACAAGAAAATGAAAAATCTAAGAATTTCAGAACCTGAACAAGAAGCGAAGAGTATAGTGTTTCCCTCATTCTCTTGACCTAAAATATGACATGAAAGGATCCAAGTAAGTAATTGAGAAAAAAGAAAAACGCATGAGAAATGACGGGGCAGAATTGAAGAGGGGGGAAAATCATGACAGAGACTCACAAGAAGCATATTTGCAATGCCGAAACAGCATCCTCGTATACCACTGAAGTCCAGAAACAGATTATGAGGTCAGCCGCTGTGTCAAATTACTGACCACCCAAGAAGTATACAAATTCCAAATATCAAATGTGAAAAGTTCAGTGATTGCACATAAAAACAACTTAATCAAGATTTCTTCCAGAAAAGCGGTAATTTTGATATTAATGCTTATTAAACAGGTTGAATTGCAGCGGCAGGGCGGGGCAGTGCGCCACCGCATTGCACCGGAAATTGAATGCTCGCCGGAAAATTATAGTAGTGTCTCCAAAAATTAAAGAAGAAGGGAACTTTGTCCATACAAGATTTTGACCTGCAAATTCCCGAAACAACACAAAGAAGCACCAACAGCCGCACATTTTGATGGAACACCGCGACTTCGCCGCTCTGCGCCGTGAAGATTGACGCCGTCAAGTAATGCGGTATGGATATCTCCGAAAGCTGAAGCAGCAGCAGCAGCAGCAGCAATGCCAAACAATTCAGTATACAAAAAACAAAATTGACAGAAAAAGTTACAAGCTTTCAAGTTTGAAATGAAGAAAAAACGACGAACCGCAGCGACAATTAGGGCAGAGAAAGCGGCAAACATGACCCAACGGTCACGAGCAACCAAGCCCCACATCCGAGTGAGAGCGCGCGCAACAGTCACCGGCTTCGCGAAGATTTTAATCTCCGCCTCATCGGAGAAGCTCCACCAAGTCCCTCCCGGTAATATCGAGCGGAGAAACGCGAAGAGTTGCCGGAGCTTCTCTGACAGCTGGACATCGGCTTCTTCGGTGCCGTTTTTGTACTCTTCGGTGGTCGCGTAGCCGTTGACGGAGGTCGATTTCGGGGGAGAGAAGTGGAAGCGTGTGGAATTGGAGGAATGGGTGGAGAGAGAAAGGCGAGGGTTGGGGGTGGTGGTTCGGGTTGCGGAGGTGAAATGGCGGAGTTTCCGATGGGTTATTGTGATGAGAGGTTGTTTGTGGCGGAAGGAGGAGAGGAAAGGAGGGTGGAAGTTGCAGAGGGGCTTGGCCATGGTTGAAGGGGCATTGGATGGAGAAAAAGCTATGGCTCTGGTATATATCCTTTCTCTCTCTCTCTCTCTGGCTCCGTGGTACGTTTGAGTCGAGGAGACGAAGATGTGGAAGTCGAGAGTTCACACATCGGGTCAGCTGTTGCGGGTACTCTAAGACTAAAGTTGCCCAAAAAAATAGAAAACTACAAAATTTAATTGCAAATTTACCCTCGGAAATTTGCGGTCGTTCCACTTTGATCTTTTAAGTTTTAGACTGGTTCCCGATTGGTCCATGAAGTTTTAAAAATGAGTTTTGTGTTTTTTTTTATTTAGAGAAGGATTATGGGATATTAGTTATTTGTCAACAGTCATGTGTGAGACACCAACTCTTCCTCGAGAGAGAGAGAACTATTGCACTCATAAAACCCCCCCCTTCGTCCCCTTTTTACTAGATTTTATTAATAATATGAAGACAAAGGAAAAGTAAAACAAGAGGGGGACTAGGCCAATACTCATTGAAAACAATTAACGAAAGCAATATGTTTTGGTTCAAGAATTCTTTAGCTTCAGTCACTTGAAATTGTTTTTCCATAATTCAGCTGCCCATATTTCACTGCCAATATCTACTTCCTAATTTAGGCTATTTTTAATGTTTTGGCATAAAGTTAAAAAGTTATAAAGTCATAGTTGACTCCAAAAGTTATATCATGGCAAATGCACATTTTGGCTTTAAACTAATAACTTTTAACTCTTGTGCAATGAAAATAGTTGAATTTAAAATATTTTTTTGTTTTATTTTTATTTTATATTATAAATCATAATAACATGTATAATTTATTCCGTACATAAAAAATATTATTAGTGTTCTGCTTGTTAATTCCACAATAAAGTATCTTGAGGTGCAAGATTGGAACATTTTTAATGGAGAGGTGCAAACATCACATTTACATTTCATTTTACATTTTTTGAAGCGTAAGGGTGAGTTGTACTCCAATAATAAAGATACAAACTTAGAATCCCATTTATTTTTCTCTATTTGTTTAGCGAAGCCCACCTCCAAAAGAGGTAAAAAAAATGCAAATTTTCATTTCTACTTACATTTTTCAATCAAGCTGTAAATTTTACTTTTTATTTTTTTTATTTTTTATCATAGAACTTTTCTAGCAACCGAAAAAATAAAATGCTCATTTCAAGACAGTTACCTCTTTCATTGGATATCCCCTAAAATTATAGTTAAGCAAACCAAACCAAATTACAGTTAAGCGTGTACTAATATATCAAAAAAGCTGAAGGATGAAATGTAAAGAAGCGAAAACTTTATGGGGCATATCTGAAATTCCGGCGAAAGTATTGACTCGTGTGCGCCTGTCGTAAAACGACGGCGTAAGTAACGTGTTTTCCCGAGACAAGCGAGGCTGCTACAGTTGCCACACGTCTCTCGCCTGTGACGCGCCACGTTCACATGCTTTCCAACAATATTGCCCTCGCCAAACACAGAATCTATTGCCTATGGCGCCCAAATTAAAAACGTAATTACGTGTAAATTTAAGGGTATTTTCGTCTAAATAAATCAACGACCCAAATATCTCTCTCACCGTCACTTTTTCAGCGGGAATCCCATACCTTACTCCTCTCTCTCTTCCGCTCTGACTCTTCCCGGGACACGATGGCCGTGGTTGTCGGAAACCTAGCTCTGCTACTAGACGTCACGTCGCCCAGGACCGTAATTCCAGACCGGAAGACTCGTCCGGTGGCGCTCGACACCCTTTTGAACCTGAGTCTGATCTTGCCGAAGCGGGACCCGCACAGTCACGCACACAACGGTTTTATCGCGGTAAAGGGGTTTGACTCGGACGGGGAGACTCGGAGCCAGCGAGTCGTGGCTCGGGGGAAGGCGAATTCGAAGGTAAACGGCGTGAACTTCGACAGGGACGAGGAGGGGAACGGGAATGGGTACGGGGACGGGGACGATCAGGAGCCGTTGGATTGGGAGAAGAAAATGCGGAAGAGGGTGAAGGAGATCGAGGAGAGGAGGGAGCTGGAGAAGAAGGCGGAGGAGATACAGAGCCGGATGGAGGAGGATTTTGAAGACGACGGCAGGGAGGAGACGGAGCAGGAGAAGCGGATGAGAGTGAGGAAAGAGCTGGAGAAGGTCGGTCTTTTGAGCTAATTTACTGTTTAGTAGTAGAGTTTCCGATTTTACGTTGATAACTGACAAGTGATTTGCGCATACCCTTTTTCCCTTGCACTCCCGGTTTATTTCTGCTTTTAGATTGAATAAAACGATGCACATAACTTATGTGACATGTATACAACGTGTGATCGAGGTGTGCATAAGGAGAAAAGAGTTGCGCGGAAATTATTTCCCGAATAAATTTATATACCAAATTGAAGCTCGATTCTCGAAAAGTTCACTGCTTTGGGTGTATATCTGGTTATTCGATTTCACGATTGGTGGTTAATTTACTGGTAGCTCCAATTGTAGTTGTAATGAGATTGATTGATTTTGTTTGTTGTTATGGTACGAGGGCAGGTGGCTAAGGAGCAGGCGGAGCGGAGGGCCACGGCACAGTTGATGTTTGATTTGGGGCAGAAGGCGTATGGAAGGGGCATGTACGGCCGTGCCATTGAGTTTTTAGAAGGCGCGCTCACGATCATTCCTAGGCCCACGTTATTCGGTGGTGAGGTTGGTTTAAGTCCCATTGAGTCATTGACTATGATGATCTCCTTTTGACAATCGTGTTAATGCCACTACATGTTTGATCAATGCTAATGGAAATTTTGGCGGTATACTTTTCAGATACAAATTTGGCTTGCTATGGCCTACGAGGCTAATAACCGCCATACCGATTGCATTGAACTTTACCATCAATTGGAGAAGAAGCACCCGAGTGTCAGCATCCGGCGCCAAGCCGCAGAGCTTCGTTACATTTTGCAAGCGCCAAAGCTCAAGATATCCCAAGAGGAGATGGTAACCATACCGCTCATTGGTTCCAGTTATGACAGGTATTGGTCCTTTTGACTCAACAAAAGCGTTGTAATTGACTAATTGTTCCTTAAGCATATGGTTAGTACTTAGTGTAGTATTATATGTGGGTAGTTTGTGTTTCCTCTGACCTGCATAGGGCAATCCCTGTGTTACCTGCATAGGGCTTTCCAGTTCTCAGTGTATCAATTATAAAGCCACCACATTTGGTGCCCTCGTCGTTGAGCATTAGATCCTTCCAAAGTAATGGATACATTGTTGATCCCTAAATCTTTGTTTAAGATGGTCAAACCGAAAATTAACCTCTTGACGAACATTTGGTAATCTTGAAGTTCTCTCAATTAACATTTGGAGTCTGTCTGAAATCAGTGCATTGAGTTGGTGTCACCCTTATCTTAGTCTTTACTAGTTCTAGAGAAGCAGGGCTGCAAATAAACATATTGAACTAAAACCGTTGGCCGTATTTTCTTCACAATTCAGTGACTTAGTTTTGAATAACTTGGAGGCCGTTTCATGACCATATCGCTTTTGGTCTTGAGCACCCATTTACGTCTCAGTGTTTTATCATTTCCTGCAATTCATCTCAAATCCTCCCTGACTAATGCGGTTTATGATGCTTGAGCAATGCAGCTATGCTGGAACGTGGAGTGATAAATACAAAGACAAGGAACCGATTAGCAGCGGAACAGTGACCAATCAGCTCTCTTCGTCTAAAGACTATTTCGGAGACTTTATGGTATGGCGGCCTCCAATCGGTCTGGAGAAAAACCAAGCCTTTTGGATAGGTTTGACATTGTGGTTGGGTTTAGTTGGAGCTGCCCTCTTTATTCAAAACTGAATTGTACAAACCCCTTTGTTGTATCTGTGTATCATTGAGGTGTTCATCATCTTGTTCATGTAATTTTAGGTTGTTCTTGTAATATATGTACATTTCAGGGCTAAAATATTGAATTTCTCTACTTCTTTCTCAAGGTTGCAATTTGTCACCGATTTGAAATTGTATCAATTCTTACATCAAGTCAACATTTGAACCGGACCAACCAAGAGTCACCAAACTCATCTTGTGCTACATATCGCTGGGTTTGCTCCATTCCTCACGTTGTTGCAGAAAGCGTGTTATCTGCTTGTACAGGACGAAAGACACTACAGACTCCGTAGGGTACTTCTTCATGCGAGATCCGATTGGTTAATAAGGCGTCGTCCCGGTGAGTCTACCAAACGAAGTCATGATGGAGCTTCCCCTTCTTCTCAATCAACGAATCATATTCCGAAACGACGACAAATTGTTTAATGTTTAAGTGTGGTCTCTATACAGTCTAGAAGTCAGTTCAACATGATAGAAGACGAAATGATATGATTCTAAAACCTTACGGTGCAATATGAGAAAATTGAAACACCGGTAGACATAGGTCTAAACATGTTTCTTGTGTGGGCCGGATTATTGGGCTATGGCAAAGAGTACGGATTATGGGCTGAGAAACAATCTAACCTAACTCAGGGCGAAATCGTAAACTCACATAAATTCCTACCCAATAAATATCCTAATTCCCCGCCTCCCTCAATCTTCAGTGCCGCCGAAACCCTAGCTAGGTGAGTGAGAGAAGGAGGTGCAGACTCGGGGAACAGAGAGAAATGACGACCCGATTCAAGAAGAACCGCAAGAAGAGAGGCCACGTCAGCGCCGGTCACGGTCGTATCGGCAAGCACCGCAAGCATCCCGGAGGTCGCGGTAACGCCGGAGGCATGCACCACCACCGGATCCTCTTCGACAAGTACCATCCTGGGTATTTCGGTAAAGTCGGTATGAGGTACTTTCACAAGCTCCGCAACAAGTTCTACTGCCCCATCGTCAACGTCGACAAGCTCTGGTCGCTCCTCCCTCAGGAGGCCAAGGACAAGGCCACCAAGGACAACGCCCCGCTCATCGATGTGACTCAGTACGGCTTCTTCAAGGTCCTAGGCAAGGGCGTGTTGCCGCAGAACCAGCCCGTCGTGGTGAAGGCCAAGCTCATCTCCAAGACCGCAGAGAAGAAAATTAAGGAGGCCGGTGGCGCGGTCGTGCTCACCGCTTAGGTTTGTGTTGCTTTGTTTTTTGAGCATTGGGGTATCGGATTAAAGTTTCTGTTTTTTGGATTTGAAATTTCAGTTTAGACTGCTGAGCTACAGTTTATGTTATATTTTGGAAGTTTAATTAGCGGATATTTATATACATTTCTGTTTTTCCAAATGAATGGTTTTTCGGTGAATGTATGATTATGTTTTGTTATGGTGATGGGTTTGTTTGGATTTCTGTTTGCTACATTTTGGTTGGCATTATGATTCAGGATTATCCGTTTTCGAAAATTTGTGATCGTTGCTCTGTATGCTTTGCGAATGCAGTATTGAAATTCATGTCGATTCGACACCACTTGTACTTGTGAGATCAAATTTTTGCATTTGTGCATTTCATTTCTTTTAGACAACATTTGTGCAGGGTGTATGTCTTAACTTTATCTTGTTAGTCCAATGCACAGGATGTATGGCCGCAAATGCTTTTTGCCGGTCTCTATGGTTGTAGCAATGTGCAAGTTTGGTTAGAGGTCATCCGACTGCATAACAGTTTTATCATTGTTTTGCATATTATATACCCTTAAGATTCACATTCATTTTCATTTGTCATGAGTTTTTGTGTTAGTTACATGTTCAACGAATGCTATAGAGGAAGAGTAAACTTGTATAGAACTTCTGTCGTTTGTATTAATCCGATAAGTATTTAGTAACTATCACAGCAGATGTTCTTAGGCTCTACATATAGCTGCATTTCATAATTTGTTCACCTACGCTATATAAGCATATGACGCGAGTTGTAGTAATTC
The DNA here is from genome assembly GCF_963583255.1 of Pyrus communis. Lineage (NCBI taxonomy): Eukaryota > Viridiplantae > Streptophyta > Magnoliopsida > Rosales > Rosaceae > Pyrus > Pyrus communis. The sequence goes on along the minus strand of NC_084808.1, from coordinate 24,008,956 downwards.
AGGCGGTGTTCTAATTGCACAGTTTTATGTCGATAGGGTTGGGCTACCGCCATTTTGGCGTTCCAGTTCATGCAACAATATAAAACATTAAGGAATATCAACATAAGATTTCATTTATCGACTATTTTCATTGTCGACTTCCGTTGCCATACAAGGATTCACAAGATCTATGTTACTTTCAGCCCTCCTTTGTGTTCAATCTTTCTTTTATTGTATGAGTCGGGCATGTTCAAAACTCGATTTTATTTATAACTCAATCTTTGGGAGGGACTTTGTTGTCTTTCCATTGTGATTGAGCGAGCCATCTTTATCAATGTCTGAATGCTGTTTAATCGTTCAACTTCAAAATTCTATGCCCTTTCCTTTTGAATCTGTATGGTCTCTGTTCTCTTTCGATACTATTTGCCCTCCCTATTTCCTTATCCCATCTTCAACTACTGCTGCCCGCAATTTCGTTACATATACGTCTGGGCTTACGTTTTGTTATTGGACAGACCAGAATATGCGCCGTTACGTCTTTGTTCCAGCTGGTTTTACAAATCATCGGAAAAAGGACTAGTTCGAAGCAAATGTTGGTTAGGTTAGTTTGCGAGAACTCACCTCAGCAACCCGTCGAGCTTGTAACCCGTGATTAGGCCCAAGGGAACCACAAATACATAGCATACTATATTCACATAACCCATTACAGCAGGATGGCCTGTGAGAAGCACACTGTGTTCACATAACCCACTACAGTTTACCATCATGCTCCAGTGGCGACCCCTGAGAGAACTGGTGAAAGTTGTTTGTTTACAACAATGCAGGTCGCCAGCAATGGAGTGAGCTGCTTCACCAGAGCTTTTACCTCTGCACCGCTTGAAAACAAAGACGGATATATGTCTCGGGTGATGATGACTTAGAACTTTGCCGTTCTTGGGTGAGCAGCGCCTAGTTCATTAGACGCTTAAGATCTTTTTAAGAATTTTGAAAAGTTAGAAGTTTGTTATGTTTTCGTATGGATGTGGGACTGAACGACTGACCTTATAGCTGTGTTCATGCCAAGAGCTACCATGAACGTCCATCCAAATATGTTGGGAAGAGATCTGGTCCGGATCTCTCCAATCAAAGGCTCAGGATCAAATGATATGGGCCGTTGAAATTTGATTTAATGACTACAAACAAGGGACCTTCTAAAAGTTATAATAATTATAGCCGTTGGATCATATTTGAAATGTTCGGATCACTTAATCTTGAGCCTTTAATGGGAGAGATCTGGACCGGATCTCTTCCCAAATATGTTCACACTGCTAATTGGGCTTGGAAAAAGGGGATTCGGATTCAGAACTTTAAATCTCTTGTTTTTTCCTTCTTTTCGATATGCTCAAATTGGAAGCAAGATCTCTTTTTTTAAATTTCTGAATCAAACCTTCTTTCTAATTGCGAAGTTTCGAAACATTTGGAGTTTTTGGAAATTTTGGAGTTGGTGTTATCTTGGAGTTTTCAAAGCATAGTTAAAGATTTCTATATTTCTACCCTAGATGCCATGCAAACAAGGCGTGCCAATTTAAACTCACCCGAATGCAAGGCCAGAGCTAATGAAGGCTCACTAGGGGCATATGTCCCCTCTCAAGTGATTCGTTTGTTAAGTTGTAAATTACAATTATATAATACACACGTGTTATGTTTGAAGAAAATATATGTACCTAGTATTCAACATACTTTCATACTGCGTATACTCCATATCAAATATTATATGAGCAAAAGTGCTCTTATTTTGTCATTCAAACCTAAAAACCTCACTCGTGGAATTATGTATTAATATTTTTCTTATCACTTTGCCATTTTCCACTACTACACTAAAATTTTTGTAACATTGGAATTGTGATACATTATCATTTGAAATCATCCCTATTTTCATATTGGTTATAAGCCATACTATAATAAGATCTTCTTAATTGATTTTCGGGTTGCCCCCACTAAAAAAAATTTCTAGCTCCGTCCCTGCCTGAATGCGTAACAAATTAGCAGAAGAAGAAACAACTCACCATATGGTTAGGCCATACATACAAACCTTTGCATTCTTCAGATACCCTGCAAAAATAACCAGTGCCATAACGTAAACAAAAAAAATCAGTACTATTATAAATGTGGATGGCATTATTTGGTTTGAACGTACTTTCATTTATGGACAAATTCGAGAAAAGTGGCCATCCCCTCTCCAGCAACAGGACTTGGATGGACAGCAACATGGACTGAAAACCTATTTAAGTTGCTGTCCCAGAGGCCATGAGGGGCATGTGAGGCAGCAATCCCCTCTCCAGCAGAAGGACTTAGATGGACTAGATGGACAGCAATATGCACAGAAACCCCATTTAAGTTGCTGTCCCAACCGAGGCCATGAGGGGCATGTGTTCGTATACCAAACGGTTGCAGAGATTATAGATTGCATTAAAACTGCATGGTCCCTCAGAGGCGTATGTGGTTGTGATCGTCATGGCGTTTCTGTCCATATAAGTTGCTCTGTCGACCGAAGTGCCAAGGGCATCTGTTCATGTACCACACGGTCGGGGCGTTTTAATATAAGTGTCTCGTTTTTTAATTTTGCTAATTAAACATCTGTTTCTTTTAAGAATTTGGTTGAACATTTTTTTCTACAATTTTATTAGAGGTACATTTGATTATATTGGTAGTTTTTATTACCTATGGGTACATTTGAATTTTTGATACATTTTATTGCTTGGTACATTTTTATATCAATATACGTAAAATTTTAACAAATTAATCAAGTTTTCTTATGAAAATATTAATGACTTTTTTTA